>NC_133906.1:13055377-13719445 GCF_964199755.1 Larus michahellis
TGCCAGAAAAACACAAAAGAGGATCTGAGGCAGCTCAGAGGATGCATATGGCTTGTGTAGGTGGAGAAAGCTAAGAGACTGTTACTTTGGGTAGGAAGTGGATTTTCTCTCTCCTATAATCTTGTTAAATTACCCTGTTTTTAAATCAATGATTTATATCTCTCTCTTCAAATCCAGAGGGGGGGGAAAAAAAAAACCTCTCTAAACAGCAAGTATGTGACAAGCAATACATTTTCACTTTCGTTTATCCTCACATTGCAAAGTTCACTCAGCTAACCAAAAGTGTTAAAGGAAAATACTGGGAAGGACCAGTTAAAAAGAAAAACTTGGCTGAAATGAGATGGAAAACAGATTTCCCGAGTTAGGTAAGTATCAGAAAATAATACATAATGTTAGACATCTGAAAAAGGAAGTAGGAAAATATTTAGGAATTTGCATAACCATTTGCAGCCTAAGAAAAGCACAGAAAAACAGTTTCATTACAAAAGAATATTTGAAATAGGCAGCCGTGCCGGGAGGTGCTGCGCACCGTCATCCTCACCGAGAAATGGCAATTCCCTGTGCACAGCACTGGTTTTCTTGCAAGTGCCTGTGTATAAGTGGCTGAGGATTCCCAAACAGATTGCCATTTGCGGTGCTTGCTGTCAGAGTTTCAGGGAGTCTCCCCTCCCCTTTACATCAGTTTTGCATCTGTGTAGGTCTAGCAGCTTCCATGGGGAATCATCTCTTAGCAACACTCACGAAAATAAAATGAAACAAAATAAAACCCCTCACAGACCTGAGACAGAGGCCACGCTGCAGCCCACCTGCAACGGGTGGCGCTTGGGAATTTACACCAACAGCCGCGGATTTTCAGGTGGGGAAAAGGGGAAAAAACCAAAACACCTAAAATCTCTACTTAGTAGAGTTATATACGCTCTCCCAGCAAACTGCAAGGAAATACCAGCAACCTCAGCACTTCTGGGCACACCACCACCACCTTCAGCTGCGACCACCACCCCAGGGAGCAGGGCGAGGAAAACGCAGGGCTGGGAGAGCTGCTGCCGCTGGGATGCATTTCCCCCGGTGCGTGGTCCCATGGCAGGACCCCCCCAGAGGGCCGGCATGCACCACACTCACCACAGCTTTGGGATGCAGCGCTGGGACGAGTTTCCAAATGAAGGCCAATGTCCATGGGTGGAAACCCAGCAGCTTGGCGGGCACGATGCTTCGCGGCCGTGCAAACCAGGCTGCTCCCAATGGCCCAGGGAGTGCTGGTTACCCCTGCACCTAATAAAGGTCACCATCTGAAACGCTGACAGGATGCCAGGCTTTACGCCTGTCAGCTCAAACGCTATAGACCCTTTGGAGGCAGACGTGCATGGCCCAGCTGCCTCTCCTGTGCCGGCGTCCTGCTGTGCCGGCTGCTCCAGGTGATGCCGAGGGCAGTGCCGTGGGAATCGGGAATCAGGTGCAGAAAAGCAGGTTTTGATGAAAGCATTGCTGCAACAACACAGGGGCAAGAGCTGGGCAAGGCACCGCATGCCATGGCCGAGCCCCCCTGCAGCGTGCCATGCTGTGCTGCGGGCACAGCCACGCGATTTCCTGCAATACGTGAGGATTTGTCCTTGGGGGTGCAGGCAAGTGGCGGCAGGGACGGCAGCCCACGCTGCCACCCCGGCACATGTGCAGCCCGAACATCAAAGCCTCTTCCCCGCAGTGGCGTCTTTCTCCTCTCCCCCTCAACCCAGCCACTATTAAGTGTCCCAAACCCGTTAAGCTCGATACGGCCAAAACTGGAACAAGTCAGAATGATTTAAGAGGTACCAAGGTTGGCATCTGGGGACAGTTTGTCCTTGCTGAGCTCTGAGGAAAAGTCTTGTTTTGTTTGTTTATACGGAAGCTTTATTTTCCCCTTGCAGCCTGCAACTTGCGCAGCAAGCCCTGCCAAGGGGTACGAGTCGTCTCCGGGCTGAGGGACAGGACCCTGCAGCTGACCACAGCACAGCCCCCGATTTTCATGGCCCAACACAGGCTGCTCCAGCTTTTTAAGCTCAGAGAAGCATGAAAACTCCCCACATCAGAGCCAAGAAATTGCCTTACATTAAATGATTGTGTCCGTTCCCGTGGAGGAGACGCATGACGTGTTTTGGGTGGTGTCCCCCTTGCCTCTTCAAAGCAGGGTTCAAATGACTCTGAAGGGTCTGAACCTGTGTGTAGGCCGGTGGTGAGTCTCTCCCCTTGCTCTGGGGGACACCACAGAGCATGACCCAACCACTTTAAATCTATCAAATTAACATCTCATCTACCTTTCCATTTCTGAATGCCCCACCTTGGTGCTGCCATCGAACACCAAGTCTTCGCTACTGCCCCAGGAGCAAACAGCTCTGTCCTACCACCCAAATGCCCAGCGTTTGGGAGAGGAGAAGAGAGGAGCCAGGAGGAAGCACTGACATCATGGACAGACATCTGCAGCTCTGCTGACTCACCGCTTTCCCCCCCAGCCTCCAGCAGGGAAAACACATCCCAGCACCGAGAGCCTTTCCCACTGCAGCCCACGTTACTGTTGGTAGACCCACAGCTGAGCAAGACGTGGGGGAACACAGAAGAGCCCCTTTTCTATTTCTGGACCCTGGGTGAGACGGATGGAAATCACAAGGCTCCCAGTTCCCGTGGGAAGCCATTAATAACCTCCTAAATGCCCGTCACATCCTTTAACGTGTATGCTATTATGGAATGCTGAGAGAGAAGCTGTTGGGTTGGTAAGCCCGTGGGGCTCCTTCCCCCGCGCTGCCCACCAGGCACTGCCGGGACAGTCCTGCCGTGCCCCAGCCCAAGACGTGACTGTGCAAATGTCCCCACTGCTGACGGCGTATTTGGAAAGGAAATCCTCCCGCACAGCCTCGATGGCCGCGAGGGAAATAAAGCCAACGGTTCACTGAGACATGCCCGCTTCATTCCAATTTATATAAAGAGCTTATATTAAAGGATCTCACTTAGATGTAAATCCCCTTTTGTAAACAAACCTTACGGGTCTCAGCCCCAGTCTCTAAAGAAAGTTCCAATCTGATTAGTTACTCTACATGCTTTAAATCCCCCCTTATAGTTACAAATAAATAAAACTGTAAACTATCTTTTCGCTGAGACATATTAAACACTTACTGAATTTCACCTTGAGGTGCCCTTTGCAGTGATATTTAGTGAAAGCGGGATCTTGCTGGGTGAAAGACAAGTAATTTAATTTGTTTCATTGCAGTAGTTGTTCTCCAGACCACCGCCCACACACCACAGTTCGAGACCTCCACAACAGTACAGCACACACTGAATTTTCTCTCCCACATACGCACCACTGTTGACTATTTTTGGATGACTGCCTAAACCAAAAAGCACAGCGCAAGGTGCATAGTTCAGTATATAAAAAAACAGGAGACTGAGTTAATGAGAAGGGCGTCCAGCAATAGTTTTCCAACTTTGCCCTGGGAAGCATCTGTGGGAAAAGCGCTTCATTTAGGTGAGCTTACCTGGGTGGGACAAGGATTGAGCATTGCTGCAGGACCTATACACGCTTGTTGACTCTATGAACCCTGGAAAAGCAGCCGGATGAGGAACCACCATCACCCCTACACAGGAAATGTATTTGTTGGCTGATGGTTTAAACCTGGTTAGAAGCAAACGGATCCACGGGCTGCTCCTCCGCAGCTCAAGGAACGCCAAGGAAACTCTCCCAGCTCCTTTGAGCGTGAGCCTTTCACCCTTCCATCAGTATCCGCTTTCTTCTCTCAGATAATTAATTTGTCGTCTTGGTCTTTACACTTCCATTTGAAGAGACAAGCCTGAAAGCTCCCAAAATTGTAGCCCAGCCTGGCGAAACTGTTAAGCACTGTACATCCCTGCCCCTTTTAATTTCAGCCCTGGGCCCCTCTCTGCTCCCCACAGCAGTGAAGTGGTTCCCGGTCACCTCAGTGGGCACATGCCCATCAGTAAAGAGGGTTTGATCCTGGGTCAAAAATAGCCTAACTTCTTTCCCTTGCCTCATACACCACTTTTTTACTATACTGTTTAAAAAATAGGCAGAGAGAAGCAGGAAAATTATCAAACTATGAGAGCTAATGGAATATTAAGAAGTACACATGTCATTTATTTGGGTTTCTTCCCTGTCTTTATAAGTAAAGCTGAGACCCTAGAGGGTACCTGGGGTGGTCATACGGAGGCGCTGGGTTTGCTTCTCTTTTCTTGCTTAGAGTCAGACCCACAATCTTTGCTCAGGAAGAAAGGTCCCTTTCCAATAACGGGAATCTCCCAAACATGGATTAAATATTTTGGCCCTGCAATAGAAAACAGTAAGAGATGCATTTCTGGAAGAAAAAGAGGAGGAAAAAAAAAAAAAAGCTTTTCATTAAAGGTGAGCCCAGTTCCCCAGGAGGTTTCCATAGATGGAAATTCAACTCCTTGTCCAGGAGCTGCAGTTTGTCAGAGGCAGGCACTGGGAGAAGAAAAGGAGAAATCATCTCGAACCTGTTGACAGAGCAGGATACACACATGTGGCCATCACGTCTCATTGCTGTCCTTCCCCAGGGGTGAGCAGCTCTTCTGTCAGCCCAGGGCTCCCCAGCCGCTGCAGAACAAGTATCTCCCCCTCGGCCTGGAGGTAACAGAATGGGAAGGTTTGGTCTTACGTGAAATTCATCACAGAAAGTGCAATTGTGGGTGCCCCGTATACCTGTGTGCGGGGCAGAGCTCCTGGAAGCTGCCAAGCTGCACCGAAACTGGTGCAAGTAAAGGAGGAGACTGATGGCAAGAGAAGAGCCAGTGCTGGGAACCCTCATGATTTTGGCATTGAAAGCGTTACAGAAAACATGCCATCAAGTTCCTCTGAGGCCTTAATGTCCCTCCCCCCAACCTTCTTTTGATTTTGATCCCCTCCTTTCCTCGCATCCTTTGAACTTTTTAAAAGGCGCTTTGAAGACATGTCATAAAGCAGCATTTTCTTTCAGGGTCTCCTCTTTGATGCTCCTCCTGCTGCTGCGTGTGAAGTGCAGCCTCACAGGATGCGGGAGCCGGAGGAGCCGAAAGCCGTGACGGAAGGAATGGAGAGAAAAGTAAAAGTGTGGACACGGTGTTTGTCAGCAACTCGCTGGGGACACACAGGCAGACACAGGCAGCAGCCCTCATTCTTGACGAACATGCTGAGTTCTGGGCTCTAGGACCTGGTGGGAGGATACCCAACCTTCTCCTCCCCAGGCACCACAGGCGGGCAAAGAGAGAGGGGAAACAGAGGAGCCACTGGCTGGGAAGTCATAGAATGTGTTGGATTGGAAGGGACATTTAAAGGCCATCTAGTTCAACCCCCCTGCAGTCAGCAGGGGCATCTTTAACTAGATCAGGTTGCTCAGAGCCTCATCAAGCTTCATCCTTCATCCCAAGTCCTTCATGCCAAAGGCCATCCCCATCTCCCACCTACCCCCGAGATCTAGGAAGACAATGCCAGAAGAGGCAGCTGACCCCGGGGAAGAAGGGATGAGCAGCACACGCTTAGGTCCTGTCCCTGCTCCTGACTGTCTGCCTCCCACCGGGGGGATTTAATTTGGCCTCTCTGTATCCAAAACCACAATGCCGCCAGCTTGTCTGGGCTGGCCAAAGGCAACTGCCCGGCCCAAATCAGTCCTATTACAAGAGCAGCTCTTCAGCCAATAACCCAATTATTCTAAAGAGAGAAGACACACGGCTATTTTGAAGTAGTTGCTAGATGCAAGATTTACGGTATTATTAACTCTATTCACTGGTTATTCTATCTCAAATCTGTGTCACTTACATTTAAATAAATCCTGGTGCCCTCTTTTATAATTTTTTTTTAAATCTCAGGAGATGGAGATATTCTTAAAGTCCTGAAAGTGGGGATCCTATGGCATGGGCAAAATCTTAATTTAAGTTTTAAAAGGATTTCTAACCGCAATGGTTAGTACAGAACAACTGAAAATAAAAAAGCTGAAAACACACAAAAACTAATTAAATGATAATAATAATGAACTAATGCAAGTAAATAGAAACGTATTGCAGGTTTAAGTGTTATGAACTCTAACCCTTGAATTCTAACCCAATCCTCTGATGTGGAGATACATCCCAACTCCCAGTATTTGAGCAGTTTGATACTGAAATGTCACCACAAGCTGCGCTGGACGTCCTTGACCCCAACCAACCCTCCCCACTCCCGAAGCGCTGAGCCCTGAGGGTCCCCGGGGGGGTTCTGTTACACAAACCCCAGTGCCCAGCAGCCAGGCAGGACGGGGATGGGCTGCTTCTTCTTGTGAAAAACCCACCCCAACACGCAAGGAAGAGATTTCTTCTTCTGAAGAGGGATGGCTCGAACGTGATGCTAACTATTTGCCATGACAGATAGCGCCTGTGCCACGTGCTGTGGGATCGCCACTGGGTGTTATTGGATCTGCCTGTCAGGGGGAGACAGAAAGACCAAAGAAAGGATTACATGCGACCATATAATTCTGCATTTACAGCTACTTAAATAGAGAATCTGTGCTACAGGATTATATACACTTGATATTTCCTGGATCAGGCAGACTGTGTAATTCATTGTGATCAAAGTTACAAGGAGGGTTTTTTTTCTTAAAAAACAAAAAAAAAACAAAGAAAAAAAAAAACACAAAAAAGCCCCCTCCTTCTAAATAACTCTGCCAGCAAACAGGTGTTATTCCACCAAATCGCACTAACTTTATTTCTCCCAGCATCAAGGAGTCTCCCCTCACTCTTAGAAGCCAAAGTCACAGTCTCCCCGTCCCCCCGCTCCCCCACTGCTGGGCCACCTCTGCCATCAACTCCCATCATGCCCATCCGCGGGGCTGTGCCTGTGCAGCACGTGGGACGCACAGGTTCGGCCCTGAGCGGGAGTGGGAAAGCAAAGTAAGTAAAGTTTAGATTAAATATTCTATATTTATATTAGATAGGAAGAAATTGTTTGCTATGAGGGTGGTGAGCCCCTGGCCCAGGTTGCCCAGAGAAGCTGTGGCTGCCCCATCCCTGGAGGGGTTCAAGGCCAGGTTGGACGGGGCTTGGAGTAACCTGGTGTGGTGGGAGGTGTCCCTGCCCAGGGCAGGGGGTGGCACTGGGTGGGCTTTAAGGTGCCTTCCAACCCAAACCATTCTATGAGTCCATAACCCCAGCTGTACCATCCGCTAATGCACCCTGCCCAGGTCCTGTCACAGGCAGCTCTGCTCATAGGGCCAACTCATGCTCTAGTGGAAAGAAGAATTTAAATAGATCCCGGCACTTCCCGCTGATGCCGAAAGCAGCGGAGCTGGGAGCTGCCTGCGATAACAGCAACTGCCCAAGCAGAAGGAAGCGGATGCCCCAGCACCAGCTCTTCACCCCCAGCAAAGCGCATTTCTCCCATCGCACTTTCCATATTAAAATATCTTCCCCTCAAACTAGATGGCTCAGAGCTGCAGCCCAAGGTGACTTTTTTTTATTCCCCCCCCCACCCGAGTTTCCTTCTGAATTAGACTTGGACATTTCTGCGGCGAAGCTGTTTTTGCGGCGCAGGCCTCCTCCGTGGCACGACGCCACCGGCCGGAGCCGCTCAACTTTATTTAACCTTTGTGTAGGGAATTGCATTAACTCATCGCAAGAGAACCTCTAGGCAAGGGAGAAACAGATGTTCAGGCATTAGATAAGCTATAAGCAAGTCCGCGGTGGTTATCAGCAGGGATGTGGGGTTGGTTTTGGTTTTGTTATTTTTAAAGGCTGACCAGTGGTAGGAGTTATTCGGAAATAAGTGCAAATTATCCTGAAAACTGCTTGAGGGGCTTTTGAAAGAATGTTTTTCCTCAGTTGCTCCTTTTTACCTGCAATACCAATTACTTTTTTTTTTTTTTAATGTTTTTTTAAATTACAGCCAAGTATCTGCTCCTGAGACTGAATGCAGACGCAGCTGGAACAGGAAATTTTAACTTGCTTCCAACCTGGGAATTTTGCACTTTAAACTTGAGATAAGGGGAGAACTTTGTTTTAAAGACACATGTCCCCTAACAAAAGATAAATATATTTCCAAAGGGGCCACCCCACGGTGCTCCTGAGAAACCAGTACTGCAGAAAATCGCGAAGTCTAAATAGCTATTACGGTTCTACTGTGCATTTATTAAGTTATCCCCATTTAATACACTCCTCCCTGCTTGGTCTTTAAAAAAAACCCACTACAATATCCATGTTCAAATTATTTCTCTTGATTTTGTCCGATTTGTCGGGCATCTGTTGGTTATGCTAGGAGCTCAATCTCTCTGCTCTGCAATTTAAGCCAGAGCAGGTCTCTGGAGGTAAAATCTGGCCGTTGCTTCTCACGAACAGTGTGTACACAGACACACTTGCACCCAGGTGGAACCTTGCATTGGAGTTTTTCAAAGTGCTTAATGTGCAGCCATTAATTTCCCTGCTTGCACTGCTCAGAGATGTGGGTTTAAGCCAACTTACTGAAACCCCGCACAAACCACAAAGTTGCTTGCATTTCAATCAATAACTGGCTGACTTTTTATGTAGATAAAAACTGAACTATTGCATTACCCTGCATTAACTGCATCCATTGACAGATGAGTTCTGGTGAATCCCCACACAGCATTTATAAGTTACTGCCCTGACCGATGTTAGCAGGACCAAACTTTCAGTCTACAGAGAAAATAACTTGGCCAAAGCCACTCATACACACAACTCCACAGACCTCAGAATTCATGGATAAAGGAATTGTAATTGTGACTCAGCAACATGGTTAAGCTTCAATTTAAGTATACATATATACACACACACTCAAAGGAGAATGAGATTCGGGGCTGATAGCCCCTCTGTGCTTAGGATTGTCCTCTTAAAGTGTTCAAAAGAGAGGCCAGGCCCTTTGTGATGCCATGCGTTGTCAACGCCCAAGCAAAGCAATAGCCGTCCTACCCAGAAGATCTTACAGAGGACAAGCAAATCGGGCAAAGCAGCCACGGCTCTTCTGGGTGCACCCAAGCACCAAGCGCCGCGGCGGCCTGGCTCCTTCGGCAGCAGCTACCTTCACACAAGCAGGCTTGAGTAAAGTGACCAAAGAGAAAAATTTTACATAGTTAAGTGAAAAACGAGTGTTTCGTGAGGGGCATTTTGTGTTACTAACCTACAGCAGAATTTAAGGCGCGTTCAAACATCTAAAGCTACAAACATAAAAGCTGGCGCTGCCGAGAAACCCGGTGCCCAGCCTGCCTGCGTCTTAGCTACCCAAACATCATCTAAACCTCAAGCCCTGAGGTTTTCACCCTCTGCAAGCTCTGCTCTCCCGCTTTCATGGGGCATCTCCCCCGTATTGCTCCGTTGGCCCCAGAGCTTCCCAAGGACCTTCACCAAGAGGAAGGCAGGGACGGAGAGAGCTCGGCGGCCTCCCTGCTACCGCCAAACCCACTCTTCAGCAAACTAGGTCAAATTCTAATGCTTTGCTCTCAGCTGAAGGTCACTACTGTCTCCCCAGCCTGCGCTGGGCCAGCTAAAATGTATTTACATTGAGAAGATGCAGAGAGGTTTTGGAGCTGGAAGTGGTTAGAGGAAAAACAGGCTGTTAAAGAGAACATGTGCATGAGCGTGCATCTAAAATGGTGAATGCAGAGGGAGGAAAGAATTAAAAAAAAAAACAAGTCATCAGACATTTCCCTCAAAGGGCAAGAGCACCAGCCCTGCCTTCCTCCCTCCTGGTCAATGGCTTGTAGGTGTTCCTGGTACAAACTACAGCATTCACTAGAGGTAAAGGTCTTGGATAACATTTGCAGAGCACTTTGACACAGAAAGCCCAAATCCCCCTATATGGAGGCAAAGTCTGACAAAAGCATAATGGAAATAGGCTTCCGACGGACAAAAAAAAGTGACTCCCTGGCACACACACAAGCCCACGCAAACTTTCCGGCCTGCCCTCCAAGTGTGAGTACTGGTGTTTCCATTAAGCGCCTGAAAGCTCAGAAAGCATCCGGAGAAAAAGTAAACTCACGATTAGACCGAGCATGACTTTTTGCTTGAATTTCTGCAGAATTATTACAAGTAGTTTTACAATAGGATCGAGGATCACTCTGTAAATTTGAGTGGCTCTTCCGACCGCCATACAGATAGGAATACAGATTTATCCATCTGAGAGTATTTGTCTAAAATTATTGCTGTCAAGATCTGTGTGAGGAGACAGCATACAGAGGAAGGTTGGAAACAGCCCTAGAGCCACACTGAACTTTGGGAAAGCCCAAATCTGGACCACGCTGCCTCCCCTGCCCTGTCTCCCCAGCATGACCCCACTACCACGGTGGGGACACATCCTGACATGGGGGTTGCATCATGGCCATCATTCACACATTATACAGACCAGGTCTTCTGTCCCGACAGCATGGCTGTGAAAGTTATAGCATCGCCTGCACAGGAAAGCTACGTTAGAAGACTAATTAATGTATTTTGGCTGTCTTCTAATGAAACTCGGCAGCTGGAAGCAGGCATGGAGCCAGCGCCACGTGACCGCTCAGTACTTCCTTGGACACGTTTCAGGAATCTCTTTGCTGATGTATCCAGTTGTCCTGCACAACTTCCCCCCCCACCCTCCCCGAACTGAACTAATCAATGTCTGTCTGCTCGATATCATGGAGGGACAGGGAGAAACGCGCACAGACAAGCTGTTGTACATCAACCTCTGTATTATAAATATGCTGGTGATAGAGCTATACACAGTATTTTACTCCACCATTTATCTTCACGCAAGCAGAAAGGCTGTAAGCGGATGAGTGTCTGCCATGGAGAGCAGTTTTAAGTGAGGTTATTGCATTCTTGACTTAAGCCCATTTTTCTGGTTTCCATGCAAACGTCAATGAATTTTAAAAGGGAGCATTCAGTCCAGACCTTCCGATTCAGACAAAATACAGTATCTCTCTATATGGGGATTATACTCTTGCTTGGCAGAGGGATGAATCCAATGGATTTCTCCTGCCTCTCACAGTTAGGACCCCGGACTGTCTCAAAGCACACATCCCCGTTACCTCCACCGTTTGCTGCGGCAGCTCTCACAAGCGCTGGGCAGGAGCGTATATTCTAAATGCATAGGGATGTATATGCTTGCACCTCATACATGTATGTACGCACACATACAGGTGTGTGTCCGGGACCAAAGACAACAGGAATGTAAATATATTTTACGCCTAATTATGGAAAGTACTTTGGCAGGAGGCAGCCAGGGGCACAAAGAGCTACTATTGAGATTCCTCAAGGCATGGCCTCCATTCAGTACACAATCGACAATATTTAGACAGTATGGGCTAGTTCCTTCCTTCACAAGGTAACTTCCTCCGCCTGGCAGCCCTCAGGCAGGCTATAAAATGACCTTATGTTTAAGGACAGTGTCAAGTTAAATAAGCAGTCAAAGGAAAACCGCGCCTGCTCACTCTCCCTGTATCTCCACCCTTGTTTTACGGTTCTCTTCTGCTTTGTCTGCAGAGCACAGGCAGCTTCTCCAGCTGAACGGAGCTGAAAAGCTGCCGAAGCCGATGCCCCCGCGCTGCCCGGCAGCAGCCTGAGTAATCCCACTGCATGGCACACAGTGGCTGCTCTGAGCAGGCTGGCAAGCAGCAGGAAGAAAAGTGAAAAGAAATGATGGCATGCAAATTAAAACTTACATATTAATCCCAAAGGAATTTCAGTTTGGGTTCTGCCCCTCTCATGTTGCCCCCTTCTATGAGATGCCCAAACATTTTCTTGCCTTGCCGCTGTGCAGCTTCACTGGCCATCCCCTCTCGCTGTGCCGTGTCCCGTTCCGATCTGCTACCCGTAACTCTCGGTTCCAGACCACAAGGCACATTGGCTTCTGAAAGTCTGGCTCTACAACCAAATAAAAAGCTTTTCATTGACACTCAAACATATGTGCAGCAATTCAAAAGCCTTATTTTTGTGTTTTACAGTGCTCCCACCTGAATAAATTCATTTTAAGTGCCACTTTTCCATTTGTGCATTATGAAATGTTGGGAGGTCTGGATGCCATAGCCAGGTACCAAAAGGCAATATATTTCCCATTGCAGGAGTCTGTTGGTGCTGCTCTAACCCAGAGCCATCCTCCCGCTAAAGCTTTGCGGAGCTCTGACCCACGCAGCCTCCCAACATGACCAGAGCCCTGCCTTGGACCCGCAGCCACAGACACACAGACAGCCGCACATCCGCCGCTCGCAGGGAGGGATGGGCGAGTAGCCTGGTAAGCTGTAAAGCAATGGTGGGACTTGAATGTGACATGTCCCAGTGGAAAAAAAATTACCAATATAAAATTTTTCCTAATCCACCCACCTTCCTGCTCCCCGCTGGAGCAGAACAGCTCCATTATACCGCGGGGTTTGCTCAAAGCCAGAACCTGCGCGGGGAAAGGAGGGCTTCCCCCGCCCTTCAGTACACACACACACACAACTCCGATCGGACTGCATTTCTCACAACCACCCAATTTAAATACAGATGTGATTCTGGCCATTTTCAGCTATAAGCACAGCATCGCCTTAAATTACATGTGTATCTGTGGGTGTAAATGCCTGTGTATGCAATAGATACAGGTATACTCACCTTACACATTAACGTGTACAACAGAAATCTGGAGAAATAAAGTAGCATGGGATTGTTGGCTCTGCCTATATTTAATTTTCCAGACATTTTTAATCACGTGGAATGACAGCGTAGGTGTATCAGAGCATCACTGTCTACCGATCCAGAGGACAAAGATGCTCCATGTGCACAGCTAAATGATCTGAAGCTCTGTCCGTAGTGGGAACATGTATCACCCTATCAAACACAGAAAATACCAGCAAGTTCAGCGTCTTTCATAAAGGATTAAAATCCAGATCACAATGACTCCAAAAGCAAGAGGTACTATATAAGCTCGCTTCTACCCATTCAGTAAATGACAGGTTTGCCCCAGCCCTCGGTAGCTCTCAAGCAAAACACAGAAGGTTTAAGTTTATTCTGCCGGTGCAAGGAAACTTCTGTGAGAAAGCAAAGAGGCGTCTGGCCGGGAAGGCTGCAGCACATGGTTCCTCACTCCTCGCACATACCAACCTTTCACAGTAATGCAGGGACAGAAGCACTAGGTGGCAAAAAAAGCCAACAGGTCCTTATTAGCTACACTCTGGAAATGAGCATTAACGTATCTATAAAGTTTCAGGTAGTTTAATAACAACCGCGATGGATATCAGCCCATATAGCCATCAGCACGGTTTATTGTTCCCGGTGAAGGAATGGAAACGAGGGCTCACAATCATAGAAAGAAAAGGGGGAGAAAGGGGTTAAACTCCAAACTGTTACTGAATAAATGTTAGCAAAGTACAAATAGCATCTTGCTGGATTTCTGTGCGCTGTTTCCTTCCTGCTAATGGCAGTGTAATAAAGCATCAAAATAAACAGTAATCAAAAAAAAATGGCTAGGATCGGTCTGTATTCCAGATGAGAAACATCTGCAGGGGTAGATCAGCAGATCTTTTCTCTGTTTCCTGGGCAATTAGTTGGACAATGCTGCATTCTCGTAGGTAAAATTATTCTTCCAGCCTCTTCTATCACTTCATAAATTAAATCAGTATTTTTGGAAAGGAAGGGAAAAAGAAAAATCAATAAATACCTCTAGATAAATAAGAGCAAAAGACTCCCTTAGATATAGTTTAGATCCCTGCCTTCGCGAACATTTCCTGTACAGCCCTTCTCATCTCTCGCTGCATTTTCTCAAATGGATGGGTGGAAAAAAGAACCCTCAAACACTTTAAAATTTAAAAATAAGAGTATAATTTTTCCTATACTAAAATAAATAAGAGAAGGGTAGGGTTAGACCAATGTATTAACTGTCTGACTCATTACCAGACAATAAACAAGGACAGTCTCATTAATTTTGGAACCACTACAGCCAATTATGAAAGCATTGTGTTTGCCATACACATTGATTAGAAAAGCTGTTTATTTGAACTAATAAAGCAGTAAATGAGCTGAAATTGTCTTTTCTTTATTTTTAATATGATAAATGGAATAAACTATGAGTACATCTGTTCTGAGCCTCTTTTCCACAATATGGTACATCTGAAAAGCCTGAAAAGTGTTCTTTGCTATTCCAACATTTCAAATTAATGATTTTCTGCAAAGCATCACCTACAAAACATCCATCAGTGCTTGCACAGTTTAATCCTCATTCTGCATTTAGTTCACATTCTAAACTAAACCACGTTACGTGAGGAGGAGAAAACAGGTATTAGCCAACGAACAAATGGTGGGTATCATAGCCCATGGACCTTGAGCCTCCCCCTGGCAGGATAAGCCCCTGGTCATCTCAAACAGGGATATGCACACAAACTGCTCTTATTTTAAAAAGATTTCCGCCAAAGAGCAAAAGAAAGTCCATACACAAATCCACGCCCTACTGCAGCAGCCCTCTTTTCTAGAGAAACACCACACTACTGTGTTTTTCAGTGGAGTAAATGCTGGATCTCATTTTTTGCCCAGGAATTGCGATGACTGAGCCCGTTAATGCAAATACATGGTCCAGGCTCAGGATGTCCCAGCTGGAGCTGGGATCCCAGACCTGCTCCCTGCACCACCTCTGGGAGGGAGCTCAGTAAAGCAGGAAATGGGGCAAAAAATGTCAGCAGATAATGAACACCTAATTTTAGGCCGTGGTCAAGTAATTTTCTTTTCTGAGACAGGATTTTTTTTTATTGTATTTAATGATATTTATTTTTTTTAGGGCGGCCACAGTGAAGTTTCTACATAAAGGAAAAGCAAACAGCTGAAGAGTCTTTCTTGGACTTTGATCCTCCCTGTCGATAGCAAACCATGAAGTGTTTGTTAAAATCCTAATCCGATTTAAAACTGCTTTTGAATGTGTTAGGGTAGGAAGTGCTGGCACTCGCTGTCCCGTCCAGCCCAGGATTTTAAAGCCGAGTTCCTCTGCTTGTGCAAAACCAGTGTCCCCCTCCCGGGCAGCTGTTGTTTAGGCCAAGAGATCCCACCTGGAGATAAAGCCCATTGGAAATGGACAGTTAATACATCTCTTTATTTGGGTAGCCTTTTGCTCCCTGAAGAAAGACTCATTTTCTCAGCAGAGGTAACGACATGGCCCACTGGGCTGCCATGGCTCATCGGACACCACCAGCCTAACTGGACCCTGCCCAGCTTCCCAAATCTCTCGCTGCATTCCTCGCCACCAAAGCCAAGCAGGACAGGCAATCCCTGTGAGCGCCCTCCCGGGCTGGGACACATAGCGGTTGCCACCTCCACCTCCTTTCCAACAAAGGATTCCACACTGGTGGGAGGCGGGTCAGCACAGCCCCCTGCCGCGGTGTAACCCCAATCGCTGTCAGGCCGTCCCAAAAGTCCTGACTCCACGGAAGAGAACAGAATGCTTGTATTGGCAATATTGCAGAATCAGCCAGTTTCTATTGATCGCTAATTAATGAGTCGCTGGAGCTCTGTGCAGCTCTCTCTCAACTGCATAAAGCAGGGGAACAGTTCAAGCAAGAGCAAGCGCCTGCTCCGTGCTGGCAGTCACTCAGAAACACTTGAAAATAAGGCAAGTTAGATAGTTGCTTAACGCACGGTTGACACACCGGGGAGCCTGAGCAACGCCTGGACACCCAGTGCACAAACACACAAATCTCGGATCATGGAATATGAATCCCAACAGGAATGAAACCCCGTAGGAATGAAACCTGCCGTAGCAGGTCCCAGACCCACCAAACGAGTGCTCATCCTGGGCAAAGCCCTGGCCCTCGTTTGAGCTTTGCTGCCACGATCCCCGCTGACAACACGACCCTGCTCACAGCCATCCCAACAGCAACGGGCAGCTCTTGCACCGACTGCTAAAGAGCACTTGTGTGTTGTGGATCTGGAACAGTATTTTTCTAAATGTCTGTTGAACTTAGCACTTTTCTACTATTTCTATTTCTATTTTTTCTATTCTACTATTTCTACTTTTTTCTTTTAAAAATACCATTCCGAAGGGAATCAGAATCAAGCAATCTGCAAAAAACTAATACCATGATTGTTGACCAAACTTCAGCTGCTCCATCTTGCCCTTGTTGAGAAAGGCAGACAACCTGTTGTTGGGAAAATGCCATGCCACAACCCACCCGCCCTCTCCAGGGCTCCACCATTCCCACCCAGACCCCCAGCAGGTGCTCGGGGACCAGCAGTCCCATCCAAAAGGCTTTACTGACCAGCTTCAGGATAAACTGTTGGCTAGATATTTTGAAACTTAAGAAAATACACATGCACAAGGAGCAATCAGAGATGCTCATTTCCCTGCAGGTCTGAGCTCAGGGCAGGCAGTGCACTGCAAAACCTAATGAGCGAAGTTGTTTTGAGAGCACAAAGTGTCCTTATTCTTCACAAAATGGAAAATTCGTAAGATGTCCGCAGGCAAGCCAAGCAAAACACAAACCGCATGCCTGCCATGGCACGGGGGCACAAACGCTGTTATTGTTAATGTGACAAAGTCACACATCTAGTCACACAAATTACCAGAATGCAGAATTCCTGAGTTTAAAGAAGAAAAGCAAAAGTACTGTCAAAATGAGCCACGCTTGGGTCCAGGGCCAGCTCAACTGCATTCCTTCAAATGGTACGGTGCTTCCTTTCTTTTGGGAAAGGAGAGGGAGGAAATGGGATCCCACTTACTCTATATCAAGCAGTATCTATAACTTAAATGTACAACAAAAAAACCACTACAAATGTCTGAAATAGGCTCCGGCTGCCCTGGATAAGCCATACCTCCACCCAGGCAACCAAAGGCCCAGCAGAAAGCCAGCAGCATCAGGAGTCACCAACCCCTCGCAGATGCAGCACCATGGTGGAGCATCCTCTGCCACCTCCACATCCAGCTGCGCAGCGAGGGTCCAGAGAGCAGCCAGGAGACCAGAGGCTAAAGACTATTCATCTAAAAAGACCCATATTTCTACTCAGGGCAGAGTTAACGAGGGCTTAAGGCACGTACAGCCTGCCCAGAAGCGCTGGCCTTGCTCTACGACTGCAGGTAGAGCTGGGCTGTGCCTATGAACACTCATGTGCATCACAGCAGCATTTTCACAGCAGAGCTCTTTCAGGATTGGAGATGTCCAACTTGAGAATACCCACATTTCAGACCAGGAGGACAGGGGTGCAGCAGGAACGCTGGCCAGGGAGCGATGCTGTGCAGGGAGCGGAGCTTAGTTACCTGCAGGTCTCACAGAGCGTCAGCAGATGGGTTTTTATGCCACCCATCATTTATTACAATACCTTATCATTCTCTGGACCTCTGTGTTTTGCTGTCAACAGGGAGCATCACTCTTTGTTGCGGGATTATCTGGAAATGCAACTTCGGCATAGGTACTCCTGTAGCCCAATGACTCCGTTATGCCAGAGAGGTGTAAGGCCCTGCTACACCCTGGGGTCTGGAACGACAGCCCTCGCTTCAAGGAGTTTACGAAGGAGAAAAACAGGAACATTAAAGATTTAGGATCCTCACATCTGGATTCTGTCATCGCAGCAGGATAAAACAAAGCTGTGATCCAACCTTCTTTGGTCAAGTGTGCATCAGAAGATGAACGTACACACCTCAGCTTGGCGTGTCATTATTTTCTACACGTACAGTCCACTAAGATTGTCAGGAGCAGAGATTTCGACATGAAAACTAAGGCCCCAGGACACCAGGATCAGAAGTGTGCTGGTAACTGGCAAGATGTCAGAACAGTTTCCTTGGCTGGAGCCGAAAAGCAGCAATTTTGCCTTGGAACTGCTTATGAATCCCAGCTCCAGAAAAGCTTAAGAGACTCAATGTGATCATTCACACAGTAAAACGAGTCTGCGTGTTTGCAGGACGCAGGTGTCAGTTCCGGGGAGATGGAATAGCGTGGTTCTTCGGGGGGAAAAACTCCCTTCCATGTGCCAACGCACATTTAGTCATGACTGCAGCTCTCACGTCACTGGATCCCAGCTTGAACACGGTCTAAGAGCTGCTTCAGCCCAACAATTACTTACTTAATGTTTTTCAGAAAGTTTCAGAAGGCAGGAACAGGGGACAGACAACATGAAGCACCTCCCCTCCCTTCCAAGAGCAACTTTGAAATAGCAAAATGACCTTTACTTCAGGAGAATGTGCTTATGTAGCAAGAATGTTATATTTTTTTAAATGATCTCTTTTCAAACAATTAAAATACACACCCACACCATATGCAAGTACGCAAGTCAAAAACCTCTGCTTTACATCACACACAGCACTTTTAAATGACATCTCCTTTTTCCGGGGTGGAAAATCACAGTCAGCATTTGTATATAAATATTATTACACAGCTTGAATGTACAAGCCAGGAAACAGAGAGTGCTGCATGACAACGTGCTAAAAATTCCTTGCTGCATTTTTTTTTTTTTTTTACGTTAAGAACCCAGCACTGTTTGTACAGTTATTCCATTGTCACACACCACGTTGTGCCTACAGTGACTGGCAGTTCACGCAGCTACAGAACCAACGCTTCGTCCCCAAACCAAAGTACAACAGCACGTAGGAAATCATCTCCTCATCTTGGGATACTGATGCACCGCTCTCCAGAAAATCACAGATTAATTTAACCTGTGCATGCATTAAATCCCAGGCTGTTGTTAGGCGCTGACTACACACATGCCTATGAATAGTAACATTTTAATTAGGAGTGTGAGCATGTCCTCCAAAAAGAAAGAGATGAAGAGACCATGTTGATCATTCTCTTTAAAGTAATATTAGATGTCTTAATAACATTATTTTAATAATAAAAGTAGTTATAATTAGATAGATTTTCATGCACAACAATCCTATTTTATAACCCACAAGCCACTAACAAGGCCAAAGACTAGGACTTGACTTTGTTTGGGGCTAAGATCACACTTAGGATCAGCTTACAACGCAATTGCTTGAGCGGGGCTGTTGAGTAGCATGAGATCCCAATTTCTCCTGGGAGATTTTGACTTGCTATTCCAGGACTAGAGAGACAGTAGCTTAATAGTCCAGGACTTTTCCATCTCCAAGCAACAAATGACAAAACCTGAAATTGAAGTCTTCATCAAATCCTAATCCCCCTGTATCAAATGGTGAACTCTCTACTTTGCTGCTAAAAATACACCAAACTGGCCTACGCTAGCTGTTTAAGCATCCATAAATAGTGGTTTGTTTTTTGAAAGCCACACACTTCCATGTGTCCACAACGTGCTGTTTGACTTTGAAAACAAAAACACTTCCACTGGAGATACACACTGTTCCGTTAAAAAAAGCCTATCCAATCCCTAAAGCATGAAAGCCTTAAATGGGGATAAACCACGTCCAGAACACGCCTATCACAAATGTCCTACTGACAAAACACTGAGCGCTTTTTGGGATACTGCAGCATTCACATTAAATTCGTGTTTGTAAGCACTAAGATCGTCAAATACAGAGCAATAAAAGAAAGCCCATTACTAACACAGATACACCGCAGGAATCAGCGGGACGCACAAGTGCAAGAAAGGCCCTAGGTAGGGTTGTCCTTAAACAATCTTACTGGGTTCCTGCTGGACAAAGCAGAAGTAACATTAGCATCTTTGACAAGTCATTTCAGGGTTAATAAGAGAACCTGGGACAAAAGAAGGACACGTGACATCCCCCTAAAAGTGTATTTTTTTAGAAAAGTATTGGCTCAGCGCTAGGACTCCTGCTCAGGCTGCAGAAAACAGAAGGGGAATAAGGAGGTGGTTCCCATTCAACTTCGGGTTTCACCACTCGGCAATTTATAGTGAAATTTGTAGAAGAGCAACAGCAAAACCTTCCCGGCACCCTTTGGAGCTTCCGACCTCAGAGCCCTTCCGCTGAGTCCACAGCAGCTGGACGAGGGCTCCTGTCTAAAAAACCCCTGGGATGTTATCTGTAGGACAAATCCACATCATTTTATTAATCGTATCACTGAATTTGTCTAGATATGACAAAAAAATGATGAGGGCTCCCTGCCCCATTGACTGCCAAGCTCCTGTCAGGGATATTAATTAGCAGGTCAACTATCAGAATTTAACATTCCCAACAGTTTGGGGGTGGCAAAATTTGATTTGATTTTGAAATTCAGAGTCATTTCCAGACTTTAACCACTCCACTTCTGAGGACTTTGATAATTAACACAAGTTTTGAGGTGAAATCTCAATTCTCTTTCAACACACACCTTAGTGAAATTTGCAAAGACAACAAATAAACAGGTCAAAGTCTCTACAAACAACTTTTCCCTTCTGACGTTAACCCTTTCAAAGAGTATTGTACATAACTCAATATTCTCAATGGACAGTAGACTTCACTTTTAAACTGAAAAAGTGGGGGGTTAGACTGGACTGAAATACAAATCTCATAACTCCTGCAACTCTGGGCCAATAAGCCCTTATGTATTTTTCTCATCTTTTGTTTTCCATTTCCCAAACATTTTCCATTTATGCCACAGATAAGAAAAGCTCCTACACTGCGCTGTGCACCAAAGCTTCAGTGAAGACGTGCACAAGGACTTCATAGTATTTTCCCTCTGAGGAACTTGACCGTCACGTCCCATTACATTTGAAATTCAGGCTATTTTTGCCCATGTGCATCATTCAGCGCTTGCCCTCATCGGCTCTCGCCTGCCAGGACGATGACTAACTTTCTCCCTCCACTTGTTCCCTCCACCCCTGAGAACATTCACATCCATCTGGAGTTTCTCACAACAAAATATTTTTAAGCTAACCAAAACACCATAAAACAGGATCAGCAAACTCCACTCACTTGTCCCCATGTCCTCCCAAGTGTCGTCACCCAGCTCCATCACAGCCCCAGGCTGGAACCGAGCTGGTGCCCTTGACCTGGGGCTGGTGGAGGCTCCCAATGATGCCAACACGGCTCTGCAGGGCGCCCTGGGGGAGAAACCCTCTTTGAAACAGGGTCTGTACAGACCTCCTCTTAATCAGATCCTGTTCATTGTCGACCATTTAATTTAACTTCCCATTTTAAAAGAAACAAGAGAATCACAGTCTGTCAGGGACCTCTGGAGATCATCCGGTCCAACCCCCTGCCAGAGCAGGGTCACCCAGAGCAGGTGGCACAGGAACATGTCCAGGTGGGGTTTGAATATCTCCAGAGAAGGAGACTCCACACCTCCCTGGGCAGCCTGTGCCAGGGCTCTGCCACCCTCAAAGTAAAGAAGTTTTTCCTCGTGCTGAGACAAAATTTCCCATGTTCCAGTTTGTGCCCATTGCCCCTTGTCCTGTCACTGGGCACCACTGAGAAGAGCCTGGCCCCATCCTCTTGCTACCCGCCCTGTAGATATTGCTGAGCATTGATGAGATCCCCTCTCAGTCTGCTCTTCTCCAGGCTGAACAGCCCCCGGAGATGAACAGCCCCAGCACAGAGATGCTCTAGTCCCTGATGGTCTTCAAGGAGCCCACCTCTCCTCCTGCTCCAAGCTCTACAGCCTGACTTCTACTCTCCATCCCAGCCAGAATACGAGGCTCAGGAGGATGCTTTACACAAACTACCCATATTCTACCCAAAGAACAGAAAGCTGAGGAGGGACAGAAACAAAAGGATGCTATCAACTGAACATGAATTAGTTACATTAATTAGCAAGTGGGAACTGAACAAGATGTAACAGCATTAAGCTGCAGCAGAGGACATGGATTTCGAGGTGCAGGAATATCCTGGTGATTAAGAACGGTGTGGCAGAGACATCCCCGCCATCAGGGGTACCCAAGGCTGGCCTGGAGACGCGGCTGCTGGGAAGGGCTGAGGAGGAGCTGCAGCCTGCGGAGAGGTGACGGGAGCTGGCAGCTCCAAAGCCCAGCCAGCCCCGAGCTGCCGGCACCCCTCACCACCAGCCCCGCGTTTTCGCCTTTCCACGCATCCTCCTCCCAACCTTAACCTCAATATTGCAGAACCCACGCAGTGCTGCCCCACCTCCCCTCCGCAAGCAGGTCTTGCAGAAGCAAGCACTTATTAATTTCAAATACTATCTGGTTTTGTTCATCAGCAGCCGGGGCTAATTACTATGCTGAGGAAATATGTCGCCTGAAATTCGTTGCCCCGACTGCTCGTCCGTAGGCTGTGAGTACCCCACATCAACAAGATCACCGACTCGCGGGAAGAAAGAAACACTCCGAAGAGAACTAGTGACAGCAGAAAGGAAGAACATGAGGGTGCCCAAAAAAGATTTTTATGAGTAACAAAGCAAGAAAAAAAGCTTTTTGAGATCCATTAAAGGCAAATCATTTAACTTTCCTTTCTGTTGCTGTTTTAAGTTTCCACATTACTGCACCATTAATTAGGCAAAACTTGAGGAAGCAATGGGTATTTTGACAGAGCATGGACTGCTGGACGCGGCCCAGCAGAACTGTCATAACATTTTGATATACAGCATTAGGGGAGCTGGGGGGTTGAGATTTTTAAAGAAAGAGGGGAAAAAATAAAAACCACCCAACCCAGTAATTCTGTGAAAGGTAACAGGTTAAGGCAGCAAAGAAAAGTGGGTTTTAAGTGTTAAAAAAAAAAAATCCTTGGAAATCATATATTTTCCAGTCTATAACTTTTTAATGGATCTAATCTGGGTATTTTCAAAGCAGGGACAGGAGGAAATTGGTCAGGAAAATATTTAAGTGTCAGAATATGGTAATTATATACAAGTATGTGACTCTGTAATACCCAGCAATACTTCAAAGAGGGAAGGGCTGAGTTAATTTTATTCTACTGCCCTACCCTGTGGAAGAGTAAATGCACGTGGGATGGAGCAACAGGAGGATGGGAGCTGATCCTGCAGGGAGAGACAGAGCCCCCCTCACCAACGTGGGTCTGGGGGCGAGGTGCAGCCCCCCCGCTCGGCTGCTTTATTTTGATTTCTTGTTTGTAAATTCACTTGATGAGTTGAATCAGGACCCACACCAGCTCAGCTCCCCCCAGCCGTCGAGGGTCAGATGCTGAGCGAGGAAAACTCTCCTAAGGATGGCAGCGAGCTGCAGGGCTTCATTTTATACTGGTACTTTGTGCTAAAGCCAGCTTGGCTGGCAGAGGTGAGATAATTTATTAGAGCAACAGATACAGCTGGAAAAAGCTCTGGGGAAGGCGGTGCCTTCAGCGGGCCAGTGAGAAGCCGGAGGGATGCAGGCATCCTTCTCCCGCTCCAGCCATTCACACGGGACAGGGAGGGAGAAGAGGGACCTTCGCTTGACACCTCTCCATAAGGAGGTATTTTGATTTCTGCGTTACCTGAGGCTTTCCCACAGCAAGGTGCAACTGCAAAGCTGCCCAGCACCCAGCCAGAGCGAACCAACACCCACCAACCCGCTGGGAAGTTCACGCGAAGGGTTAACTGGGAACAAACTGGCGCCGGTTGCTTGAGGAATGTTACTTTCCTGAAGGAACCTTGCCTTGGAGGAATATTTTGTCTTGCAGCTTATTTCAGGAGTTATAAATCATTAATGAAATGTTACATTTCATCCTTTTCTATTGTAATATTATTATATGTACAAAAATTAAAACCAGTTAAATATTACCGTACGGGGATGGAAATAGGAGCCACATCAAACCCTATGAGTGTTACAGGGCACAAAGGAGCTGTGGTTAAAATACACAGTTAATCACCACCAATCCTGGGAAAACAGCAAAGAACTACAATACAGAATGGTTTCATAATATTAAAAAAAAAAAAAAACAAAAAACAAAAACAAAACCACACAATTGTTTTCCATCAGCACAGCCACCTAGCTATCCGCAGCGTCCAGACACCATCTCCAGTGAAGTCCTTGCATTTTAAACCTTAACCTCAGAAATAACAGAAATTAGTTAACAGACATACTGCTAACTACTGCAGCAGCTAAATTGGAATTCAGTATGTTCCTTTTTGCTACAAGTTTCATAAACTTAAGCCCAGAAATGCAACAGGAAAGAAACATTAGCGCTGCCTTGGCAATCAAACACTTGAAAGCTCAAGTGATTTATACATTCGCGTTGTAGGACTTCAGCTCTTTTTAAAGAAATGGCCCCAACATCTTACCCAACAAATCAAAACTAATTGCCCACAAAAAATATTTTAAAGCTGAAAATAAGTTATTTAACTGAAGAGACCTCAGAGATCATTCTGCTGTAGTCTTTTTTTCAGGGCGAGCTCAATTCTACAGAAGGGAAAAGGAAGGAAAAATAACATAACAGTAACTTATTTGAGGTTTTATGGCAATACAATTCATGCAGTATGGCTACTAGTGACCAGCATCCCTGTCTGTATCAGGTGGAAGGTATAGATTTTAGTCCTGCAAAAATAAAGCTGGATTTGCTGTTTGCTTTTGATCACTTCATATGTGCAAAAAAAAAAAAGCTGATGTTTAAGTGTTTGCTTTGCTGTTCGTTAATTACATCATTTCTAAAAATGGAGCCTTGCAGTGAAAAACTATCTAGCTTTTTAGGAAAGCGCTATAGCTTTTTCTATCCAAAATATAACTCAGTATTAGCGAGGGTTTCAGGGAAGGATGCAGCATTTTTTCAGGCTGCTGTCAATAATTCGTATCTCTCTTTATAGACTGGTGCCAGAGAAGTGAGAACAATCCCAATACTTGGATTTTTCAGGCTCAAACTGGCATGCTATAGCAATACAAACACCAAGAGGGCTGGTAAAGCACCGCTTTATAGTCACTCTGACTTTTAATGTCAGTGCTTTTCCATGATGTTTCTTTGTTTGCCAGGGAACACAATTTCCTCCATATGAAAATTCATTTTCTTAGTCACAAGCAAACTGGGAGGGCTTTGAGAAAGGTGTGCCGGCAGGTAACAGGCTGGTAGCACCAGTTCTTCCTTTGCATTTGAAAAAAAATAGATATATACCAACCATTACAAGCCTATAAATCCATTAGAAAGACAATCCCCAGCTGTTCCAGACCCAACCGAGACAAGGGGCTGCGCCGTGCCAGGGGACTACATTCTGCCAACCGGGGGCATCGGCCACATCTGGCAGCAGCTGGGCACATTCGCCCAAAGGGACGGTGACCAAAGGGACAAGAGTGAAGCCTCAGGCGGGCCCAAGGAGGGGGGACATGATTCGGGGTACTTCAGCAGTAGATTTGTTAAAACCTTCTGGGCTGAACGCCACCGTCACAGCCTGCACTGCTGGGAGAGCGGGAACGGGCTGTCCCCATGGCCCCCTGCCCACCCCACTCCTGCGTCCCCGTGCAGCCGGGGGGACAAAGCTCCAGTGGGGCCATGGGACAGAGAAAGCACTATATTTGCATTATTAAGTTGCAGGATGGCCAACATCCCTGCGCAGACCTGGCATTCCATTGCAAGCCCTCCCTCAACACAGGATGCTCCACAGAAGGGACATCCTCCTTATCACCTTTCAGGAGACCTGGGGCCAGGTCTCCCAGGCACTCAGAGGGAATATGGATAGCAACACTTCCACCGCCCTGAAAATATGTTTGCATTTGTTCACTTAGTTGCTAAAAATGCTTGAGTCACATGGGAACGCCTGGGAAGGCAGCCCAGGAATTTCGTTTGTAAGCAGAATTGTGTTTCTGGAGATTATTGACCTGAACTGTAAATAAATACTCAGGAAAAAAATAGAAATATTCACAATTTATGGTCCTCAAGATGATCTATTCAATCAGAAACAGAAGTATTTCCCATAGGGCCCTCACCAGTCTACTATCAAGTGCCCAAGTCCTGTAGATTGGAAAATAACCCACAGCCCGTCCGCGGAGGCTGAGTGGATCCAGTTTCAGACCTGGAGCCTATGATGGGAAAATCCATATCTTAGATTTACAGAGTCTCTGCCCGATGACAAGCACTGTCGTTCTGCCAGTTGGGCAGCAGGAACAATCACAGCAGCTTCAGAATCTTCTTTATTCGTTGCAGCCGAGCCCTATCTGCTCTCTACCCCAAGGATTTCTACCTGTGCAAGCTGCAGTTGTGCAGAACAGCCAGTCTAAAGAAATCTGTATTCTGGTAAGGAATCGGCTTCAGAATTTGCATTTACCTCAATGGAATTTTTTTATCCCAGTGAATAGCAAATTGCTCTGATATCCTGAGTTCAGATTTTGAGACTAAGAGACTAAGCCAGCACACAGCAAACATGAATCAGAAAACTAGATCAAACCAGCAAAACTTTGAAAAGCAACTGCAAAAGACGGTACACTCAGGTGGAATTAAAGTTGCCAGACAGTCGGATAGAATTGCAAAAAATAAAGAAGTATCATACCTGATCCTTCAAAAAAACCTTACATGCAAACCTACAACCCAATAATCCAAATAATTCCCGAATGGGGTTTTTATCCCATCAATGACAGTTAACTGCCGGTGCCCAGAGGTTTATATGTGCCCGCAGCATCCTGTCACTTTAATACTGAGCAGTTAGATATTCTTTGGGATCACAGGCAAAATAACGTGGTTCTGCCCAGTCCTATGTCAGACACATACACATATATACCATGCTGAAGTATAAGGTAAATATTATATATACAGATTTAAGTGCATAAGAAAAAATAGTAAAATAATTTTTGCCATTGAGTGGGGGGACCAGTCAAACTTAACCACAGCTTATGAAAACCCCTTTTCAAGAGAAGCTGTTGAGCGAGAGCTTGCTATTGTCACCTGAGTGCAGAAGAAACGCTAGCCCTGATCTTGATTTTTGACTTGATAGCTGCAAGAATCACGTTCTGTTTCCTGCTTGTACCTAATCTGAGCAGAAACGGAAGAAGCAACAGGCCAGCAAGAGGCAAAGGAAAGAGCTGCTGCTGGCATTCCTAGGAGAGAGGGCAAGTCAGGGAGACTGGGTGGGGTGTAGAAGGACAGGCAGAGTTTTTGCCCTGGATTCTCTTTGCTCATTCAGGATCTCCTTTTTTGCCCCTCCATTGAAGAATCCCATTTTTCCATCTTCCTCACACAGACCATCTTTCCAAACTCCTCATTACCTTTTGCTTCACACTTTATGCGCTTTTATAGTACCTCACTGAGCATGAGCTTGTTTTAGTTAATGGTGTAGGTTCAGTTACTACAATTGTTCCTAAGCACCACATTATTCATTTAAAATCAGGTCAATAGTTATTAAAAGCTGAAGTGAATTACCAAACACAAGTGAATCATGAGTTACTGCAGCAAGCAAGAGTGCTGGCATTATGGTTCCCACCTCAAACCCTGGATGTACAGGTGGTGTCAGTGCTGGAAATCTCCCAAAAATACCCGACAGTGACACTTGTTTTGGAATATGGTTCCCCTTGGTAACATCCCGACCCACCTCAGAGCATGTCACACAGCTCTCCATCACCCAGCTCCCTCCTCTGAGGCAAAGCCGCCGCAGACAGAGGACTTGCCATTTTCTGAGCACAACTTTCCAACTGCAGCCTGCGATTGCTCCACAGACTTTTCTGTAGGTGTGCTTCATTTTTATTTTTTTTTTAAGCCACTCATCAGGAACTTGTATGGAATTTCCCACCCCAAACTGTGGCCAAAGCAGCAGTTCAAGACTAAAGAACATCCCTTATACCAAACTAAAATATTCTCATCTTTTATGAGCCGATGCCCCCGAAGCTGATTTCCATTCCTTGTGTTAATACTCAAAAATAACTCGGAATGTTCCCATAGCCAGGTAAGGCCACAGAGCAAGACTGCAAGAGAAGGAAGGAAATGAAACGCAGTTGGTGCTAATTATGCAAAACAAGATGTGACCTAAAGGATGTGAGTAATGTCTGGATACAAGCAACAGGTGCCTGATAAGAGAGGAGGAAATCCAGGCCTTTCATCTGTGCCGCAGAAGCGGACAACAGCGATAGCTTCATTTATAGCAGAGATAACGATACTTAGTCACCTCCAGGGTGGATTACAAAGCTTATAAAGTAATTTCATAACCAGAAGAGGAGATGTGCTGCCCCCATGTCAGGGAGCCCGGCTGCCAGGGAGAAGCCCCCGCCACGGGCCAGGGTGTTTCAAGGCAGCAAGATAACGCTCAGAAACACTCTTTCATGATTTATCGCTGCATGAATGGGACCGGCACTCCCCTTCACCCACCAGAAATATGGGGTCTGCTTCCACATCCGTCCATCTCTCTGGGTTACGAGAATGGGCTTCTCTCTCCCTTCCCACGGAGGCTAGGGTGGGATCCAGAAGGCAGCTCCTGAGAAGTGGTATCTCCCTGGGGAGCAATAGGCTCGATCACTTCCAGTCCTCCCAGATCCTGCTAATCTGCTAAAGCTTGCAAACACAGCCCTGCAAGAACTGCACCCAAGCCTAATATCTCTGCATGGAAGCAGGCACTTCTGTTTTCGGTTTGGCATCTGCTTTGCAGCACCTGATTTCTCTTTGGCGTCTCGACACAGACCCGGTTCAGGCTGGGACCAACAGCCCACAGTACCGCTGCCAAGGCAGCGGTCACCATTTCCCCAATATTTTTGCTATTCCACACCTACCTTCTCTTATTTATTTCCAGGCGAGATAGACCAGCACAGTAACTGCCGTTAGCGGTGCACAAGGGGAGGAGAATTCCTATAGCAACATCCAAACAATTTACCTAACATATCTATGACAAATGTTTGCCACAATACATCAGTAAATTCATCAGTAGGTCCAATTTTTCCTACTCTGCCTACGGCTAGAAGCATCACAAGTGTCAGACAATCAGAAATACACGATGCTGCCTTGGGTGGATTTTGCAGCAATGCATTTCCATGCAAGGGGCGTGTCACCTCAGTGGATTAAAAGATAAAGATCCAGTTATCCAGGTTTTATGAACTACTTCTAAGAGTTAGGTGATAAAAAACTGAAAATCCCTTTTCTCATTTTTCATAGGAAATTTTAATCTACGGTTTCCATCCTTATAACATACACAGAAATGGTTAAGTAAATAATGAGAAGGAAAAAGTTCTCCTCCTTGTATCTCTAACATATGGCAAAACCACCCATAAGGACATCCTTTGGTTTCCAGGGGCGAGGCCGAGTTTAAAAACCACCTCTTCTGTGGTTGAACCCACTGCAAGCAAATTAGAAAATTCCATATGCAGTATCAGTTTGGGCAGGGAATTAGCGACTTCTTCACGCAGGAGTGCTGCTCTCACCCTGCCTTACCATAAGCCTAGAAACCCCAACCAGAAAGGATTTGGAGGTACATGAAAACCTCAGCAGATGAAGGCTACACATGTGCTCTTGATCCAGCTTAAAGATAGTAAAATGCCAAGTGACCAAAGATTTAAGACAGAACATGGCTACGCATTCAAAACATCTCAGAAGCACAAGCCGTGCATTCCCCGGGGGGTTGCACTTTCACTTTACTAAATTGCCTGCATATTTGCTTTTTTCTGATGGTAGATTAGGAACCGTGCATTTCCTTAAACCGCCAGCTTTTGGCCAAGGCACACACGCCCTTCCTGGAGCCCTGCCAGCCCGGCCTCGCAGAAGAGGCGGATCCAGAGACCCACGTTCCAACCTGAGCTGCCCCAAGGCAAGCCCAGGAGCCGGCCACTGGCCATTGCCCGGTGCTCCCCACGGAGCCAGCACTCTCGGGCCGGGCAGGCGGCAGTGCACTTCAAAAGAAGAAAACTTGGCTGAGGAGCCTGACCCCTCTGAACCAGGCCCAGGGTTCAGCCTGCCGCATTTTATTAAATCTTTATACAATAATTTTGCGACAGTGAAAAGCGCAAATTTGAAAGCTCAGAGGAATAAGCCCGTGTTCCATCTAATGTGCCTGGCTGTAAGGGGAATTTTTTTTAATTTAAAAAGGTAGGGAAAAAAGGAATACAACCTTAAAAACATGGGCAGTAACACACATTCCTCTAAGGCAAACCCAACCTGTGAGCCCCAAAACCCCTGTGTGCTTCCAGAGGCGGGTTATGAGTGTGCTGCACAGAGCAGGCTATACAGCCTTCGTGTGAAAGCCCCTTAAATATTCTGTATCTGTGACTCTGCTCAGCGCTCACACACATGGCTGCTTAATGCAACGCCGTCTGCTGCCTCAGGTAGTCAGGGAGAAAACTGCCCTCCAGCTGTCCCCAGGTGTGAGCTGCTGAGAAACCCCATCCTCCAAACCGGCCCCGTTCCCTCTTCCAGGCACACACGTACAACCGGGATACCTGACCTGCGCTGCGCACGGTTTGGTGGCTGGATTGTGGCCTGGTGAGGCACAGCACTTTAAGGGACATGGCCAGAAGGGTATCTGACATCTGAAGACACTCGTCCCGCTGGCAGAGGTGAGGAGCAGAAGTGGTTGCTCAGCACCACCCGGGCGATGCTGTCCGGTGGCTGTGGGAAGAGATCATCCACCGTTGCTTTAGCAGGGTAGTAGCTGTTAAGTACCCGAGACTCTCAGGGCTTTACAAGTAACGAATAGCAATAGTAAATACAAATGCAAGTAACTAATAACATGCACCTTACAGGATCAGCAGTGGTTAGCAGAGTGGGGTACAAAACGTCCATTTCAGATGTCATCTTACTGTAGTCCCTTCATAGCATCACAGCTCTTCCCCTAATTGCAGGGCATCAAAAGTTGACTGCAAAAGGGTTTATCTAGAAGATGATGATGAGTATTTTCTGTTCTCATTGGAAAGGAAAAAGACAGGCAAATAGTGGAGGTTCCAGGCACAGGTAGTATTAGTCATTCTGCTGCTCCATACTGTTTCAGTAAAACAAATAATATTACCTGATCCTGACAGATAAAGTAACACAAAGCCCTACAGAAGATAAGGGTGCAGCCTCTATCACAAAGCGCAGGCAACTTTTCAGCTTTTCCAAGGATATGCAAGAACAAAATCAAAGTATTTACAGGCAATGCAGTTGCAGCACTGCCACAATTCATCCCAGTGAAGAAATCACATTCAAAAATCTACAGCCATTTCAGGGTGTAAATGTGCATGAAATGAATAAGCAACTAATTTCCTGCACAAGAAAGGAACGTAGAGTTCTGCATCACTGGTACTGCCAACACGTATAAGTGTATTACATGTCTTGGGATAAGTGGTATTTCTCTTGAAGCCTCGGCTTCCAGAGTCACAGAATCACGGAATCTTCAGAGTTGGAAGGGACCTCTAGAGATCATCTAGTCCAACTCCCCTGCTAGAGCAGGATTGCCTAAAGCACATCCCTCAGGGCTGCATCCAGGCGGGTCTTGAAAATCTCCAGAGAAGGGGACTCCACACCCTCCCTGGGCAGCCTGTTCCAGTGCTCTGTCACCCTCACCGTAAAGAAGTTTTTCCGTGTATTTGAACAGAAATTCCTATGTTCTAGCTTGTGCCCATTGCCCCTCATCCTGTCACTGGGAACCATTGAAAAGAGCCTGGCTCCGTCCTCCTTAAACCCACCCTTTAGATACTTGTAAACATTAATCAGGTCCCCCCTCAACCTTCTCTTCTCCAGGCTAAAGAGTCCCAGCTCTTTCAGCCTTTCCTCATAAGGGAGGTGCTCCAGTCCCATAATCATCTTGGTTGCCCTACGCTGGACTCGCTCCAGTAGTTCCCTGTCTCTCTTGAACTGGGGAGCCCAAAACTGGACACAGTACTCCAGTTGTGGCCTCACCAGTGCAGAGTAGAGGGGGAGAATGACCTCCCTCGACCTACTGGCCACAGTCTTCCCTATGCAGCCCAGGATGCCATTGGCCTTCTTGGCGACAAGGGCACACTGCTGGCTCATGGATAATTTGCTGTCTACCAGGACCCCCAGGTCCTTCTCCTCAGAGCTGCTTCCCAGCATGAGTCCCAGGATGATAACGTGACGCTCCTCCCTGGCAGTCTTTATCAACCCCACAGACCCCTCGCTACAAGGACAGTCTCACCCTCGCAGGCAGCAGCACAATCTTCTTTTTACAGCAGAACAAGGAGATTTGCGAAGCAGAGCAGAGCACCAGGGGGGCGGCAGAGGTGGGGGGAGACACCAGCCCTCCCACGCACATCCCACCCCAGCGCGGCAGCGAGTGCGTCTTCTCGGCTTCTCTTTGCGAACAGGAGGAGGAAAGAGCCAGGAGGTTCCAGAGAGCAGACAACCAGCACACCACCCTGGTGCTGGGGCTTCGCTTCGGTCACCCACGGTTCAGCTTCTGAATCCCAACCCAAACTGGGTCCCGCTGGCACAAACAGACACGGCAGCTGGGAGGGACCCACAGTTCCAGTCCAAAGCAGCCGTACATGCTGTGTAGCAAACATGATAAACTCCAGCAAGAAACACCTCTGTCCATAGGGAAGAACACCAAATATGTTTTAAATACGTGCTAGGGATAGAGGCAGAAGGAAGAAGAAATGGATTAACTCAAAGATTGCCCATTTCAGAATTCTGTGCTTAAAAAGGTTTCATACAGTTTGCAGTGATACCAGCAATATTCTGAGTTCTCTCGCTCCACGTTTTCTCTCCCTAGAGCCGTATGGCCAGACCCCATTTCCTCCTCAGCCCTCCACACACACACGAATAATAATTTTTATTTCCTCTCTTCAGTTTATTGCTAGGGCTTTTGTCAAAAGCGTGCTGGCTAGCTGTGCTTTGCCTGTAACTAGTGTGTAATTACAGTGTCAGCCTTCTTTGCTACTGCATAGCAGTCTGCAGTTGCCACATAGGCGGCCAGGGGCTCGTGGGAAGATGCTCACTGTACTGCAACAAAGGGCTTCCCCTGTGTCTATTGTAGATGTGCCCCTGAAATACAGAACTCAGCATTCATGTAGAAAAGCCTTTCATTATGAGATGCTCAACTCTCACACTACTGCAAAGCTACAGCAAAACTCAAATCAAGAGTCAGAATTTATGCACACATGGCTGTTGAAAAATGATGGGGTCAGAGCAGATTTTTTTTGCCCAGGCATTTGAGTCTCTCTGCTTTGAGCTAGTTTCCAGCACTAAATACTGTGAGATTTTTTTATTATTATTATTTTTTCCTCTATGTAACCTTTTTAAAAATTGCATTTCCTTCCATTATCCATTTATTTGCCAGTTTTCAAAATCACAGACAAGAATTCCTATGGTTGCCTATCCTTCAAGCAGTATTATTTTGCAAAGAACATGACCAATAACAAAGCAACTTTAACAACCATATTCTATTTATTCTGAAAAGCAAGCATCAGTCTTGTATACTTGAAATCTAGTAACATTTTATGTACCACTCAGATAAGCTGTTCTTTAGCGAGTCTCCTTCTTCCGTCCTTTCCTTGTTAAATTGCATTTGCCCATGACCCATGAACACTGCTCCCACTTGGAAAGGTCTCTGCCCTCAGAGACAAACACATACGTAACTAAACAATCAGTCTTAGAGCAGACGCTCTCAGAGAGAGAAACCTTTTCTGTGGGGTTTAGCTGCAGTAACAGACAATGTTCATATTAGCACCGAATAAACAACACAGACATTTTTTCAGTGCTGTGCAAGCTTTTCAGCATACGTGCCATAAATATGGCAGGAAATGAGAAGGGGCTTGGGTTTGTACTCTGAATATGTCTCTTCACACACATTAAAAATACACTGTTATTCTTAATGCATTTTCAGTGTGAAGCAACCTGCCTCTGAGGATCCCAGAGCACCCATGAGGAGAGACCCAGCCTGTAGCTGCTCCTGCACCAGCTGAGAACGGAGAGAGATTCTCCATTTGCTGAATGGGAACCGAAGCACAGAAGGACATTTCAGAGCTCTCAGCACACAGTGAGGGCAAGGTTTTCGGGGAAGCTCAACACCCAACGGCAGAACAGCAGTTACTTGCTAAAGCTCATTCAAAAATCTGGCCCTGAGGGCCTGCCCCGGGTTGCCTGCAGATGAGGTCCAACAGGAATTACAAAAAGCTAAACATGGTAAAAATTGCAAAGCAGAGAACAGCACAGAAATCACCTCACTTCCACCAAGCCAGACCATCTCCTTGCTCTTGGTGGTTTTGTGTAACCTGCACAGCTCTGCGCTACCTCTTCTACCATCTCAAGAAACAAGAGCCATAAAATAAATCTTTATATTGCATATGTGACATGCAAATATAGCTATGGCTTTGGCTTACATTTTCATACAGCTACTGCCAGCAAATCGCACAGGGGAAGGACGCGTGTGTGTGACAACACTGCAGCGAAAGGCACGAACCGCAGGTCTAAAAACAGGAAAATGAAGCCGGGCACTGAAGGAAAATCATAGGATCGTGGAACTGCACCAACACCTCCTCGATTCACAGTCGCACACCCCAAAACCGGGGCTCGCCAAAGCCTCCAGCCTCACGCGGCCCCGCTCCCCCCGATACCGGCAGAGGGGTAGCGCGGCCGCCCGCCCCTCCCCGCCTCCCACCGACCTGCCGCCCCCCGCCCCGCTCCACAGCGACGGGAGGCGGGGGCGGCTCCGGCGGCCGGGGAGGCACAGACGGGCTCTGCTAAGGGCTGGGGACATCCTCACGGCTACTCTCGGCTACCGGCGATACCAGCAGAGGGGTGGCCGGGGCAGCCCACAGGGGAAGGGGGGGGGTCGGTGGGGCCCCCCCAACAGCCGGGAGCGCGGTGCCCCCCACTTCCCCCGCGGCGGCGGCCACCGCCGTTACCTCCAGCCCCAGGCGGGGGGCGCGGTGCATGCGCAGCTGCCGCTACCCTCCATTCATAAAAAAAAAAAAAGGAGGAAAAAAAAGGAAAAAAAAAAGCGCAAGCCGTCTCCGTCCTCCGCAACTCGCAACAAGTTCCTCTCCAGCCCCCCATTCATAAAAAAGGCAGCCGAGCATGCGCGGTGGCGCCCCGGTGCCCACCCATTCATAGAGTCGGGAGGCCGCGCATGCGCAGAAGGAGGCGCTGCCCTCCCATTCATAAAATAGCCATTTTCCCAGGCAGCGGCGGTTGCAGCATCGCGGCTGCCGCTGACAGCGCCGCGCTCGCAGGTCCCTTCCCGCAGCTCCAGCGGCTTCTGCCAGGATTTTCCCAGGTCCAGCCCCCCTCGTCCGCCTCGGATTTAGGATTAACTCGCCTGTGGAGAGATGGTCTTAGCTGAATTACTTAAAGTAAGTACGAGATCTGTGTTTGCCAGCAAATGTTAAATATTTTTAACTAGAAAAAATAAAGCCTGCTCCCCGAGGGAAAATCTTGCGCTCTTTCTAGATGTATTCATCTAGTGCCTTGAAGATCACTGATCATAAGCATGTTTCTGACTATGACTTTTCTAACAGCAATTATCTATAATTATATACAGTGGATAGCTGCCTGGTGCTTCACAACCTAAAGGAGACTTTGTATTCTGAAGAAATATCCTGTTTCTTGCAGAATTTGCATTTGTGTTCCTGTCTTTCTTATTTATACCTCTCTTCTGTGTTCTTTCATCAACATCTGCATTTGGTGTATGTATATGGCAGGCAGGCTTCACCATACTTGCGTTGGGTTTATTTGCAGGGCTTTTACAGCAGAATAAGGCTCCTCTTTCTGTTGATGGGATGTCTTCTCCTTCATCCCTTCTTCCTTCCCCAAAAAAGGAGCACAAATACATGGTTACCTGGGCAGACAAGTAAGAATTGAATATTTCTTGCTTTGGAATATGAGAACTGATTATACGCATTTCCTCTCTTTTTCCAAAGCCTTGTGTCTTGTTAGTGTCAAGTAGTTCTGAGCTGTCTCCATAATAGGACACTTCAGAGATCAACCACTGGTGTGTCAGATCTTTCCTGCATGACCTTTGCTCTTTAGCATTTTATTTCATGCAACTGTCTTTTTTTTTTTTTCTTTTTTTGGCCTCGTTGCCTTATTCCATCACTGTTCTCTTCCCTGTCTTGCTGTACACTTGGTTGCTTTGGTTTTAAATCTGGGTGGATTATATATTTTAAAGGCTAGATAAGTAATAAAAATGTGTACCTAGAATAATTTCATAAAGGTATATGAAATACATTATATATGGAAGAAAAACCTGTCTTGGTGCTCTTCTCTACGAACTGCGTAGCAAAGATAAGCCAGGATTTTATTTTCTGGTACCAGTCCTGGCGTCACAGGAGAAAGACAAGCCTAGAGACGACATGTTCTGAAAATTCATTATCAGAAGGGGAATGGGAAAAACAGAAAAGGGCATATAAAAGGCACAAAGGTCTTAGAGGAAAGCAGGACTGGAAATGCAGACCTTGGAAATGGAAGTGCAAATGAATACAAGCATTAATCACAGGACGAAAAGGCTTCACTCTTTTTCTTCAAGTGCCCACAGGTCTGATTTCTTGATTTAAATCTTTTATAGCCATAAGTTTTTTCTTTAAAGGGTGAAGGAGAGAAAGAAAGAGAAAAGAAAAAGCATCACTGAATTATCCGGAGTAGAAAAGGCACGTTCTAGATTCTTTAAAACTTCTTCAGCTGCTGCCTTTCTTCCCTGCCATGCTAAGGGTACAGGATGTCAAAAATCAGCTCAGGAATTGCTGTTTAATTAGGTAAAGAGAAACCCAGCTTTCTCAATATTAAGGCTTCCCCCCTCTCTCTTTATTTTGGGTTAAAGAATAAAGCTCCAATTTGTGCACTGAATCACAATGATCCTGATGACTGGCTTCCCCCTTCTCCATATAAAAATGAATGATAGCAGGAGGAGGGGTTGTTCTCAGTTATTGGAACCCCACTGGGGATGTCTCATTGATAAATGTGCCATTTTCCATGGGCTACTGTGTTTTCTGTTGCTAGAAGGGACTCTATATTGGTATTATAAAATTAAAAGGACTATTTCTGAATACTGCAGTCCTTTTGAAATTCCCCGTGAGGTATGCGCAGGGGAGAAATTATTTGTTCTCCTCCTGAAACAGCAAAACAAAAGCTGTTTTCATGGAATCGTGACTAATTCCCAAATCATACTGGGAAATGCAACATCTCAAAAAGCAATTCCCCCCTACCCCCCCCCCCCCCCCCCAAAAAAAAAATCCTGTTATCAGACTTCAGTGAAATTAAATTTACAACCCTTGCAACACTACAGCAATAATTAATTCTGATTAGTTTTCCAAATAGTGCAATTAGTTCTGATATTCCATATTCCAATTAGTTCTGATAGTGTTCCAAATATTAACTGTAAAACCAAAAAATTCATTGATCATATTGCTATACAATTTCCCAAATTCGGCCCAGTACTGAAAACTGCCTCTTCATAGGCAAACAGTTGCACAAATATTGTTTGTTTTTTATTCTTTTCAAATGTGATACAATGTATTTCCTTAAGAAAATACAAAATCCTTCTAATACGGTTATCACTTAGTACCATTAGCTTATTAGATCATATCTGAGCTTAGTTTTCTGGCCTTAAAATAAATGTTCTTAGCCAATAAAAAGCCTTGACTAAGAAATTTGAGTCCCTAGAGATCTGCACATTACTAGGCCAAAATGTGCTTTATTCACTCGCATCACAGGAACAGGCTTTAGCTGGACAGAGACAGCTTCTTGGAAGTCTACAGGTCTCATTTCCCAGCTTCTGAATTTCCACGCTCTGGCAAGAATTTAGTGTCTCGTTTTAAAAATGGCAGGTTTCCCTAATAAGCTTTCTAATTTTTTTTCCCTTGTTACTTGTAGAGAAAATTCTAGCTGTCCTTAGATAGATAAGGCTGCTAAGACAAGGAATAAAAAGAATTAACATCAATATTTTGTTAATATTAATACACACTATAGAAAAAAGCTTCTTTTTTTTTTTTTAAAGCATTTACAGCTTGACTCAAAATTCAGACAGCCTAACTCAGTCTTAATGAACTCCGACATTATATATTATTCTTAATCGCACATTAAAAACATATGCTTACTGAAAGGTCTCCTTTAACTTCCAGTGTCGTCTTCCCTCATTAAAAGCTTTTATTGAACCTTTTGATTTCCTTCAGTAGCAGCATGTCCCTCGTCGCTGCCGGGAGGTCTGGACAAGAGGATGTCCTTAATTCCAGACAAAGGCAATGGCAGAATTCGTTCCCCTATCACCAGCTCCTCCTCTGTGGGGACTTGGGATTGAGTCCTTTATTGATCCCTCTTGTTTGCTGTGGTGGGAGCGAGTTCTGGCCGAGCACCTGCCTGGTCCCAGCTCGCTGCTCCACCAGGCCAGCCCCACATGGTGCATATACTCTATGAAGCCCTATGGATCTTCAATTTGCAAGTATTTTTTGATAACAAGGACAGGTCTTACACCAGACACCCTGGATTCATTTTCAGTGTGTGTCCAGGGTATTTCTTTCTTCTCCAAACGCCTATAAACTGCTGGGAGTCCTGGCCTCCAGCGCAGTGCCAGAGCCAGCGAGGCAGGGCTTGTGCACATCCCCAAAGCGGGGGATGCAGCCGTCATCAACACTTCCTAGACAAGGTTTTCTAGTCTGTGTAACCAAACCACCTCAGGAGAGAGAATAGTCATGACTGTTCTAAAAGCATAAAAGGAATTTTGCATTGTTTACCATCAATTCTGAACGGCGTTGACTTGCACAGGCCTTGGAATATATGGCCTCCCTTGACATTATACTACTTCAAAGTATATTGTTTTCAATTATGATAATTTCTTTGTATGCAGATGTATCTGTAAAGATTCTATTGTTTTTTAATTGTCTTCCTGTTGCCCCATTGTCTCAGAAATTCACATTTCCCATATAGCAAAGAAAATAGGCAAATTTCTGCAGTACGTTTACAGCAACTATTACTACAAATATGTTAATCTTGAAGAGGTGATTGTCACGTCTCTTTCAGAGACTGTAATTCAGCTTTTGCATGGATAATAACAGGTCTAGTAGCATAGTAACCAAGAGGAGGTGTGATCCTGCTGTTAGGTGAGGAGGTCCAGAGGTCTCTGGTCCATCCCCTCACCATCGCTGACCCAAAGCAAAACTCCAGCAAGAAGTTCAGACCCTAATGCAGCCCCAGTGCCCGGCATCTCTCTCCGGCAAATTTTTATCCCTTCTTCACAATAGCTTGTGGTGCTTCAGGATTTGGAAAATTCTTGGAAACCTTATTGAAAACTCAAGTTTGTTTTACCCTGCTAGAAAAGCTTCTCTAGGTTATGGTAAGAAGGCAGAAGGCAACTCTTTCCATACCGTTACTCTCCATCCCACCTAGTACCATTATAACCATTAGAGATGTTTCGGAGCTGGCCACCACCGCCCCAGCGATGGGCAGCACTGCCCCAGCTGCATGTTCAGCAGCTCCCCAACATTCCAGGCTCAAGAGAGGGGGCACCCACACCATTACAGAACACGCAGGGGACAATGCGGCGCCAGCGCTCCCAGGAGAAGGCCTGGATTGCCGACGCAAACAGCTCTTCCCTGACACCGGTGCTGCTCAGACACAACAGAAGGCACAGGCTGCTCGTGAGGTGTAATTAAGGCGTAATTCATTAGAAGGGGGTAAAGTGACCCCTCATCTGGTACTTGCAGATTACAAAGGATAGAAAGAGCTGACGGTGGCTACGTTACTTCTCTGATCACACTGGTGGTCTGTCTATTAGCAAACACGCTCCAGGCACCACGTTTGGGGCATTTCTGTCCTACGACATCTAAGACTGAGTTCAGACTCAGCACATCAGCATCTGCACATTGACATTTTCTGCATCTTTCAGCCTTGGATTGGGCAAAGCTGCAGTACCTCGTACCTGGTGCAGGGTGGGCAGGAGGTGGGTCATGGGAGCATGTTTTCCCATTTTCCTGTTGCCTTCCCCAGGGCTGTGGGCACGGGGGATGTGTCAGGGTCACACCAGCGCTTCTCAGGGCTGGGATTTGCAGAATTGCTTCCATACGGGACCCGATTCTGGGCTCCAAGTCCCCTATTCTCACTATTCTTTTGTTACTGCATACATCTAGAATGTCATAAAACATGTGAGAAAGAACTTATTAAAATTATTAACTAATAGGTAACCGAGCCAGTTATAAACACTATATATGTCTGCACTCATTAGACGTGTAAGTCAAGATACATTTTGGTTTTTTAGTAACTGGAAGACAAGTTATTCAACTCCACTTGGAAAATAAAAGTACTGGAACCTTATTGCTTCAGAAATTGTTCTGCAGACATTAATGAGAATGAGCTTTCCTGGGGGTTTATATGACTTTCTCATGGAATTGCCTACAAGGAGGTAGCTTTCTATAAAATTACATAGACAAGTTCAAAATCCTATTAAAATATAAGATCACTTCTGTTTTAATTTCATATGACTAAAGAATCTTACAAAACTTTCGACTCTGAAGTAATACCAAAACACTTTAAAATAACGGTTGGTTTCCTACAGCTTTAGGACTTGTAATTATCTAGTACAATAGTAATTTTAAATTGGCAGTATCTTGATGAAGAGATGAAACAAGCACTGCAGCACACTTATGAACTTGACTTTTGAATCCAATTTTGCTCACTTGGAAGGAAGTATATTTTGACTTGAAAATTGTATGTGGTGAGCAACCATACAGTCCCTGGATGGCATGGGGGAAGAGAAATTTTCTCTACATGGGAGTTTGTTGACATTTCTGCTTTGAAAAGAACTTCATTGTTTCACCGACCTCTAAAGAATGAATAAATGTAAGAACATAATCATGAATTTTTCTTCCTGTTGTCTACATTCAGAAAATTGCCTGTACAATTGCAACCAGTGAATTTGTGCCTACATTAATGCTATAATATGTCTGTAATTACTGGTGATCCAAGATTAACTAACTTTGTTTACAAGTATTCTGTATGGCATTTTTTCCTCAATTAAAATGCAATTTACAGTCAGGCTGGGTTAGCGCAGTGGCCAGCAAAGGCACTACATAAAGCTTCGTAGCTTCTGCAAAGTTATGGTGCTTAAGTATCTTAAATCTTCTACTCTGCTTTGTTATTATCTCTTCTTCCATTTTTCTTCTTTTTAAGCTTCAGTTTTCTTCAAATGACACATCTTGTTATAATAAATCTGTTCAATCTGAGCAATTAATTCAGTGTCTGCAAGCAGCACACAACTGCCATTGCCAGAAAGAGAAGATCTGTTCACAACACTGGTAAGAATGGACTTCAGGCCTTTCTTACCACAGCAGATGAGCCCTTTGAGCAGAAATGTTCTTTCTTAGGGGGTTTGACACGTGCAGCTAATCTTTAGTAACCAGCCCCTTCTTGGTTAGCCAGACTGGCCGCCACAGGCAGCTTCAGGCCCTCTAAAGGTGGGGAAAGGGGGACATGGACATCTCAGCCTGTTCGTTCTTGCTTTCCTTCCCAACCAAAGTTGCTCACGTTTGTCACCACTTCTACCTAGGGCTGCTTCAGACATGCAGTGGCCACTTCCACGTGCCATACGCTGAATTCGGTCACTTCAACATCTGAGCCAATGCCAGCAACTACAAGACACAGTTGACCACTATGAACCCCACCTTGCTCACCTGCACAGGACTTCAGAGCCAATGCAGAGTCCCAAGGTTACACCCCTTTCAAGGTCTTAAGTTCTGCCAGGTCACCCCAAACACTAATTTTGAGGGGAGACGTGGCTGGAACAGAAGCTGCAGTTTCTAAGATACCAACGTTGCTGCTCAAGGCAATGTTGTCCTTGCTGACAAACGCCCTGTGTGCATGAAGGTTTCCTGGCAGGGAGATGGAAAGGGAGGTGAAAAAGGGCAAGGCGTCTTGCTTCTGCAGCGGGAATGAGCTTTTCTGCTGCTGAGCGGACATCTTACCTCGTGATTGTTTACAGGAGTATCTCGTATCCTTATATCTGTCTGCAAACCAACTGCCTTTCAAAGGGTGAATTGCTTGTGCTGTTCCTGTCATCCTGGAACAGTTTCAGACTTGTTGCAGCTACGTAGGTCCCTGTGGGGAACACACCAACCAAAAATGGTCAAGTTCTGATGCCTTTGGGGATCTTCCAAGGAAGTCCCCAGGATCCATCCACATACCCAGGCAGGCACACCTCAGCCTGCAAGGCGTCACGGGAGCAGTTTGGCTTCTTGACTTGCTTCTGATCCAGCACGAGTCCTTAACCTGAGAACTTCCCTGGATTCCTCTTCTCTGCCATGAGAGCTGGAGCACTGTGCACATACACAGCTACCTAGTACGTTTTGCTGAAGTTTTTCTTTTCATGGGATGCAGACATAAAGCTTAAAGCAGAAACAGCTCAGGGAAAGGTGTGCTCAAGGCACGTGCCAGTGGAAGCACGCAGACACAAAAACTGAAGCAACCACACCATAAAATATTTTCATTGTCACCTGAGCAGATCCCAATGGAGGAGAACCTCCTTGCACAACGAACGCCACCCAGCTCACTCTCTAGTTCAGCACTGGAGATGTTTGACCTGGATCTGTCACCAGCAATCTTACTGCACCGCTGAAACTTCTAGCAACAAGACCATCAGCAGCAATGTAGTCACGGTCCTTGGAAAATTCCATAAATATCAGAAATTTATGTCCCTTAAGTGTAGCTCAAAAGGGGAGAGCAGTTAACTGTGGAAACCCTCTGCTCAGGAGCAAGAAGGCAGGGCAGAAGTTGAAGGACCATGTGTCCTAGCACCAAAAACTGGTGGGGTGTGTATGTATGGTGTTTTCAAGGTGATCTTCAGCAAGAGAGACCTTATGTCCAGAGCAGGGATCTGGGAATTAGGAGACCTGGGTCTTATTTGGCTGTCTTCTCTCCAGAGGTTTTATCCAAGTAGATCTTGTGCCCAAATATCTGCTGGGTCTTTGAGTTTGCCGAGCCAGGGCTTCCATTCCCCTTGCTCTGCAGTAGTTTGCCTGTTAGACAATTTGAAACAGCATTATAATGAAAATAGATTATGAATAATTTTCAGCATTAACTATCCCAAAGTGTGGTGTTTGGTCCAGGGTTCATCTCCTTTCTGTGATAATCGACTCGGAAATCCTGATTAGCATTATCTCAGTTAAGCCATCTCTTAATGTCTGCCCGCATATGGCCATGTCTGTGTACCAGGGGGTTGGGTGTTTTAAGAGTGCCGGTGGCTATAATCCCGCTCCAAATTAACCTGATGACCTAACTGCTACATGACATCATTGCCAGCCCAGCACCATTGCAGAATGTGCAACTACAGAGTTAACGGAAAGCGCAAATGCCAGCTCCTGTCCTGGGGAATTGGGGGGGGCCCTCCCGCTTGCTGCTTGCCGGGGCGAGGGGCTCCCCACGGGTGCCACCAGCGATGCAGGACACCCTCAACATGCCACCCTGGCTCAGAGCTGCCGTATCGGGGAAAAGCAGTATCGGACCAGCCTCGCCGCATCGGCAGAGGCGGCGGATGCTGCCTAAGGGCTAAAGAGCTCTGCTCAACACAGGCGCTGGCACACAGCGCACCTTGGAATAAATAACGGTCCACGCACCCAGGCTAAACCTTCTGCGGATGGACCAGACTCCAGAGACTTGGTAACAAGTGGGACCGAGGTTAGGCCAGAGCACAGAGCCCCGTGCTGGAGGTTATTTAAAAATTCTGGAGGGGCAACGAAGGCAGCGCTGCCGGTGACATGCAGGAGCAGACAGACAGGCTCGGAGCATCGCTCAGCGTGCCACCATTTCCTCCAGCGACCTCCCAGCTAAGATCTGCACTGCTGCACTTACCCTGGCCAGCCAAAACAGCTGCATCTCTCTCCTTAAAAATAACAAAACAACTGTGAAGTCAAAGTCTTCCTGCAAACACAGCACCCAGCCGATGCAGAACTGGCTATTTTGTTAAACTCTGGCTTGAAGCACTTTTATCTATTGAACTATTTTTTATATCGTGACGCTGGATTCTGATGTACAAAAGAGAATCAATTTTTCCCTCTGCATGTCCCACAGTTGTCAGAATCATTGCTTCTTTTTATTTTTTACATACGGTAAATAAGAATAGATGCTTTAAAAACTCTCTTGTTTCTCGAGTCAGGATGTCAATGAGCTATGAATAATGAAAAAAAAAATTTGCACGAATGGCCAAGACCCAGCAGAGAATTTTAACTAGTGAAGAGCAACAGCATAAGGAGCTGCATTACAATAATGATTCATTACTGCTAGATAAAGCGCTTCTTCCTGCTCGTCCTGAGCAGTATGTGCCGTGCTGAGCAGGCGCTGCTGCTCCGGCCTCCCTGCCCCGGCGGCAGCCCCTCTCCCATCCATCTCAGGAGAACTGGCAGAGCTTCAGCCCCTCAGATGCCAAGTGATCTATCCAAGCAACAATTTACCAATGTAACAGTGGACTCTAGTAACGTTTTTCAGTGGGTAAAAATGCACTTCCCTTTCTCCTTCCAAAAATGCATAATTAGTTCCTGCTCCAATTTTTGTAGCACTGTATTAAATTTGGCGGGGGGGGATATGCTCTTGCAGGAGAGCTGTACATTTAGTCACACACACACATTTCTCATGTGTGAGTTGGTCGTAGCTGGATGCAGTTTTTTCCTGACTTTTTTCAGGCTACTGTAATATTAAAATCCTTCATGCTGTTGGAAAAGGTTAATTTGTTTGTCTGAAGACAAACAACTGGCAATGCCTTAGGCTGTTCGCTATTTCCTTTTGCTTGATACCAGAAGCTTTTCCCCTCCTGCAACTCGCTCTGAAGCTTTACTCCCCGCTTCTTTAAACTGATCTCCAACATTATATTATTGATGAATAAAGGTCACCCCGTGAGGAAATGGCACATCTACTAGAAAACAATGTGCACTTTCTAAATTTGAACCGAGTCGTTTCCGTTCTTTGATTTAAGTTTAGTTACTTCCTGTGGTTTCTTGTCCTACGCCGCTGCTGAATCTTTGGATCGACTCCAGGATAAATTGCACTCTTTCAATGAAATTAGAGACTGCGGCAGTACACAGCTTAGCTAGCATAGCTAGTAACCAGCTCTTCAACTAGATATTAGTCCACTTAGTGTTTTGACGAAGAGTGCCTCATTACCTGCGCGAGGTGACATGTCAAGTCTGAGCCCTGGACCTGTCCACTCCCACCCTGGTTTGCAACCGGACAAGCTGCTGAGCGAGAGCTTCCACCTCCCGCAGCAGGGCTGAAAGCAGCCTTTGAAACCAGCAGCTCCCGCTGGAGACGGGACACTTCCCCGCCGAAGCCGAGCCACCCTCCCGCAGGCAGGTCCTGGGTTAGCGAGGACAAGCGCTCAGCCCCGCGCTCCGCAGCGTTTTCGTATCGGGCCAAGGCTCCCGCGAGCCACGATTTTGCATCAGGTTTTTTAGGGATCGGAGTCAACTGAGGAAAAACCCCAAACCTTAGATAAGGCATTTCAGGCAGTTTGCTCACAAAAATACGTGTGAATGTACACCAGTAACCCTAAGATGTGCTTTTCCTCAGTAAAAATGATGGTTGGGCACTTGAGGGGCCCACCGTAGTGGTAGCCCTCACAGGATCAGAGGAGCTGTATATGGCCAAGGTTAGGGAGAGGAGCACGATAGCAAAGGAAGGGTGATGCACTTTACACCAGGGCGAGTGCTCTGACTCCCTCGCACACAATTTTACCTTGTAAGACCTTCTGCATAATAACCAGCCTCAGTAAAGAGTCCTGTTTGGGATGAGGCCACAGGGTAACTCAATAACCATGTGCTCTTTCTCTCCCCCACCCCTTTTTCTTTCTCCTTTCCTTCCCCCAGGACACTTAAGAGCAGATTTTTCACCAGTAATCAGACTGCTTTATCAATGGAGCCCCGGATTCCCCACAACATCACCGTTGTCCCCAACTCTGTGATGGTCCAGCCCTTGCTGGACAGCCGGATCCCCTATGGGCGGCTGCAGCATCCGCTCACCATCCTGCCGATTGACCAAATGAAGACAACTCACATCGAGAACGATTACACCGACAACCCCACCGCTTCCCAGCTGGCAGCCCAGAAGCGTCCCCGAGCCCCCCATGAACTGGTCTTGACCAACCAGCACCTGCAGCGGTGTGAGCAGGATGTCACCCACCCCTGGATTTCCTTCAGCGGGCGTCCCAGCTCCATCAGCAGCAGCAGCAGCACGTCTTCAGACCAAAGGCTCTTGGACCACATGGCCCCAGCACCTGTGGCGGAGCAGTCCTCCCCCCGAGCGGTTCGCATACAGCCCAAGGTGATTAACTGCAAACCCCTGGACCTGAAGGGACCCGTGTCTCAGGAACTGGACAAGCACTTTCTACTGTGCGAAGCCTGTGGGAAATGCAAGTGTAAGGAGTGCGCGCTGCCCCGGACTCTGCCTTCCTGCTGGGTGTGCAACCAAGAGTGCCTCTGCTCGGCACAGAACCTGGTCAACTACTCCACCTGCATGTGTCTCGTCAAGGGCGTCTTCTACCACTGCACCAACGAGGATGACGAGGGCACGTGTGCTGACCACCCCTGCTCCTGCTCCCACTCAAACTGCTGCGCCCGCTGGTCCTTCATGAGCGCCCTCTCCCTGGTGCTCCCTTGCTTGCTCTGCTACCTGCCAGCCACCGGCTGCGTCAAGCTGTCCCAGAGATGCTACGACCAAGTGAGCCGGCCCGGATGCAGATGCAAAAACACAAACAGTGTCATTTGCAAGGCACTGCCGGAGAGCAAAGGAAGCAGGCCAGAAAAGCCCTTTTGATAGTTTGGGAGGACGGGGGGTGGCGTTGGCTCTTTTTAATAACCTGTGTTCTGAGGATGACATTAGCCTTTTGCCTTCGGAGAAAGCAGAAGCAACTGTTTCCACAAACTGAAGCACTTTGGGTTATTCAGGGTTTTGGAACTGGTCAGAATTTAAATAGATGGGGCCAAAGGAGGAATCTTAATAATGTAGAGTGAAGGCTGAAAACCTATGTATATCGTGAAGTACAGCTGCTTAAAAACTCCCAGTTTGGAGGGACGGACGGCTGCTCACCATGCCTGCATACCACAAGAACCATTAACTGCTCGCTTGGCAGGCACGGCCGCACCAGCAATACCTACTCCCTTCTGCAGAAAGCTGCACTGGATTCACGTTCAGGGTGGGATGCTTGGTTTTGCTTTCCTTCCAAACTCCAGTTTGCTCCCAGCAGCCTGCTGAAGGCAACGGGTTCACTCCCTCCTTCCCCACCCGCACACCGTTAGAAGGGCCAGTTGCACACAAAGTACGTGTTTCTCAAAAGCTTTCTGTGTCCCTCAAAGATTTTGAGCCAGAAGTAAAAATACAGTTCACTTGCTTAAGGGTCTCTTAACATTCAGACATTCAGCTTTCTTGGAACCCACCCGGCCACGTTGATTTGGACCCTCTTTTTTAAAGCAAGATGGTAGCAGGGTTGCTCCCTCCATGGGAAGAATGCGTTCAGGCGGTTGTGTCAACACCGTGTCGTTCTCCCTGTAAGCTGATCCGTAGCATCAGGTTTCACTCAATGGAATATTAATTTTACATCAACACTACAAACCCGCTCCAGAAGGACGGTGGTCGAATCCCGTTTCCCCAGCGCGCCGCTTGCTCCCCAGTGCTGGAGCAAAGGGTGGCTTAATTTCCACAAAGTGAAGACGTTCAGTGTTTGCTTCTCTAAACCTCTCAAGCTCTGTTAAGAAGTCACAAAAACCTAAGCATAGGACACACATAGGTGTATTTTTATAGGGATATCAATCCAGTACCTCCTCTCCTGGAACAAGCTCTTCTTTGCTCATTAAATATTAAGTTCTTTTTAATTTTTTTTTGTCTTGGGGAAGAATGGCATTCGCTTGAAGTACAGCCCGTTCCCCCATCTCTGTTGCTGCTGTTCAACTTTTGCCTCCTCTGTCCAAAAGTGTGTCTTTTTAAATGTAGAGAGTGCTTTTAATGTTTATTTTAGTATTAACAAATGCTAGGGAAAGCCAGGGGAGGGAAGAGAACGTATTTAAGAAATTTGCCCGTGGTTTTCAGTCAGTGAATATCATTGGCTTTGTCCGTGCACTCATCCTAGGGCCAGTTCTGCGTTCTCATGAGATGCAGTAACCCCTTTATCTTGACAACTACAAGGTGCTAAAGAAAAATCTTTGTCCAAACATGCAACACTGTAATATGTAGGTAGGTACTTGTTGCATGCAGAAAACTGATCTAGTCTCTCTTTTTTTTTTTTTTTAATTAGAGGAAATTTCCTCAGTAAATGCACAGCAGTGACAGTGAAATGTCATCTCTAATTAGATAAGCAATAGGCAGAGCTCATGTAGCATTTCCAGGAATCCCATTTGCTTGGCCGCAATACAGTTGGAGCGTAAGGGTTGGCAGGAGCATGCTGATGGGAGTTCTGGTGTCTTTTGTTTTAGGAATTCATTTAACCTGGATGACTTGGGGTTTAGTTAAGCTAAATTGTAGATATTTATTGAATGGAGAATTTAAAAAAAAAAAAACAACCAACTTTCTATATTTATAACATTTGCTAGCTTGTGTCTGATAAATCATAGGAAAAGGGATACTACATCTGTCACCAGATACCAATTCCTATGGTTTATCCTCATCTTGACTGTATGGGGACACCAGAAAGAAGGAAGCAGGTGGGGATCCAGAGCTGTATCTGTTAGCTTGCACAAATGAGAAGGGAAAGGGTAAAAGGAAAACCAACCCCAAACTAGCTGAGCTGTTGGTCGAATGTATAAGGTATTGTATTTAATAAGAGAAAACCTTTTCCTATGATGCAAACAGGCTACAAAACGCAGCAGGAGAGCTATTTACCTGCTGCCCTCCTCTGCTGGGACCATACATATCCAAACGGCCTCCACCTATGGTTGTTTTGCCTTTTTGACCCTCTGTCCTCGGCTGTTCCTGGGGGATCTGTGCTGAAAAACTGCAATAGCAAAGCCCGTGGTTTAGATGCATGGTCCTTGCAAGCAAATACAACGCTGGAGTGGTCGCCACTGTGCCAATCTACACTCATGTATATACACCCAGCAATCCCCTATGGATTTCCTTTCATTGTACATAGCTGTAAACTATTTCTCTGTTGGTTTCTTTTAATATATAAATCCTGCTATGGTGTAAGCCGATCCCGCGCTGGAAGGCTGTAAAGCGTTAGTGGATGTGTTAGAGCAGTGGTAAATGTAGCAGAGCGACCCTCCCTCTCCTCCCGGCGCAGCGGCCGGACTCTGCTCCATCACCTCCTGGCCCAACACACGGCAAAAACTCACTGAGCTCTTTGCAGAGGGCTCGGAAAGGCTCGGGGCAACCGAAGCGGGGGCTCTGCCGGTGGTGCTGCACCGCGGGGCTGGCGGAGGGTACGTCTCCGGTCAATAATGTCTTTATTCCCTTCTTTTTCCCCACCCCAACGCCTCTGTTCCCCATCCCTTTTTAAGGTACTTGGGTCTCCTGCCACCCCTCAGCCGTACCGCGGGCACGGTGCCTTGTAACCCAGCCCCGGCGAGGGCAGGGAGGGGGCAGCTCTGGCCATCCTCCCTGCAGGTCGTGTGCCCCCCTTGCAAACTGACGAACGGCTGCTAATTAGCACAGGGATGTGCGCTCTCCGGCCGTGTCGGCACGGTGCGGTGGCGCCATGAAGGCAAGAGAGGAGGGCAGGCTCCCCGGGACCGGTGCTGTGCCACCGCAAAGCAGCTCTGGAGGAGGAGGAGGAGGAGGATGGCAGAGCGATTAGACTTTACCACCTTCAACTGCTAATTGCTGCAGCACGTTCGTATCCGGGTGTTGTCCTCTGCCCACACACAGAAGCCCAGAGAGCAAGAAGGGGTGACTGTATGACGCATTGGCAATGCCACACCATGTCCCCGGAGCTGGAGCTCACCATCAGCAGAGTGGCTTCAACAGCCGAGTAAACCATCACGGCACCCTGTGTCCCAGCACCTGCCGGGCACAAGGACCAGCTACAAAATTCACACCGTTGCTCCCCGGGCACCGGGTTTCCCACCCCGACGAGCCCTTGCCCTTTCGCAGCATGGGGTGTTCCTCTCCCCTCCCACGCTCCGACAGGCCGATAAAGGTTTCCCCCTTCTCCTGTTGCCACCCCACCACATACACACCCTGAAAAGTTACCACAGAAGGTTTTCTTTGTATAGAATATTTATTTTGAAGCTCTATTTTAATAGTATTTATTTTAGAAAGTCTACTATTGTAAGAGTTCTTCTGTTTGTGAAGAAAAACAAGTACTGATGAATGTACTGATCTAGAAATTATATATATATATATAAATATATATTGTTAAATATATAAATGGCTGTTGTGGTTTTTAGAAAAAAAAAATCCCAAAGAATGTTTATAGCAATTATTCTAAAAATACAAGCAGAGAGTAGCCCAAAATCAGATATTTGATACTACGCACAGCAGGAGCGATCGAGGGAGTGGAGAGCCCGGGTGGGAGAACTCGTAATACAGATGGCACGCTGGCCCCGGGGACGCTGGCGTGGGGGTGCGGACACCCCCCACCCGAAGGGGAATCGCAGATCCCGCTATGCACCAGTGATGGTTGTGATATCCACCGGTGCCACACGGGAAAGCCGTGGCCGGGGCAGAGCTTCCCAGGGGAAGAGGCACCCCCAGCCCCCCGCACCTCAGTGAGGGGAGCCCGGCTGCTGGGGGGAGCCCCAAAGGCACACAGCCCCTCGCCAGGATGCTCTCCAGCCCCATTTTATTCCAGCTGAGGACCTCAGGGCGATGCTGGGGCTGTTCTGCCCTACAGCCTGGCTCATCAGGGTGCACATCATTTAAATATTCTTCAAGTCACCTGCAGCTGGGAAGAGCCTCAGCGAGAATATCCTACTCCGTCCACTTGTAGGAGCAATTCTCTCCTTCCCTCCACCTATAACATATGCCCGGGAGACTTGCACTGAAGTCAGGCTGCTTCTTCCACAGGGCCAGAGCTCAACTTGTAGTACAAAAATTTGACTGGAGATTTTTTTTTTTTAAAAAAAACCCACAAAGTCAGTGGTACCCACCGCGGAGAGGGATTTTGCAGAGAGGCACATCCCACAGAGCCTCCCTCGACCCGCTCCCTCCTGTCGTGCTTCTCATTGCCAGGAGCAGAGCCTGTGGTATTTGCACACCAGGCAGTTCGAGACGGGTCCGCTCGAGCGCCACAGCCACCCCGAGGGAGCGAGGATGGACGGACCATGCAGGACAGGGCTGGAGGTCAGAGGACAGAAAACCCTCTTCATTTCCCCAAGTCATTCAAAACCCTTCCCGCATTGACACTGATATTAGCTCTCCGCAGCTACGGCGGTGCCCCAGACTCCCCCCGGGAAGGGCCGTGCAGGGCAGGATGTGGCCCCCAGCCCCACTAGCCAGTGGGGAACGCAGCCATCGGCACCAAGCATACAGCACCGAGCCGCTCACGTGCCAATGCAAGCAGCCACTTGCTTACAGCCGCCTCACCAAAGACCCGGGCATTGTTTCCTTCACCATTATTTATTTTTAGAGACAAAAAGTCAGAGCTGCTCCTACAGCATGATTTACCCCGGTGGGGCTGTGCTGCCGACAGTGGTTGCCGGTGCCCTGGCTGGATTCCGAGCATCCATGGCTCCCATCCACCGGGACACAAACCCCGACCTCCCCCCGGCCTCGGCTGCTGCCTCCCACCTCACCAGCATCACATTCGACTGCTAAAAATAAACTATCCAGGTTATTTTTCACCATTCCTGTTATTTATTTGCACGCACTATGGAGCTATGACTCATTAAAAGACACGCCACGTTTTGTGTCATCCGCGAAGGTAACCTGAGTGCTTTACCTGGCCTGAAACAATACTATTGAAAAAATAACGCTGAGTTAGTCACTGGATCAGATAAAGAGACAATAACTACACTGTACAGATCATGACATCTGATGCCAAAAAATCTGCAATAAGGAGAAGACGCTGAATTTGTTATGCTGGTGGTGGTGTGTTGTTTTTGTTTTTTTAACAAACAGACTGAGCCAGGATGTATAAATTTAAATCAGAGTTTGGCAACACTGACTGATGTCTTGCACATAAAGCATTAAAAATATCAGCTCATCGTTCACGTCTCTCTGCTGGAAGCGAACCAGAGGACTCTTGTTGATTTGACTAGTAGATGTTAAAGCAATATTTTTTCAATCAGAATTATCACCTCTTTTAAATCATTTTTTACACCATTTTCAATAATTGGCCATTGAAGGGAACCAATTCCAACAGCACGAGCACAGGTTATAAGGTGGCAAAGAGAGATACAGAGCTAAAAGGATAACAGACTTCCCAGTTCACTGTCTGCTCCGAAGCAACCACAGCTCTTGGAGGTCGGACCAGAAAGAGAATTTCTAGTGAATCAGAGCATCCAAAATACCCATTAAGCAATGCATTAATTCTGAGTGAATGGGCTGAAACTTATAGAAATGAGCTAAAAAGCTAATTTTAAAGTTTCCTTTAAAGCTATTTTGCTAAAATATGTACTTAATAAACCTGCTGAGATTTTTCCAAAGGTTTAAAAAAAAAAAGCCACCGGCGATGAGATGTGAGGTTTGTCGGCGCTGCCAGCAGCGGGAAGAGGGGACGGGGAGAGCAAACAAGTGACGCTGGGCCAAAGTTGCATCCATCCTCGAAGACAAACGCAGCGATTATATGGCTTCACACCAAAGACTAAATAAAGCCCTGAAGATGGGGCTTTTCATTCACTGGCAGCTGGGAGGTGGTTTGTTTTTTGGCCAGGGAGCAGGACGCATTCTTCCATGCTGAGACGCCTCTGCAAGAGCGAGGGGAACAATAGATGCGGCGGGATCCAGGAAAAGGCAGGAATTGCAGCGGGCATCGGCTGCCCGGTGGAAAGCTGGGGCAAAAGGGGTGCAGGGCTTGCTCAGCACCCTGCCATGGGGGACCCGCAGGATGCGGCCCGCCCAGGCCACGTGCCCAGCACCGCTCGCCCTCAGCCCCGGGGCCAGGGCAGAACCCGTCCCCCAGGTGCAGTTCATGGGGGGCTGCAACACCAACCCGCCCAAGCTTCTCCAGGAAGGGATATTTTTTTTTTTCAGTTCTTTGCAATTCTAGAAATGTTGTCCCACCGCACGTACACATGCCTGCAGGTCTACAGGTACGCACACGGAGCCGGAGTGGGGTTATTCAGTGCCATTCCCCTCAGTGGGCACCTCTGCTCTGTTTACATGGACATTAGATAAGGGATTCAAGGTCTGGTATGTCTTTTAAATAAAAAAAAGGTTATTAAAAGTCAGCAGAACCACATCCATGATCATGCTGCTGGTTCAGGAGCTTTTCTTTCCTGTCTTGAATTTCCAGGCATGATGCTGGGGCAAGCATGGCAAGCAGGAGCCTGGCTGCGGCACTGAGGAGGGCTGCGCTGCTCACAGGCGGGTACCAGCTCCCGCGGCGCTTCTTTCCCAGTAATAAATAATTTCTATTGCCAAGATTAGACACCAGTGGTGAACGGGCATGACAGCAGGAAGGAGAGCCCTGAGTGCCAAGCCCCATCCGGACAAGGAGCCGGCTCCTCGCAGGGGATCCACAGACCAGCACATGTCACCCACGGATGAAGTTTGGCCTTTTGTGAGCAGCAGACAAATGGCCAGGATAAAGATAAATTGCCTTCACATTTTGTTTTACTTCCTAATGACAATAACCTCCTGTGTGAGACAGCGAATCACCGGGCTGCCCGCTCCGACCCCCACCGAGCGCTGTAAAACTTTAAGGATCTCCTCAAAGAGCTGAGAAGAACCACGACCCTTCAGAGGGCACCTGTGCTCCCACAAAAAGCCAGTGCTTCCTTTTCAGGGACATTACGAGACGGCTGTAAAGGTCAAGGCAAAGCCTTCCAGCAGGGAGATGCGGATCTCTCCCCTCCTCTTGCACCCCACGCCAGTGGGGCTCAGCCTTGGCCACCTCCGGGACGAGGGGCACGGAGCCACCCGCGCCTTCAACAGACCCCGGGGGCCCGAGAGGGACACCGGGTGCTGGGTTTGGAGGCAGAATTGGGGTGAAAGGCGTTCAGAGAAGCTGCTTGGTCCACCGGAGCCCATCATAGCCCTGGGGAAAGCAGCCCTGGGCACCCAACCTGGGCACACCAAGGCTTCTGCTACTTCCTCAGGGGTTATCACAGGTTAAAAAAATAACCAGCAAGCTGCAAAAGAGCCGTCAAAGGCATGACTAGAGGAGATATTCTTCATAAGATTTTTTTTTAAAAAAAAAAAAAAAAAAAAGAAAAAAAAGACAGCTGCATCTATTTTGCACTGGGTCAGCAGTCACCCGGCAGCAGCTTGGGCTGAACGACAGCTCGGGACTCAGCGCTCCCCCCACCCAGCAATCCCCACTGCCTACTAAACCCAGAAAACAGCAAAGGGGATAGGGCAGAGTTTCCGAACCGAGCAGCCAGGATTTCCAGCCTCTCAGGTTTCTATATGCTTCTGCCAGACCGTCACCCACCAGCCTACACAGGCCGTGGGGCAGCATCCCTGGGGGCAGCCCCAGCAAGGGATGGGGCAGGGTGAGCATCCCCCCCAGCATCTCCCGCTCCCTTCCCAGCCCGGCTTGGCTCTGCAAACCCAAGCGGGGTTTGTCCTCCCAAGCACAAAGGCCCAAGAATTATGAAATAATTTCTTTTTCTGTATACCTGAACTAAGGCTCAATTGGAACACGTGCTGCCCGCTTGCTCTGCAGCGCTGCAGCTTTCATTGACGATTTTTCTCCCCTTACAACAGGGGAATAAATAGAAATTTATGCATGAAGACATTCTTATGAATAAATCATAAAACCAAGCTCCGCTCGGTGCCAGGTATGTTTGTGATTATGTGATGCCATTATGTAACTGGGTTTTCCTAATCAGAAACATGATATTCTCGGAGCATGAAACTGGGACGTTCTGCACCACGTCCCCTCGCTCCAATTACCGCACTGGAGCGTCCGACCGTGCGCGGAGCAGCAAAATCCTCCACTGTGAAATGTCCTGCTCTGAGCTGGGAAGGAAACGGTTCACGTTGCCTCTTCCCTGGACCCGTCTTGCCCAAAGACACAGTAAAGCATGAATACAGGAATAAAAAAATCCATTGTTGTTGATACGGTGTTTAATTGCTTTTCACAAAGAATGAACTGTTAGCACAGATTCTCCACTTTAGACCCTATGTGGGGGTCTATGGTCTAAAGTGCCCAGGGCTCCACCAAACCCAGAATTTATCATCTCTCGTGTTCGAGGATGAGGAGTTTCCATTCTGTTTTCACCAGTCTCATGGCGCTGCTGCCCTTCTGCAAACAGCTTCAAGGCTGGCACGAACCAGCGCTCCTGATATTCACATAAATAATCCTTATAAAGACAACTACCAAATTTATTTTTTCCTTTACATGGGTGTCTGTATCCACTGCTAAGAAACTCCCCGGCTGTATTTCAGAGCAACTGAAATGCAGCAAAGCTCTAGCTGGGGGATGTTCAGCTACTGGGAATTAGGGACAGGACAAATCCCAGTTCACCGGCAGAGATCTGCCTAAAACTCTGAGAAAAGCAACGATGCCCCCGGTGAGGTCCCTGCCACCCGCAGCATCCCTCTTCACCGGAGCATCGGGACGCGGCACCCATCCGCTCTCACCCAGGAGAGAGAGTTTTGGCCACACGGTTTCTGAGTGAATAGGAGGTGGGGATGTAAAATAAGGCCGGAGAGCATGCACTGAGGTCCCGAGATAAAAAAAAACCCTGAATTGGAAAGACCCCACACTGCTGGGAAGTGATGGGCTTTTCTGCCGGTCCCAAAGAAGTGAGTGGAAAATGCGGGTTAGGACTCCAGCGAGGCAGCAATATATCTTAACGATCCCTCGGCCGGCTCCTTTTCAGGGTGAGCCTGGCTAAACGCTGTAAACTGCAAAGGAAACCCAGAATGACAAACAATTGTAGGAACCTAAAAAACCAAGTTCCTCTGGATTTCATGGGAAGTGCGATTTTAAATACTCCGACCTGTCTGTCTGAGGGGAAGTGGGCAATAAATAGCAGCCTGGTTGTTATCAAGAGGATGTGAGCTATTTATAAAAAATTCTTGGGCTTTTTGAACTCTGTTTAAAGAGGCAATATCCTTCACTTGGGTAATTGGGGGACTAAAATGCTAAAGCAAACAAGATTACTCAGCCACCTTGGGAAAGTTTAGTGCTTACTTGTGTGTTTCTGAAATTTCGAGCCTATTTAAACAGCTGCGCTGTTATTGTCCCCAAATCCAGAGGAGAGAAAAGGTCTTTCAGACCGTTGCGTACACGGGGACGTACCCGCAGCCAAGAGCTGCCCCTCACGCACGGGGTCTGACCATCACAGCTCAGTGATCCCAGCTGCTGGCAGCTACGTCACTTCATTAAATAATATCTTACATCAATTAAATGTCTCACCTGAAAAGGGGCTTCTGAGTGCCTTACAACACGCTGGCTTCCCAGCGGGATTAAACGATCTCCAACGCTGAGGCAAAGCATGGGCATCAACTCCTGCGACGGCAGAGGAGGGGGAGGTTTTGGTGGGAGAGCAAGGGGAAGAGGAAAATGGGCACCTGTATAAGGCAGGATGTGCCCGGCAACACAAATGTCCACACCAAGCAATAAAGACCTCCTTCGCTCCAGGGAAACTCATCCCATCCCTCTGACAAATAACTATTTTTAATTAATTAGGAAAAACTTTGCCACCTTTGCTGGGACAACCACCTCCCCATCCCCGGAGCTGCACCCCACCTTCGGGTGCTTCAGAGAGAGCGGGGCCGAGAGCCCAGCGCCGAGCCTGGGGGGCACAGCCATCCTAGGAGGGATGGGAAAAGGCCCGGGTGGCCTTGGCCGGCGTGCCCTTACCCTCCCTGCGCCATGCAAGTGACCAAGGAACGATGGATTTAGGGTTGTTGAACTGGGGAGCTTTGAGGGCAAGCCTTGGAGCTGCTCCCCTTCGCAAGGTCCCAGCCCCTGCGGTGGAAAGCAACGGCTGAGACACAGCAGGGAAACGTCCCTCCTGCTCCTTCTCACTGTCCCAGGACCCGCATGTCAGGATGTGGCACCAAACAGAGCCCTCAAGGGTTTCCACTGGCTGCTTTTTTTATTTTTCTGAGCACGGCCGTCAGGCAGACAACATTGCTCCTGTGTGGGAACCACACACAAAGTGTCCTGACAAAATGATGGCATCCTCTAAAATATACAAACATGCTCAAAAGAAGGAAAACCATGAAATTAAGGATAACAAACAACAAAGAGAAACTCATACACAGAATCTGTTAGTGTTTATGAGTCACTAAGGCCTTCCTGTCTCCTCTTATAAATTGTGGGAATCCGCTGTGGTCCATCCTCTCCTCGCAAACCACCGAGGTGCTATTTTCCTCACAGCCCCAGTGCCCGGCGCGGGGGGAGCCCGCTGCACAAATGAAAGATTTTTTTTTTCCTCTTTCTTTCTTTTTTTTTTTTTTTTGTCCTTTTTTTCTTCAAAGTAGGAAACCAAATCTGAGGAGTAAATGCTGCAAGGCGCGTAAACAGAGGCGACTGCAGAAGCCTTCGCAGTGAGATCACCGAGCGCCTTGGCCCGGCGCTGTTTTCCGACAGCAGAGGGCTTAACAATGGAATGGATGGGAAATGCCAGGAAAAGTTAAAGAGCTTTGGACACGAGGGCTTTGTAAAAAGCTCATTCTTTATTATTAACAAACAACTTCTCCCCATCCTCCTTCCTTTCTCCCTTCAGCAAACAAGGATTTTCTTTCTTAAATATAATTTTTTTAATCTTAGCATTTTTAACCTCTCCCAGTGTGTCCGTTCTGCTCCATCGAGGGCACCCCACCACATCGGGATGCCAACCACTGCATCACACCTCCACGCACAGCCACCATCACCCTGAGCTTTGCCCTGACTTCAGAGCCCCAGTCTCCCCTCCAGGTCACTGGTGGGTTTGCAGGACAGTGCAGTCCCCCCCCGGCAAAGGACAGACACTGCAGGACCCCCCAGGAGCAAAGAGCATCACCCTTTGGGTGGGCAGAGCCTGTGCAAATGCTTCCTCTAATCTGAGGGAAGGATGCTCAGCCCATGCTTCCTGGCTAAAACTGGAATACACAAACTAGAACCAGGAACAACAAGCTTTTTTGGATTTTTATGTGAAAGCCTCACACACCAGAGGATCCCGGATGGCTCCAAGAGAAGCCACCCAGACTCACTCAGAGCAGGGCCAGCCTTGAGCAGCTCATCCAAGCTGCAAGGAACACACTGGCTGAACACATTTGCATCTGTGGGGACTTTCAGTACCAACTTTGTGTGCAGAGATAGAAATACAAACAAAGATTGCAAGATGCTCTAAAACGGCATTTGATACTAAAAGGTGATACCGAGCCTTTGGGAGAACGGTACGTAACCCCACACAGCGCCTCGACGCGACGATGTCGAGCACTGCCGAAAGCTCAAGGGAGACTAAATCTTGTGGTTTCGCTGCCAAAATTCCCTCCTTGCCTTCTTCCTGGGGAAACACCGCTGGCCACTGACCAGTTCCGTAGTTTGTAGAGCCGCAAGGGAAGGACAGAGCGGAGCAGCGGGTGCTGCTCCCACAGCCGGGAGCGGGGCCCGCGTGGCGGGGGCTCTCAGCAGCACACCTCCACTGAGATTTCCGTTCACTTCACACGGTTCCTCCTGCCAGTTCTCAAAACAGTTTTCCTGCTCCCTCTGGATTTCTTGGTTTCCATGCCACAAGCACTGGAAGTAAAATTATTATAATAATGATTACGCTACAACAAAAAGGCTACCCCCAAAATTACAGACTTTGGAAGAAACAGGGGAGTTAAAAACCCCTGAAACATCAACCATAAGTGTTATAATTTTATGTTTGCGCTAACTGGAGGACATGCTTCAGCTGCCCCTTTCATCACCAGCAGCATCTCCTTCGCCGGAGGAGCCCCGTGCCCAGGGCAGGGGCTTGGGGAGAGGCAGAGACCCCGCCGCCGAGGACGCTAAAAGCACCAACAAAAAACTATTTCAATACTAACAGTGTGAGATATGGAGTGGAACCAAACCAGGATTCTTACAGCTACTCTGTACCACTGCAAATGGCTGCAGAAGGAGCAGCAACTCCGGGGCACCGAACCCGCTGTACCCAAAGGGAGGACGGTGCCTCCGTGAGACAGGTGCCTGGAGCTGAACTCTTCGTTCAGATTGAATCATTCAGAAAGTTGTACCCTCTAATGTCAAGGAAGTCTCTTTCACTCATATGCACACTGTAAAAATCTGTACTACAGATTTCTACCCCTCAAGAGCTCCTAGGTGGGTGCGATTTACTGCAGAAGCAGCCGTAGCATCCAGCCCGGTGCCCGACGTGAGCCATGCCGCAGCGACAGACGCACGTTCCGCACAGAGCCAGCAGCGCCACTTGAAACTTCCAGCTTTATATAGACTGGCAGTTATCGGGAAACGTTGCAGAAACCTCTCTATTCCCCCAGGATTATTAAAGAGATAGTTAAAATAAAACCAAAATAGTGTAAATTTTTTCAGCATCCCCACAAGTTGCGACTTCTGGGGTGTTGCAATGGGCCTGTTCTTTCAGTATTAGGTTCCTCCACTATATGACCACTTGTATGACAAGGGAGTATAGAGCCGGGGAGCCCAATGCCGTCACCCTCCCCACAACCCGGACTGCCACCAAAATGATCCGCACACTCCACACCTGGCTGGGAGCAGCAGGGGCGGGGGGGCCGCGCCGGGGCTCCCTGCCCTGGCACCGAGCTCCAGCCTCCCCGCCGGCTCCCGACACCTCCAACTGCTTTTTAGCTGTGGGAACAAATTAATTCCCTTTTCTGCCTCAGCCAGAGGCAGGAGAGCCAAAGCACTACTCGCGCACAAAACGACTCCTCTCCTCCCCTCTTCTAGTTTTTTTATTTGCTTTTCTCCTGTTTCACACAAAGTTGATCACGTGTTAGCAGAGGTGCTGGGAAACTCGCCCACCCGAAAACGCATCTCTGCTCCCTCAGCAAGCCGGAGGATGGCATGGCCCACGCCACGCAGACACGAGGGTGGCCTTGCAGGGGACCCTCGCTCCAGGTATCGAGTTCGTGCTGTTTGTCCCAGTGCTGGGCCAGCCCGAAATCAAAGCCATGCCCGCAGGCCCAGATTCATATATAACCCCGTGGAAAAAAACCCTGGTGTGGGTGCCCTGGGATCTGCTGGGGTCTCAAAGCCCCTCTCACACGTGGCATCAGGCACATCCCAGTTTCAGTACATCCGTAACACGGAGCATGTGGCGGGCACTGGGAGAGGCAGGGCTGACAGAGCATGAATAAAACAATAGGTACCACTCATCGCCCTGAGGGCTTCCCCATACCGGGACTTAATTTCCCTGAAAAACAAAGAACAATTCCCCGCATCATGTATTGATGGGTCTTGGGTTTGGTCCCCACTACTGACACACACAATTTTTTTCTTTTACATTTTTGCGTGATGACTTGCATGACAAGCCTAATAAAAGCCTAGACAAATAACCCAAAACACACAAAAATGTAGTACTGTTTCATATTAACTTCCAAAGCACTTCACTGGCTGTAGGAATAAGCGACATTAAAACATCGGAACAAAAAAAAAATTTAAAAAAAAAAATCAACCATGTATGGAAAAGATATATTTGTAAAAATGCCCACTTAAAAATCATTCACTGTTATGGAGTTGACAATGAGAAAACCTATCATGGAATGGTTCAGGTTAGAAGAGAACTTAAAGCCCACCCAATGCCACCCCGTGCCCTGGGCAGGGACACCTCCCACCACACCAGGTTGCTCCAAGCCCCGTCCAACCTGGCCTTGAACCCCTCCAGGGATGGGGCAGCCACAGCTTCTCTGGGCAACCTGGGCCAGGGGCTCACCACCCTCACAGCAAAGAATTTCTTCCTAATATCCAATCTAAATCTCCCCTCTTTCAGTTTGAAGCCGTTACCCCATCTCCTATCATTACACTCCCTGATAAAGGGTCCCTGTGGGCAGAGCTGCTCTTGGGGCACCTTTGTGCAGGGGTGACCGATCTGGAAACACCGACGCAGGCAGCTGCAGCCCTCCAGCAGAGCCCGGGGGCACAAGATATTTAGAAAAAAAAAAAAAATAGAAAAAAAAAATCCCACTCGCTCATCCGTCAATAGCCCTGTTGTGCCCCGATCCCTTATTTGGACGAAGGTTGGTGTTCTTGGGCCACGGCTGCAAGGTTGGGCTGTGGAGTCAGGGGAGGTCCCGGGGCGGGAGATGGTATGGAGGAGCCTCGTGGGCCTTGGCAGGTCAGTACAGCCCCACTGACACCCTGCCAGCTCTGGGGAAAACCTCCCCGAGAGCCTATGCCGGGGTTCTGTGGGAACCACGCTCAGCCCCGGCGCAGGACGCAGCGTCAGCATGCGGGGAAGGACAACGTGGTGCCAGCCAGGGCTGCCTCTGTGGGACCCATCGAATGCCACAGCTTCGGCCCTGGCCAGCTCAGATGATCCGAGATCTGCCCCTGCCTTCGGAGCCCCAGGGCGTCACCCCAGTAACTGCCAGCAGCGAGGGGCAACGGCTATAAAGCCCTCCCTACACCAGAGCAGCAGCATGGCCTGGGGGGGCAGGAGGCGTCCCCATCCCCAACCTGGGGACAGCCCTCATGGGAAAATAACATCCATCCCACCAGAGAGAGCGGGGCCGTGGCAGAGGGAGAATCATCTGGTCTCAGCAGAGCGGAGAGGCCGTTCTGGAGAGGTTTTTCTTGGCAGGAGCCGATGGGGCTCTCGCTTCCTGCCCGGCGGGGGGACATCCCCCCCCAGGGGACCCTGAGGTCGGCGCATCCCATTTCATGTCCTGCCTCCCAGCCTCACTCAACTCCATTCCGGCCAGCAGAGAACAGCCTCTACCCTCCAGCCACACGGGCATGCCGTCCCAAAAAAAAATAAAGAATATTAAAAAAAAAACAAACCTACCAAAAAACACCTCTAAAACATCTATACTGTAACAGGAAAAACAAACAGCATCTGTGCTTTAAACCAGGATCTCTCTTCTCTTCACCCCCCAATATATTTATAACCTACCTGTGGGTCTTCTAAGCTTTTTTTAATCTAATGACCCTAATGGCTTGGGGACGCAGGTGGTAAAAATATGAAAGCGTGATCTATATCTACATGAACTGCTCCGTGTAGAAATGAGACAAGTTCTTCGCGAAGCTGATAGTGGACTGAAAACAACTTTTCTGACTCTGATTGTGCCAAGCAGCTGGAAGAAAGAAACACCAGCAGGAATGGAAAAATGTTTCCACTTATTTTCCTAGGCTGCCTGCCACGGCAGAGCCCCCAGAGTGGGACGGGGGGCTTGGCAGCCAGGGGTCCCCGTGAACCCCCCCGGGGCTTTGCCCAGCTGCCTTGGGCAGGAGGGAGATGTTCCCGGCCCCTCGGTGCCAAGCAACCAGCCCCACTCCCAGCCTTGCCAGCCACGCCAGGGGCAACCTGAGGTGGGTAAGTGGAAACTGACCCCCGCTTTGCAATGCAGAAACCAGTAGCTAAACTTTAAACCACTTCCTCTACCTCCGAACAATGCACAGAGGAATTTCCACAAATCCCAAGGCTGCCCTGACTTCCATTTCTAAACTTGGAAAAAGAAATACCAGGACATTCCTTTGTTGTTCCAGCTCACTCGCTGTTTGATCTGGGTTTTTTTTTCTCCAGCTGAGCCAATTAAAGAATCCCAGTTTCCCCTGGAAAAAAGCATAAACCAGTAACAAACAATGCGCTTGCTTCTTTGATTTTTAACTAATTGTTTTCGAGTTGGATCAAAACCTGCCACCTCATTCTCGTCGGCACGGTTTAATGCTTAAATAGTGTCTTGGCCAGAGAGGAGAGAGCGATAGAGGCATTTATACTGCATTCCTGCCCTCTGAAAGGAAATGGCCTAGCGCTGCATTTATTGAACAGTTGCTATTTCATATCACAGGAGTGGCTTGGAAGATATTCCCCTCCAAAAAAACCCCACGGCCAGCCCCCAGCCGTGCCCGGCGCAGTCCTACAGTCCCACACCAGCTGCTGGGGCAGAAACTCCTCGACGCTTACACATGCTCCTGCGAAACGTTTCTATTCTTTGCTTTTATTTTCAGGGCTTTCATCCTTTTGTCTCCCTTTTCCACCTGCCGTGCCACCCGCTCGGATCCCTCCCATCCCCGGACACCTTCGTCCCCCAGTACAATCCCCTTCCCCACTCGACAGCTCCTCTCCCCGTGGGCAGCGTCCCGGCTGTCCCCTGCCCCACAGCCAGATGTCCCGCCGCAGGGACAGCCTCCTCCACCAGTGTCTGTGGCTGTCCCACCAGTATCTGTGACCATCTGCCATGGAAGCTCCGGGCACCAGCAGAAGGAGTTGGGAACCAAAGCAGTGACACCCAGCAAGGTCGCGGTCCCTGCTCGCCCCATGGGGACACGGGACCTCATGCATGGGCATCTCCTGCGTGGCCTCCGCGTTTGTCCCCTCCACTGTCCCCAGGGGTGTTTGGATGGGAAAACACCATTTCCTTGAACTTACAAAGAATCTGTCAGCATAAATCACCGTGCTGGAAAACAAGACACGCACTCAGATGCGAGGCGCTTGCCTTCCGTTTGCTCCAGGAGTTTTTAAATGGTCATGGGAGCTCCAGAAGCACTGAGGATGAGGTCTGGGTGCCTACGCTGGGCAGAGATGTACACCTTGACTTGCAGTGGGTGAAACTGATAATACAGTATTCCAATAAAACCCCACAACCAAAAATACTGCAAGCAGCCACCTAAGCACAAATAAATAGCAAAGCTAGTAGGGAGACTCTTGCCTCAAGTGTAAGGAAGCATCTATTCTTCTGCCAGGAAGAAAGAGAGACGCAAACCTTGAACTTGAGGAGGAAGGACCGGGTTCCTGTTGTTCAACTGCAGTAATTAATTGCATACGTATCAAGAGAGGCCAAAAGGGGAAACACGTGCTGTTCGTGGAAAGCCAGCACGGAGCCAGTGCCACTGGCGGGTGATGGTGGGAAGATGCGACTCCTCCATCACCTGGGCTGAGGCTCTACCAGGAGGCTCCAGGGGCCTGGCCCAGCCCAGCTGGTGGCTGAAAACCATTGTAATGGCCTGAATCCAGCCCTTATGGCTGGAACGAGCCTTCAAGTACCGGCCCAGAGCAGACAACAGACAATCGTGTGCTCAGCAGGCTGGAGCCCGAGAAGACCCTAAGAGAGATATGCTACTGTGCAGCATCAAAGTGGTGTTGGGTATCATTAGTGAAATTTTCTTCTCATGATATGACAGAGCTGAAGCTCAGACCACTCTTTTTGGTTTGGGTTTTTTTTTTGGTGGTATCTTATCATCCAAGAGCTCATTAGCCAGGAATTCCTCACGCTGTTTATTTTCCATTTGTCCATATGTTCCCCACAAACTCAGCCTAGTCTCTGTTTTAAGTTTATACTTAGAAGCGGTAATTGGAAGGGATGAACAAAGGCACGAAGGAAGGCAACACAAGCACAAACAAACTTACCAGATGTTTTGGATTCCTGCATTTCCCCAAGAAGCAGGATCCTTAATGTTTTGATCATGTCATCACAGCACAGAGCTGTTGCTGTCCAGAATACAACTGGCTCCTCTCTTCTGACTACTGGCCACAGAGACAATAATTCAAGTCACCACGAGGAACCCAAATCTGCTCTTACCGCAAGCAAAAGCAAAATCCTGGGATGTGCCTATTCGGCATCAGTGCCTATGGTGGGATTGTCCCAGGGATGGATTTGGCTTTAGACTTTGAAACCACAGGACAAAACTGAACTCCTCAATCCACACAACCAGCTTCCAAGGTGGACCAAGAGCTCGCGTGGCCCCGCAAGTGCCGTGCTGAGTTGAGAGCCAGAGGAGAGCCACAAAGCCAGCACTGGGACACCGTCCCTGTCCCCTCCCCGTCTGTGTCTCACTGCTCCCCCACAGACGGTTCACCCTGCCGAGTCCCTCTGCATCAGGGATTTACATCCTCAGAGACCGGCACCGCTTTGGCTTCAGAAGCAAAAGCAACTGGTTTAGTTGTGTAGGTGTGAAATCTTTTGTGCATTTTCTTCTTTCAGTTCAAGAGTGCTTTTTTCCTTTAAGTTTTATGCCAATTCAAAATCCAACAAAATAAAACAATATTAATCTGAAACGGGGCGTTGAACTAGTTAAATTAAAATGGTGTATGTTTGCTTGTAGATAAGGCATTGTTTTTCAATACAGCTATTGCAAAACACTTGGGACAACATCGAGATACTCTACAGAACGGAAAGAATTAAAATGAAAAAGGGATACTGGCAATTTTGCACGGCCCAAGGAGCAGCAGACGAGAGCCGCTGGAGTGGGGAGACGACATTTACATTATGGTTAGGAGCCTTCTCTCCCATTCAGAGTGCAGCAGTGAAAACAGGCCGTGAGATTAATGAGAGGAAAAACTGCGACCGCAGCAAATAGAATGACTCATGCCTACTCGATGGTCTTAATTTCTAATCTGGAATAGTAATTTTCTGCTGGACCAGATTAAAAATATTTCTCCTCCTGCTGAGCCCATAGCCCACAGGGATCCAGCAGCCCACACTCAGGGCGCCGACCGCTGCTGGGGTTTAATGGCTGAACGAAGCCAGCCTCAGAATTACCCGAGCTCTACCTCAGGGACGCACCCGGGAACAGCGGCTGGGGGACGAGGAACAGAAACGCACGACAAAGAAATCCCCGCCATCTCCCTCCCGTTCTACAGAGCAACGAGCCCTTCAAACACCACCACCACAGGCTCGCAGAAATCGACTGAATACACGGAATTAATTAAAGGGAGAGCACTAAAAGCAGACTAAATACTGGAAATCATGTACTAAAGCACAGCTCGCATCATGATCGGAAGGGGAACTTCCCAATTTGATTGCAGAAAGCAATTTACTTCAATTAGCAGGGACATAAACAGAGCGCTTGCTTAATAGAAGTATTGCATCTCCAAAAAAGCAAGCTTTCGTAATTGCATCTCCGCTCTTGGCACTTGCTGAACTTTCAAAGCCTGGTTTATGAGAGACGGGCCAAAATAACCCTTTGGTTTCAGTCAGTCCTGCCTCCTGCCCAAACGCACCTTCAGCAGAGGAACGCGGGCGCCTTCCTGGGGGGAGATTTAAGCCACGTCCCAATAAAGGGACACTGTGGGGACAAAGAGGAGATCACTGAGGGGAAAGGCAGCAGCCAGAGCCTTCCTCTGCTGCCTCCTCCTCCCCGGGCGTTTGCCAAGGGCAGCAGCATCTACAGCTGTGCTTTGCTCAGACCCGAGCCCCAAAGCCCGGCCTCGCTTGCCCCCGTGCAGGCGTGAGCAGAGGCGGTCGCCCCGAGGTACGAACCGGGCACTCGGCCCCTCCGCGTCAGTGCTGTGCTCACCTCCGCCGGCTCGGCCAGCCAGGTCTGCAGCCTCCTCCGCCGGGACCTGGCCCATCACCTCCCACGGAGACACCTGAAAATGAAGAATTAGTGAAATAGCTGGCAGCATCCTTCAGTGACATCCCTGGGAAGAGCAGGAGGAGGCTGTCAGGAGCCACAGCTCTGCACTGGTAGCCCAGACCAAACACTGGCCAGTGCAGGATCCCACCCCTCATCTCTCTCCTCTGGAAACTGGGAGAGAATTTACCCTTCCAGGCTCCACGGTCCCCCTGTGCCCAGCCCCTGGCCCGATCCTGAAACCAGGGGCTGGGCTGAGGAGAGACCAGTCCCGGCTCAACCCAGGGTGTTGGCACGAAGAGCTCCCAGCCAAACTCAGGAGAACCAGCTCACATCTACACCGGCTAATTATTCCAAAGTGAACCCCAGTTCACTCACTGTTACTGCAGTCACTGTCCTGTACTTTATATTATAACATACAGTTGTTCCGGTGGTTTAAATTTACTTTTTTGGGGGGAGTTTTAAAACACCATCATGTCAAAGCCAAGCTCTGTTATTCTTTACATCACTGCTTGCACCTGCAGACTCCATCCAATCTTTAGATTTGCCAGGCATCGGCGGGCTAGGTCTTTGGGGTTTTGGTTTTGTGGTTTTTTTGCAAAGTCAGAGTTAGGGCTTTGGGTAGAGTTAAGTCGCTGTGTTTCTGCTGCCCCGTTCCTGAGCCGCGGGGTGCTGCTGCCAGCGGCTGCCCCGGCAGTAACCCAGCACCATCAATAGCTTCACCCCCAGCTCCCGAGCCGAGGGGCAAATCCCAACAGCGCTCCACGCTACCAGTAAGATTTTGTGCTGGTCCCACTTACCTCTGTGCAACTTGGAGAAATAACTCAAGCCTGCCCTTGCACAAATAAGGAGCGCGGCCCACACCAAAGGCCGCTGCCGCAGGTCACAGCCTGTCTGCTGGGGCAGGGGGAGCTGCCTTCCCCCCAGCAGCGCTCCCCATCGCCTGCTGCAGGCACAGAAGCCCCAGACCAGGTAACACCCACCCACAGCTGGGGCTTTTGAGCACTCCTGCCCCGGTGGCAGCTGTGGGAGGGAGTCGGCAGTGGTTGCAGCTGTGTCGCAGGCTCCTGGGTGGCCATGGAGGGGCTCAGCCGCTGCCTTCCAGCCACGGCACCGTGCGGCCTCGGAGGGCATCCTGCAGCACGGCACAGCCCGGCACAGCTCCCTGCAGCACTGCCGGCTCCCATGGCACGGCATGGCCTCACACGGCAGCACCGCTCTTGCGTTGTTTCCATTTTTTGGCTGCTCTGTGCACCCATCAGAAGCGGTGACGCCAGCGCAGGAGCCGTGTCTGCGGTCACAGTGCGGCCCACAGCCCCAGCCCCAGCCCTGCACTGTGATCTTTTTGCCGCCAGACCCTCTCTCACGGTGGCACCAGGAGGGCGGCCTCAGCTTCTCCCTCCCCTGACACCCGCAGCAGGAACAGCTGGTTTTGGGGCAGGACGATGCTGTTTGGAGGAGCCACATGCCACAAACCCAACGGAGCAGCCACCACCTTGCTCCCAGCCCAGGACCTTGTGTTTCCATCCCATGACAGAGTACATTTGGTAAATGGCCACTGCAGCAAACCCAGGGCAGCCCCAGTTTTCAGACGGGCACAGCACAGGGACCGTCTTTGTGTTGAAAGTGAACCCTCCAAAGTGAACACAGGGCACAGTGCCGTAACTCACCACCAGATACCTTTAACCTGGCCAGCACAACATGAGTGTGTACAGGGACTGGTGGAGAGAAGAGCAGTGACAAGGAGCCCAAAAACATTAAAACAATGCAATATGTAGGCAAAAGTTCCTTCAGGCATCCCAGCGAGGACGGCAGACCCGCAGCAGGGAGGGATGGCCCCGCACACACCCGGCTGCATCCCAGCCTCATGGTACTTGACCATTGAACATCTGCAACCCCTTTTCTTTTTTCTTCTTTCTTTTTTCTTTTTTTTCTCCTCCCAGATCACTTTAAAGGTCCAGATTAGGGCATAATTAGAAAAGCAGTTAAAGTGGCGGCCTGGCGAGGGCAGTGACCTCGGGCGGTGGCAGGAAGCGGCAGCGGTGGGTGGGCTGGGGGTGCAGCCCCGCACCCTGCACAACCCCCGCCGGCCGCCCGGGAACCCCCACTTGGTAACAAATGCTCCTTCTCCATCCCCCATCACCGCCTCGGTTTCTTCATCTGCTCAAAGAAAACAGGCGTTTTGGTGAAACGGCCGCGCCGAGCGATGCTGAGCGCCCGTCCCAGCGCTGCTCACTCACACACAGGGTGCCCTATCCTCTCTCCATCCCCCAGCCCGGCAGCGTCGGCTCCAACCCACACAGCCAGGGGCTGCCACACCGTCACTCATCCCCCGGCACTGGCACGTGGCCGATGACCCGTCCTGGTCTGCCCCGGGCGCTCGGCTGTCGGCCCCGCGGTGTGGGTGCTGCCACGCAGGGCTGTCTGCCACCGCCGCGCTCCCTTATCGCCACCGCGACCTTTGCTGGTCGCAGATTAGGGGCTGGAGCCAGTTGGATTTGTTTGATTTCTGTTGATGGTTATTAGGCAGAGGAAGTGCCAGAAGGGATTTTGACCTCGAGTTTAAACCTGTTCCAATTAGAGACACTGAGCCTTTAATTACCGCGCTCCAGCCACTTCAGTTAAAGCAACAACAAAAACAAACACAAAATCTGGTCAAAGATGGGCTTTTCTTCTCATCGGCTCTTCAGTCTGCTTCGTCCATGCGGGTGTGGGGCATTTTGCCCCACAAAGCCCCTCGTGTCACCTCCGGACCCGGCAGCTGCTGCAGGTGACGCCACTCCGGGGTGATGCCCATGGGCAGGAGGCACCTGCCCTCGCCCACCACCCCGGCACAGCACCCACCACCCTGACACAGCACCCACCACTGCTCAAAAGATGTTCCAAGGACCGTCTCCTGGTGCCCAGGGGGCTCCAGCTGACAAACACCCAAAGTTACAGTTCAGGGGCCCATTAGAGCTCACCGAGAGATGGTGGATATTTTGGTAACACTGATTTCTTACTTAACATAACTTTATTGAGTAATTCAACTTTAAAAAAAAAGCAGTCCAGAGTGTGCTTGTACTTTGCTCCACTTGGCGCTGGGTCACGGCGGGTGTTTTACTCGCCCCTGGGGACTACAGCACCCTTTGGCTGCCGGCGCAGCCCCCTTCTGATGCTCCAGACCCCGGCAGAGACGCCTGCCTTTTGCTTTATTTCTTATATCCATTGCTATTAGGTTTTATTAACATATTTTAAGATTAGCAAAATAATGCTTGTGTCTGTGTACGTCCTATGATTGAAAAATCATTTCTAGGATACATCCTGTGATTGATTTTTTGCGTTAAACAATGACTAAACCCTGGTATTTTCCTTCGCTGCCTGGCTTTTGTCCATTCCCCCAAAATTGTAGAAAAAAAACCAAAATGGGAATCTTCATCCTGAGTGCCCCAGCAGTGCGGGCACATGCAAGCAGCTGAAGCGGGGTGAGATCCCGGTGGGGCGCAGGGTCCTGGGGGGCTCTCCCCTGTCCCTCCTGCCCCAGGAGCAGCCCGTGCTCGCAGGAACCCAGCGGCCACAGCCCCGCGGGGCCCCTCTCCCGCAGCAGCACCGCTCGCGTGTCCCAAAGGTGCCGTCTTTTACCCTAGAATCTCCCTCACCTGGGGGTGCCCAAAAGCAGCTCGATCCAACTCCCTGCGGCCCTTCCCTGGGAATTCAGTTCATCAAGGTGGAGAAAAACCCGAAGCACAGATAAACGCACGGGGCGTATTTTGTACGTAAGCGCCTGGATAGATTTGCCACCAGCTGGGTACGGCGCTCTCGCCATCGCCTGAGCCCCAGTCACCAGGAGGCTGCGTTATTTAGGTGCTTGTGGATTAAGTCTCCGTTTTGGCACCTCATTTCCCCTCACCAGCTGCTGCCGCAGGAACCTCATGGCAGGGTGGGAGCAGGGATGGGGAGCCGCGTGCGGGAGAGGCTCCGCGTCCCCTCTCCCGGCTGCGGGATGGGTGGAATCCAACCCCCAGCGGGGGCAGGATGACTCCAACTGCAGCCACATCGTGTGGTGCTTTTATAACCTTACATTTGATTGTAAACCTCAGCAAAATCTGCCCGGTTTGATCACCTGGCTTGTCTCTAATTGCTTCTGGTAGCCACACAATGGGAAGGCTGCCATATGGGGAAGCCTTCAGGTGATCATTCCGCCATCTCTTTTCCACCACCCAAACTCTGTACGTCTAATTCTACCTCCCGAGCCACATCTGGCCAGCAGCCGACCGGGATTTTTGCGCTGGGCGAAGCGCCGGGGCGGGTGCGCGGTGGTTATCCCACCCCCGTCCCTGCAGGGTGACCGAGGCACCGGGGACCCGCTCCAGCCCCGAGCTGCTCCTGGGGACACAGGGACGGACTGGACGCCCCTCTGCCTTCCTCACAGAAACACCGACGGACACGGCCGTGCCGGAGCTCGACACCCCTCTGGAACCCCAGCACCTCACAGGAATGGGAACTTGCTATAGACATCCAACAGTTAATGAAAGAGAAAACCATGAACTTCACCGTTACTTTTTCTTGCATTTTCGTACGTTTATGAGACTCATGAAGGCAAAGCAGGCCTAGGACGTTAATTAAAGTTTCTTCATAGAGCACACGGACCAGAGGGCACGGGGGCCAGCACAGCACGCTCTGCTGCGGGGACACAGCAAACACCCCACGGGACGAACTGCAAAAATAACACACCCAGCGGGATGGTTTGAGCATGGCTTTTGTTGGTTTGAATTTGAAAAAAAAAAGAAAGACAACAAAGCCACACCAAAATGTTCATTGGTGTTTACACACACGAGATTATCCAAACAAACGATATACAATTATTTTGCAAGGAAACCGGCTAAGGACTATTTGGAGGAGAGAGAAACTCCTCATTGTCCGAGGTCACAGTAACTCTCACCATATTTTCTCAGCAATACACGTGGTAAGAAAGACTCCTAGTACAACCCTTTGGACGAAAGGAGCAATCTAAAATGAAAAGATATGCAACTTTACTGACCTGGTGTTGAGAAACAGCCGCTGAATGGATGTAAACTTCCCAGATGGAGCAGGGAATGGACTCGGGTGGTAACAGGAGCGGGCTGGGTGAGCGCCAGGGCGCTGCCGGTACCCACACTGCGGGATGGTTTGATGTGATGAGTGATAAGTGTCACCACTAAAACGGCCTTGGAAATGTTCTGCATTTGAGGAGTTTTTAGAAAGGTTCATTAATCCAACTGCTGACGGGTTTGGCTTATCGTGTGTATTTTTGCAACATGTTTCTTTCTCTTTCCTTCCAATTAAAGCTATGCCATCTTTTAAAGACGAGGCAATGGAAACAACAGTAGGTACTATAAAAACTTAATTCATCGTGTAAAAAGACATCAGCACGTCCCCCAGCCCCTCCAGACAGGGTCTGGGTACAGGGAGGCACCACAGCCCTGGGCTGGGCTGCAGAGTTTGGCTGAATTACTTCTTCTGGCCCTTCCAGGTGCTTCCTACCACCCCCTGCCTCAGGATCTCCGGAGCATCCCCTCCGCCCGCACCAGCATCTGAAAAGAGGAGAGCGCAGCAGCCCAGGGGCACGGCAATCCAGCCCGGGAATCATTTCCACTAACGAAGCCACCCAAAATGAGTCAGTCCTGGGCTTTGTGTGGCCAAAACACAAAGCAATGAATTCACTGCAGCGTTTTGCTTGTGAGAAAGGACTTTTGCTTTACTTGCAAAAGGGTTTCTAGAAATCATTCCTAAATCTGGCAATATTTATCAGCTTCTTGGAAATATAATTGTGCATCAGCCAGAGCAAGAGGAGAGGGGGAAAAAAGGCTTTTTTAAGTAACTGGGAGGTCTCCCATTTAGGGGTTTTATTCCTCAGCTTAATCCTCTGTTTCACATGGATGCCACGGACAATTAGCACCAATCTTTTCACTGGAGGCCGAGCTCCCGCCGGAGCAGAGCGGGCGGAAGAGCCCAGACAATGGGCAGATCCCATTCCTTTCCTCCACGGCCGTCCTGCCTTCTCCACAGGCAGAGCTGGTTTCCTCCAGCACGTGCTGTCCTCCCTTATTGGATCCCTCTGCCCTCGGGCTGCTCTCCTGCTTTCACGGGAACTGGAAATCAGCTCTCAAGACGTGCTTCCTACAAGACCTGGAAAAATAACCTTAGAGCGACTTTCAAATGATTGCAAAATATTTTTAAAAAAAATCGAATTTGACAAACAATTCTGGTATTTGGACCAAAAGAAAAGCAACTCCTCTGTAACACAGACGAGCTTTTCTAAACAAGATTGTTACTGATGCAGAAGAGTTTTATCATTTTGAGACTTGCCATGGAATGACCTGTGCCAGCAGCCACGCCGTCCCCGCCGACATCTCCCATCCTGGCTCACACCAACCTCTGCCTTCATCGGGAACAACCGGCGTTTCTGCAGAGCCGCCGGCTCACCCCAGCACCAGGATGGCTGCCAGGACCCCACTGTGGCAGGAGGGACCTGGAAGCCCCCAAAGCACCTGGGAGCTGGGCCAGGGCCAAGCACAAGCCCCAGGGCGGGCAGCAGGGAGCAATGTGTGTCCCTCGGAGCTCTCGTCCCACCCAGGCACATCCTGTGCGTGCCCTCAACAGCCCACAAAGCCCCATCCCTCTTCCAGGCACGGCTGGCTAAAAGCGATACTAGAGAGCTTGATGCTTCTTGCATAGAAATGGTGAGACTATTAAATTTAGGGTGATTTGCTACAGAATCTCAATCTCTATTGGCATTTCTTGTTATCCCCTCCAAGGCCAACGGCCAAAGGAGAGGTCCTGCCTTCGTTCAGGTCAGTCCCTCGCTCAGAGGCTCATCCACATGTTTCAGCGTGCTCATCACAGCCGGGTAAGGCTCAGAGAGACGGTCAGAGTCCAAGAAATTCTGGGGTTATCAAAATGCATCAAAGCGGAAGCAAATCTAAAACAGGGGGAGTAGTGATGTGACACTGACATTTCAGAGATGCCACTTTAGGCGTACGCAGTACAAAAGGTGTGACACAAACCATCCCACCCCAGCAAGCTCCAGCAAAATCCCATCACTGGGTCTTCCGCAAAGGTCACCATGCGAGGCAGCACATTTTAAAACCGCCATGGAAATGACGAGTCTTGCCCATGGCAAGGGCTGAGTCTGTCCAGCTGCTCCCTCTCCGGAGAAGGACGCAGAATGCTGCTTTCCACACTCAAAAGATGAAACCCGTTCCCGGGAGATGGAGCCTGAATCCTGTCTGAACCTGCCCAGAGGTTCACAGTGCTGGAAGAGAGAACAACCTGGCTGGCAAAGCGCAGGCAGGAAGGCCAAAGGGATTTAGTGGGTCACTGCAGATGACCACAGACCTGCCACTTACGTGGTATAAAGTGGCTGAGCTGTCACAGACCCAAAATAATTATTTGAGCCTGGAGGTGGTGCTAACCCCTGCCAACCACAACCGCGGGGGTCTTCAGAGCCATCAGCCCCCCGCTCTGGGCATGGCATCCCTCCCTGCGCTCCCGGAACCGCCGTCTGCGGAGGAACATCTCAGCTCTAGGTGTCTGCAACGTCAGGCCACCCAATGAAGAGGAACAGGAATGCCAAATATTCCAAGTTCTCCGAATATACAAGACCAAATAAGGCTCAGATGCCCGGAGAGTAAACACAAGGCTGATCTACCAAGTTTGGGCAAATGTGATTCAGAGTTCCCTAGTGCTGCAGATTTTGCCTCACAGGATAAACTTAATAATTCTCTCTGTGTACACTTATTCTTGTTTAAAAAGGGAAGCCTCTGCATAACCTCCATCTGTCTTTGTCAGCCCCGACTGCTTGTTTGCGAGGACTATACATCAGAGTTTCAGCCATAAACCAAAACCACCAACAAACCCTTTCATGAGGCGGGTAAGTTATATATGTGAGAACAAGAAAAACCCAACACTCCCCCAAAAATGTAGGGAATCGCCGTTTCCTGATCTGCCAGGCTGACGCCAAAGACTGTCTCTGGGTTTGAAGCCCTGGTTACAAAGGGGAAGCCAGACACCTCGAAATGGAGATTTGCGTTACACCTTCTCAGGAAAAGTCATGAAATTCGCACAGATCATCTGCATTTGTAATCAATAAACAGGTGCAATAAAGCATTGAAACTAAATTAAACACTGCTCTACAGGAAAATTTGCTACATAAGTGACATTTATTAATGTTCTGCTATATTTACAGTTTTAACATAGTAAAACTCCAAAGTGAATTACCACTTGGCAGAAAGCACAGAAGTGCACATTCAATCTACATTTATAACACATCATAGTCTCTGCTAACACAAATTAGAAAAGCAAGAATTACAGGTACGTTAGGAATTGTCTCAAAAGTCCCAAGCCGAAGTGGGGGGGGAACAAAACAAAAAAAAAAAAAAAAAAAGGCCTTTGTTTTGCAAGGTAATTTTTTTTATACAAAGTTGCAACGTGATCTTTCATTTTTACACTATCAATGTGTACTGTGAAAATCCCTAGATAGTCCAAAAAGTAGGTAGTATGAAAGCAAAGTATGCTACAACATTGAGAATATAGACTATTAAAAAAAAAAAACCCTAATACTTGTGCCACCTTCAAAGTAATACTCTCTCCCAGTTCCACCTCAGGGATCCATACCGCACAGACCCACTTTTCCTTTCGGGCACTGGCTGGAAGCCGCAGAAAGGTGGGGAGCCGTGGCAAGGCCATCGCTCCCACTCCCCAGAGCATCCATCCTGGCTCCTGCCGCATCCATCCCTGCTCCCAGCACGTCCATCCCCGATCCCGCCGGGCCGGAGGACACAAAGCAAGTCTGTCCCCTGCTGGCCCCGGGGCCAGGGCTCAGGCGACCCGCATCACTACAGCACAAACTACAGAAGGCTTCATTAGCACGGCACGGACTGGACTGCAATAGCTTTGTCAAACATTAGCCACTAATGATTCAATGGTTACAGTATTCTGCATTAATTATTAAAATTTTACACCTAGAAACAAATAGAAAGAAATGCTTCTCCTTTTTTTTTCTTGTACTTTTTTTTTCCAACAGTACTTTTATTTTCATTTATTTTAAAGCAGGTGACTATTTTTTCTTCTGCTCCAAAGTCTTGATTCACTTCCTGCAGGTGTCCTGCTGCTTCTTGAGGGAGAATTCACTAACGCAGGAAGACATTTGCCAGAAAACATCTGTCGGAGAAGGATATTGAATATTGAAACTATAGTTAGATTGTTATTTCGGATAACAGAAGGATGTAGTTCACAAAGAGTGCAGGATGTCTAAGGCTTATAAAGTATCTCAGTACACAATGACGTGACTCTAGCAAAACACTCAGTAGTTTTGTGCATATTTTATAGTTTTAAAGAGTTAAAATTCCGTAGGGGAAAACAGACACCAAATCAGACAATGCTCTTAGAAACACTAGCAGAAAAATATACAGGTGTCTGAAGTTACGCTGCATTTGCACTATGCGAAGAAAATTTGACTCAGTCTTCAGTTGCTGCATCCTGCCAGGATAATTGTGAGGTTTTTATCTTTGTACCAAGTGTCCTGGTCAGACACCAAGCGCCTGCCCGTCCACACTGGACACAACCGCTGGAACCCCAGATCCAACAGAAACCACCCACAGCCGATGTGCTCATGGGATAATGTCCATTACTGGCACACACAGATGGAACAGGAAACACCAAGCTTGCCATTACATTCATTTTCACAGTTATTATTTGCTGGTTTGCACTAATTACTCCTCTCCTCCTAATTTTCTAAAGTGTATTCCTGCTCTAAAATGAAAATGTTCGTTCACCATGCTCTTTTCATTAAGCCCAACAGAGAAAAATCTAGTCTTCAGAACAATAATACACTGAAAATCCAAGTCTTTTGTGGTTTCCCTGCTCAGAATTTTGGATTAAAGATTTATTTTCAGGAGAAGTGTCGAAGTTGTAATATTTAGAAATTATTCTGGACATTTATCTCAATATATCTGAGAGTGCTTTTTGAAAGCTATAAAATGACAAAAAAAAAATTTAAAAAATTTAACAAACTCTACACCTCCATCCTCACAAGCAAGGAGTCAAGTAAGGTCTCTATAATTTCAAATCCCAAATGTAGGAAAAGCCTGTGCAACAAGAAACCACACAGCTCCTTAATAAATGAAAAATTAAGTTTCAGCAAAGAAGCAAAATTAAAAAAAAAAAAAAAAAGAAGTTCAGTAAGAACAAACTACAGACGATAAAGCTGTTGCCTAAACGCTCACACTACGTGACCATACAACTGGGGGAAATAAACCCGCTGGTGACTCAGCAGGAATTTGAGAGGATATTACAAATCCTGGAGGAGGTCATAAACCATAACTTTGTTAAACAGAACCGAAACACTTAAATAAATTGACTGAACTATTTTTATACACTATCACCAGTGGAAAACTCAAGCTGGAAAACACTGCACAATGCCCGTTTTGTGTAGCACGTTCTCTCTACAGAGTAGAAAAGCAGCAGAATCTTACGCAATTTGCAGTTTCTAATAAAAGGAAAGTGCATTTGGAAAATCAAACCTCGGCTTTAAAATCTGAACAATTTAATGACCCCCAATTTAGCGCTGGGGTTTGTTTGGTTTCTTTATACCGCTGTCACAGCTGCAATTGCCTCAATCCCATCTTGGGGAAATCTAGTGTTATTATGATATTTCTAAAGGGAGCATCGTGTTGCACTTGCCATCTGGGAAGCAACCTATTACAGGATTTCCTTCCCCTCAGGGAGGGACAGTTAATGCAAGGCCATTATCTGCTGTAAGCAGGAAATTATGCTAGAAGGGTTCAGCTACTTAAGCCTCCTCCTTTAAAGTCCCATTAAGGCAGAAGAAACGTTAAGGTTCGGCCTTAAAGCAAAAGGCTTTTCGGCATTAATGTTTTTGAAGGATGCTCAGGCGGGACAGTAGTTCAGGTATGTGGCAGGGGTTTTCAAAGAGCAAAGGTGTGCAAGAGTTTAATTTCTTCAGGAACTTGGCAAAAACTTTAAACAGCAAGCAAAATTCAGACAAATTGTTCTTTCTGGGACATAAGCCAAAGACACTGGTACAATCTTCTAAGAACATTTTGTGACCTTTACTCATGTTTAGGACATACCACGTATGCTATTTATTCTGAAAGAGGCACCTGCCAAATACAGCGCAATACCAAGGGGCAAAGATTTTGTTCCTACAGTTCAAGTAACGCAATCTAATGAATATTCAGTTCCTCAAAGCAAAAGCTCAGGAAGAAACGTCAAGTATTCCTCTGCTTCCCACCAGGTCAGTCTGGACTCTGCAGAAACAGGAGCTGCACACGGGATGCCAAGAAACAACTGTTTTCTCCTGCCTTGTGTTCTAAAAATAGCCAATCAAAGAAAAGTCTAGCCTAAACGAGTCACTAAATTGGAGTTAAAACAAAACAGAACAAATTCAGGAAAGCAGAAAGTTTACCTTTAGTAAATAAAGAGAACTCTGGTTCTGGGCAGAGTGGAAAACGTATCTGGCATCTTCCTAACCTTTGCATAATTAATAAATCCTCTGAGAAACAGCAGAAAACCTAGATGAAAGAAACATGTTTGTCCAGTTAACACAGATTTTGCTTCTTCAATTAGAAAACGAGCAGTTCAACACACCATTCCTAGTACAGAGGGAACTAAGTCACTGGGATGCACAACAGCTGATTAAAGACAGGCATTTTTCTGGTACCAATAACACCTAACCTTTCAATTTCATGCAATTTCAAAAACAAACTTTCCTTAGCCAGTCACAAAACATTTGCCTCCAAATAAGATCCAGTTACTTCCAAAGGAGGAGAAAAAAGAAAAAAACCCAAAATGAACAACCTCTACCCACTCTTCTATTTAAGAATAGATACAACATCAGTTACTATGAAAACAAGCTTTGTTCTCTTCCTTACTCCTTCTGGATGATAAATAGGATGCTGCCACCAAGAAATGACAACAAAGGGACAGTGTTTACGTGTACCTTTAAAACATAGCAGGCTTTCATTCAATAAGAGGATGAGTACTCTGAGGGTGACATTTCAATCTTACATCTACGCACACATATTTCAGTAGCCAGTAAAGCTATGCTCTCAAAAGCCCTCACTGCACTTCACGGAGTTTGAAGCATGCATTCCCTCTTCCCCCCAGAACAAACACTCACCTAGTACAAGGAAGACCCACCAAAGCCAGTACTGGCCATCAAAATAACCCGGAAAATAGGTGGAGAACTGAAAAAAAGAACAAACCCACACAAACAACAAGTTAGAGCATACATGTCGATTTCTGAACCCAAATCTATTCTCACCAATTGCGTACAGAGTGCTACACTTCATCATCTGCACAGACTGCAGGGAACAAACCATCTCCAGAAACTTGCATTTAAGGTTTTTCTACACATGTCAGACCAACTCTAATCAAGGGGAATGGAACAGACTCAATACCCAGCCATAAACTCCCGCAAGCAGTGGAGCAGAAAGGCACCACTGAGCAAATACTTCTATTTTCCCTGACATCTTTAATGCTTATAAACCACAGTTGCAGCTTCTGAAAGGGAAGAGCAGGTTTACAGCAGTGCATGCTGTACCACGCTAATTACACTGTAAGGCTGGACAGTATATCCAACAAAAGCATAGTTAAAAAAGAAATCCCAGACCTGTGGAACCCTCTGACAAGATTTTCTATTGGGAAAAATTACTGCCTATAAAAGGCACTGACACTATTAGAGCACTGAAGTTCACTATGTCAGTGATAAATACAGTGTAATTTTTTTGTTTTCATTCTATTCAAGTTTAAAAACCTAAGGAAAGGTAAGCTTGTTATCAAGGTTTAAATCAAATCCACAGTTAAGGTCACCTGTTTCACTGCCACACCACTTAATCCAGCAAATAGTTAACACCACTGTTACAAGGTGACCCCAAAAATCTTAACTTTCTACAGAAAAAGTTAACAGATGCTGGATTTACAAATTACAGTTCCTAGCCCAAAGAGATTAGCTATGAAGTGACAGCCCTAACACTAATGCTCTCTACTTCTACTTGTGCACAACTGGTATCGTTTGCTTGAAATTCAAAATTTGGCCTGGAATGTCTGTGTGCCATTTTCATAGACACCTTCTTTCCGTGAGCTCCAAATAAAGCTTTTTTCATATTTTCTCACAGTCCCTCCAATAAATAGCTGGATTTTTTTCCATTCCTTCCAGCATCAGCACATCCGTACCCTTTTTTTTTTTCCGGAAAGGTTTCTCTTTCTTCCCCTTCAAGTTTTAAAAATACTATGTCAGCCTTACTTGCTTCTGTAGGCAGAGCTCTGTGCCCAGCAGGGGCACCCAGGTTCCCATAACACAAACCAGTTCTGATCAGTCACCCCCTTCCTCTCCCCGTGTGATCTGGTGGAGCAGAGCCCAGTGGATGTTTTAACTGAGTTTATACGGAAATAAAACAGGAAAATGGTGTTTCCTCCTGATCCCCTGCTGCTTGTGCCGCAGGCACATCACACCAGAGGGCACCAGAGGGCTTCTCCCATCCATGTGACAAAGCAGTGGCTGCCTCTTCTTCCCCAAACGAAAAGCAAACCTCACGCTTCCTAACTTTCAAGTCCTTGTTTCCCTCTTCCCATCAATCACACTCACGGTTATCCCACGTTTTAGAGAATTATTTTTTTTCAGAGGAGCACCTAAGGCACATCATACTGGAGAGAAACATCCCTATGCTAACGGCAGACCTTGCTTTGCCTGGATACATGTTTTACAAAGATCAGAGATCACTGTTACTGCTCAACGCACAAACACATTTTGATCCAATACTGTAGTTCTGTCAGAGAGTGCCATACTTGGGTGAGCAATCTTTATTCTCTTTTATTGCAATAATAATTCCAGCATACAAACAGGACAGAATCATGAAAAAGCCCTGTTCTCAGTGAATAAGGGGCTCAAAATCTATTTTGTTATAAAAAGCTAAGTTTATAACTAACTTCAGTATAAGGGAGATAAAAACAAGCTAGGGAAAACAATACCAGTGTCCATGTACATGTTTTTGCACTAAACAACTTACCCTGACAATAAGGATCCACTTAATAAGAGACAGACCAAACCCAGAAATGGCCCCGTATCGTCCTGCAGCTGAAGTAGTCAGACAGAAAGACAGGAAAAATCCAATCCAGTTGAAGAGGAATGCCACTAAAAGCAGGAGAAAAGCAGCAGGTCAAACCCTCTTTATATTCCAAAGGGGAAAAAAAAAAACAACAAACAAACCATAAAACCCTTGCACACAGGTTTTTCCTGATGCTACATAAACCTAAGTGTGAAAATAACTCCAGATATTTTGGGTCACTGCCTGAAAAAAAGTTAAGTTCCATCATGTACTTACTGAAGAAAGTTAGCATGAAAATGCCGTCATTTCCTATCCTCAGCTGGTCGGTGTCGTCAAAATCATCCCGTGTCACAAAGTCGTCATCCTGTAAAGCAAAGGGAGGCAAGACGGGGGTGGATTTGAGTCATTCCAGTCCATACAGCAATTCCATTTAGGCACATGGCTCTTCAAAAGAGGACCAGCAAACTGTATAGCCCGCAAAAAGCGGTGTATGATGGAGGGATACAAAGCGCTTTGTTTACATTTAAGGAAAGCCCCCTGTGGGGGCAGAGGGGAATCCTAAATCTCAAATAGCTCCAAATGCAAACAGGAAAAATTCCTGCTTCTCATCCTGAGATGATACAGGGCATGAAATACTACCTCAGTGGCAGTATTTTAATTTTTTTTTTTTTTTTTTTTTTTTAAGATGGTCATGATTGGGCATGTTCTTGTTCTCACTTTAATGAATTCCCTTACTCATCAAAAAAATTAAACTTATCATCTCAGCAAGGAATTTGGCTTCTACGAAGAAATATAATGAGCAGCAGACAACTAATGCTAGCAGGGGTGGAGGAAGAAGCTGAACAAGAGAGAATGCTGAAAAAAACACACAAAAAAATTAAAAAATAATTATTCTGACAATGATTTTAGCCTTGTATCAGCTACACCGACCTCTGGAAAAGTCAACTAAATAAGCAGCAGGAGTATCAAATGTAGATATGCTAGATAGCCGAACAATTAATCCTAAATATTCTTTTTAAAAAACAGTGACAGTGCACAGGGCTACAGGACAGTTCCTCTGTCAGCTTACCAAACTAATCTGGACAGCACATGCTGGCATTATTGAGATGTCTTACATCATCATAGCCGCCCAGAGGATAATTTTAAAAAAAAAAAAAAAAAAAAAACCAAACCCAACAACCAAATCAGCTACAGAACTCTGAAGTGTGTAATATCACCACCCCAGAAAAGCTTTTAAAAAAAAAAAAAAGTCATGGTCATGACACTTGATGGGCAGGAGTCAAACCAGAAATTCTAGAGAAGAAACGCAAAGGACAGAGCCAGCCAAGCGCACTCACCCTTCCCGGAACCAAGGGAATTGTAGCTTCAGCCTTGGTTCTCTCTGCCTCATCATAGCTAGGCAGTGTTGTGGCCACATTGTAAGATGGAGGCTTTGGAAATCCTGACTCATCCTTGTAGTCAAAATAAGCTGAAAAAAAAAAAGTTACATAGAAGGTATCTTGTTAGTTCCTTAAGAACACCATGTTGGGAATGAGAAACATTTCAGATGACTTCAAAATACCCCATTATCCCACACTGCTGAATCCTGCTCCTCCTGTCCCCTCCCCACCCTTCCAGCCTCCTGCCATCCCAAACCAGAAAGCGAAAAAACACAGGAGCATCTTATCTAATATAAAGTAATACACGGAGCACTACTTTAACATGCTTGGCTGTACTTATTTTTAAAATAAAGATATATGCTGTGTCCCTCCCGACTTCAATAAACAGAAGTAGTCATATTTCCAAATGCAAGCGGTTTGAGTGAGTCAAAAAAGGATCACTGCAGATCTCAGGCCACTGGTGACCCATTTTTCCAGAGAGAGACTCCAAACTGTTTTCTGATGGAGGGGAGCGGGATTGGAACAGAAATCAAACATAGCACTTCTGAGCCTGTTGCCGAGATGCACTAAGGAACCAGAGCTAATGGGACACCTTTACGGTTAGTAAAAGCTTATGGTTATCCAAACCTGGCTGGCTGTTTGAGGGACTGACAGTACGTTGCATTTGATTCACAAATCTTATTTGAGTAATTGACTATGAAACTTATGGAGGGAAAAAGTGAAAAGAATTACCTAAGTCAAAATACTCTGATATGTAACCAAGCTGTTATAAATAAAACTGTCGGATATATAAAACAAGCTGTTTTGCTAAAAGCTATTAGTGACATGACAGTACGATGGTTCATAAGAGTATAATCCTTATGACCAAGTCCTTAGTTATTGAAAACTGCAGAAAGAGTGAATTCTTTAATTGCTTTTAAGTAACAAGTCCCTTTTGGAAGGAGCACAGCATCATCCAAATGCCAAATAATGAGGAGAACCACAAATCCTCGTAGCACTTTGATTTTTAACTGCCTTCAATCTACTGAGAACACTGTGAAATGTAACTTGAACACTGCTTGATGGCATGACATCAGATGAATGCAGCCAAAACGCATCTTCTAAACCACAAGTAACAATAGCCTCTCTGGATCAATTCTGATCCTTCGCAGCCTTGGTAAGGATGCTGCAATGCCATCCGTCAATAAGGAGAACAATTAAGCAAGACCAAGAGAGCGAACCTAGCTATTTCCTCTCAGTTACATTTACCTGTATTCTCCGCAGAAATGCTGCTGTAAGGCGGAGGGGCATCATTCACCACTGCCGCAGTCTCGCCTGGCTCCTCTTCATTCTGCAGCTGAACAGACCCACACACGAGAGAGGTTAATGGGGTTTCTCAAATTCTGTCAAATTACCCCTGTAGCTTTAATTGCACCCAACAGATTCTTCTGGAAGAGGACTGTTCTACGTCACCATGGGACACTCGAGCAGCTGCTCAGCTTCCCTCCGAAGCACTCCCACTTGAAATGATCAATATGCCATCTCAGTTTTAATGTGTTTTTAAGTCATATCCTCACACACCTGGACTTCGACAAAGCACAGCAGACATCTTTTCAGTACCTTTCCATTTCCCTGTCACTTCCTCAGATTCCTCAGCTCACACTGCTTAGGAGCTGCAGTTGCATCTGTTTTAGTCGCAGAAACAGCAGGAGACACCCAACAAAAGACTCCGTTGCTGCCTGTGGCTTTGCTAAGGAAGGGGTTTTTCATGTATACATTACATAATGACACATATAAGTATGAAGCTTGCCGTTTCCCTTCAACCTTTCGCACTGTATTATTGAAAAGGAGACGGTTTATTTTGGGCACTGTGCTTCCCACAGGCTCTGTATAAATAACCACACGGATTATCAAATGCAGAGTGTCACTTGCACGAAGCAGGTAACACAAACACGGGCTTTGATCAGAGGCGCTGACAATACCAGGCCAGAAGCGTTCAAAGCAGAACACACCAGAAAGGAATTTACAGATCAACTGCCACCGTTTTGGTTTTTTCTTCTTCCCATTTCTCATCTCATCACCAAAGAAAGCGAATTTTGATGCAGAAAGACAACTCATTTCAAAAAAGCACCTTGGGACTGAACCACTTGCCTGAACAGAGAGACATTACCCTCTTTCGCAATCACCACGAAACAGCAGCAACCCTGCAACTTCTTCCTTAATGTCTTCTTGAACTATCCCTCCTGCACACCCCTGCTAACCCTTGTGAAGCCATCCACGACATTTTGCTTTCTTTTCTTTGGACAGATATGTTGCCACTCAAGTCCTTCCTAAGCATTTCATGCAGGGGGATGGGGATATGTTCTTATTTTACTTGTATGTTTCATCAGGAACAAAAAACAAAACAAAACAACAACCAATAAATCAGCTCACACTTCTAAATGAAGGTCTTGGTTTACACATAACCATTTTGCCTCTTGGGTTTTTATTCCTTTTGCTGCCTATGATCAAAGACCAGACTACATCCATGTCCCCTCTGAAAGCCAAAGCAAAGCCAAAACTTTTTCAGATGTATTGAGTGCAACTCATTGGAGATTTGCATCCCAACCACAGATGCGTGTCTGAACTGAGAGACATCCAAGTCCCACTACTCAGTTTTCTGAGAAGAGCGTGGATTGTCTCACCGTTAACCGACAGCCGCACGCCTCCACCCGCTGCACACCCGGGAGCATGCACAGGACGGGGAGCTGCAAGCCCATGGTTCCTCCTCGCACTGCAGCCGGACACAACATCCCGCAGCCTTCCACCTCCTCGGCGTGGAGGCTGCCAGCGTAGCTGGTGTGTCATGGCTCCCTACGCCAGTTACATCAAAAAGATTTTAAACACACCTGCTGTTAAAGGACACTAACCGAGTAAGGCTGAAATGACTTGGGTTAACAGGCGACGACACAAGCGTTTCTGCTGGCAGGTCCAAGGGGTTGGCCAAGAGGGGAAAGGGAAGAAATGACACTGTGAAGCACTGGAAAAGATTCAGCAGCACTGTCACCCACTCAGCTGTACCAAACCAACAGCCCAACCCAGCCCTCCGCTGTTTCACTGGCAGGCGAAGCTCACCTCGCTACTCGAACAGCAAGTCTCCATCCTCTGCCCAGTCACATTTTCCAAACAGGAGAGGTGGAAAAAAAAAGAAAAAAAAAAAAAAAAGAGGGAGCTGGTCATCCCCAAGCTCTCTGGGTAAGGACTCCCCACGTGGCACAAAGCTGAACTGCCTCCTTGAAGGAGGAGAAATGAAGTGATCCGGATGAAAACTTAATCCGTATTACACCAAGAGCACCTCCCAGCACAGATGCTGTGGCTGCCGGCAGGAGACATCTAAAATGCTGGCTCTAGCCAGATGTGCACCCACACAAACCAGGGTGGAGGTGGCAGGTACCTGCCTCAATGGCTGCAGCTTTAATTAGCCTCAGGGCACCAAGCAATTAACATGATAAGCTGCAGAAACTCCTACAACAGAAATTCATCTTCATCTTTTTCAAACCAGCTAGTTCAGCATGAGCCCTTACCAAGAAATAAAAATACCTTTTTTTTTTTTTTTATAAACCCCATGGAGTTCAGTCATTAGTAGAAAATGCAAACTAACTTGTGAAGTAATTGCCTATTAAAATAAGCTTTAAAAAATTAAAAAAAAAAAAAAGAGCGCACTGCTATAGAAATTCAAGAGCAGCCTGCACACAGCACGAGAGGGGCAACCTAAGGAATAACCCAGTAAAATGCAGAGTCAAACCAGTTGATTCAGTCTCTCCAGCTCTGTAGTCTATGAATTTTTAGGTAATTCTCTACCATGCTTATTTTTAGTCTATCCATGAAAATTCAATACTTCTCCCCTTTTTTTCTTCCACCTACACAAGACCTAGTCTGTTAGCGAAGGAGGAAAGGCTCCGACAGACTAGGGACGGTCTCTAGGTACCGCATGCCCTGCATCACCTACTCTCCTCATCAGGGGTGGCAGAAATTAAACCCCTGATGTTTGTAAGAAAAAAAGACATATACAACCTAACAGTCAAATCACCAAGGAGGGCAAAAGGAAAACACTAGATGTGACAACACTGCAAGAGACAAAACAAAAGAGGATTAATTCCTACCACTGGAATTCTTACAAGGTTCTTCTTTCAACAGTAAAAAGAAACACGTATTCTTACAACTACCTTGTGCGGGAGAAAGCCACATGAACTTACTGCTGGCTTCAAACCATTACAATTCAGGTAATGACACAAAAAACGTAGTGACTTTTTAAAGTTGAGCTAGAGGCTGTAGAAGGTATACAGTTACAGAGAACAGATTCTTCTTCTAATGGACAAGGTACACAAATGCCTTCCAGCCTTTTTAATGATTCCAGGCATCTAAAATTCAACTAAGTGCTTATTAGCAAAGCAGTCCGGGTTCATGTGACAGGAAGAATGAGTCATCATTCGCCTCGCGTGGCCCAGCACCGCTGCACCATGCTCCCTGCGTGGCCCAGACGCCGTCTGCAGCACCGGGTACATGCAATGAGGAAGAGGAAGGCTGCGCTACTCGGGACGGCGGGCAATTCCCCCCCCTCCAAGCCACTGCCAAGAGTCTTCAGAACCCGGAGAACCTGATGAAAGCAGCGTTTGGCTAAAGTCTGTTTTGCTGAGGCTGTGGGATATTCTTTGAGTCAATGGTGGATTTTAGCCTTTAAAGCAGGATTCTTGTATTTGTGGCCTTAAAAAGTAGACAGCCTTTACAGCAATGCGTACAGTTATGAAAACAGAAGTTTGGCTGTGATTTTTTCACTGGATTGATATAACAACAGAAAGTTGCCTGGCAGAACAGGATAAATCCCTGGGACTTTTTTTTTCCCCCCCCAACAAACACCATCAGAATCTTGGCTGTGAGAAGACATCGCCACTTCCCCCTGCTTGAGACACGTCACGTGTAAATACACACAGCACAGTAGCATTAAAGTTCAAAACTTACAAAACGTTTTGAAATACTTTGGTGTAAACTTTGAAGAAAGCATTTCCATTAAATATGTCTGTTAATTCTTCCAAATTTTCTAAACTTAGCACATAGGCTGCTGACACAGTTTTGGATTTTTTTTTTTTTTTCTTTTCTTTCCCTTGCCCCAAGTCCTTAGGCTGCATGCAAATATTCTCTACACTAAATCAGCATTACTACAAACTTTGCCTTAGCAATGTATCATCAGTAATATATTAACTCAGCTATGTATCATCAAGGTTTACTGCATTTCGATTCTTATTATATATTCTGGCACACAAGGCAGAACTGCACAGAAATCCCACAGGAATTCTAGACTGAAGATAACCCTAATCGGATCTCATTTTTGTTGTTACTAGGGTTTCTCTGAGATTTCAAAAAAGGCAGATATTTAGGCTAACGACAGAAAGAGAATCAATACTTTTTTTTAAAAGGTGATAGGATTGATTTTTTCCAGAACAACGAAGTTATAACCTTTGCAAGAAAACGTTAAAATAAATAAATAAATAGAAATGTGTATCACTACTAAAATTGAGATTACTCTGCCAAGGCAAAGCCTGCCCGCAAAAAGGTTACACTTCATTCCCATTGCAACACCCCTTACTTTTCTCTTTCCATCTCTCTGACCCTTTGGAAGCAAATGAAAATTGCTGCCAACCCTGAAGAAGAGGAGACTTATTTTTATTGACTTACGCTTCACTTTAAACATACTCTGATTTGAAATCCTGACTTTTGCCCAATGCTGTTGCAGATTCCTATAACTTAATATCAGCTTATTAATCAGCAGGAGTAACGATAAGCTATTAGACAAGTCAACCCACATGCATCAGCCCTCTCCTTTCCTTGATGAGCAAATAACTGTTTTCTCCCACGGGCACTTCCAGCTCGTTTAACCGATGGAGAGTGAGAGCACGAATGGCGTGTCTCCCCCAGCTACCTGCACCCAGGTGTGTGCAGTGTGACTCTGGGGGACACGCTTGGCAGCCGCACTATCTAACCAAACCCTCCCCAGGCTTCTCCCTGCACCAGGAGATGCTGATGCCCCTGCCCAAGCCTCCCACTGTGGAATCAATTCTCCCCAGGGCCCCAAGCACAGCCCAGCTCTGGGGAGTGACCTCCCAAGGTCTCTGCCAACCTGAGCTACTCTTTCATTTTAATAAAGGGCTGAAAAACGTGCCTCCACTCCCCCTCCCAAAAAACGCTTCTTCTCCCCCCAGCTGGACCAGCTCCCTGCCCTGCAGCAAGCACAGAGCTGCACCCAGGCAGTGGGACACACAGGGCAAGGACCAGAAACCAGTGGGAGCATCCAACTGAAGGGTACGTTTGCAATGACCCTCCCAGCTACCAAGGTAAAAACACCAATCAAAACAGCTTTATGTCCATCAAAAACACAATCCGCGCTCACGAGGATGTCGTTCTTCACTGACTCACTGCAGTTAATGGCCTGACAACATGGAAATACACCTCAGCCCTGGGAAACATGCTGATCTAATTCCCCTGCCCCTGTTCAAATGGGGAATTATACTGGTCTGGCAAGACTGTAAACAAGCACTGGGGCCAGTACAAACCTGTGTACAGACTGTCCTTGGGTTTGCGTGTTCAAGGTCTTAATACACAAGAAGTAGGTTTAAATCTTAGATAGCTGTAATTAAACTTCAAACGCTTGACAACGCGTAAGGCCTTACTGTAGTATTTAGGATCACATTAACCTTTTTTCTGGACATTAAGACATCACAGAAAGAATTCTGTATCTTTTAAACATTTTAAAATACCACATTTTTTTTAATTCTCATATGAAGAATGTTAACTATCTTCAAAAAAAAAAATCCCATTGTGCCACCATATATCAAATTTGTCTATCTCACAAGAAGAGGCAGAAACAGAATGAATAGATACATCTTAATAATGAAATTTTCTTATTAGTCCCAATGACAAAGAATCAGAATTCACACACACACACCACTTTTGCTGCTTGCTTTCGGTATGGCTCCCTTCGAAACACGATGCCAAGCCCACACAAAGAGGTACCACACCTCCTGTGGGCCACATAACAACCGAAGGCCTGAGGGACTGTTCCTACATCTGCGTCCCAGATGGGGGCTACTGAGCCCCACTGAATTTCAGTGATGACAGAAAAGTCACCAAAGAAGCCCAGATACGAGTCCAACACAATCCTGATACCCAAGATGATAATATTTTTTTTTAAAAAGCTTGCATGCAAGGCCATTTTCTGCTGTTACACAAGCTACATGATAAGACTGGACTACTACTGTTCAACAGCATTTCCCAAGTCCTTTGAGTTTTAAAGATGGAATCTATTTTCATTCTATAATTACTTTTTCCCATAGAAACACTAAAACCCTGCACGCTCACCTGACAGGTGCCATTGCCTACAGAAGTGGGTGTTTCAGAACAAACCAGTGAGATTTCAGTCACCTGAACACAGACCGGGCTGGACATCAGGCAGCTTCAGGAAAAGCGCGTGGCCCCCACCAGCTGCAGCAGAACATAGGAGCAGTGGCTGTGCAAGAGACCAGACTTCACTCTGCAATTTCTTTAAAAATCTTTACTGTTACAGGTACCTCCTACCCTACTTATACAAAAAAAAAGAAAAAAATGTGAAAATGACCTACCCTGGAAATTTCCTGACCAGTCGTATCAGATGCCTGTACCTTTGGCAAGCACATCTTCTGCATGCTACCAGGACCTCACCAAGGAAACAAGTAGCCACTGACATTACTAATTCTAAATACCTACATTACAAAAAACATGGTATATTCTCATCTTTCAGTTTCAATCTGCATGCCCATTTCAACTGAAAAAAAAATAAAATACAAGCTCAAGGTAAGCACAAGGTGACAACTGACATCCGCCTTCCTATTTCACTCCAGCCTTCCCAGATATTAAGTAAGCACTGTGGTCCTTCACGGATTTAAACGGTATTCACACTGTATCTTCAGCAAGAAAGAAAACTAAACAAACGGAAAAATCCTTCTTCCTTATGTTTCCTATGGACACCATCCTTTACAAAATGATCCATGTAAGCCTTCAACAAGTGGAACAGGAAGAAATATCACTAAAAATGGAATATGTCTTCATTATTTAACACACCCACCATTTTCTAAGTGGGTTTACATTACTCATATACATCACATATATTTTCAAACGCTTCAAGTAAAAAGCATGCCTCGGTTAACATACAGTGTAAATAAACCTATTAAAAGCCTGGCTATTTTTTCCAGAATGGAGGCCAGTTTCTATTCCGAGGATGAAATACAGTTCTGCCACTGAACTCACAATCCAGGGGTTACGCTCAAAAGGCTTTAAACACTTAATCCCAACGACATCCCTGTATAACTTTCCCAAAGGCAAGTCTGAATGACAACAGCCTCCCAGTGTCCCTTTTTGGGACCCAGCACTGCCCAGAATAACGATTCCTGCCTTCCAAAAATCTCCCATTCCCACCTCCACAAGCAGAGTAGGAACCGAAGCCAGCATCTGCCCCCATTGCCCAGACCATGCTCCCGACGGAAGGGGCCGGGGGAAGCCGAGATCGTGGCTCTGGAGTTTTAGCTTTATTCTTCATCAAGCTGCATTTCCTCAGTGTATCAGATCAGACCGCTACATCATCCACAGGCGTCATCACAGGCTATTTTTTTATCAGATTATCTAATGCCCGAACAAAGCACAAGGGCTATAAAGTTAGCTTTAGGAAATAAATCGTATGCCATCGTACATCCCTTTAACACCGCACGAATCAGTGAAAGGTCACCAACTGTGAGTTTGCAGCAGAGGCAGCTCCTGGGGGCACACGGCCCACCCCACACCCCCCATCTGCAGGGCCACACGAGCCAAGGAACAGGGCAGAAGGATAAATGCACAGGTTCCCAACTCAGTTATACATTTCTCTTGTCCTCAGTTTATCCTCATTAACTATCACCTCATTCCCTGAAAATACACAAACTCAGGGAATCCTACAAATATCTTACAGGTTCAAATAGTGCCCACACCTCAACAGCGCAGCTCCTACACACAGGTCTAACACCAGTAACACTTCCCGGAGCCGGAGTTACTGGACTCTGGCATGCTCAGACAGTGCATCACCTCTAGCTGTACAGGAACCGCCAGTGATGTGACAAACCCCACTACCCCATTACCCCTCTTTCCCCCTCAAAAAAATTATCAAATTTTAAAATTCTCCGTTCTCCTCCACTGCCTCATAATCCAGTAACTTAAAGATTAAATGAGCTTGTTCTGCATTTCTACAAGCTACCCCTACTTACTGGATCCTCTATTAGCTTTAGTCATTAATGTTATCAATTCACTACAAGTCCCTCCTTGTTGAAACATGTAATGTTCGTTAATTGTACATTCACGTACAATTTTCCATATATTTCGATGTGTGGAAAAAAAAAAGAGACACATTCAATGCTGTAGAGACTGACCCACCCTCTCATCTCCTCTTCATCCAAATATCAGTCCCGAATCCTTAGTTTCAATAGCTTGCAGAGATTTTTGGAGCAACACAAGCACTAAGAGCCAGTTCAGCAGTAACACACCTTACAACAATAGGAATACCAGTTTCCTGGCAGAGGGCAAGGAAAAAAGCAGCAATTTCTAAACTGCTACACAAAAGTAAATATATTTATATGTGAGTTTCTGATTCCGCACTCCAGTTACACCAGTCATTTCACAGGGCCTCCGTTATCTGTTTGTCTTTGGCAGTATAAATCCTTTGGGGCCCAGCCTGCCTCCCTAATCTCTGCAGCACCAGGCAGTCACACTCTGCAGCGAGCGCGGTGTCTGCTGGCTGTCGGATGTGTTAGCAGGAGCTGGCGAAACAGCAGCTTTACACTTTTCTCTTTAAGGAAAACCAGGACTGGGCATATCGGTCAGGTACAGAGTCGCTGAAGAACGAGGCAACAGCGTCCTTTGACACGTGCCGTCACGTATCTCCAGGGGCTCAAGGCGATGGGAAGCTAGATCCCTTTGTAAGAGACATTTGTGAAGGCGTTTGTCGGGGTCCGATACTAACAGCAGGACTCTGGTAGGAAAGGTGATAAGTGAAAAGGCCTGGTTATCTGTACCTACCATTTCCGAGAACAACAAGAAAGATAATTGTCTTTGTAAGTGAGCACATCTGTATTACACAGAGTCAAAGAAAAAAAAAATACTTAAGTTTTACTTCACTTTTACATTTCTAGTATGTAAAAAACAGAGACCTCCAGCTGTCATGATGAGATTAATATCCCTTCCCAATGGGAAGGTGCATCTCATATCCTGAAGAGAGTGAGCCTACCCACGCTGAAAACGCTGCCAAGGCCAAGTCATAACACAGTGTTTTTTTATGGGAACCTCGGTATTGTGTACCGTTTAGAGGGATTTCTCTCCCTTACTTTAAGCAAGAAAAGACAGAAACGCGCATGATCTGGGTCACGGAGCAGGACCCCACCGACCCTGAACCCCCTCTGCAAGGCTGGCGCTGATGGCAGGACACGTCCTCTCCTTCAGGAGGCCGGGAAGGAAGAACGACCCCAAATTTACGAGGGAGCTCAGTTAAGGCCAGTCTCCGGCCTACAGGGATTTCAATCCGAGCCAGAGGGGTCCACATGTAAGAGATAAATCGAATTAACGCTAATTTCAAGACAAAGCAGAACAAGTTCCCTCCTCGAACCGGCGGGGACAGCGCCCTGCGCACAAGGTCGCACCGGCCCCGGGAGAGGCCTGGGGCAGCGCGGCCCCGGCCCGGCCCCCAGCGCCTCAGCGACAGCCGAGGCCTCCGCCCCGGGCGCCGCCGGAGGCCGCGGGCCCGCTCGCCGCCGCGCTCCCCCCGCAGCGGGACAGCGGCGGCTGCGCCCGCAGGCCCGGCCCGGCCCCAGGCCCCGGGAGACGCCCGGCTTCGGGCCGGGGCTGAGGCGCCGCCCGTCCGCGGGCCCCGTCCGCGGCGGGAGGCGGCGCCAGCGCCTCCGGACCCACCGCGCGGCCCCGCCGTCCGTCCTCCCCGGCGCGGCCTACGGAGCCCGCCGCCCCCCTCACCTGCTGGTACCGGCCGCTGCTGGGCTCGGCGGCCGCGGCCGCCATGGCGCTCGGCGGGGCGAGGGCGGGCGAGGGAGCGGGCGGGGGGGGCTCGGCGGCGGCGCTGCCCGGCCGCCTCCCGACGGGCGCTGCGGAGGCGGAGGCGGCGGCACCGGGTGGCTCCTCGCTGCGGGCTCCGCTCCCGCCCTCCGCCCGTCACGCTCGGTCGCGCCCGCCTCCCGCCCCGCCCGCCCGGGGCCGCGTCCTGCCGGCAGCCGGGGCCGCCCGGGCGGGGCAGCACTCAGGGGAGCGGTCACAGAACCATGGAACGATGGAATGGTTTGGGTGGGAAGGAAATTTAAAGCTCAGCCAGTGCCACCCCCTGCCCTGGGCAGGGACACCTCCCACCACACCAGGTTGCTCCAAGCCCCGTCCAACCTGGCCTTGAACACCTTCAGGGATGGGGCAGCCACAGCTTCTCTGGGCAACCTGGGCCAGGGGCTCACCACCCTCACAGATCTGAATCTCCCCTCTTTCAGTGTAAAACCGTTCCCCCTCCTCCTATGGCTCCCCTCCCTGCTCCAGAGTCCCTCCCCAGCTCTCCTGGAGCCCCTTTAGGGACTGGAAGGGGCTCCAAGGTCTCCCTGGAGCCTTCTCTTCCCCAGGCTGAACCCCCCCAGCTCTCTCAGCCTGTCCTCACAGCAGAGGGGCTCCAGCCCTCCCAGCATCTCCGGGGCCTCCTCTGGCCCCGCTCCAACAGCTCCGTGTCCTTCTGCTGTTGGTGCCCCAGAGCTGGAGGCAGCACTGCAGGGGGGTCTCCCCAGAGCGGAGCAGAGGGGCAGAATCCCCCCCTCGCCCTGCTGCCCACGCTGCTGGGGATGCAGCCCAGGCTGCGGGGGGTTTCTGGGCTGCCAGCGCATGTTGCTGGCTCATGTGGGGCTTCTCATCCACCAGCACCCGCAAGTCCTTCTCCTCAGGGCTGCTCTCCAGCCATTCTCTGACCAGCCTGGATTTGTGCTTGGGGTTGCCCCGACCCATGTGCAGGACCTTGCACTTGCCCTTGTTGAACCCCATGACGTTTGCACAGGCCCACTTCTCGAGACTGTCCAGGTCCCTCTGGATGGCATCCCTTCCCTCTTGTGTGTCAACTGCCCCTCTGCTCCACACTGGGGAGACCCTCCTGCAGTGCTGCATCCAGCTCTTGGGCCCCCAACATAAGAAGGACATGGACCTGTTGGAGCAGGTCCACAGCAGGCCACGAAGATGATCGGGGGCTGGAGCCCAGTGGAGCTGTGGCTGCCCCATCCCTGGAGGTGTTCAAGGCCAGGTTGGATGGGGCTTGGAGCAACCTGGTGTGGTGGGAGGTGTCCCTGCCCAGGGCAGGGGGTGGCACTGGATGAGCTTTAAGGTCTCTTCCAACCCAAACCATTCTAGGATTCTATGATATGATTCTACGATATACACCCATCAGCTATCCCTGTCACCAACACCACATCGTTATGCCAATACGTGCCCGCACCACCGTTCCCAGCAGGCAGAGAAGAGGCCTGCAACGTGCTGCACTGCAGCTGAAGCAAACATGAGATGTTGGCCAACTCCTCCGAAAGCGCCGTCAGATCTTTCATATCCACACAACGCAGATGGCGTTGCAGATTCAAAATCTCATTCCAAAAGAAGCATGCGTAGGAAACCATGCAGAGACAGAAGTTTGATTATTCAGAGAGTTTTTGCCTTGAATGTTACATTGGTTAAGAGACTTCCCAGCTTGTGTAACCTTTATTTTCTACATGCACAGTTCAGCTATAGTCAGGCTTGTACAAAACTACCCACATCAATCCCTAAGGTTGATGAGACTTAAATATATCAGCTTTAGGATGAGGAAGGCTGAATCAGCCCCGCTGGGATTCCAAGCCGCAAATTCAGAGTCGCAAGCATTTAAAACTGAGGACATGGTTTTGAACTGCATACTCAGTCATAAATACATGCCTTAATGCTCATTATTCAGTACCATCATCAGGTTGGATTTATTTTTTTTTCTGCATTTTGCCTTTGCAGGAGTAGATAGTTCACTGATGTCTTAGCGAGATGAATGAACATCACAGTCCTCACGTTGAATGAGAGGCAGGAATTGTAAAGGATTTTAGCCAGGCGTAACCTCAAAGAGTGGCTCCTGAGAAATGCTGGAGACACAAGGAGAATGCAGGTTTCTTGCAACAGAGATACCTTTGAAGGAGCTGGAATGAGAGCTGCAGGCACTGACAGACTCTCTGGTTTCACCTTTCCACAAGATTCACAATTTGCACTAAGAATCTCTCTGCAGTAAGAAGCTGTGCTGATGACATGCATGGATTTACTTACCATTGATGTGGGATTATATCCCTAAGTAAGGCTATAGCCAGTGGTAATTAGCTGTACACTGATTGACTTGGACATCGTAGAGACTAAAATAAGAAGCAACCTGTACGCGTCCTCAGAAAAGATGCTGCAAAGTATCCTGAAGAAATGGTGAAACAGTTTGTGTCGAAGCCATTTTGGGGACAGCTGGAAGCTAATTAGCCATCTAGTCTGAGCAAGACTAATCAGGAGGGGCAATGGCAATTTCTTCCAGCTGCTTTCTGTGTATGTATTTTATTTTCTTAGGTGGGGAAGCTCTGTAGAAAGATGATGCTGTGGTTACAGTGCATGACTGGTTCTGCTTTAATTTCCCACATGGTTTTAGGCAAATCACTTCACGCCTCTCTGTTTTTTGACTTTTCCTCTAGTGCAAAATGTCTTTTCTCCCAAGAGACGTTCTGAAGATTGAAGTCATTGCTTTTTAGTGACTTCCACACGGGATGCACTGTGAAAGTATTTGAAAGTAATTGAAAGTATTACAGAATTGCAGTACTGTGAGTCTTCTGAAATCCTAGTGCTGTGCAAGTGTTCCTTTAATTATTGTGTAGGACTGAGCAATAAAGGGAATGCTTTTAATCTACACTTTGTAATAAATATTGAACCTTAAAAGCTAAATAATAAACCTCAAAGGCAGAGCATTTTAAAGCTAGACTAATAAGAAATAAGCAGGACATTTAAACTAGATCGTTCTTCTAATCTTTTAGTGATAAATGACACAATTAAGAAAGAAGCAAAGAAAAAATGTTCACATGAGCTAATGGGTCAGATTGTACCTCTGAAGCTCTCCAGTTTAATAGCTTAATCACATGCAAGCAGGCTGCAACTGGTGGGTTAAGAAAAAGTGACAGTGTTCATTAAAAGGCTGGATTATGCACCCATTCGCAATGCTGGGCTCAAGGAAGACAGAAACTTTATGACAACTCTGATCCAAAGGCTGCTGGTATTAACAGAAACTTCACTGTGCTGCCCACAAAAACCTGAGTGCTTCAGCATGGCTGGGAGCTGAGCTGCTGCCGTCCGCTTGGTTCCTTCCGTCCCAGTAGCTGTTTGTAGTGTTCACTGGTTGTCGGTACATTTACATTCTTACTGAAAAAACTTTTTTGTCATCAACTATAAATAATAAAGTGAGGAGTATTCCTGTGCCCCTAGAGGCATACATACTCGATATGCAAGAAATGGAATCACAGGGTTTGAATATACATACGTGTCATGTCTTGTTTTCACACTGTGGAATAACATCCTGAATTATAGTTGTATAATTAGGCTGAAGAGATTTGTTAAGGATTAATAAATACTGCCTAGCAGATGTTCCTCCCCAAAACATCATGAAAGATGTCTGCAGCCGTGAAAATGTAAAGGAAGGGCAAGAAACAGGAGATGGGTCTCTCTTATGTTAACTTTGATATGGTTGTCAATTGTTTCTAGCAATCTACTGATAGGAAGTTATCTTTGCTTTGAGACACCACGATATACCTCGATGCTCCTCAGTTTCTTAATATTTTGTACTCACTACCATGTTGTATTTGAATCATCTTTTAGCTTTTTGCCAGTTCAAAGCTTTATTGACAGAGTACAGTATTATTCTTATCTCAAGTTGGTTTAAAACCATGTTACTGATGTATCTGCAGCAGCTCAGGGCCTCGTTGGGTCGTTCTGGTTTTGCTGCCTCTTCAGAGAAACCGAATTGGTGATGACCGGTCTATGCAAGCATCAACCCCAGCTGTTTCACAGGCAGCATGGCTTCACACCTCTGGATGTGCCTGCCTTTATGCTGCCCGGTCAAACACGCTCTGACACAGCCTCTAAAAGCACTTGGGGGCCCCAGGACAGCCCCTGGCCAAACAGGCTGCACCACACCTTGGCCAGCTTCGGCAGACAGCAGGTTCCCTGGCACGGCAGATGCAGGCGTGGATCACTGTACGCAGCTTTGAACACGCACGCAGCTGCAATCTTCCATGACTGCCTGTTGTAACAACAAAAGCCGCTCGATCAGGTCAGGTCTGCCGTAACGAGGAGGACCTACACAGCGAGCACAACCACACACGCTCTTACAGCCCAGGCTGAGCTCTTCGTAAGCAATGCCTTGTTTACTGGTGCACAAAATTACGCCCCAATAAGCCACAGGTATTGTAACGAAGGGGAACGAAGATAGCAGCAGCACTGCTGTGGAAGACACTCCCAACAGGACTTCTCTTCTTCTGAAATTCAGCAGCAGAACTGAGGTTCAGATATTGCATGATGAAGCCAAGTTTGTGCTGACTGAGAATGGGGCAAGGCAGACAGCTGAGCTCCAAATTACCTTAATCTAGTGTAGCCAATTCTGTCTGAGCCTGATTTTTGGAGTCCTAGCTCACTGATTTCACCAGTGATCTTTGTCACTCCATTATTTCTTCAGCTTACCGGAGAAATCACGATTAACCAATGGTTAATTTAATCTTGCTATCCAGATTAAATCCCCCCTTACTGCATAGCCTAGCAGTTTTTAACTCCGGTGAGGAGAGAGTGAAGCTCTGCCAGCTTTCCCATGGGAGCCTCATCTGCAAAAACGGGAAGGGGCTGGCATGCGTGCTCTCTGGAGCTGCCTGTTCATGCATTGCCCGAGCGCGTCAGCTTGCTGTGACACCCCAACAAACTCCTAACTGGGATTTGGGTGCTGCTGGGAGAGCTAAGCAGTGAGCGGGGCTTGCAGAAAAGAGCAGCTCCCCTTCAGATCTCTCCAACGTGGAATCTTGTTTCTCCTTTTCTTACAAATAGGCGTGAGAAGGTAAGTGGAACATGCTGGAGCAGGAAGAGGTGACAGATGGTGGATATTAAAAAAACTCTTTAATTACAGGATTTGGAGAGAGAGTCCTTTATGCAGATAATTTTTTAATTGTTGCTATTTTTAGGAAAAAAATCCCAGTGCTCCCAAGCAGTTCCCGGTAGTGAAAGCCCTGGTCTCTGGGCGCTGTTGGCTCTAATCTCTTCAACACAGAGAAAAAGAAAATGCTGTGCTTGTTAGAATGCTGTGGTTAAACTTCAGCTTCTTCTGCAGAGAAGTGTTTGTTTCCTTCCATCTGCTGTCTTTGCAAGAAAGGAAAATCAGCCTGTTCAGATACCAGGAAGTTCTTCAACATTTGAACAGCTAGCTGTAAACGAAGAAACAATAACATGCATAAATTATCATACCTAAAAATACCCTGCATTCTAGTCACCCATATAACCCAGCCCTGGAGCAATTCCTAAGTAACGTAAGACTGCATAAAGTATGCAGATACACGGGATGTGGGCAGAACGGGGCAGCTGTGGCAGCAGATGCACGTGCCCAGCTCTCTTGCACCGTTGTAGTTTTTTCCTCCCATCAAAACATGTTTTGCTTTTACAGGGAGCTGCCGGCTGCCTCCTACGTCTTTGTGCACCGTGTCTGCCAAAGCCACTTGCACAGGAGATTAAAGCGAGAGCCAGACCTTCTGCAAGCAACAGAGACCCACAGCATTTGAATTTAAACCAAATCCATCCTGACGCTGGGGCAGTGCGAGCAGCGTGGTAGGTTCTGTAAGGCTGATCCTCAAATGCAGCAGCTCTCCATATGGAAAAGTGCAGTAGAGCAGGCAAGGCAGGCGGCAGGGGATGAGGTGATGGCTGTCCACAGGCCACTCTGATGGCAGACAAAGCCAACAGCCCACAAGTCACCCCAGGGAGGGACACGGCTGTTGCCCTACAGCTCACCGTTGTGGGAAGCCCACAGTGTCTCTTGCAATCAATTCCTATGCAGTCTGTGCTTCCAGTATTTGCTTTTCAGAAAACCCCCGAGCCCTTGCCGTGTTTCCATGGTAACGCTGAGCAATCCGATGTGGGTTATCTGCAGAATGGAGGTGCTGGTGTGGTGCACTCTCTCACCCGAGCCCTGCAGTAGTTTTGGCTTTGCACACCAGAAGCTGCAGGTGTGCTGCAGTAACAGTGATGTGTTCTTCACCACAACTCCCACGTCAGTGTGCAGGTCAGGAGGTACATTCACCAGATTCCCTTCATGCCGACAGTACCTGGGGAATAGACTGAAGCGGCCCCAGGACGGGGACTGTTCAGACCTCAGCCAGGTCCCCGCTGCCCCTCCATCCCAGTGGAGGCTCAGCACCTCCGTCCTGTGCTTATGAACCCACCGACGCTGTAATTTCTGCCATTGTCCACAGCACCGATGGGTCTATCACACCGATATGACCCCGACAGGAAAAGTGTAAAAGCCATTTCACAGAGCCAAAGCCCAGGGTGCTTTGTGCTGCAGGAGAGACGAGGATGCCGCTGCTGTCAGCTCTTCACCCAGCACTACAGCCACCGAAATACTTTCCTGCCTGCTGGCTAACCACTGCTGATGGAAACACATGGCGCTTTCAATTTACTCAGTTTCTGTGGCCTAAAATTCTTCCTGTGTCTGACCACAGCAGTCTGGCTACGGCCCGTCACACCCATCATTCCCCACCCAAATGCAAACCAAGCCAGGGCTTCTCAGCATCCGTGATGAGGTAGTATCAGGAGCACTCAGTCTAGCCAGGTCATTTAAATTATTAAAATAAGAAGGAACTGCACAAGCTGGATCCTAGCAAAGCAATTTGTGTATTATTCTTTCTTCTAATAGAAGTAAAAAGCTGTCTAACTTTGAAGTAAGAGCTTTGCATCTCAACAACGAACAAAGACTTTGCAAGGAGAGGTTGGGCACGTTTCCATCACAGCTTGAAGGCAGCCAGAGCAAGAGCAGAAGGGTCTTTCTGGGGATACCACTGCTGTTGGGAGCAGCACAAACATCCGCAGGTCACAGTCTGTTCCTTGTCCAGCTGAAGCCCACAAACAACCCCAACGTGCCCTGAAGCGGGTCCCTATGGAACACTTCAAGTGCGAGAGCTGTTGGTTCCTGCCCAGGCATGGCTGATGGCTTCACTCTGGGGATGGTGGGTCATGGCCAGATGCCCAGAGTAGCCGAGGGGCCAAGTCAGGGACACCCCAGCAGCAGCATGAAGGAATAAGTACATTTAAAGATCTCATGGTCATTTTAACACATTTGAGGAAAATGCTGGTTCCCAAAAAGCATAAAGCACATTTCCAGTGTTCACAACTGATGTCAAAAGAATATGGTTACAAAGTTACATAAGCGCTTTGTATAAAATTGTAATAGAACTTTGATTGAACTTCATCTGAACTCCTGAAATTAAAACTTAATTGGGCCTTTTGCACCTGGTCTAGATGTAGGAACAATTAAACTTAATTATGTCCTTGCATATCCACCTGGACCAGATGTAGAAACAAATTAACCGAAACTTAGATCAAAGAAACGGAATTGTTGAAGGATTACCGTCTGGAGAGGTTACTGAAGGCGAACAAGGTGCTCCCAGTGTCTGGTCTGGGTGCAGGATGACAAGACAGACATATCGTCTGTGGAACGGAGCTGAGATAAGAGTGTGTCCGAGAGGAGCCCGAGGAGATTATCATACCAAAACGCACATCCTCTCGTAAATAATGAGCACGCTAATTAAGGGGGTCACCCGCAAACGTTTAAAGCATTAACTGGAGTGGGTATGTGTGATGGGGGCTGCAGCTCACCCACGGGCTGTGTCTCGCCTCTGCAGCTGTCGGTCCGTCAGAGCCGCTGGCTGCGGTCAAACGCCCGTTCTGCAGAACCGAAATAAAGACAAATCCCTCGACTCAGCGTGTGGGTTGTGTTTTTGCACGCTGGCTTGAAGAACCCTGATTTAGGGACAACGGTCCTTCGATTATGTGAACGGCTGTTAGCAGCCCAACCACTTTGTTACTGGGTGTAATTAACCGCTTATTTGCATTCTAACCCTGAACGCTGACCTGCGATCCCGGCGGGACCGGGCATGGCGGGGCCGGGACACCTCCTCTCGCCGTGAGGGGCCGGGCCCGGCGCTCACCGCCCACCGGCGGGGCGGGCGCGGAGGCCGGCCCGGGCGGCTGAGGGGCTCCCGGGGCGGGAAGCGGCGGCGGGCGGACGGGCAGGCAGGTAGGTGATCGGGGCGGCGGTAAGATGGCGGCGTAGCGGCGCTCCCTTCAGCTCGGCCCCCGCCATGAAGCTCGTCATCCTGGAGACGTACGCGCAGGCCAGCGAGTGGGCCGCCAAGTACATCCGCAACCGCATCGTCCACTTCGGGCCTGGTCCCGGGCGGTTTTTCACGCTGGGGCTGCCCACAGGTGGGTACCGGGGCCGGGAGGGGGCCGGGGGGACCCGGCCTGGCCTGGCCTGGCCTGAGGCGGCGGCTCCCCCGCAGGCAGCACGCCGCTGGGCTGCTACAAGAAGCTGGTGGAGTACTGCCGGAACGGGGACCTCTCCTTCAAGTACGTGAAAACCTTCAACATGGACGAGTACGTGGGTGAGTGCTGTTGGGCTCTCGTTGCTGGTGTGGCCGTGTATCGTCCATCGGCACAGTCCGGTCACGGAGGCTGGTGGGCCCCCGGTGCTGCAGCCCCACTGTCTCACTAATGTGGGGAGAAAATCCCACCTGCAAAAGATTCAAGGTAGGAAGGATAAAATTTGTTAACGGGGACAATTTGAAAACCTATATAAGACATGTTTAAGGGTATTGGGTGTTGCCTGGTATTACACGCACTGCTGTATTTTACCTGTACTTGGGTATTGGCCAGCTAAGGATCCCTCTTCTTATGGCAAGCCGAGATACTGTGCGATATTAACTAGCACCTTTGCTCTGGGATTATAAAGGTCACTTTAGCTCCAGGTCTCTCACAAGGACTGATGTGATGCCCTTCGGCAGCTAACGTGCACCCCTGTTAAGATAGCAGAGGACAATTTCGTTTATGAAGCTGTGATGAAATAGCCTCCTCAGAAGACAGAGTACAGAGAGATTAGCGGTCAAGCCTAAAGCTCCAAAGGTGAAAAACATACAGGCTAAATATTTGCTAATGCTAATCTTGGTCTGGCCAAGAAGTTTTTCTGTGAACAATCCTTATCAAGCAGCATTAGGGAATAGGCAGTCCAGTGTGGGTTTATAGCATTCAAGGGGGAAATAAATCACACAGTAAGTTATTCCTCAAGCTTCTGCACAGTTTTTTAATTGTTCTTGCTAATACAAACTGGTAGGAATGCTGAAGAGGTAGTAAGAGTTGAGGCGTAGCGTTTGCCTGCTTTTCTGGAATATCCATCGCATGTTAATATGAGCACATGCCTTATGGGAGCTATTGTGATTTTTATTTTGCTATTTGGGGAAATAAAAATGACTCATGAAAGTTGAGGGAGTCACAAATGACAGACAGAGAAAGTAGTGCTTCACCAAAGGCACTGCAAGGGCCTAGAGGTGGTTTATGTTAGGGGTGATATTCTTTCAGTTGGTCTTACTCCTGTGCATGCTCTGTTACCAGGTCTCCCGAGGGATCACCCAGAAAGTTACCATTCCTTCATGTGGAATAACTTCTTTAAGCATATTGACATCTCGCCAGAAAATGTTCACATTTTGGATGGAAATGCACCTGATCTACAGGCAGAATGCAACGCGTTTGAGGATAAAATCAAAGCAGCTGGAGGAATTGAACTCTTTGTTGGAGGTGAAAACCTGAAGGACTATTGGTCTCTCAACACTGGCAGGAAGCACTGCCTTTCCTCCACCAGCTGTCTCATTTATTGTCAGGAGAGTTCATTTTCAGTGCAGTGCAGTGGATTTGCAGTGAAAGTCACCCCGTACTCCATTGCCCTGGGCACTCATGTGCTGGCAGCCTTGTCTTCCAATGTACCGCTCCCCCAGTTTTAAGTATTTGAATCCAGTAAGTGAATTGTTCAGGAAACGATTAGGAGGAGAGGCAGGCAGGGCTAGAATTGTACCAAATACAAAATGTATTACGGATGCCAGTGCTAACAGGAAACTGCTAGGAGTAGTCAGAGTCCTCTGAGACAACAGGAGCTCAACGCAAGCTTTTCCCATCAGCTTGCCTTAAGATTCTGACATCTACTTCTTGTCCCAGCACAATTAGGGAAGAGTCTTTGTTGCCTTCGGGGGGAGGGGGGGGTGTGCTATCATTCCTACCGCAAGCAAATTTAAGCTGGAGCAGAAAAATTGCAAGTGTTTTTCTCAGATTTGTATCTATTTCTGAAGCATTGAGTGTCCTTCTAATAGGAGTGCTGCTGGCTCTGCTTCCTACAGTAACCATTACAGCCACTGACCTACCTCTCAAACCCTCTCTGTCACAGGTATTGGCCCAGATGGTCACATTGCCTTCAACGAGCCTGGATCGAGTTTGGTATCCAGGACACGCGTGAAGACCTTGGCTATGGACACTATATTGGCTAATGCCAGGTTCTTTGATGGTGACCTCTCCAAAGTCCCCACTATGGCTTTGACGGTTGGAGTAGGCACTGTCATGGATGCCAGAGAGGTTAGGAGAAGAGCAGTGACTTCAGACAGGGCTTCCTGGAGCGGCTAGAGATTATCCAGTCTTGGAGCCACATTGCACCCTGCTGGCGTAGGCCAGCTTCTGCTTTTCCTGCCACTGGCTGCTGAATACCTGACCCTCCTGTTCTCTTGCGTCCTGCAACACTCTGGAAAAGCTCTTGCTCCATGTTCCATTTTTGCTCTACTAATGCTTACGTTCGTGTAACCCTGCAGTACAGCTGTGATCCACAGGGAGCTAGAAAGGCTTGGGAGGATGTCTTTGGTTAAGAATCTCACTTGGGGAAATAACTGCAAGAATCACTGGTTGACTTGATGTTACACCAGCAGATCATGACAACTGTATGGGATAGCTTTTAATTGAGTCTACACCTTGATTTAATCTTGTTAAGTCTCAGCATATAGGTGCCTAACAGGGGAGCTCAAAGGATCGAAATGATTACAATGACTTACTAGGCTATGATTGAATTGACAAATAAAACGAAGACAGAGTAAACAGAATTGTGATATGTGAAGTGCCTCTGGGGAGGTCCCTGTTAGGGACCGGGGCAGCTCTTAGTTCAGCAGGGTGTGGGTGTGTGCTCTCTCTGAATTCGTCTTCTCAACCCTAACTGCCATCCTCTGTGTCTCTGAGTCCAGGTGATGATTCTTATCACAGGAGCCCACAAAGCCTTTGCTTTGTACAAAGCCATTGAGGAAGGTGTCAACCACATGTGGACGGTGTCTGCTTTCCAGCAACACCCCAACACTGTGTTTGTGTGCGATGAGGATGCCACGCTGGAACTCAAGGTGAAGACAGTGAAATACTTTAAAGGTGAGTGTTCGACCAGTCCAAGCAGCTGTTGTACTTAGTTTTTAAATGTCACAAGCCATGCTTTGCTTTAGACGTTTCTATTTCATCAACTCCCAAAGGAGTACATTCCTTAAATCTATGAGCTGACATGTACAGTGAGAATAAAAGTGCAAAGGGAATGCTTAACTGTGTGGGCATGGGAGCAAAGGAACAAGGACTCTAGTAATGCCTAATTTCATTAGCAACCAATGAATGACAATTTTGCTTTATTGTCATCTTTTTACTTTCTATATCAGGTTTAATGCTGGTTCACAACAAGCTTGTGGAACCCTTACACAGCATGAAGGAGACAGAAGCAGAAAGAAGCCAGTCTAAGAAGCCATACAGCGATTAATCTCGCTGTTCAGAGTGGTGCTGAACCAGCTTTTCTGTTGAAAACCAGCTGTGAAGAAAGGGAATTGCTGCAGAAACTCATATTTGTTCTTAAATTAGCAAAATGATTATGTGCTTGTTTCTCATTATTAAAAAGATGCCAAACACCTGCCTTAATTAACCAAATGAGGATGGGATCCAGTATACTGCAATTCCACAAACTTCTGCCACTAACTTACTCTCTAAAGACAAAGTCAATGGAGAGCAAGTAGTTGAATCTATGAAGCAACTGTAATGAGGACTGAAGGCCCCAAAACTTAAGCGTGAAGATATGTGAAAGTACAGTGCTGCAGAAACCAAATGGGTAATCGCTTTGGGATGTATTCCTTGCAATTAGGACAAGTACCTTGCGTCATGCCCCCTCCACAAAACACTTACGTTACAGTCATTTAAAATGGGAGCTGAGCTTGTTCAGCCTGGAGAAGAGAAAGCTTCAGCATGACCCAATGGCAGCATGTTTCACCACTACGAGGAGGTCATCAGGAAGATGAAGCCAGGCTCTCCTGGGCAGTGTGTGTGGGAGGAAGATGAGAAGAGACAATGGGGCTTGAGTTAAGACAAGATGCTCAGACTGGATCTAAGGAAAAGCCCTACCCCAGAGGACAGGCAAGCCGTGGGGCAGGTTGCCCAATGAGGTTGTGCACACTCTGTCCTGAAGAGGTTTTAAAGACCTGACTGGGTAAGCCCTGGCTGAGTCCCACTTCCAGCCAGATGTGGGACTTGAGACCATCTTGGCAAAAGCGAGGGTACAGACAGCATTCATCAGTGCTGTGTTAACAATGCAATGCAGTTAATGGTTAGTTTGCACATCTATAAGATTTTATTTGTTGTCACACAAGAAGTCTTACATGTTCAGTTTCAGGGTATGATTTTATATGCCCTGGTGCTTTACGATGTACTGCAGGAGCGTAGATTTTTTCAGATTAAGCATAAATGGCTTCTCTCTGTGCTGCTCAGCACTCCGTTATCTGTGTCAGTGCGGAGCCTGGAGCCATCAGTTCTCTCTCCCTCCTTCCCATGCTTTACATTGCTACAAGGAAATGCCAAATAAGAAACATGCTGTTCCCTCTGACCTCAGGTGGACAACAGCCTGTACTGGCAAGACGCCACCAATTCTGCATCTTGATTCCTAGGCTTCCTATCCAATGAAGGGCAAGACAAACTGGGTAGGATTTATTTTCTTTATGCAGAAATCTTCTAAGCTGTTGATCTGTACTGTAACTTCCTACAGTAAATGTCTTAATTTTTTCTAAACGGTCATATTGTCTGTATGTGGTGCACAGTGCCCATTGTAGTAGTGAAACATGGACCAGTTTATGAGGCTGAACGGGACTTGTAATACCATCTTTGAACAGAACAACAAAACCTTCAAAGCATGAGGAAAAACCTGTTGTTTGCACAAGATTTCTGTCACTTAGAACCAAAGCTGTATTGAAAGCAGTTTGGTAGAAAATAGCTACTGCTGTGCTCGACCTCAAGAGCTTCCTCCCTCGTCCAGTAATTGCCGGCAGGTTTCCACAAAACACTTGCTGCTGTTCTGTCCTCCCAGGCAGCAGCCGTTTCGTAGAACACAAAGGGATCTTTAAAGGAAAAAGGAGATCGCAGTTCTCTACCTTTTACCACAAAATGTCTGCAAATAACCTAACATTCTGTGCATGCACAGAGCGGGAGCGAGTGAGAGGAGGTCTACAAGAGGAAAAAACAACTGAGAAAGAAACTCTGCATCACGTTACTTGAGTTGCCTGCCTTGCTGTCAGTGGAGACAGGTTCTGGTTTTAGCTGTCCCACCTTTGCAACACCAGCTGCTTGTCCTACAGCTGTAGTCACCTCCTTGTCCTCTCCTCAGAGGGTCTGTCCTCCTCTGCCTCGCTGCAGGATATGGGAGCTCCAGCCCAGGGGTCTCCAAGTGCCCAGAATTCAGACACGGTGGTGACTACGTCACCATTCCTCCTCTCTCCACACAAAGTTCTTGAAAGCAGAGGTAGTTCATTGTAACATCTTCAAATACTTCACCATAGCGCTTGTGCTCTGGCAGCCGTCCCCTGCCATGGCTTTTCATTCCAACGTTCCCTTTGGCATCCAGGCCCTGCACTTGGCCACCACTGTCCTGGCGGAAGGGACTTGCCCAGCCTCCTGTAGGTTTGAGAGCTTCAATACCATCTCCTCCATCCAGGCAGGAAAATGGGGGTTAAGCACGTGCTTGTCCTCATCACAAACATTCCCCATCTGCCCACATATGCAGCTTAGTGGGAGGAAAGCCCCTTCCAAAAGCAGGCAGCTTTTGGACTCCGCCTGTAGTTAAAAAAAAATTGTGGCCAGAGTGGAAACTAGCATGAGGATGGCAGCCAAAAACTGGCTGTATCCACAGCAGTGTCCCACACTAGTGTCACCGTAGCCACTGTGCATCAAGTAGGGGCTTGCATCTCCCAGGGAAAACCACGGGGTTTTGAGTATGAGGACACTTTGCATATGTGAACATCCAAACTTCCACCAGCAGAACAGGTCCTGGGCCAGCTCCGCTCGAGAGCTTTGTGCAAGCCCAGGGCTGGTCTCTGTCACTCCACAGATGCCTGTGAGCACCTCAGCCCCGTGGCACACGAGTACTAGAGGCCATTACCACCCACACACAGACCTGCGCTGCCATGTACATGCCATAATGAAGACAAAGGGGGAGACAACTATGTTTACTGTCTTAAAGTGAATTTAGTGCATGTGAAAGGTGCAGGAAATACAATTTAAACCATACACAACGTAAACTTCCCCTACATGCTGTCCTATAGCCTAAACCAAGACATCCGCTTTTACCATCGTTTTAATCACTGCCCGTTCCAATAGTACAGACTTTCATCATCTGTGAAAGGAACTAGATCAGCACTCATTTTGGCCAGATATCCGAGTATAAATTTATTTACTATCAGCCAAAACTCACTGAGAGGTGTTCACCTTGAGTTTCCAAAGAGTCTTCCAGCTCCTGAGCTATCCGTCTGGACCCTGCTTTTTGTTTTGAACACAGCACATGCAGTTTTAATTTCAAAATAAATTTTTAGACCCTTCTGCAAGTGGAAAAACTTCTAAAAAATTAGTGGTTCCTTCCAGTAATTACCTTCATGCTCACAAAACTACTTACTGAGCTTTTAGGGTTTTGAAATAATTTGAAGTGCAAGAACAGTGGAAATAAGGTAGTCCAGAAGGAAATATCAACTCATCAAATTTCTCATATGAAGAGTTAGTAAAAAATAAAATACTTCACCATCTGAGAAGACAAGGTAATTTTCAACATCTTGAATTCAAGTTAATCTCAACTACGTATCCACAAAATGCGTTTCAATATCTGACTGATACTTTTCATCCTCTCAGTGGCCACACGCTCAGTCAAAATACGGAGAGGCCATGTGAGTTAAGACAACAGCAACACTGAGTGAGATGAGTCACCAAACTGATTCAAATGTCTCCAAACAGCTGTTGGTCATTTTCTGCCACAGCATTCAGTAATGCAGAGGCCCAGGCATTACAGCCAGTACAAAGGGGGCTAATCAACTTTACCATCATTAGAAAGCACCACTGACACAGCAACGAGCTGTTTTTCAGAGAAACAGGTCAGGAAATGCTATGGAAGCAACAGGCTCAGTTGCTGAATACAGAAGAAATTTTCTGTATTGTATCAGAAAACTTCCCCCGTCCAAGCAGCGTTGCTAAACAGCTCCAGAAAGAGCAGTACAGCTGTAACACCACCACCCTAGAACCCACAATGGATACGCACCAAGATCCTCAAACAGTCGGTCTCCCTCAAGGAGACCCCCAAATATTTCTATGATTTAGGGCTTCAGTTTTGTTTGTTTGCTTTTGAAAAAGGGGCACCTCTTAGTTTACGTTTTTTTCCAGTACTTGTCCAACTTCTGACCGGTTGTATGTGTCTTCAGCAATGGATATGATATTTAGGGCCTTCAATGGTGATCCTGACCCCAGGATGGGTAAAATGGTCTCCTTTGGTTTTGGCAACAGCCTCTGAAGTGTGAGTATCTGCAGTGCAAGGTAGTTACCATTTTTCTATCACATAATGGAAGTGAAAAGCAAACAAACTTGACACAAAAATGGAAAGCATCTGTCTCTGGCTTGTCCAGCTTTTGTTGCTAGAGAAAGCTACTAGTCTTCATCTTCAGCTTCCCAGAACTCACCATCAATATGCATGGCTTGAAACAATCTGCAAGACAGCCAAGAATTTACATCAGGATGTAGAAATATGTAAAATATGTACCAAAAAAAATATCAGTCTAAATGTGACAAAAAAAACCAAAGGCAGCAAGTTTCACAATATTTTTCAGTATCATAAACCACTCATACTGCACTCTTCAAACTGCAGGTTATTAAAATAAGCCGCTCTGCACTACTATAGCATAACAAAAGGTTTTACAGTACCTTACAAACGTGATGTCTCAAGAAATCCCTGAAAATATTAATAATCCAAAACATAGTAAAGTTAGCTAGCATGCTGCCATTCTTACCTGCTCTTTAGGCAGTACATAACCAGCAGCCAAGCCTGCCTGCTCCCAAGACTGCAGCTTTTTAGAAGCCGCTTTCTTGCCCAAAGCCTTGTGTTGCACTATCACATACCTGAGCATCTGCAAGGAAACATTTCACTACAGGCTCTGCCTCTCTGTCAGAGGCAGCAAGTAAAGCATCAGGAACAGGCCTAGAAGACTTCTCCAGCATTTTAAAACAAAAGTTCTTAAAAAGCAAAACCATATCCCAAATCACTCCTGATTTTTTTTATTGTTAGCGTCAGGTCCTTCTAAGTGTAAATATTTGAGAGAAGAAAACTGTGTCTTAAACTGTATAGCTACAAATTTCCAGGTAACAATAATCTGGGAGAGACTGTAAGAAAAAATACAACAAGTCATATGGCACTGGAAGAAATACCTGTAAATACTGACCTATTAAAGCACGGGGAAGATGGATCATTGAAGTGTCTGTATGGGTTCATCCTCGACAGAGAACCCATGCAGAGCCAGCAGAAATACTGCATGCAGCCAGTACACGTCATTTTGTTACAGCCATCTAGTTTCTGGCAGGGGAAAGAAACAAGAAACAGCAGTAAGAAAATCTCACCGTGTCAGTCTTCAGGCCTGTCTCTGTATGAGAACAGTCCTCAAAACCACATCAACTAATGAATACATTTTACCCCGACTCTATCATAACTCTCATATTTTTTCACTGTTCAGGAGAATTAGGAACTAGAATCACAGAACTGTAGATTGGTTATAATACTAACAATAATGGAAATCAGTATTTTTCTGAAGCTAGTTCTATTTACTGGCTGTAGTTTGAAACAGCGGCAGCCTGAAACACATGGAAAACAAAGGGATTCATATGGATCCGTATTCAACCTGGATCTTTTTAGTACTGGAGGCTGAACAACACCCAGCTGCTGTATTTACTCAAGTCCCTGAGCTCCAGAACCATCACCTCCTTTTCTATACAACGCAGACAGGAATGGAAAGTTCTCTTACCATTTCCTAGAAATTTACCTTCCCTGGTGAACTTGGAGGCTTTAAATAAATCTCTGTTCCAGCCTAAATACAGAACCGACTCCACAATTTATGTTAGTTTCTGTTATGGGTTCCTATGATTCTCCAGCTTTTCCCCTCCGTGCTCACCTCTATGTGAGTGCCACAGCAAGGACAAGACTTGGAGTTCTTTTCTAGCCATTCTTTACTCTCCATCTCCTCAAGAGCTTTCTGAATCACTCGTTTGCCGTAGCGTTGTTCCAAAAATCGTTTAGTTGCCTCGTCTGCTTCTAAATATTCATTTCGCAAATCCATTAATTTCTCTGGGGAATAAAACAAAAAAAACTCAAAACAAAACCAAAAAGAAACAAAGAAACCCCCACTTTTGTAATATATAAAGAAGTCCAGCTAATCATAGAATAGTTTGGGTTGGAGGGGACCTTTAAAGGCCATCTAGTCCCACCCCCTGCCACGAGCAGGGACATCTTCAAGTAGATCAGGTTGCTCAGAGCCCCGTCCAGCCTGACCTTGAACAGCAGCATAAAGTACTCTCAAAGGAAACTAACATCGTTAATTAAAAAGCAAGTAAAACATTAGAATATCTAAGAAAAAGATGAGAATATTAAAACCCCTCTACCTCAAAATTCAACGGTTTTGCACTGTTTCATGATAAAAGAGACCAGACAATGGAATTACAACAAATCTACAATGTAAAACAAACTCAAAAATGGAAATATTTTTTCTGAACACACATTTAATAAAACTTTGTCACATGATTTTGAGGCCAAACAGATAGAGAAACATCTGCCTGATTCCAACATCAACCCTGACGACAAAAAGTAGCAGACTCACAGGAAAGGGTGAAAAAAAAAAAAGGCATATAAATAAAATTATTCTTCCCCTGTTATGGTCTCTCAGAATTTGGCAATCAGCAGTTTAGGGACTTTCTGAGCTGCAGACTGTCACCAAATGAATACTTTTTAATTGCCAGCAACAGACCTACTCCAAATGAACCTGTCTGATCTTTTAGAAAACTCACACGTTGATGAGTTTCCTTGCCTAATTTCTGATTTTCGGTCTTTTTCACACAAGACTTAATGGTTTCTTGATCCATTTCTGAAATACAACAACTCACCAGCAGTAACTTTGCACGGAGAGACCCCATGGTAAGTCATTTTACAGAGAGTACAAAAAGCGTAGTTACAACAGGAACATATGCCCATGGTGCAACCTGGTTCTTGCATGACGGGCGTCTGACAGCCTGGGCGAGGGCAATACACCACATCCGCCATCAGGTCCAAGCTGGACTGCAGAAGCAGGCGGTCATAGCGTGCAAACAGCTGCTCTCCAACCAACTCCTTAACCTAAACAAAGATCAAAGATAGATTACGTGCATCTGAAATTCTGAGCCTGCCAGCTTCAGCAAAAAAACAGTATCAATGAAAAAGTACCTACAGCTGCGATGAATCCACTTTATATTCTCCAATATGTCAAGAAATTACTCCTAGAATGCTATTTTAATAACAGTTAAATAATCAAATGAAAAGCATGTGGTGTCAAATGCAATGGGACATTAATTCAGGTCTCTGACAAATGCCAGTACCAATAGAGTGGGCAAAGTATAGAATCAACTAGGTTGGAAGGGACCTTTAAGATCATCAAGTCCAACCATCAACCCAACACTGCCAAGTCCACCACTAACCCATGTCCCTCAGCACCACGTTTGCCCGGCTTTTAAATGCCTCCAGGGATGGTAATTCCATCACTTCCCTGGGCAGCCTGTTCCAATGCTTGACAACCCTTTCAGGGAAGAAATTTTTGGCATTTTGCCAACACTGATGCCTCTGTGTGGCTCAGAGTATGGGAAAAAACTGCCCCGGGTCTATTCCCAATGCTCACCATGAAAAGCCACACCTTGTCTTCTGTAACTATTGGTAAGTTAGCACAACTCTACTGTCAGTGCTTGCACACTTCTATTACCTGGCCAGGAGTAGCAACAGAAGAACACTTCGGTTCTGGACAGTTGAGACAATGGACCTGCCCATCCCTGATCTGAATTTCAAAGTAGTCCTTCAGGCATGCTTTGCAGTACACATGGCTGCACTCGGTGAAGTACATACATTCACTGCCCAGCTTCTCACAGAAGCAGATATTGCACAAGTACATCTTACTGTTAAAGCTCTTCCTCCTCTGAGCCTGATCAAAGTCCAAGATTTCCCTAATCAGACTCGACAACGACTCCACATCCCGTACAGCTCTTGCATCGATGATTTCTTCTTCAGCTGCTGCAGAGCCCGCTGCACCACCACAATCCTTCTCGGCAGCAAGAGGGACCAAAGGTGTCCTGCTCTGCCCACTCCCTTGATGGCACATTTTTAGCTCATAGGGGGAGGAAATATTCAAGTAACTCAGTGTTTCTTCCTTCAGAAACTGCATCCAGGCAAATAAGACCACACAGCCTCGATTCTCTTCCCATACGTTGTCTAAGTGTTTGCAAAGAGCACTGAGCTGGAAAAAAAAAAAATACAATTACAGATTTCAGTATGTTCTGACAACTCATTACTGTTTTCCTCTGCCACGGTCCTCCTTAATGCTTATTTAGATTTCAGATTGTGGAGTTTTTATAGATACATAAAATACATATAAAAATAATGCTCATAGATGCAAGCTTTTATTCCTCAGAATGGTGACCAAATACAAACACGTAGGAAACAAAAGAAGAGCCAACTGAAAGGGCAATGTAACTGCTTATGTCTTAATTTTACTTTCATCTACTATATTAACATCCACCCAAAAGAGCACTGTAAATTATGAACTTACTCCTGATCACAAAAGCTCTGTTAAAACGTTAAAACTGTGTTGCAAACCTGGGCCCGGGAGAGCCATTTGCCACTGAGGGTAAAGAGTGGCGGGGAAGTTGAGGGGTAGTCTGGCGGGAGTTCAAAGTTCAGCACGAGGGGAGGCAGAAAGCACACGGTGTATTCAAACCCGCTGTTCTGGAGGCTTTCTGTGGAATTGCCTGAATCTAAGAGAATTGAGAGAGTTTGAGAAATAACAAGAAAATGAAAACTAATGAACCGTAACTGTTTATGACAGCACCCAATATATCTCTTTTCATTTGATAAATTTCTGGGTTTAAAATCATTTATTCAACCCTAAATAACAGAACTTCTCAGTGCAGTAGAATTTCATGGGGTTGTACATATATGGTTAAATCACTAAACACCGGTACTGTGAAATATCAGACCCTACGCAAACCAAGAACCTGGAAAGACGTACCCTCAAGGGGAAAAAAAAACACAACAACAAAACCCAAACCAACAGAACTTAATTATTCTAAAGAAATACTATTACTCATCTCTAATTTTAAAGGTCACTAAAGAAGTTATGAGGATGAAATCACCCATTCGGACATAAACCCCACCAATACCACAAGCACAGTATCGGGTCAGTCGTGGCTTTCTCCGGTCAGTGCTCTACAGGTCGCTAAAGCAGCAACCATCTGAGCATGTACCAGATAATTAGCTTGTTAAAAACTAATTTTGGGATAAAACAAGACATCTCAACTCACCACTCACAAAAATTTTGAAGTTTTGGGGCAACTCCAGACAAATTCTTGTTTCTCCTCCTTGGGCTGACTCGGCTCTCTTAAACTCATCTTCATCATAAATACTCGCCAAAGCCAGCAGCTCATCCTCCTGAGCTTCTTTGTCTTCTGAAGACATTTAAATTTTCTGTGGAGTAACACCACTCTGCAAGATCAACTGAATTAACGCACTATTAAAATTATTTATTTGGGGTACCTATTTTATAGTACTGTAAGATTTAGAAACCCAAGTATCTAATACATAATGACGTAAAATGTAATTAAGATTTTTTACAGGTTGAAAAAATATTGATAGCTTTATAAAATAAAACAAACACCTTAACAGAACATTGAAAAGTCAAAAAGCAATCTGTCGTAAGTGTTAGTAGCTAAAGACTGCTGTGAGGGGGAAAAACTAGTGAAACACACCAATGGCAAAAGCGACAGAGGGACATTTCAATAATTTTGAAAGGGAAAACAGACACCACCACCACCACCCCCAAAAAAAACCAAGAAAAAGGAATTAGTAACAGTATCTCTCGTCCAGTGTTCCAAAACAAACAAGCAAACAGCCACATTTATGACTAAAGTTATTGAAGATATCAATAAGCAGCTTCAAATCCTACACAAGCATCTTGCAGATGCACTCCTATACCATTTCAGTTCTAGATTTGGGGCAATAAAGCTACATTTAATGGATTACCTTTTTATTCACAACTGCGCAGCGGCAAAGCTGTAGGTTCTGGTGCTGACCAGGGACAGCCACGTTAGGAGGGCCAGAGCAGAGCCCCTGATCATTCCCCTGGGAGAACCGGAGGTCATAAAATTTTCCTCACATACGCCATGAAAAATGTTGACTTTTGTCATGGAAGTGCATATGGTTATGGCACCGGTACTTCTGAGGTGCCTGTAGACAAATAAACAAACAAATGCTCAGAGGGATTAAAGTCCTCTCACCAATTTTGTTACGAACAGTAACTGATGTTTCGTTTGACCAGACATGCTCAGTAATTCAGAATAATCTCTTTACAGCTCTTATAGCAGTAACTTATTTATGTGTGTAAGCTGTGAACACTGCAGTTCTGTTACCTGTTATCGGGAGCCTGATAAGGGCTGAAATCTCACCCTGCTGCTTCCCCCCACACTATTCAGGGAGATTATTCACTGGTGAACAGCAAAGAAGAGGCAGCCCTTCCAAACCAGTAGCATGGGGAAGAAGAAACATAACCAAAAAAATATATGGGGAGCAGTGGAAAAATTAAAGGAAAAGGTGAGTTTTCAGGTCAAGCTCCCTGACACAAGCAGCTGTACAACTGTTATTTCAGTTTTAACCATTCCCATCTTTTCCTAGAATCACAGAATGGTTTGGGTTGGAAGGGACCTTAAAGCCCATCAGTGCCACCCCCTGCCCTGGGCAGGGACACCTCCCACCACACCAGGTTGCTCCAAGCCCCGTCCAGCCTGGCCTTGAACCCCTCCAGGGATGGGGCAGCCACAGCTTCTCTGGGCAACCTGGGCCAGGGGCTCACCAAGAATTTCTTCCTAATATCTGAATCTCCCCTCTTTCAGTGTAAAACCGTTCCCCCTCCTCCTATGGCTCCCCTCCCTGCTCCAGAGTCCCTCCCCAGCTCTCCTGGAGCCCCTTGAGGGACTGGAAGGGGCTCCAAGGTCTCCCCGGAGCCTTCTCTTCTCCAGGCTGAACCCCTCCAACTCTCTCAGCCTGTCCTCACAGCAGAGGGGCTCCAGCCCTCGCAGCACCGTCCCGGCCCCAGCACACCACCTAAGCCGTGCCGGCAGCTCTCCTGAAGCTACGGGCAGCACCAGCAGCCCCGCACCCCCCATCCCGCCGGGGCGGAGGGAGGCCCGGGCCGCACCGGCCGCTCCCCAGGCCTGCGGCACAGTAGGGCCCGCTCCTCCTCCGCCCGGCCTCACCGTTACCTCAGCCGCGGGGAGCAGCGCGGGGCCAGGAACGGCGAGGCAGGGCCCGGCCCCTCACGGCACCACGGAGGCGGTGAAGGGAAGGGAGCGGAAGCGCAGGGCAGCCGGGCGCAGGCACGGCCCGGCTTCGGCCCCGCAGCGCCGCCGGCGACCGGGAGGAACAACCGCAGGGCCCGGCCCCAGCTCGGCCCGGCCCGGCCCCGGCGCCCCTCCGCCCTTCCCTCAGCAGCCCTATCAGCGGGTGTTTATTAGCGCTGCTTCATTAACGGGGGTTTCACACAACTCCACCCGTGCCAGCAAGAAAAGCATTGAAGCATTCCCGCCCCCGGATCGGACGGCCCCCCCTCAGGCCTGCCCCACCGCCATCGCAATCAACAGCGGGAGAAGCTCATCCAGTAGAATCCAGTGCATTTATTGTCTTGCAATATCCGAACGGGTGTTTCAGCTTTGGATTGTAACACATACAAATTAATGTTTGCAAGTTTAATGACAATCAGTACTAGAAGCACATCATTGTATAAAGCTCATAGAAAAAAAATGCCAAATTAGTCATGTATTTTTTTTTCCTGGGGAAAAAAACACAAAACAAAACCCTAAGCATTCCAAATGAAGGCCTCGTGGAAGCAAGCATACCCCCTTCAGAAAAAGTTAGGAACAAGTCAGAATCGACTATGAGCATAGGCAGCCGAAATACAAATACTCATTCTTTCTACAAGCAGCTAATTTAGCTAGAGACAGAGTTTACATGGTCGAATGAGATGGGACATTGGCCAGGAGCACGCTCTCATGCACAGCCTGAGCCACGGGAGGGGACAGCTGCTGCTCTACCCATCAGGTAAGTGAATGACCTTGTGTTAACGGTGAACTGCTCAAGTGCAAACCAAAGTAAATCTAGATTAGTAGGAGAGGTGGACTAAGATGAGCAACTGAAAGACTATGCTTCAGGGTCTAGAAGAAGCACCCCCTGTCCCAGTTATATATTCCTGCAGTCCTGGCCTTAATGGGCACTTTATACAGACACTGTTGCTCTAAACCACAAGGGAAAGCAAACAGCATGCCAAGTTTGACTTCAGATGTTGCCGTCTCGCTACTTTAAAGCAAGATTGACTCACGGTGGACATTAAAAATGGAGAACCAGCTTAGGGCTGTTTCTGTAGGTCTAGAAAGAATACCAGAACTTCTAAATACAATCCTAATGGCAAGAAATACTGTTTATTTGAATAGTTAGCTACCTAAGTGTTCTGACTCGATGCACTGACCAAACCTCTCCAAGAGTTAAGAGTGCTGTGGTATTGACTTGCTTCAGTTGTATCCAGAACATACAAAGTTGACAACTTAAAGCTTTATTGTAATTCGCAATAATATAAACAAGTGCTGAAATTCAGTCAATGTCCATTTCAGGAAGCTTCTTCTCAGTGGCAGTGGGGGCAGCACCAGCCCCACTCTGCTCAGCAGCCTGGGACCCAGTGGTGGCTTCTCCCCCACCTTCTACTGGTCCATTAGGTTCAGCTGGTTTCTGCTCCTCCTTTGGGAGTTCAACTTTGGGTTTTGGTTTTGTGACTATAGGATTACAAATACTTGTCAATTCCTAGAAAACAGAAGTAAAACACTGTTAGAGATATTTCTATCTACCAACAGTTGGTAGATAATGCTGCTCAAATTAAATTTTGATAGCACCAGCTGGGTGTTTGAGTTGACAGCTGATGTCCCCCAATACATGTTGAACAGATTAATACCCAGTCACTGTCCTGCTAGTAGAGATTTCTCACCTCAGAATTTTCCTCTGGGCACAAACATATAGACCAAGACGACAGAAAGATTCACAGAAATTCAGCCAAGTAAGAGACTTACTTTAGTTTTAGCTTGTATCTCTTTAGCTTTTATAACTGGATCCAAAGTAAGACTTCTCTTGTTTTGAAGATTAAGTTTATTGTTCATCCACTCCATAGCTTCATTCGCACTCTTCTCCACTTTTGCTACATCAGCTTCATCTAGATGGTCATACTGTTCATCCTGCAACAGACAACTTAGTAGTAGCATGTAAAATATTTGTCTTTAACATCTAAATTGAATGCTTATTTCTTCAAGCTTTGAGCTTCAAAACACTAGAAAGACCATTTAGCCCAAAGGCTGTTCTAATTAGCAGAGCAGTTAAGCTGATCCCCCACAGCTCTGTAACCAGAGAACTGAAGCTCTACTGCTGCTGGCATTTTCCCCTCCCTGAGGAAATCAACACCTGATTAAAAGAGACTGTTAAATTTTCAAGCCAACATCCACTTCTGAAAATACAGTAATTATCAAGAACCCAGAAGCTACCCAGGAGGCTGCCCCAGCTTTTTGTTTGAAGGAGCTTACTTAAAATTCAGAGAAGATTTGTACCACTTCCTTGCATTTGCCAGAAGGATGGAAATACCTTTGCTTTGAATGCATGAACAGTTTTCATGTACTGTTGAATCTGCTTCCCTAAGTCCTCAAATGCTTTTGGTCTTTCCTCCGATTCTTGAAACCTTGCCTGGATAGGCTGACCCAGAGCCTGAAACAAAGTACAATAGGTATCAAAACCCATGCCATGTCATAATATGATCCTGCAAGATTTGGCAGGGTACATCAGCATTTCTGAACCCCTTATGGAACTTTTACTCTTCCCTCCACTTACAGGAGTGACTGAATCTCCCTCACTTCCATATTCTTACGGATCTACTGGAGATCTGCTCCTCATACACTTAATAAGACAAACTACTTAGTTTGCATCAGTGCCAATCTCTGGATCAGCAGACCCAAGACAGCTCCCCACATGAACAAAGTTCTCTAGATTCAGCCAATTCCAATGGGAATGTAAGAACCACTTACCTTCAATTCTGTCAATTTATCAATGTAAATTTGTTTGGGTTGGTCTTCACCATCTTCATAAAGCCAGTTTTCTGTATCTTCCAGCTTCAGCGTGAAGCTATTTCGATCCTGAAGCAATCCATACAAAACAGGTAGGTGAGAATTCTATTAGGTGGCAGATGGTATTAAGTGGTACTTGGAACATTTCTGGAAGGGTTATGTTTTTAGAATGTAAAGAACTGTCTGAAACTCTTTATCCTATTTTAGTTAAGAATAAGCAACAAAGTATTCTTCAGCATGGCTTTGTGGTGGAGAGCAGGACTAAGGAAGTGACATCCACTGTTCAGATCAATACTATCACATAAAAGCATATTTCCCCCCACCTGTTTTTTTCCCCCTTCACATTTACATCATCACTACACAAGCAAGTCTGAGAACAGAGTGGAACTTGTCTTTAGCAAAGGTACCATGAATCTCACTTGGCTTGTCCCAGTTTTAGCTCTGCAGACACCTTGCTAGCAAGGCTCCCATTATAATAAACGGAGGTCTAGCCAAGAGTTCAGAGTGATTCATCTGACTAATATAGTCATCTAAGTCACAATTTTATTAATTACACACCAAGCTCCTTTAGTACACCAGGAAAAGCTAATTAATAATATCAAAGAGAATTTTAGGCAACCTATTCAGATACAGCTTCCCGCATTTAGTCAGACTAATCCCACCCATTATGTTCCTAGGTAGGGTTGTTCGTTCTTTCTTTTTACTCAAACTATTCCTAAACATTGACAGAGCACCAAAATAGATCAGATTGCCTTAAAATGATTGTGCAAGTGCTCCTAGTCTGTTTCAGTCTGAACACACATGCTCTGATATCATCTTAATTACTGCAACTGTTTTGGAGAACACACAGTATATCCTGGGTACCATCTGCTTGTACTTGGGCCACATTTAGAAGGTTATCTTCATAGCCAGAAAGGTAAAAAGCTGTTTCTCCAAATTTGAAGTCTGAAAATATAGTCTAAGTAAACATAGTATCTGATACATGTTAAAGGTTATTAAAACAGAACTGTTCATTTTAACAAAACACATTAAAAGACAATCAAGCTAGCAATACTTACGTCTTCACTAACAAACTTCTCATAAATACTGCAGAGTTTGTCTCTCATATCATACACATATTCTTCCACTGCATTCTTGGCATCGTTCCTCTCTTTCTCTAGCTTATCCTGCATTATCATTTTACCCTGTGAACAAGTTGTCAAGTTAGCTGGCTAGAAACCTACTCATTTAACATTTATTGTCAGGATACCTTGTGAGCAAAGACTTAAGTTTGACTAAAGATTTTGAAATAACTGTGGTTTACAGAACTGCCCTAAACACAGCACATGAATAAAAACTAATTTCAGTTTTGCCGGGATATCCAATACAGCACAGAAGAACCTTGCTGCAGTTGAGGAACCTTCACCCTGATGGTAGCAGCCATCCAGTACCTCATAACTGCAGGTCATTTTGGAAATACTCACTCTGTGAACTAGCTTTCCTGCAGAACACCTCTTCAGTAAGATTTACAGCATTCACTTAACAGGAATAATATATTTTGGCTCCATGGGACACTGTTGTTCACCTCAGAAAAAACTGCATGTTTTTTCCTTTTCACCTTTACTTGATCACCCTTAACCACATTCAATGAACAGCAAAATTTCTGGAGATTGACCAGTGAAATATTTAGCTTGGACGAGTAAGAGTTTACCTCGTTCTCGATGAATAAGTTCAGCATGTCCTTCCCTATCTGCCACACCAACTGATTCTCAATGGGAAGGTCCACTGTAGTAGTCTTTACTTTAGCCTTCTTGGCTTGAGGTGGCTGATCCACTTTCTTGTCTTTTGAGTCAGCCTGAGAAGTCTGCATTAAAGAAATAGACTCAAAGTCAAAGACAGCATCACTAGTTCGTTCGATCTGAGTATTCAAGACTTACAATAGGAAGAGTACTATTGAGCTAGCACACCTCAACATCAGAACTACATATTATCTGTCATTCTGACACTTCAGCTGCTAAAAAGCTGAAAAAAGTGAACTTTACTGGGCACCCTGACTACACTCATGGGGGTGGTGGTTCTTAGAGTACAAGACTTTTCTAGTATTAAGTTATTGAAAACTAAACTATTATTTCTTCCAAGAACAGGAAAGTTCACCCACTTTATCCGTACCACATCACTTGACAGGTCTGCAATTATCCATGCCATTTATGTACTCCTAAAGCTCTAACCACAATGCAGACTACCAATATATTCAAATAAAAGTTTAGCTTCCAGAGCTATAACAAAAGGCAGCAGATATGCTCATGCACTACATGCTGGCACGAAGTACCCTGTAAGAAAATAGGTTCATGTTACCTCCATTTCTTCAGACTCTGCCTTATTTTCAGGTTGAGCCTGCTGGTGTTCTTCAGTCTTTTGTTGCTCTTCCTGGTCTACTTGCATTTTCTGAAATTCATGAAGAGATACAATTTGACATATTAAACAATGCATAACCAGATCATTGCTACAGTTCCTAAGCTGATCACTTCACTTATACCTAATGCTCTTTAGGCAAAAGAAACAGAATGAAAACTCAAGTAAAGTCTCAAGGTATAAATTATAAGAGCTTTTAGTCTTTGCTTAGGCAAGCAACAGCTCCATGATTAGAAAGTTCATCTATACCTCACAGTCCTGGTTTCAAGAGATCTGTCACTGGTGTAACATACTTCAATTAGTACTTAATCACATCTTCATATTTTAGTTGCTGGACAGGTCTACTGAATCCCTACACAAGTCTTAGAACCTTCCCAGAATTGGCCAATTGTGCTTCATGAGTTTTCTAAGTAGCTAAGAGCAATGAAGTTTCCTACCTCTTCCTCTTTCACATGCTGATCTGTTTCCATAGGCTCTTCATTCTCATCTGACTTATGAACCTCCACTAAAGATGCACTTGACACACTGAAGATACCATGGATATTTACTCTAACTTTGACCTTCACTTTTGAACTGGATCCATCTGTTTGAGGCGTGACCTTCTGAACCAAGAAGTGAGCTAAACAATCCCAGAGAGAAAAACACACCATTTGATTAACTTCATTGCCAAATGTAAAGTAAAACCTGACTGTTGCTGACAACAGATCACTGCAATGCACTCCGATGCGCAAGTGCTACTCAAGTCAAACAATTCAGTGTTTCACACAGCAAAGCTAGGATACATGGCTACTAGAACTTCTCCATGGCACACTGTAAAAGCTGATGTTATCTTGTATTTTAGTAAAAGACCGCACAATTCTGAGTATGCCCCTTTCAGGTTTGCTCCAACATTAAGATGCTAGTTATTGAGCCTATTTGCCCACAAACTTAATGTTACTCCACTCATTTTACTGTGGATCCATGACTTTGGAAACCCATTCCTACAGCATTTGTAGTAGTTGCACTTTCCAGACTACATTAATTAGACAGAAGTCCTGAAACATGTGCAAGACTATTAACAAAGCTTAAAGTTACAGAATGGTCTTAACCTATAGCAGGATCTGGGTAAGGCAACTCCTTGGGAGAGCTGTAGTATGCCTCAAGAGTAAAAGGCTCCTTTCTGTAGAATGTGAGGACCTTGGAAAATGGAGCAGGATGGTTCTTGGGGAAGACCTCACAGTCACTGTAAAAGAAAACACAGAGCATTTATTCAGTATGTGGGATAATGCGTCTTATAAAGATAACAAAACTCTTCTAGATACTCTTATACCTTAAGGAACAGCTTTTTAAAAAAGTGACAAAAGAGTCTAACCTGTTAAGTTAAAATAAGACCAAGCGCCATGCAGGAAGTGCTAAACTGCCATCCATCCTCGGTTTTGTTTTCTACTGTCATTAACTTAATAAAAAGTATCAAATCTAAATTTTTAAATAGGCACTATTCTTGAAGTGTTATTTACTCTCATTGTCATCAGGTAGTTTTAAATTGTATGTAACCATGCAAAAAGATTGACTTTTTTTTACCTTAGCCCTTCCTCTGCTGGTGAATTCCATCGTAAAGAAACAGGATATGGTATCAAATCTGTGATAGAAAATTCTCTCACTTTGAAAGCCGGAGATAAAATAGCACACTGAAAGAGCACAAGAGTCATATTACAAACAGTCAAACTTCAGGCGAACAGTAATTTATTCAGCAAGTAGCTATTTACACTGCTTAATATGTAGATTTACTCTAGGTTAAGGGAGGACTAAAACTGATGGGCTTGGAACCTGCATAATAAGTACTGGAAGCTCTTATGGACCCTTCCTTTTCAGGAAGCTGACCCAGTCTGTTCACTCTGAAAATGGAAATACAAAAATTCTCATTTAGAGCCATCGTGTTTGGTTTGCTGTGGTTAGGCTAATGAGTTGTTTTCAGTAGCAACATAAGAAATCAGAAAGCATCAATTAAAATTACTTTTTATAGTGACATAGTAGTAAGGGTCTTTTTGCATACTGTAATACAAAACTCTACTTTTAAGCGGATTCCAACACCTAATTCATACCACTGATGGAACAGAGCTCTAAGCACATGTTAAGTATTTGAGGAGAGAAATGAGATGATCACAGCAGAATTAAGGTGCACACAGAAGATGGTAGCACTAGTAACCACAGAGTATTTACTACTGCTTAAGCCATTCAACAGTGACCAATTCCAGTTCAGGACACAGATCTCCATTAGCAAGAATCTAAGCTTTCATTTCCACCCTTGTTGCTAAGCAACTGCCGTAACACAAGTTTATCAGCAGTGCTGTAAAAAAATTTTCCCTTGTTTAACCTAGACCCCCAAAGGAGCCTGGAGGAGAAGACATCATCATAAGAGCTTTAACAGACTCCCAGGTTCCAGCCATAGCACAAGCAGAGTACAAATTTCGCTTCAAGCTACACCGATCCATTGATTTGGCTTTAACAGCACAAAGGAATCACTTAAAGCTGCTGTTCTCATTCTTCCAACTGCTTTCCTGAAGCTTATTTGAATCCATTCTATGATACACGTGAAGTATCTTTTATATTACCTGTGAACTCTGGCTCAAATATTTATGGATTTCAATACAAATACTCACGGTAAAACAAACAGCACTTTTTACCTGCAGAGCACAACCTCGTGCCACAGCCTCATCTGCATTCAAAGTTGTACTGACTTCTTTGCCAAAAAATTTACTGATCTTCTCTTTTACGGCAGGGATTCTTGTGGTACCACCAACTATCTCTACTGCATAAATATCCTCCTTCTTTAACTCTAGAAAGGAGTTAGGCATTAGTTTTTATAAATTAAGTGTTGCTGTTTTACGTGAATATGCGTGAACATTGTAAACTAAATGTTTTACTAAACCAACCATTATTTTGAGCTTGTTCGCTAAGTAATAAGAGTTTTAGATCTTAGCTTGTATGAAAGTTTTAAAGAGCTTGTAACTGCTAAGCGAGAAATTGATAGCTATGCTAAATCCATTTGTCCAACTTCTGTCAACACCCAAAGGAAGCTTGTATTATGGATCTCTTTTCTGTATGCAGAATACAGAATGTGCATACACTTACTGGCTTGCTCCAGCACACTGCGAAGGGGTGGTTCTACTCTTGCAAGGAGTCCATCACACATCTCTAAAAATTTGCTTCTGTTGGAAGAAGCCATAAATAAAGCTTTAGTATTCCATAAGCAAGTTAATTCTGCAAATACAACAGGACACCAAAATGGTAAGAATGCCATTTTAACTATGTACTGCAGGTTTTTCTCTCCCCCAATCCTGGTTTTATACTTATTTTGCATATTCCCCCAAACAAATCTGGTTCTAGTAGTCTAGGCACACTTGCAACATTCACAGCCCTTCCTCGTAACTCAAGGCCACCAACCAGTCTCTAAACATTATGATGTTGAGCAGCACCCCTGCACATGTTCTTACATTTGCCACCTCCCTCCAGTCCTAAGAACTAGGACTTTATGCTAAGTTACTTTCTTGACTGAAGCAACTTCAATGAAGGGCACTCTAAAGCTTACCTTTGTAAAAGCGTAAACATTACCTGTTCATTGTTCCAGAGACATCTATGTCATTCATGAAGCATTCTATGTTCATCGGGAGATCAGAGGCATTAGCACTCATCAATTTTTTCAGTTTTTCACATTCCTGGTACAGCCTCAACAACGCACGAATCTTTGACTTTATGTCTAGTTTGTATTTCTTTCCGAATTCTTCACAAAAGTATTCAACTAACATCTCATCAAACTTTCTGCCTCCAAGTGTTGTATCAAATGATGTAGCAAGAACCTTAAAAAAATTCAACTCTTCAGTAATAGTACAATTTGTCATTACTTCACTGAAACTGATTAGCAGTTAATGTGAACATATTTGCTTGTTTCAAATATAGTCCTAAGATAAAGCAAGTATTACAACATTACTACAGAGGAAGAATGATACTGGTGCAGCCACAACACAAAAAATCCAGTACAGTTCATTTTTATTCTGCCCTTCCCATCACCAGTAAGGAGTTTCTTTTGATAAGCCTCATCTAGAAGTCTAACCTATCCCAAACAATAAAGCTTTGTCTCATACTCATCTTTCAGATTTCATGGACACTGCTGGCAATAATTAAGCTATTCTCCTATATTTCAGGGCAATCTAAGTAGCAATTGCATCACTAACATCTGATAGTTTATGTGGATTGTAACTGCAGTAATAGTCATACACATCTTAAGATATTTGGGGTTTTGGTTTTTTTTTGTTTTTTTTTTCAGCCTACCAAGTCTAAACCATTATTATCCTATGGCTTTTGTAGCTGATACAGTATGTTCGAAGTGCTATTAGAGAAAGAACCACCATGACCACGGCCAAATTCTGGCAGCTACACAAGTTAGATGTCTTTGTGACCAGTAATTCTCACACAAATTGCAGTGCACACATACAGCAGTTACAAGCTCCCAGAGAAGAAAAAAACATCTGCTATCTCAAATGCTAAAAAGCAGCCTTGGGCACAGCAGCCCTCCTGTAATGAGGTGACAACTTTTAAAAGAAATTTAGGAAGGCAGAGCAAGGCTTAGCAACACAATCTGTTCAGTAACTTGTACTGTAAGCAGACCATCAGAGTTTCCAGGCTCTGCTTCGCCACTGTCAGTTTGAATCATATCCCAGTTTAATATTTGATGCCTCATAAGGGTGGAACATGCTTACACCAAGCTAAAAATAAAACATGAAGAGAATAAATGTTATTAACTCCTGCAAAAAGGAGCTCATTTTTGATGAGGGAATTATCTGCAAAGAACATCTGTAGCCCATCCACCTCAGCTGATTCTACTTTTTAAATATATTTTGAACTTTTTTTAAATAGAAATCAGTAAAGTATCACATTATTCTCAACACACATTAGACTAGGTTTGGTCACTACACTGTTTTAACTGCCTTGCTGTCCAGCTCTCCATTCTACACTCAAAAGCATCCCTTCAATAATTGTATGGTTTCAAAGTTTAAAAGACAAATATGAGAAACACAAAGTAGGTTACGTTTCCTCACAACAAAACTAATGCTTTCAGAACTCTTGACTTCTCTTCATTTCACTACCCCATACTTTGAAATGTGTGTCTGTTTCTCAAGCCGAATAAGCTATTGGAACTGAAAAAAATCCAGACTGTTATTGTAAAAGAGCCAACTAAGAAATGTTAGTATTTGCTGGAAAATAGTAATGCTTCGGCAACTTACACTTAGAAGTACACTGTAACTTAACTTCCACTTGCAGCTTAAAGTAATTAAGAATTATTTTTTTTTTTACCATTCACTGTGGTGCTCATGTAAAAGAATAAAAACACATTGTCACTTACAACATTCTAGAAATTCCTGTTTTAATGCTGGATCTCATGACTGAACTGGATTATTTTTTGAAAGCAGCATACAGTCAGCTATGATAATTTCTGAATAAGTAATTTAATCCATGTTTGTTATTCTTTGCCAAAGTCTGCTGATTAAGACATGTTTACTTCCTCCACATATCGCTCAAAAGCTCTCTAGTTCCCTGCCCTACTTTTAACTCCAGACAAAGTACAATTTTTAGAATATGAATTGAGTTGTCTGAAGGTGCTTATATAAAGACAGGCAAGCTTGCCTGTCACAGGCCATGTATGTATGATGAATATTACTACTGGTGATTAAAATGGATGCATAACACATTGTTTACTTTCAGTTTTCCTTTGTTGAATGCACAAACAGAAACTTGATATGCAGAATGCCCCATATCCACAAAAACAACATTCCGTGGCTTCTCTTCCAAGGCAGGCAGGTCTTGCTTATAGATTCCATATGCAAGGGCAACTACACAGACAGAAGAGTCAAAGACAACATTCAGTTTTGTAATTGCTTAATAAATGGTACATCAGTAAACAGCATCAGCATTTCATCTTACTTTTCAAACTACAGAAATTGATTATCTCATTAAAGAAAATTCCCAATGCTAAAGAAACATGGAAGAACACTAAACAGCATTAGTCCCTCCTAGTAGCTGCATTAAAACAAAAATATTCGAGAAGTCTCTTTATGCCTCTGTAAATCAGTGAAGGAAAACAGAACAGAGCTTAAGAAACTTTGTGATCAACTAATCTATTTTAAGTTTACAAAACTAGCAGTAATACCAAAGGGTATGGACAAATGACAGATTAAAAGCCCTTTTACCTAATAAAACTACAATATTAGGTGAAAGAGAAAGGAAGGTATTACCTGCGGTTGTTTCATTTATTAGTCTCAGACAGTTGAGACCAGCAATCTGTGTAGCATCCATCACAGATCTCCTTTCTGCATCTGTGTAAAAAGAAGGAACCTGCAAGAAGATCAGACAGCTAATATTAACATTTAGAAAAGCCATCTTTAGTAAACAGTTACAACAAGTGCATATAGGGACTTGGTATAGAGAACAGCTGAGGTATCCTTCAAATTTAGTGCTCATGACAGCTGCAATAGAGAAAGCAAAGAAAACATCACGTGAAGACAAAGTTACTTTTTGCAAACCTTCTTCCATTCCCTCTCACAAGCTACTCATTTTAGGAGCAAAGAACCAGAAACAGGTGTCAAATATTATTTATGCTGCTAATTAGCAGCAATTTAAGACATTTCACCATTACAGAAGCAAATCTAGTTTTGGAGAAGAGATGTGAGTAAGGTTTGGTTTTAAATACAAGAGACAAAGACCTGAATATTCAGGTTTAATGGGCAATTTAAAGCTGTTACAACCAACCTCTTCAGTTTATGATACTAACCAAATACATAATTATTTATTATCACATACTTACAGAAACAACACAGTCAACTACAGGCTTCTTAAGCGCATTCTCAGCAGTCTCTTTTAATTTGGTAAGAAGCATTCCTGTCACCTGTTCAATAGTAAAGTTTCTTTCTTCTTCCATATACATGGCCTTCAAATAAAAATTGTGTACATATATATTACACTACAGTAAAAAACATGCACTACAAACGTAAGGAACACATTCAAGAAAGTCTTTACAAAAAACAAGCTTAAGTAATGCAGCTCTATGCCACCTTCTCTCCAACGGCCTAGCTTGTGCATAGCAAGTGCAATAAGATAATACATAAGCACTGGAATGCACATTTAAGAATTCACATACACAAAGCTGCTCTGGACACAGATTTTTTTTTAATCCAAATCACTAGACAATGCCTCAGATGCCTTCCTCCCTACTGTTTTGGAATAAGTTAATTAGTTATTACTAAAATCCAAAACAGAAGTTCAGCCATTGTTGAAAGAGAAGTTTTTACCATTTCACCTGAAGTACTAAGCTGACATCTTAAGACCCTTGCAGTATCTGAACAGCATAAGTACACCGGTCAAGTAGCTTGTCTTGACAAATTTAACATGGAGTCAAGGGGAAAAAAAAAAAGCACTGCTAACAGTTTGTATGAGACTGGCTTTGCAAGGCAGAGAAATTGTATAACTGTGTTAAAATCAGTCTCACCTAACACCTGGAGAGACCATCTCTTATTCCCTGTTTAAGGCTTTCCATTCACAAGAGAACAGAGACTACAGCAAGCAGATTCAAAATAAAGAGATAAAAGGAAACTTTATCAGTTTCCTCCTCTGGCTCTTCTTCAAATATGCCAGACTTACCTTGATGCCAGTTGAGCCTGTTGGCAGCTGGACAAGTTCATACGCAAGGCTTGCTTTTTCAGCTTGAACAAAGGGATCTGAGAATGCACGACCATGAAATCTTTTAAAACTTTGTACTGTATTCTTTGCATTTGAAATAACCTAGAGGAAAAGAAATCTTTAATACAACGTGTCAGGGGAACATTGCATTTCAAACAGAAGACAAGAGTTTTGTTCTCATGCTTCCCTCACCAGAATATTTGTCATTTGTATCTTAATAGTACCAGGGCAGTTGCTAGAAGGTAAGCAACTTCATTCTGATTGCTCAGGTAACCTACAAGAATTTGAGATTTAAGATAAAAATGTATGCTAGAAAACTGAGCTGAGATTTTACCAAAAATTGATTAAAATAGCACTCAACTTTCATAGTGTATGTGTAGGGCAATTTAAAAAAGTTAGCAAAGTGTCTTTCCCTTTTACCTGTTTCCTACCACCCTACCTTTCTACTGCGTTGCAGCCAGTAATTTAGCAAACATAACAAGCATATTGATGTAAACTCCAGTTCAGGTTCATCACATGCATGTGACAGTCAACACACAGGATATTCTCACAAAACAGCTCAAGGACCTTGACATGAAGCTTTAAAAAGTCAGGAGGGCCCCAAGATGATAGTGTCAGCTTGATTTGACTGACAAAAGATAGATTGTCTTTTATTAACAGCAGATATCAGTGCAAGTGGAGAAGTGAAAAATCATTACAGCTTGTTTTCACGTAGTGCAAGTAAACTTGTTTAATTCCTTCATTTCTATTAGAGCAAGACACATACTGAAAAAACACAGTAATTGACAACGCAGACAAGCACTGTACCATACAACATTTACCTGTGATTCAGTTTCAGTCAAGTGTCTATTTCCTAAGTAACCTGGTTTTGATTTTCTGTAAGTTTAGTTTCTGCAGGACATACCTCATCTCTACTGGATCTCTGTATCAATGAATTTCTTTAAGCTAAGCAGACACTCAATTGCAGAAAAAACATCTGTATTTAGTTCTAGCACAGTTCTTCTGTTCTTGAATAACATGGTTGTGTCCAGTCATTTTTGTATTCTAGATAATGAATCTTCACACATCTCTAGGTATTTTAGGCTAAGAAAAACCAAGTGTTTGAATAGTCACTTCCTGTAGAGGACTTCAAAAAAAGAGTCATGTTTTATAGGGGTTTTACAGCAACACAAGATATGATACAGCAGGACCTAAATGTCACAAGCAGGACAAATCAGCTTAACTTCTTCTTGGTCCTTAAATCATATTTACCTACCTACACCAACAGAAACTCAAAGTATGAGCAAGAATGCCTAAATCAGATACTTAGGTTGTAACTCAACCACAAAGAGGGAAGAAAGCTATATGTATCTACATTTAATTATGTCCCCTTTCACAAAATTATGCATTTAATGGAATTCTATAGAATGTAACCACATAATTAAAAGCTGTCATAATGCACACAAACTGGAACAAGCTAAGGTAGGATGAAACACTACTGCTCTGCTTGAGAATTTACATTTGCAACCTAAAAAAAAAATTAGTATTTATAAGAATTCCTTAAGAGGCAAAGATTTTTTTTTTCCCTTTTTATACATTTCATTATGTACAACTATTAACCTTTAGATTTCTATCCAAGATGACAAAGCAGCATTACATGCTGAACAGCTGAATTAAGCTCAGCTGTTCATTACAGTTATGGAGACATGTCCATTACAGTTATGGACACCAGCTTAGAGACATTTGTAACCTTCAATGATAAAAAACACATTCTGCTAATCTGATGTTTGACTACTAAAGTTGCTTTTACCCAAATTATACGCTCACCTGGCTTTTAGCTGCAGCACCAATCGAGCGATTCTTGGGTCCAAAGGCTATACATGACCTGTAAGGAGAAGAAAGATTTCCAGTTAGTAAGTGATTGGTTGAACTACACTGCCTATCTTTTTGTTAAAAATGTTGATAGTATTAACTAGATTAGAGATATTTTAAATAGTATTTGGTCCATTAAGCAAGTTACTCACTCACTACAATACATGCATGGAATGTTCTGTAAATTCTGGAAAGAAACAGGCACTCTAAATTACATTAAAACAGTAACACTCCTCACTGCAGAGCAGCACTGAACCCGAACTTATTCATACTATTTCAAGATTTACATCTAGGTAATAACTCAGTAGACACCCTTTACCTCAATAATTACCTGCCTATCTAAGCCACTCAAAGATAAGTCATTTGCTAATAATACAGGAAACATTCAATTGTTCAGAAGAAATACACAAGGTAAATTTGATATTAAGAGAATAATTCCTGTATCATGGTACATATTCTGGTACATCTGTACCAAATGCTTACTAAATTTTTCAGTTTTACAGCAAGCCCTTCATGAGCAGGAAGACAAAATCTGAGAGAAAGACTGGTGTTTATGGGTTTCATCTGTACTCACTGAAATAATGTAGATTACAGAAAGAAAAGTCATACTTCACTATAAACTACTTTGTGATAGCTTGGAGCTCTGAAAAATACAGAATAAAAAAATCCTCCCTTTTAGAGAAATTCCTAGACCTATTAATCCTCTTGATTTACATATTTTAACTACAGAAGCCTTAAGAAAATTAGATCCAGCCTTCTAATCCAAGTTCCTCATACCATTGAGGTAAACTTAGAGGGGAAAAAAACCTGCTATTAGTCAATTTACTGTTGTCAGACATTTACTATTCACACAATATACTAACAGCATAATTAAGCTGCTCTCTATGCAGCAGGTCAAGAAACTTCTTTACAGCAGGACTATGCCAACAAACAAATTCCAACTCAGCCTGAGGTTTAGAACTGGTCTTCCAAGCAGCAATTGTCAAAAACAGACTTGAAGACTAGAGTGATATAATTGCATTGGTTTTATATCTTCCTCCAATTTATTAATAAGCTTAACAAATGAAACAAGGCCCACCCTAAAGCATATGCTGCAACAGAAGTAACATTTCTGAATTAATCTGTTATTATTTGAAATAACTATTCAAGCGATTGGTTAACGAAAAGTGAGGAAGTTCATAGCATTTTAACCACCACAGTGGAGGTCATCAGAGATCTTATGAAGCAACTGAAGCAGAGCTTTGAACTTCCTTACACACCTGGAGGCATTACTTCTCCTTTGCCCTCCCACCTGCCCTCACTTCTTCAGAAGACATCCCCTGACAGAATATTTCCTCTACACTGAAAATTTGGTTTTTGGCATTCCCTCAGAACAGTACTTCAAGATTAAGTCTTGTTAAAAACTCTACCATTTTCATTATACTATTTTTTTTCAATTTCACTTCTAGCCTTTAATAACTGAATTATTTCCTGAAAGATGCACTGTGTCAGATATTTTATATAGCTCATCTCCTTCAATGAGCTAGATTTGTCTTCATATCTCAAATATATGAAAGCAGAACCTCAACTCCCTGAGGGTCAGATGCCTAGAGCTATCAGAAGACTACTCTGAAATGCTTTACATTAAATGTTTTCCTAGTACATCTAACCTTTAAACCTCTGTATTACTGAGAATACTTCAGAGACTAGTCCTTACTCTAGCACATATACCAAATTTAAAATTTCTTTCTTCATGTATTCATTGCTTAGAAACAGTAACAGGCAAACAGAACTAAGGGACTGTCTAATGAGAAGCAAGGTCATTTTATGGTTCTGGTCTTTTTAAACAGGTATGAGGGATCTGAAAGAAAAAAAAAAACACAAGACAATGCATCTGACTCACCAAGACCGCTACTTATTTTAGTACCTTCTTAAAATAAAGCTATCCTACATATAGTAAGCTGTAGAAACACTTTTAAGACAGCTTTCCAAACAGTTCCCCTCTGGGTCTGATGCACTGGAAGTTCTTTTTCCACCTTCCATTTTGCAATTCATTCTTAGAAGAGTTTTATCCCAGTCCTCCCTCTCCTTCTTAGCAAGTTTCTTATTAAAAATAAACAATGCACACTCTTCTTCAGAAATGTGTTGGAAGGCTTATTTATATAAGTTCAGTTAGAATATACTATAACCACTGTAAAGCATAACATGCTTCAAGACCAAGTTCACCAGCAAATTGCACTGTTAGTCCCCCTTCCCAGGAAAGGGGATGTCTGATGCTGTACTGTCTATTCACATTCTATTTCCCCATCCTCATAACTCATCAATCTGGTGGCTAGTTTCAAGTGAGAGCTTAAAGGACCCAATACTCAAAACAAGTGCAAATTTTTTTGCTGAACAAAGAAATACACAGACTGAAAGGAAGGCTGCTAAGAAGCTTTTCTAAGCTTTGACCCAACGGCAGGCCAAGGAGCTCGCACAGAGCTAAGCACCAGCTCAGCATTCACCTCCACGGTCCAGTTGCACTAGGGGAAACAGGTATATAGGAAATTAAGATTTGTAACTTCCAACACGGAGAGAGATGCGTTGTTTTTATTATATTCACGCACCCCATCCTTTTAATCATAACAGCAAAGCCCTGCCTCAGGGAGGACAAACTGGTCGCGCTATAGAAAAAGGAAAGGAGCAGAGCGGGTCACGCGGAACATCTCTCCGCGTTTGATGGCCGCATGATACCTGTTCTTCTTTTCAGCATTTACTAAAGAAACCCGCTTCTCCCGAACCCGGCTCGCTTACCCCCCCGCACCACGGCAGGACGGGGCCCAGCGGACACCTTCCCTTCAGGTGGAGGCCGCAGCCCCGCTTCTCCCCTCAGCCCTCCCCAGCCCCGCTTCTACCCTCAGCCCGGCCCGCCTCAGGCCCCACTCACGGCGTGCTGCGGTCGCTGTACTCATTGGCGATGGTCTCGATACCGCCGGCGCGGGCCACGGCCACATAGCAGCTCTGGAAACCCAAATCGATGCCCACCACCGACATGGCTGAGGCGGGGGAAGGTGGCTGAGGCGGCAGAGGAGCGGCGGCTCAGGCCCGTTTAAATGCGCGGCGGCGGCGGGCGCTGCCTCCTCGGGGCGGGGGGACTTCTCGAAAGATCCCGTCGGGCCGCCGCTGAGGGGAAAGGGGTCAACTCTCGCGAGACTACCGCCGAGAGAGACCGCGCAGGCGCGGGAGCGCACGCATGGGGGCGTGGCTATCCAAGACCACGCCCGTTGCGCGGGTGGGCGGAGCAGGGGGCTCCGCCCACCCGCGCAATTGTCCTTTTCTTTCCCAAAAAGCCCTTTTTCTTTCGACCTAAGCACCTCCTGAGTAGTTCTATGTGCTGTTAGGATAAGGCCAAGAGGACGGTGCTGCAGGCGGGTGGGGGGCAACCCCCCAGCACAAATACAGGGTGGGTGGGGAATGGCTGGAGAGCAGCCCTGGGGAGAGGGACGTGGGGGGTGTCGCTGGATGAGAAGCTCAACATGAGCCTATCCCGGCTTGTGTCAGGAATAGTGTGGCCAGCAGGACTAGGGAAGTGTCCAGAGAAGGGCAACGGAGCTGGCGAGGGGTCTGGGGCACAAGTCTTGTGAGGAGCGTCTGAGGGAGCTGGGGGTGTTCAGCCTGGAGAAAAGGGGGCTGAGGGGAGACATTCTCGCTCTCTACAACTCCCTGAAAGGAGGGTGTAGCCAGGGGGGGTCGGTCTCTTCTCCCACGGAACAGGCGACAGGACAAGAGGAAACAGCCTCAAGGTGCACCAGGGGAGGTTTAGGAAAAGTTTCTTCATGGAAAGGGTTATCAAGGATTGGAACAGGCAGCCCAGGGAAGTGGTTGAGGCACCATCCCTGGAGGGCAGACGTGGTGCTGAGGGACATGGGTTAGTGGGGGTTTTGTCAATGTTAGGTTAATGGTTGGACTTGATGATCTTAAAGGTCTTTTCCAACCTAAAAGACTGTGATTCTATGTGCGCTGACAGCCCAGAAACCCCCCGCAGCCTGGGCTGCATCCCCAGCAGCGTGGGCAGCAGGGCGAGGGGGGGATTCTGCCCCTCTGCTCCGCTCTGGGGAGACCCCCCTGCAGTGCTGCCTCCAGCTCTGGGGCACCAACAGCAGAAGGACATGGACCTGTTGGATTAATCCTAACACAAACCTAATTCTGGCACTTATATTCATGGATGTTGTGAAACTGAATGTTTGGGAATGTTTTTAATTCTGAGCTAAAACGTGCCTAAAATAGGGCAACAAAATGTGTTACAAACAGTCTGTTTCCAAATTCCCAGCCCTGTATTTACACTGCTGCTCCTTGTTCTAATGATCCAGAAAACACATGGCAGAGAAATTCAATATTTGAAGCAGGAAGGAGTCCTGCCCCAGAGGCTGTGGAGCAGCCTCAGCGCCGCGCGTTTGCCATTCCTGGCAGCACCCGGAGTGACGCTGCTCTGGCAGCTGCCAGTGGGCTGGGAATTGCATCACGGTGCTAATGACAGAATAATAATGAAGTATTTCACCTCGGATGTCCTTGAGCGTAGAGCGAGGCACCAAGGAATGGAACCAGCCCACACATGGAGAATATTGTACAACACATACCCACGGCACAAAGAACAGTGAGAAAGAACATCACCTGGGTTACCCCGTTTGTTTTTTTTTTTCACTTTGATTTTTAAAAGGAGAGACCCTGCCAGCAGAGGGGCCGGGAGCTGGTGTCAGAGGGGATCTGTGCCCAGAGCTCCCACGGCCCCGCACTGGGACACGGGCCTGGGACCTGGCCAGGGATGCTGCCCCAGAGACGGGGGGGCGGTGGGAGAGAGGGGATCCGCCAACCCAAACTGGCCTGATCTGCAGGGGCACCCCCCCAGCTGGGGGAAAAATAAAGAAATCGACTCAAAAAATAAAGAAATCAACTCAAAACATGAGGTGTCGAGATGTAGTCATCTGAAGTGGAACAGATTCCATGATTCTCCCCACTCTCCTCTATTTTCTGAATGTTTTTTCTTGTAAAAAGTGAGACTTCTAATGTACAAAACATGAAAAGACTGTAAGAAATATTTCCAATAAATAATTAGGATTTGATGACAGCTGGAAGACACATAGCTTATCCTGAACTCTTGTAATTTGTACTCTTTAATAAGACTTTATCATTTCTTCCCTGGTGAAGACTGATTTGCAGTAGAGAGAGCGGTTGTGAAAGGAAACAGCAAAGTACCAGTTGGGGTAATTCGACTTACTGGATTTTACCTACGAGCTTGACAGCTCTTGACTTTTGAGATGATTCTATATATGCTTTTTTTTTATTCTGTATGTGCTTTTTTGATATTTTTTCCCACTCCTATAACTTCTGATTAATCCTTTTTGAATCCAGACTGGCTATTCCTTTTGCCACAGATTTTTGACCTTCAGTGTGTTATAAAAACGTAGTCATTGCTGAGGGCACTGAGAATCCTACACAAAACTGTGCACATCACCCAGTACGGAGGCATTTATACTTAATTTGGCGAACATCCCCTTCTTGGGGTGTCGGTAGGGTGAAGCAGGTTCCCACCTGGAGCCTGGAAGAAGCCGTGGACAGGGATGGTTTTGGCTGTGAGCCGGCTCACCCAGGGTCTGGGTGCCTTTCCCGGCTCCGTGCCTTGCAGCTCGGGGAGCGCCGCAGGCAGGATCCACTCTTCTGCTCCCGTAGGGTTCACCTTCCCCAAGAGTGTGTGTTCCACCAGCTATACACAGCTGAGAAGCTTTGCATTTGGAAAGAAATCGGAATAACCAAAGCCTCTTTGTCTCAATTTCCAATATAGATATTCCCACTGAGGTCAGACCTTGGCCAACATTTCCAGCCTCCCAGTTGGGAGTTCAGAATAAACCGGTGTTTGTGGTCTGCTAAATTTGTAACAGCCTAAAACAATTGTTATTAGAGAGTGACAATTACCCTCAGAGGACTGATCCAAAGCTAAGAGATACTCAAAAGGTAAGTCTTAATTTATTGCTTATGTGAGCATGGAAAACAAATTGGGAAATGAAGCCTGCCTAGGCCAGTGTGGTGGGTAAAATGCATTGAGAAGGAAGGAGATGTGAAAAGAGAGAGGGGGGAAAAAAAGAGAAACAAAGAGTAGAAGAAAAAATGTCTGGAATAATGGGCAGCCTGGTCCTAAAGCACATTCTTTGTCTGCATTTCTGTCCATTCCCCAGTACGATGGTAAGGCACTGAAGAAAGAACAGGCAGGAGTTTAGTTGCCTTTTATATCCCCTGTGGTATGGGCTTGATACCCTCCACCCACGGCATGGCAGTGTGTGGTCAGGGGACGTTTGACCTGGTCCGTGTCTGTCCTGCTGGAGCCCACTCAAATGCCCTGGACTCTGCTGCTCCACCTTCCCTCGCCGGGCAAATAAACACAAACTCTTTCACCCGACACAGAGGCAGAAAACTTTGCTGTGATTCTCTGTGGATGCTTAAGGAGTATGCCAACAGTGTGCAGATTTGTTTCAAATAACTTCAAAGCCGGGGTTTGTTTTGTGGTGTCCCAGAGATGCATCCTCTGCTCGGGTGTGCACTGAAGTCATCACGTTGTTTAGGCCTTTCTGTGTTAAACTGTTCATTAGCTTGTGAAATTGAGTTACTAAGGGTCTGGAATTGCCAAGAACTCATGAATTTTATGTTCAATGGTTTCCAGCTTTTAATTAATAGAGGTATTTATTATGTTACATTTTTAAAACTCTGTCACAGTATCTAATTATTCCAGAAGACCTGAACCATGAAAATCAAGAATAAATAAACCTGACATGCTGGAAATTATGGGGAGAAATCTGCATGTTTATCATTGCTTTCACAAGCTTTCTAGCACATTTTCAAATTGGATTTGCGGCACTGAATACATTTATTTTTAACGGAGATGTATGACTAGAAGTGTCTCAGTACATTAAGAAATATCAAGGCAAAATTCAACTATGAGGTAGCATATCACCTTGCCACATCAATTTAAGGAAGTAATTTAATTTCTTACATCAAGGCAGACTTCATCTTCTTCTGAGCAAGTAACTTGCCTTTTTCTTATGCACTTAAATACATAATCTGTGAATCCCTATCAGGCATAAATATTCCTTATTTGAATATACTGTGTTTGTCATTTGGAATGTGTGGTGTATGTTGCTACTTAGTTGCTTATCAATAAAGTCATAAATAGCTGAATACTTTTTGTTCTCTTTTGTTATCACAATAATCAGAAATTTTATTTTAAATTAAGGAGAAAAAAACAGAAGAAGAATCATTAAAAAAGGCTGTTGAAGATGCAGCTTGTCTCTTTTAAAATAGATGGCAACTATTCTAAGAACAAAATGTCTCAGAAATTCTCAGGCTTTTGAAGATAATGTAAACAAAACAGCAAAAGCATTGAAGTTTCATAATCACATCATATGCTCAAGACTTTCAGAGTTCAGTAATATATTTAATCAGCTACTGCTATATATAAGAAAACATGAGTCAAAGAATGTATTCAAAATGTAATGATAAGATGGCCTAAACCTCCTGGCTGTTTTTTAAAGGAGGAATACTTTGCTGCTGATATACTTGATACCATTTCACTGCTCTGAGCGGCAAACAGATCTTCTGTAGCGACAGGCTACAAATATCTAATCCTCAAAAAACATGGCTATAAAAAAATGGGAAAAAGACTGATGCATCTCTGTTAGTTTGTATGCTGTGGGTGATTTTGTCTTCTTCAAAGTGTCCCCATTGTGCTTTCATTCAGCGGTTCACCTGATCTGTGCCTTAGTGCTGATCTCAGTCTGCAGCCTCTGGACTTTCCCAGACTTACTCCTCCAGGAGCTTCACAGAGAAATCCTGGCCTGGCAGATTAAGAATTCCCCTTTTTGTATTATCGGTATGCAAAATAGATGTGTGATTTCAGTGGAATTGTTTACATACTGTGAACCTGCCACTACGGCCTCTCTCAGTGTACGCCCCGCATCTTCAGCCTCTGTTTACAGCGGCATGTCTTGCACTTCATTAATGCCGGCCAAACACCAAAATGAACATGGGCTTAAAATAAGTCCTAGCTGCTATCTGTCACAGGCTATTCTTTGGGCTGCTGTAAATAGTCATTGCATGTCATCTAATGTATGGTTCATAGTGCTATTCTGGGATATTCAAACAGAAATGGGTTTTGCAGTCTCCTCAGCTGAGGGTATCTGGAGTATCGTGTTGCCCCGAGCTCTGGTATGACTCATACCACATATAACACAGTTCTCAGAAAATCCTGCCCCTCTGTGCTACAGAAGGTTACTCGGCAGCCCTTTTCACCAGTGCAGTTATCTCAAGAATTTGCAGTGAAATAAATGCTGAAGAGATAAATTTCCCTCTTATTCTGGTTTTCATAGTCTTCCATCAAACTTGAAAGATAATTAGATTTCATGCATTTGAAGTATCAGAGATGGACAATTGCCCACCAAGCAAAACCCAAAACAACAAACTGAAAATTTTCCACAGAAACAAAAGCAAATAGAAAAAAAGGAGGAAAAACAGATACAAGAAAAGGAATATTGGAATGTGATGGGCACTATAGCAACAAATGTGGAAGTCTAAAGAATATACAAATGTGTCCTGAAACAATTATTTCCTCCTGGATGTTGTGTATTACACATACATCATAATTGTATAATTAAGGCTAGTTCATAGTTTTGCATATAATTTCTCAGACTGGAAATTAGTGCCTTGAGGCAGCCTGCCCGCATGAACGGGCTTACATTTTAAACGTGTAAGATCCTTCGCAGCGTGTTGGTCCGTGAAAGGTGGCAGCAAAATGCCAGAGGCTTTATTCGGACAGGTTGACGGGTCAGCCTCCCCACTGAGTTCTGGAGGCACTGCGCTGAGCTGCAGGTCCAGCGGACAGAATTTTTAACATATTGATAAAGTAAGGATGGTGTCATATCATTTCAAACTATGAAACAGTGGCTATGGTAAAGAAGAAAAAATTATCAGTCCTAAATGCTAGTGTACATCCCGTCACAGAATGAATGGCTTTAGGAGAGAAATTTTAAAATTGTGATGAGGTTTTTTGATGTGACATGAAATTAGGAGACATTATCGATTAAAAGTATCCTGATGACTAGAGTAGTTAAGACTGGAATGAAATTCAATGGTATGTGGATTTAGGTCATGTCACATGAACTAATAGCAAAAAAATTCTGTTAGAAACTGGAAGCTCCTCAGTAGGAAATAATGGCAGAAGAGAATGACTTACATCCAGCCTGGCTGAGCAGAGGATGGCTCAGCGGGTGGACACCATCCTGCAAACATGAAGAAGAAAGTCTCTTAAGATGCGTAAGGTATCTCCATCTGAGACAGGAAAGTGTTAGTGTCATCGGGATGTGGAATAATACTATGCTTAATTCTTGTCACGCACATTCAAAAGCATTGCAGAGGCTCCCAGAAGGGACACGGTGATGGTCAGGGGAATGGACAGTCGGTATTAGGGATGGAGATTGCCCTCGTGTGAGTGAAATGAATACAAGAGGGGATACAAGCAATGCTGTAAGCACAGCGGGGACGGGAATAAGTACTTAAACTAAAGAAGAGCTGACATGAACAAATGGATAAACTGATCACCAATAAATTAACTCAGAAATCAGGGGGATGCTGGAGCAATTGCAGCAATCAAGCTCTGGAAAGTCTGCTAAAGAGAGCTGGGAAGAAAAAAAACATACAGCTTTAAAGATGAATCAGCGTGAGTGTATAGATGGGATTCTGTGAAATGGTTCCCACGATAACTGGACATGGCAGCAGTACCCAGTGGGTAACTTTGAACTCTGCAATTCCAAAGCACGAGAATCCTAAAAGGATTGAAGCCACTGTCACTCCTTGTCCAGCCCTTCCCCATGGCGCCTGGTGACAGATCCAGGAGTTGGGCCCTGTGAGCCCATCTCAGTGGGGCGAAGTGCTGAGTTGGGCACCCAACGGGAGCTCAGCACCTATTTTCTCCATCCAGACTATCCACAAACCTCCTAAAAGTTCCAGTAGCTTGTGTGGGGTGCACACATATTTGGTGGGGGTGACAGCCATCCCCTCTTGTCCCATTGGAGTTTGGACTGCCAGCTAGGCATCGGGGCTGCACTGTCCCTTGCCTAGCCAACAGCCCCGAGCCCCTCCACCTGCCGTGAGGCTCCTTTGTACGCTATGGTCTGCTGGCTGTCTGCCCAGGAAAGGAAAACATCTGAATTTGTTCTAAACCAATTTAATACATACCAGTGACATATTTAGTGATGTAAGCTTCCACAAACCGCACACACAAATGACGTCCCCGCTACGTCGACGTGCTTGACGCGCCATCGGGAGACATTCAGGATCTGTTGACACACAGAGATACTTAGCGTTCGCTGAAATGTGAGCTGGGGATCTAAAAATAGGGCAGAGTTTTCTAGGCTGGAGCAGGAACAGTCACTCAGCAGGCACTCACGGAGGGTACAATCAGGATAACACCACAGCCCCATAGCAACGCCACCCCAGTGCTGCCCCCTAGAAAAAGGGTGTTCATCTCTACTTCACAGATTATCATTAAGTTCATTTACATGCATTATAATAATAAAGCCTATTTTTTACTTTTTATTTCAATGGGAACTGTGATTGGGTATCCATACAGATTACAGGGGCTTGGGGGGCATTATCCCTTTCAATCTATTTTTACAACAGATGACCTAATGAAGACTAATCTGATTTAAGGCTCAAAAAGCTTCCTTTGTGTGAACATTAACCAGGATATCTGTCTTTTTTCTTTCAGCTTTCTGTACTATCCTCTAATTGCCTGTTTATATGGTGGATACCAAAGGAGTCTGATATTATGCAAGCCTGGAATGTTAATAATAGAGCCAGCGTCTGCTCTTAGTTACCGATATAAATATTGAGAATCTGCATTGATTTTACTGGAACAGACCTACAGTCATACTGGCACTAATTTTATATATATCACAAGTACTTTCCTCTTGCATTGCCTCTTAAGTAGTTGAAAGAAATACTTTTTGTGACTCTGCAGAAGAGGAGACCCTTTTCACCATCAAATGTAATCTCATAATACATTCAGCAATTTATACTGCAAGGAAAATACAGAAGAAGGAATGAAGGAACCCATCTTGCTTGGGAAGTTATGAGACAGAAACATAACTGAGAGTTTTTGAGTTTTGCTTTATGCCTAGGTAGGGATTCCCATATTTCCGCTTCTCACAAGCAAGTAATCTGAAATCAGGACAGATGGGATCTCACCTGGAGTTCCTTACCCCAATGTGCTAGAACATGCTGTGCTGAGGCCAGTTCACTGAAATCCACCAGATGGCACAATATGAGAAAACCATCATATAAATGCCGCGTACAGGCAACACTCCGGAGGGAAATAGTAGTTTTGCTCTTTATATCCCTTGTAAGAGACAGCAGGGTACCATGTTTGTGCTCGGGGTTCACTGCAGTGAGTGCTCTTTCACTTGGCTGCTCTGGTTTTGTTCTTGTGATGAGAAGAAACTTTGGGATTTTCTTCATTTTAGGTTGGCTGTTTTTTTAAGAAAGTCTCTGTAGGTAGAGACAGTATCTTACATTAGGCCAATCGGTGCTTGGAAAAGGTAGAAAAGCTTTGAGAAAATCCTCCTTTGCGTTTTTTAAATATTTGCTTCAATAACCCCAGGTGGATTCAGATCCAGCTGAAACATGCAGCAGCCCAGCGCTGATCCAGACTTTCCAGTAAACCACTTTCTATCATGTTCTGACGTAAAGCTCCATTGCCCCAGACACCCTGCCTGGCTCTTGGATTTCAGTCTGGACTGGCACTACAGGTGTGGCATTGTTCCTTGGAAGAATTAGGTTATTATCTGGAAATTAAAACTCCAGATGCCCTGGCAAAGAATCACATCAGGAAAAGCTTTAATTAGAGAAATAAAACCTGGTTTGGTAAGATCGCTTAATTTCTTCCAGACATTTTATTTCATAGGCAGTGTCAAAATGTTTACTTTTTGTTCTGAATCAGGAAACACAGAAAACAGAAGAAAAGACTCTGCAGTACCCCAGGTTGTGTCCACATTGTGACTGTAGGGCTATTTAGAAATACCTGAACCAAATTTGTTTCGTGTACCCAAAAGCAGTAACCTGGAGTTTTGCGTGAGCTTGTTCCCTGGGCAGAGCAGCAACGCAACCTGGCCAGCTGCACTGTGTCACCTGAACGTACTGCTGTGTGTAAACTTGCAGTTCCTGCAGGTACGACTGAGGGGAGGCAGGAAATCCCAGGCAGGGAGTGATTCAAACTTACTGATGATATTCCTTATCACAGAGATTTTTTTTCCAGCCTGCATTTTTGCCTGAATAAGGATCTTCTGTGTTTCTGTCTCTCACTTCTAGTTTTTTCTGATGCTGAAAACGCTAACAGCTCTACACGCAGGAATTTGGTAGCTAGTGTGGGTGTTTTGCTTTGGTTGCTTTTTTTTTTTTTAATTATCATCATTATTTCCATGTCCAATTTGAATTGTGCTTTTATTTGTAATTTTTTTCATTATGGAATAGATGATATGACTGATTTCTCTTTGGATATGTTCTGCAAGAACGCTAGGGGAAAAAAATAAAATTCACATTTAAATAATGCCAGGTGGCACCATCTCTAGTGCTCCCAGTTTATCATTATTATTGTCCAGCATTAGCACAGCCAGCTACTTAATTGCTTGTCATTTTGGAAGACTGACCAGAGTTTTGGGTAACTGCCACTAGTAGCCAGCAGTCTTGGCAAGGAAGTTTTAACCATTTATTCATGGACTCTGTTCTTCCTAAGCCAATGGGAAGAAAGCTCTGACAACATTTTTCCATTTTCACATACAAACCCTTATTCATTTCATAAGCACAGAAAAGTGCTGGAGGGTTGGAAGCATAGTGAGAAAGGACACTGAGGAGCTGACACAAGGCAGCACAGTGTTGGTGCCACTGAGCCTTCAGTACTTTCCCCATTTTTTTCTCCTGTCTTGCCTGCATACCTCCTCCCTTTCCTGCTGAGAGAGGGGCACATTTTGGAAAGTAATTTCCCTGTCCAGCATATTTAGAAATAGGTTAATGACACTGCAACTTTAAATAGCAACTGAATGTGCAAAGGTAGGATTTATGGGCACCGTCAGTTCATTGAGCAGCAGCTCCCTGGAACTGTCCCCCCGCCAGCGAAGCCAGCACTGTGCAGTGACTCTGCACATTTAGTCTGGAGAGTCTCGGAGTCGCATCCTCCAGTGCGCTCATCAGCCCGTGGTGAACTGCCTCTGAGCAAAAGAATGGCTGTGAAACAGAGATTCAGGCTGTAGGAACCTGCGGACTTTGAACTCACAAGAACACTTTCAAACTCCTCAGGTAGAAGGATTTCAAGTGCATTGTTCTAATAAAATGTACATCTTCAAAGCATAAGGAAGAGCCTACACGCTCTATGGAATAATCTGGCACATGATACCAGAAATTTTGCTAGACTGGTAAATTTAGGGAACTGTCGTTCTGCTGCATTGACATTAGGAGAGTTGCACAGGTATTAGAAGCACCAGAAGTTGTTAAGTAGAGTACAGATATTGCTATTGATGTGTAATTTACTCCAAGATGTTAAGTGATACTGAGGTAAAAAAGGGATCAGCAGATAGGAACTTATTATAAAGCATGGATTGTTATAAACAGCTGTTCTTAGCTATTTTGTATTTTTAGGAAAATTTCTTAGTCAATCCTAAAACAGGAAATTCTTCTGTCTGACTTTCTCCGTTAAAAGTGAGATGCCAGACATCAAAATTCAAATATTGAGGCCAAACTCTGCTGCATTTATAATGTACCAGGCATCACACGTCAGAATTAACAAGGTGCCAGATACGATTAATCACAGGTTATCGCAGAGCATCATCCAAAACAGGACGATGATTAGATACCGCAAGAAATGCCAGATATAGAAGAAAACATGACACATACAGAACAGCCACTAGCCTTAGACATTACAATTACAGAGTTTGGAGACAGGAACTACCACAATATTCAACAATTAGTCCCGTGGTAATTAATCCTGATGAATTGGACCTGTTTATGTCTAACAGAATCCCTCAGTATCTTACCTTCCCAGTGTGATATTTAATTGGTGCCATTGTACCCAGCAGATGTTGTTACCATTCCTGTTATTATAAATACTATGTGACACACAGCAGGAAGTTCTGGCTCTGGTATCTCCTGGCTGGATTTGTGCACCATTCAAGGTGAAACACCTCTATGCCACATGCCTGCTAATTCAAGACCTGGGATACTCATCGCCTGAAAGCATCAGATTTTTATTGCTGTGTTATATGTGACATATATTTTACTTTTATACATGAATTACTTAAAATATAAACTTGTATAGCCATCTGTTCTCACTACTGTTACATTCCTATTTTTTCTTCCCACAAATTCTGTTGTACCATGTGCCCACCCTGTATCTTGTCTCAAGGCAAGTGTGAGCTTTTCTCAGCAAGGGCTGCCTCTTACCCTATTTCTACAGTTCCTCACACAGTAATGATCCAACTGGTACAGTTGGATTCTGCTGAACTTAAGAAAATACAATATGTATTTTTATTTTATATGATAAAGGAATGCCACTGACTCACAAGCAGCACATTTTAAAGAGCTACATAGCTGATACTAAGCTATTACAAATCGGTAACAGTTCAACTATTTCACTAAATGTAAATGTCCAGTGGAATGCCCATTTATTGCCTATCAATTGTCTCTGTGACAGGATAGTTCTGAATTGATACTAAAAATGGTTGGATATAAAGTACTTCCAGGACAGTAATAACCGCAATTCAGCATTATAAAAAATGTTTTCTTGAGGATTTTTATCACAAAATTTAAGATATCATTTTAAAACTGATCCCTTGAGATAACAATGTGTTTTGATAGAGCCAATACATGAAGCCACATTCCTTGCTTCCCTGAATCCAGGACATTGGCTGCTCTACTTGTGCCAGCTGGCAAAGATTCCCATGGGGATGCCTGCCAGGTATGTGCCATCAGAAAGCTACAGCCGCTGCTACTCATCTTTTCTGTCCCTAGACCTCTCCTCCCATGCCAGCGACTCTAAGGAGATGATGCAGGAGCCAAAAATACTAGCTACTGTTGGCATAGCTGGGAGACTAACAGTGTCTTGGGCTGAATGGAGTAAAAGAAAGAATTTGCCTTATGATTCCTAGACATATCTGAACTACATTACCTTAAAATCAAGTATAGATCGCATTGGGTTAACACAAACATGACTTCTCAGTATCCTCTGGCCATGAGAGTCATGTTTAATGGATTACTGAGCCATGGTTGTGCACCCATACCAGTAGCAGAATTAATCTCAATTTTACTGAGATTTCTCTTTCTGTCAGGGTGGGGTATAAAAATTTGACCTGCTAAAAATTAATGTGTTAGTAAATGCTTGCAACTTTTTAGGAGTGATGAGTTAAATTATTCTGTTCTGAAATCTAGTTCTTTCTAACATTTTTTCTGTAGCCTTCATGTTATGACCAGAGAGCTAGTATGCTTTCTGATTTGTCACATAGCTGAAAGCTCTTGAGAAGCTGGAGCGGTCTACCTGCAGCTACACTGAATTATTCATGTGGACTAATGAAGGTGAAACTATCCCAAAGTCACCCTGCGGTCTGGCCTGCTGGCTGGCTGAGGCAGCTCGGAGGTGGTGCCCTGTGGCAGGACAGACCTGGATCAATAACCCCCCTCTTCCTCACCTCCCGTGCTCCCCTCTGACGGCCTACATCAGCCAAAAAGCCTTCAACAGTCAACACACAGAGTCAGTTGTCTCAGTTACAGTCCGTTCCACTGCTGGGTTCAGGTATTTAAAACATATCCCTTCTAAGAAAACTTACAAAGTTTTAAGTGAGAGGCAGGTTCTTGTAAGACTGACTGAAAGAAGAGGGAAGCGGCGGTTAGGCGCTGACAGGCCGGGAGCCGGCGGCTGACGGCGGAGCGGCTGAGGCGGCGGAGCGGGCCCGACGGAGGGCTCAGCGCCCTGAGGACACACCGTGCGCCGCGCCATCACAACCGTGCGCCGCGGGGCTGGCGCAGAGGCCAGCGCAGAGCTGGCTGGACGAGGCGGAAAGCGCAGGGCTGAAGCGGCAGGGACGGGGACCGGGGACCGCGGGCTGCCCTGGGCCGCCCGGCCGGGGGCCACGATAGACACACACCCCCCCGCGCCAGGGCGGTGCCATGACAACGCGGGAGGAGGCGAAGCGAGGCGAGCCGGAAAGCGCGGCCCTCCCGACGCGTCCTCTCTGGCCGCAGGAGGATTTACTCTCTGTGGCGGCCGCTCGTTCCCCCAATGGGAGGCGGCGGCGGGCGGCATGGCCCGGCATGCACCGCGGCCCGCGCCTCACTTCCCGGCCGGGCCGCTAAGATGGCGACTCCCATGCACCGACTCATCGCTCGGAGACAGGCGTGAGTGTGGCGGACGGTCCCATAGGCAGGGGGGTCCCGTAGGCGAGCCGGAGCGAGGGGAGGCCCACCGGGCAGCGCCCTGAGGCATCGTCTGGCGGGGAGGGGGCGGCTGCGGGCCCCGGGGGAGCGGGGCCGGGGCAGGAACAGGGGCGTCCCCCGCGAGTGGGCCCGGGGGCTTTCTGAGGGCACACATTCCCTTTCTCGGCGGTGCTCTGCATCCCAGGCAGGGTGCTGCTTGTCTGTAAGGATATTGCCCCAAAATACGGCCCGGTTAGTGACATGACTGTGGTGAAATGATGAGAGTGAAAGCGGCATTGTGGAAAAGGAGAGGAAGTCTTCAAAGTTTCGCTTTCGGTGTTAACGCTGGTTAGCAGCGTTTTGGGAGAAGGCTCCCTTACAGGTGTCGGCATGCCAGAGTTCTCGGTGAAGTGTGTAAGATCTTTTGATGCCGGCAGTTACCCGTCTTCATTGTAGACTTTAAACAGTCAGTTTAAAAAATAAATTCTAGGTTCATGTCATGATCTATCTACAGAACTATAAAAGAAGAGGGAAAATGCCAAACAAGCAACATTTATTCAGATATAGATATTGCATTCAAGTAATCCTCTCAACACCAAAGGGATCTGATTGCCAAACACTGAAATGAGGAAAAGCCAACATTTTTGCTTGTTTCTGTTAAGTATGGCAAATACCTGTGTTCCACTCTCCTGTGTTACTTGCGTTGGCTTTTTTTGTTTGTTGTGTTGGGGTTTGTTGTTTGTTTGTTTTTCCTTCCTTAGAATAATTTATTTCTTGCATTTCAATTTTTGGAGCATGCTTTTTTTTTTTTGTCTGATCATAGGAGTTGGACAGAATATGGATGACTTCTGCATTCTCTTTCCTTTTTTATTTTTCAGTACGATTTCTTTTCTGTTTTCTAATGAAAAGTAACTTGTGATTTCAAAGTACTCATGGAATGCTTGTTCTTTTAAGCTGGTATTTTATTATGAGTCAAGGATTGATTTCTTATGCTACTTTATATGTCTCAACGTGCTCGATGGGTATATGCTGAGTTGTACATCTGCCAGCCTTTGCTTCTAGGTTGTGGTTGTTGATCCTGGCTAAAAGTTTGCTTCAGTCTCGTGCTTTTCATTAGTAGTTAAAACTTGTTAGTGCTGATATGGTATTTATAGATCTGTCGTTGTTGAGCTGTTTTGATCTGTTTTCCTGGTAATTACTTATATTGCTTTTAGGGCTTGATCTTATCATTTTAGCTTGCGTAGAATTGTCTGTCCTGGTCATGTGAGTACTACTAAAACCCTGGAAATACTGAGTTATTTTATTATTGCTTTAAACTCCCATTTTATTCCTGTGGAGACAGATCTGGGCTAGTTTGAGGTATAAAAACATTCACTTTTTAGTTATGTGTGTTGATGAAGAGGAGGGAGTATCCTTGTTCTGTTTATATGTAATTTGTGGCAGAGCCAGAAGTCCAAGCAAGACAACGCAAACCATTCAAAGATGTTGGCATTTTTTTGTTCATTACTAGATGTACTGCTTGCTGTTAAAGTTCAAGTTAATTGTGCAGCATAGGTTGCAAGTTTAATTAGTTTTCTAGTGCAGATTTAGGTTAGTATTTCTAAAGCCAGATTATGAAACCGAATACTCTTTGTATTGAAAAAGGGATAGATGTTCAGAACAAGATTCCCTTCAAGATGGCTAGAGTTGAAAGAGAAGCAATTCACACTTTGCCTTGAAAAGCAACACTCATTTTGAGAGAAAAATGCTCCCTAGTGGTCTGTCACTTCATGCTCTCTGAATACTAAATGAACAGTCTAGGAGCCTCCTCCTAGTTAAGCCAAGGCTGTTGATTTCAGGTAATTTAGATGGGCTGACCTTGAAAAATTAGTAATTTGGTGTTTGGAAATAAAAATGATAGGAGGTGGAAATAAGTTACAGTATTTGCAGTGAACTGCATGGGAGCTACAAAGTCCTTATTTCAGTCCTGGCTCTAAAACTAACTTGTGATTCTGACCTTGATTGAGTCACTTGACCACTGTATGAGTGTCCTTATTTGTAAAGGAGGAGGGTGTCTGTCCTAAGGAGGAGAAGATAGCAAAACACCTTTTGCAAAGCTTCTGAATAGTGGAGTAAGAGCTAGAATAGGAAAATATACATTTTCTCCCTTAACTGGCTTTTAATAATGGTCAAAGGATTTTACCACAGTGTGAAAACCGAAATGTGGATGTAAAATGCTCACTAAATCCTTCAGGTATTTGGATGGTGCAGAGTAGTAAGTGAAGTCTTGCTTGATTTACATTGCGTGAAGTGAGCAAGAATCTGGTTGGTCTTATGATAAACCTTCTGCCAGCCTTTAATGAATCTTATGAAAATGCAAATAAGCTACAACTAGGAGCATCTCTGTTTTGTTTGCTCAAAGTCCTAGGCTCTCTGTGAGAATTTGGCAGTTTGGTACTTGAATGTTTAATACTAGCATTTGGAAATGAGGCTGCCTGCTTTCTGCTAACAGTGTTCTAAAGATAATTATTTATCTGAAGCAAGCTAGAATCATATGCAGTTATTGAATGGTTACAAATTGTATGCAGTGTAATCATTCCCAGTAACTGTTGTACAATTATTATCCTATAGTGCTAAAAGCTGTGCCAATTAGGTTGATCAAAATGTGATTTTGGTGACAGGATTAATCTTTGTTTACTGACAGAGAATGGTCCTAGTAGCGTTTTTCAAAATGTTTAGACTGCTTACAATATCTAAAGGGGGTGGGATATCATGGAGTCTCAAGAGTACAGGAAGGTACAAGGCAGGCTCACCAGCACTAGTGTAAAACTAAAAATGGAATTCAGGTGCAGTTGATGAGTGTGGTGACAGTTATGTCAGTAGTTCAGCATTTGCTACTTTAGCAGAAGATGACTGAAGCTGAAGCTCTGGAATAGAGGAAAAAGTGTCTCCTTGTTCTCTTTCATAAATAGTTGATATGAGAATGTTTTAATAAATGAAAATCTGTTTGCCTAAATTCTGTATGTATCTGATGTTACTGTTCTTGTCCTGATTTAAGATGTGATGTATAATAGCTAAAGCACCCACGAATGTCTGGTGTAATCATAACTACATACACTCTTTAGAATCTGTATGACAAAAAAAAAAGGTTTTTTCAATAGGTAGAACAGGCTTGGAATCAGTCACTTAAGCAATTCTGCATTTTTCTAGGGAGGCAAACAAGCAGCATGTAAGATGTCAAAAATGTTTAGAGTTTGGACATTGGACGTATGAATGTACAGGGAAGAGAAAATACCTGCATAGACCTTCAAGGACAGCTCAATTAGCGAAAATTCTTAAAGAAAAAGAAAAGCGGTTATTACTGCAGCAAAGGTAAGATTGACAGAATGAAAATGTCTAGTTTATTAATTAAAAGATAATTTTTATGTGGGTGGGAGAGATGGTGTCTTAGTCTATTTTCTGTTATCTTTTCTTCCAGACTGTGTGACGCTTGCTTAATATTAGAGCCATTTTGTGTGTTAGTGGAGTATGTGCATTTGGGTCCCACAAAATTAAAATGTTGTTCATTGACACCTGCTCATCTGAAATACAATTAAAACTTTTTTGGCCTGTCTGAAACAAAAAAGGGCACTAAGCTAAAGTTAAAACATTTGGAGCCTTTTTTTTTTTTTGTAATGAAATGGTGTTTCCTGAATTGCTTGGTTGCATATGTTTGTGTGCTGGTACGAGCAGGTTGGTGTAAAAACTGTAAATGTATTCATAAAAAAAGAAGGAATTTTTTTGACTTCTGTTTAGGTTTGCTGTTAGGCTGTGCAGTTGAAACCTGGTCTTCTGGGTATGACCTGACAGGTCCTGAAAGATGGTGAATTGAAGGTGAAATTGCTTGTTGCTTAGCCATTGTGCTCGAGTCTATATATGGGATAATTTTATATAGGAGTTACAGGCCTGTTCAGCGTCTGTCATGAATGGAGTTTTTTGAGCTGTAAGTCTAACAGTCCACAGTGCGAGGGGTACGTGCTGTGAAAAGTCATCTCAAGAAAGGAAGACTAAGTAATCCTTGGATGGGGAACAGTTTTTAATCCTGCTTAAATTGGGCTGGATTCATACTGGTTATATCATCATAAGTTCTCCGAAGCTCCTTAACTGTGCCATGGGGCACCCAGTTCCATAGGTGCCAATATTACACTTTCAAGGATGAAGCTTATTCTTTGTGGAAAGAACAACTTTCTAGGGCACGCTTTTACTTACCGCATAGCTTGCTTTGGAAGGTTGTTTCTTGTCTGCAGAGAAGTTGGGTCTCCTACAGGTCTGCTTCAGAGTATTTGTACATCATCTTTAAAGATCTGATAATGAATCATTAACCAGAAGGCAAACATAGTCTAATAAGGTTAATATTTACTTTTTGACAACCATGTACAAGATTTTTCAGCATTAACTCATTTCAGCAGTTGTTCCAGGATCCTTCTGTTTGCCCAGTGTTGACCCCACAATTCTGATGGCCATTATGGAGGTTTTGCTTACTGGTGCCAGTAGAGCCTGCTGCTTGCCCATCCTAGAGTAGGGAGGAAAGGGGAGAAAATGCTTATTCAATAACTTAGTGATGTTACTGCATTTAGCCAAACCCAGGATGCCTGAATCTTATTTATGGTTCTGAAGACAGTGTGGTGCCACAGGGAAGATGACCAAGTGACAGGAATGAGATCTGTTTGATCTGCGGGGGACTGACCCCTCTCAGCTGCGTAGTTCCCAGAGTTGTGAACTCTCTATACTCATCCAGACGGGAAACGCTAGAGGGAGACACAGACCCGTGCCTCCGGAGCCCGTGTTACTCGCTTGCTGAATTAGGTCCTGTCTTCTGAAAGATGCTTTGGGATCCAATTCTGTTTACTCACAACAAACCTGTGAAACACCTGGTTACCTATGGTAAGGGTATAAGGCCCTCATAATATAAATATTGACAGCATTCAGCAACACAGGAGGGATTATAACTTGGTTCAAAATTTGAAGATCAATGAATCTTCCTCTTGCCAACAGGAGATTGTGGGGTGTGTGGAAAACTCTTCTGTGTAAATACAATATTTTCATACCATATGTGTGAAAATAAAAAGAAGAAAAATCTTATTTTTTTCTGACAAACAAATGGCATCAAGAACCTTTATTAAAATACAATATAACTTACACCTAATGCTTTTTTCTTTTTACCCTTTTCTGGAGTTTTTATCAGCACATACTACTGTCTAATTTCAAAATGAAATATATTTGCAGTTTTTACTTTTATTGCTGTGTATTTAGGATGACTTCCAATAATAGATTTCAGTTGAGGAGAAAGTATCCTGGTTCATGAAAGAACGTACAACTTTAAGCACGTTGTAAGTATATGATGAGGGACTGCTTTAATCACACATGTATGTTCCAGGTTGAATTATGTGCTATGTATCTGCAGTGCATTGAGAAGAGCACGTGACTGGTACATTTGACTGAAAGCATTTTATTTTCTTTTCAAAAAGTATAAAAAAAATCCAGAAGTGAAGACTGGTTTAAAAAAATCCTTTAGTGTTTTGTTAAAAGAAACTTTCTTCTGTATTATTTACCACTAAAACTTTCTGGGAGTGTATGAATACATGGGAATCTGAAAGATAAATAGCTGGAAAGCATCAATATAAATAGATTGTTCTGTGTCTTTTTGTACTTGAAAGAAATGAATGGTGAAAGCTACATACTAATTCAATATTTTACCCTTTGTTTGAATTAGTTCAATTATTGCTAAATACGGTTATACAGAACTTTTTTTATATCCTTTTCTCCTGTGCCTTTCCCATCCCCCAAAATGTTGTTGTCTGTGTAATATGAAGAAGAATAGAGTAAACCATACTTATCACGGAAAATTAGAGGTGAATTTCTGCTTTTTTTTTTTCTTTCCTGATTTGTAGGTATTGTTGTTTTTCTGGTTTGAATAGCGACTGAAAATAGATGCCAAAAGAAGTTTGGGTGGTGCGGCACTCTGGTGGTGGGATACCAATTTTCTAATGTTAAACTGAGTTCCACTGTGCTCCTGTTTATTTAATTTTCTTATTGCATTAATCGAAGCCATTGTTTTTCCCCCCTTAATTAGTGCTGGAGAAAGTACTGCAGAAAGGAAGGCCAAGAAAAAAAGGTATGCAGGGAACAATGACAAATTGTGCAGCTGTGTCAGTGTGTGATCTTGCATGGGGTATGGCGGCAGGAAACTTGGAAGGGGCGTGTGGGGAAACTCAACATTGCAAATACAGTTTTGATTTTACTGCTTTTAGCCTTTTACAGACATTTGTATGACAGATATTTGGAGAATTTCTACTCCTCCCTGTCCAAAAACTCTAAATTCTTTGTCCTCTGCTTTTCTCCCTACTGATTGTCCTATCTCTACGTGATCTTGATTTAATAATAAAAATCTTCCTATTTCTGCCTCAAAGTTTGCCAAGTGTATTTTAAACAATTGTGCAAGAATGGCATACTGTTTTCTAGCTCGTAATCACTCCATCTACCCATCTTGCTCTTCCGTTTCTTGTTTTCATTCCCTTCTGGTAGCAGTTGTCTCTCTCTCAAGCTTTGTGTAGAGAATGGAATGAAGCATCCAGAAAAAAAAAAAGCCAAAACCCAACCCCAAAACCAAACAAAAACCCCCAATCCAAGACCAAATAAACCTCCCCTCCCAGTACTAATTTAAGCCAAGAACCCTTTCTCTTCTGATGTTATTTCTACTCCACTTTGCAGTTACGTTTGCTTGGGAATTTGCTTCTGTTTTTATTAGCAAAATGCTTTCTGGAACAGCTGTAACCCTGTCTGTAATACTCCTGCTAATCATGTTCTGAGTTTTCCTGACGCGGGATACCTGTACAGTAGTAGCCTCATTATCTCTTTGCATTTAGTTGACTGTTCTCCGTCTCTAATTTTGTAAAAACAGTTTTTGGAAGATTTTTTTTTTAAAGACTAGGCCTTGTTCTTTGTGTGGCAGTCATTAAATAAGCCACAGCAGTTTTTTAAAACATGCCTTTATTTTAGGCTATCATATGGAATGTGGCTTTACTGGAATGCTTCTTGGTGAGTGTCTTAGTTCTACTATCAGAATATGTTTTAACAAAGGCTTCTCTCTCAGTAGTGTCCATTTATTGTTAGAGTTACTTAGGACTAATGAGATCATAAGTTAACTGATTTCTGAACAGTGTAGTTCAGACCTCTTCCTGCCTCAGCTTTCTCATGCTGCAGTCTCCTACTTGGCATAATGATTTTCAGAATATTTGAGCTCTAAACCAATGCAAAAATGCAAAGAGTAAAAGGATTTATGGGGGAGGGGGTGGTTTGGTCACTTTTTTCTTAGAATTTTAAAATTCTTCTAGGTTTGAATTGTTATTCTGGTTTTATGCAAGCAGCAAATCCATCAATGTAAATTCCTTTCCAGATAGTTTGCTATTTATACTTTTATTATGGTACAGGAAGAATTAAATGCAGAAAATTCAGCAAAGGGTTACCATTGAATATACTAGTTCCAGATTAAAAAAGAAAAAAAAGCAAAAGTTAGGGTTCTGGCAGTAGTGAGCACTAACCTTTTGCATAGTGTATGTTTGTTTTGATATAAACAGTAATAAGTAAGCTACAGGCTTAACCAGAAAAACAGGAACAGGCAAAACAGCTGTTGTACAATAATTGTGACCTCAGGTGACACCGAGCTGTCTTCTGGGTGCATGTTGGCTCCAGCGTTCCCATGCGGCATGCTCTGGTTATTAACTGAAAGCCCGTTTTATGCTTGGATCACGGATAAATCTACCTGTCTGAAGGGTAGAATCATGCCTTAATTAACTTGTTTCTTCAGGCTTGCAGCTGTGATTGTGCCCAAAATTGTAGATTCAATTTAAGTAGCCTGTTTAAAATCAGCTGGGGTTGTTAGATGATTGCAATAGAATTAGAAGGGACAAAAAGGCTCAGAGAAGGGCAATAGCATGTGTTACAAAAGGCAGCAGTCATCCCACAGTTGGTGTGTAGAGATCATACGAGATATTAACACTTGCAAACTTGTTTTGAGGAGAATGAATGTTTGTCAGCTGGGGAAATTTTGTATCTGTACAGTGGTGTAGTAGACCCCAAAATCTTAGATCTACCAGTCTATAGTATTGGGATTGTCACATTACCTAATTAGGACAAGGTGAAGTAGGTGAATTTTACTTGCTCCCATCTCCATCCTCATTCTGTAACTGGCAACAGGCCACATCTTGCATCACCTGAAAACAAGTATCTGCTTGTTTCTTCTCTCATAGATCTAGCTATTGCTTCTGTCTAGGAGAGGCAGTATTAAGTGTTATATTCTGATGTTTGTGAGTGGATTTCAGATTATAACCTAAATATTGGAGGTCCATGGACTGCTTCTATGGATTCTATGACAGATGATTAGGAAGAGAAGTTCAGAGTTATCATTCAGGTGATCCTCTGACTGATTCTTGTCCATATAAATGGCTCTGCACATCTAATGAAACTGTTCAGATTCAAACTACTAGTCCCATTTTTTTGTTTGTTTTCCTCATCCTAAAACTAGTTTTTCACAAACAGTAAGTCTGTATTTAATCAGCCCTTATGGATTTATCTTTAATAAACAGCCATTGTGGCTGCATGCACAGAGATAACAGATTACAGATACATTATAAAATCTTCAGTGGTTCACAGCTTAATACATGCATCCAGATTTGTCAGCTGATGTGACCATGGCTGATACCATGAAAAAACATTACTCTTTCTCTAATAGCCTTAACATAAGCATTTCCTGAGTTGCTATATTTAACCAAACCCTCTGATAAAAACTACTACATTAATTTCCTAATGGAAAAAAGATTCTGCATTATTACGTCTAGCATTTTTGCGTGCTATTTGGTTGGCTTGGCGGGAAGGGAGGTGAATTAGTACCTTTACACTTTGATTGGAGAAAGATCTATGGGAGGACTTAATTGTACTTTCTTGGAATTCATATTGCCTTACTTAATCAGACACCTTCATCTTGAGAACAACAGCCTCAGTGAGGGCTAAACATAGAAAAAATTGCAGAGGATATAGAAACCCACTTTGCTACGTTTGTAATTTTGTCTTTATCTTTGACTGTTTCCACTCCTCTTCCACCCTGAAAACAAGCATCCTGTAGTGGCAGGTAATTTGGGTTCTTTTGCCAGGAGTAATCTAAGAACAATTTCCGTTGAGTACAATTCTGACATTTGTGAAATCACTGATGAAACTTCCACTGACTCTTACATTGCCAAAATTCCACTCCTTATTACAATGGTGTGCTAGGGAACTGATCTTTGTTAATTTTTCCCTGAGGTTTTAGTAGTGCAGGACATTCATGCTTCTCCTGCAGCCTTGCTCTTCTATTTAGCCAAGATAGTAAAGACACTCATCATTACTATGAACAAGATCCTTGCCAGCTTTCAAAATTAACCTTTTTCTGTAGTCCTGTTCTGGCTTACTTCATGTACATGGTGTCACTCTGCCATTGCTCAAATGACCAAAATGCATTTGCTCAGAATTAGAGGGGTGTGGGGTTCTCTTACATTGTCAGGCCTGGAAATTTTCAGACCAAATAATTGATCTGTGGGTTACAACACGGTGTAAAGAACAGTGTGTAATGAACACTGTCTCTGGCAGGCCTGTTCTCATCTGTGTATTTGTTTTCTTTCAGATCTAAAAGCGTGACCAGTTCCAGCAGCAGTAGCAGTGCCAGCTCGGCTAGTGATTCCTCATCCGACAGTGAAGATTCTTCTACCTCCTCTTCTTCTGATGACAGTGACAGCGATGAGAGCTCCTCGACTTCCTCATCTTCTCCATCCTCGAGTAGCACTTCCTCTTCTTCAGAGTTTGAATCGGATTCTAGTTCCTCCAGCAGTAGCAGCAGCAGCAGCACAGACAGTAGTTCTGATGATGAGCCACCAAAGAAAAAGAAGAAGAAATAGTGTGGTGCAGTGTAGAACTGTTGTTTAGTGAATGATAACACTCTTCAACGATGTTTTGAGCACATGGTTGCCAAACAGTTTACCTGGTCAACATTTCTACTGCTAAAACTTTCTAAATGTTTTGCATAGTTGTTCATAGGACATGAAAGGTATTCGATGGCACGTGAGGCTTACTGAAAGAGTATTTTTGTGGTTTATCCTTTTATGGAAAATTTTACTTTTTTAGTTCAAAAATCTATCATCAGATTTGTTTATATGAGCTAAGGTCCAGTAACCTGGATGTTTACATGCTGGAAAGCAAAAGCATTTTTGTTGCAGATCATGCTGTGCATCATATGCTACTCCTCTGTTTATGACAGCTTCACTTACATTGAGAAAATCCTCTAAACTATTAGAAGCAAAAGTTTTATACTGCTGGCTGTAGGGCACTGTCATTGTCGAAATTGAATGCACAACATTGCACACAGAGGGCCTTCCATCTCACCGTTAACAAATGTATTATATGCTGCTGAGCTCTTTTTCTGATGGCTTTTCCTGATGCTTTCAGGTTGAGTCTTAACTGCAACATAAAACTTTAAGTAGTGTTCATTTGTTAACGATCAGTATACTACTCGTACTGTACAGAGGCTTTAGTCTTTTCAACCCGCCTGTTTCCTTAGCTCATGTATTTGTAGTATCTTCTGGAGACACAGAGTGTCTCTTGCAGCAGCGTCTGGGTAAGAGCGAGCAGTGTACTGCGGAAGAATGATCACTGATGCTGCTTAGGGGTTTCATCTTTGTGCCTTTTTTTTGTAAATTAAATGTATCCTCGTGAGAGAAGGGCTTGAGTGGGTGTTTTTCAGAACTCCACTAGCTTTCCATACAGAATACGGTCAGTAAAACCAGAGAACTAGTAGTAATGAACAAAATGGGCACTGTTTTCAAGGAAATAGGAAAAAGGCTATTTTCACTGGTTGCTCAGTAAGAAAAGGAGTCACCTTTAGAGGTCCCAAAGGAAAGTGTTTCCCTTTTGATATTTTTTGCAAAAAATTGTTGTGTAATGCAAGATTACTGATCTGTTTTGTTGGGCATATGGTGGCTGGCATTATAGTCTGCAGTATAATCAGTCCATTATTTTTATGTAATTCTGTGTACGTGTCTGTGAAAATCTGGCATGGGAGAAGCAAGTTAGTGCAAAAAAAAAACAAACAACAAAAGCAAAATCCAAGAGTACTGCAGAACAATTATTGCTGGTTGCACATTGAAAGTTATTTGTTCTTTTGGTGGATTGAAGCAGTTGGCATTAGTATTTTAATTTGTGATGCAGTCTCCTAAATTTCTTATCGTTGGAGTGCCCTTTTTGGGGAGGGGCATCACATGTGGATGAATTCTTAAATATCTTGGTTTAGGTAAAATATAGTAACTAAACTATTTTTTATATTTTTATGGAGAAAGTAGTGCGTAGAATTACTTTTGAATAAACTGTGCTTATTTAAATGTTTGAAAATATGTATGTTGTGTGTTTTAGTCTGTAATCATTACTGTGTTTTACAGAACACTCTGCAGACTGTAAATAAAATTACCAGAAAATTGTTGAAGTTGTCTTGAGTGAATGTACCATTTAATGGGAAAAGTTAATAAATTATTAAACGGTAGTTGCTAAGTTCATGCTTACTGCAAATCCAAATGGAAGCGATACCGTAGTAGCAAAGTGTGGGTGTGGAAGCCCTTTGGAGTATTGAGGCTCAGGTACCTCTGCCACCCTTTTAAGACCATCTTGTACATTTGTTTCTTTAATGCTGCTGGTGTTTGTGTGTAGGTGGTTTTGTCGGAAGTGTGCATTGCTTCGCACAAATATGTTATTTCTCCCCATTAGGTTGTCTCTGCCAAGAAAAGAGATGTTTAAGACTGTTAGATGAGGACCAAGTACTAAAGCTCGTCAGCTCCAGGGGGTTGGTCTCTTCGGGCTTCTGTTCAGGTTTGGTGTCTTAAGTGCAGACAAATTGGGTCCCTTCACAAAGAGAGAAGGAAACACTTGTGTGCGTGTTGGGCACTGTCAGCAGCGGCTAGGGGATGGTAATGTAATTACAGATGATACTAAGGAGACCTTAATTTAACTTCTGGTCTGCTGTTGGCTCATGAGTGGAGGCTGGAAGAGGTGGCTTGCTGCTTTCACTGGGCTCTGGTACTGCCAGCTGCTGGTCACATCCCAGACCAACCATAACTGCCTCTGTCCTGAGATATTTATTTTTTTAAATGTTTGATTTCAAAGACAATATTTTTGTTGTGTTTTTTTTTAATTGCCCTTTCTGTTGAATTTGTCACTACATGTTCTTGTTTTACAGAGTAAAACCCAGCAGCCTGTCAAGAGCCAGTTAACCTTTCCCTAGATCACATCCTGATTTCTTACTGCATGCTTTGATTCAAACTTTTTTCAACGGGAAAGGTATTTCTTTGATTACTGTCTTCCAAAGCTCTAGGTTATGTACAAAAGATCATTGATTTTAAAAAAAAAAAAAAAGCCAACAAAAAAACCCCACTAACTAGAAATTATTATCTTTATTAAGCAGTTACATGAGACCTGCGTAGCTCTGAACAGCCTCAATTTTAATCCTTCCAATTAGAAGTAAAGCTGCCGTCGCTAATTGAAGGGAAGCAATTGCTGCAGTCTGGTAGAAAAACAGCCTCAGGAAAAGGCATCGCATTTCAAGGAGAACCACTGGAACCGATGGGAGAGCAGGAGGAGGGAGAGACAACCTGATCTTCTGGTCCAGGCCTTTATTAAATCAAACATCTGTCAGTCAGGAACAGGTTTTTGGGTGCCCTCAATGAAATTGCATTATACAGTCTCTTGTGGATTGATGGATTTATTTATTTATTTTTTTAGGGAGGAGTCCTTAATAAATAGGACTTGCTATCAAGTGGATTTGATTTATAAAGAGACGATTCAACATACCTTAACCCCATGGGTTTAATTTGCTTTATGAATTATATTTACCCAAGCTCTGCTTTTAACCAGACACTGAGACATCAGCGGTGTCAGCGGCAGAGCTTCACAGCCTTGTGTTGTTAATTGAGATGGGGGGGGTGGTGGTGGTAATACCAAATGTGAGAATAGGTTTGGCTTCTGGGATGGGGGTATATCAGAACCATCACTGGCAGAACATAATTGTAGAAACATCATTGAAACATGATAGGAATGGGGTATTTTTATTATTCCCTGTTGCTTTCTGTTGTTTCCAGCAGAGCGTCACTTTCCCAGGGGCACTGCCCATAGAGCAGAGGGAGTTGTGGGTGCATTTGGGTTCCAGGTAGGTTGGGGATCCTGCCCCGTTTGATCCTGTTTTGGTCATATTTCAATGTCCTGCCAAACTTCAGATTGAACTGTCAGTTAAATTAGTTCTGAGCTGATTGAGATTGGCTCTAGACTTAACGCTGTTATTGTGTCTTTTTACAGCATTTTTGTATGAAGGGTCTCTGCAGTCACAGTATCACAGACTATACTTTTCAAAGAAAACTTAGATTCTGGAGTTTGTTATGCTTGTGAAAAAAAAAAAAAGGGTGGCTTTTTTTGCACTGTTCTGCTGCGCTTCACTCATGTTTCAAATATTGAAGTATTACTTTTAAAATAAGAATTCAAAGTAGAACTATTTTGAAATCAGTTTATGTGGAGGAAGTAGTTTTTGTTTAAATGCCAAATGTTTATACATGATAGTTGTAGGGTTTTCAAAAATAGCCTCTTCTGGACATTATTTTAAATGCCAATTCTGGAAGCTGCGGTAACCCTGCCGGCGTAAGGGGGCTGTCCCTGGGGCAGCTCGGGTTCAGTCCGAGCTCTGCCGCCCGGTTTAGGTCAGATCTGCTGGTTTTGGTCAAAAATGAGCGTCGCGATGCTCCGCTGAGATGAAAACCGGAGTTCTCCGGCAGAGCAGGGAGTTGCACAAAGGCGTCGGAGCGGCTCGGGAGCGGCGCTGCCCCGCGGGGCCTACCCGGGGGACGCTGGGGAGGATTCTGGAGAAAATTCTGAAATAATTATTTAGAAAAATTAACTGCTGCCCCTGCGTGCCCCAGCACGCGGCCAACGGGCCTGTCACCGACCGATCTGCGGGTAATTACCGGCGATGACTTTACGCCCCGTCTCAGAGCAGTTACAAAGGGGCGTTTGTTCCGAAGTCCAATATTGAAATTTAAATATTGGCGAGCACGTGACCCCGCGCGCCGCCGCCAGGGGGCGGAGCGCGCGCAGCCCTACCACGTGACGCGGGCCGAGCCGCGCCCCTCCCTCCCCGCCCGGCGGGGTCACGTGCTCGCGGCGTCCCCTCGTCGGCGGGTCACGTGAGCGGCGGCGGGGCTGCGGCGGCGCGGGGGCTGCCGGGAAGCGCGAGTGCCCGGCTGCGGGCGGAGGGAGGGAGGGAGGCCGGAGCCGGGCGAGGGCCCGCGGGCTGCCCAGGCCGACGTCGCCGGCCCTCCCCGACCTCGCCTCGCCGACAGCCTGGCCCCGGCCCGCGATGGAGCGCCGGGACCCCTGGGGAGCCGTCGTCGCCTCCCGCCAGTGAGCCGCTCCCCCCCCCCCCCGCCCCCGAGCCTCGTCCCCCCGCTGGGGGCCAGGCCTGCCCCCGCGCTCCCCGGGCGGTCGGTGACTCGGCCGCGGCGCCCCCGCTCCCTCGGGCCTCTTCGCCCGCCCCCCCCCCACTCCTCCCCGCCCGGCGGGCCGGTGGCGGCAGCCAGGAAATGGTCCGGGCCTAGCGGAGCGGTGAACGGAGGTGAGACGCAGCCGGGGGTGGGGAGGCGCCGGGGCCGGCCGCGGGGCAGGGGGACAGGCCCTCCCGCCGACGCCGACATCACCGCAGGGTCCCGGGAGCGGCCACCGTCGGGTCCCGCTCCGCTCCCCCGCGCTCGCTTCTGGGGGAGCTGCCCCGTCCCGGCTCTCCGTGCCGGCGTTACCTGCGCGGGGCCCGGCCCCCCCCGCCCCGCAGGGCTGCCGTTCCCGGCGGTTGGAATCGCCCGTTCCATGGCGCATCTCTGCCGCTTCGAACCGCGGGAGCGCCGCCCGTCCCCGCTCACCTCCTGGGGGAGTGACACGGCGAGAGGGGTCCCACAGCCGGCGGGGCCGGTGCCGGGCACCGCTCCCCCTCTCGTCCTAGAGAGCAAAGCCCGGGTGGCCCCCCTTAAACTGTCTGTTTAGGGGGGATGTGGGGGCTGGTGGGGCGATGCAGTCCCCTCTCTCGGCCGTTGGGTTTAATCCTGTTGCAGTAATTGACGTCAAGGCTTTGTTCCTTCCCCTTTGCTCTCTGCGTTTGAGGCCCTGAGCCGCTCTGGGATGGAGCGGGCAGGGTGGGGGGCTGCGGGGTCCTGGGGAACGGCTTCATGGAGGTGCTGCCGAAGGTGAGGAGAAGGGAGGCTCAGGGGGTTACTGACACAGTCACATCCTCCTGGCCAGTGACTGGATAGTCCTTACATAAAGCGTCATCCCTGATGAGGATTGTGCTGTACTGTGTAATCAAAAGAGCGATCGCTTAACGTTTCTGGAGCCTGGGCCAACAAGTGTTTTCTTTTTTCTTTCTTTTTTTTTTCCCAATGAACGAAACAAAGCAAGGAAGTGTTGAGAGTTGTAATATGGATATTGGTACTTTCAGTTGCTGTGTCTTTCATTTACTCCTTGAAATGAGAAAGTGGTTAACTGCATTTGGGGGGAAAAACGGAGAGTGCTTATACCTGTATCTCAAATATGGCCCGAAAAGATGATATTCTAACAAAAAGCGAGCTCTGCTTAGCAGGTGTGGGCCCTTCTATTTCACAAGCCCATCTCCTCGGCTTATTATGGCCTTGTTTGATCATTTACTTATGAAGAGTCTGACAGTTTTAAATGTTCCCATGTTTCCACTGATGTCAGTCAGACCTCCCACTTGCCTGTGTGAGCTGAACAGGCACTTACTCAGCATCAGTAGTCTTTGAAATTAACAACTTCTGCTGCAGTCTATGCTTTTGTTTGTCACCTTGTTGCCAGCTCCCTTCTGATTACTGAACTTCTTCTGGGTATATTTCTAGTTCCTTGCATTTCTTTAAAACTTCTGAATACTCCTCTTAAGTCACTGGAACACAGTGCTTTGCAGCCCGGGGGTGTTATTGCGAAATAGGCTCTGGTCAAGTGCTTTGGAGGAGTGGTTCTAGGCTTGATTTGTCATTTCGTTATCTACTCTAATGAGAGAAACATTATTAAACTCATAGTGCTAGTGTTGTGTCGTCCACCTCAGCAAGGTGTGATATATACAGTCTTAGTCACATAGAGACTGTATAGGGGTATTGTATTGGAGTTATACAATGGCTCATAATGGTAATCATGCAGTTCTTGTTGGTCTGTAACAACAAAGAAGATTTTACCCTTTGGCATTATTAATATCTTGGCTTTATTAGTGTATCAATGTTAATTTTTATGCTTTCCTCACTGCTATGCAGTGTATTTGCAGCTTTGTTCAAACTCTCCTCTTTTGAACAGTTTTAAAAGCCATGGAAGAAAACAGTAAATTTCAATTCCAGTCTCAAAACCAGTTTCAGGTCCGTAATATTTCCTTCAAACATCTCTGCACTTCTCATTTTCTGACTTTTCTCCGGTGTCTCAAACATTGAGAGAGCGAGGCCGAGTACCTGGAATAGGTTTTTGTGCAAGAAGGCACACAGCAAGCAAAAAAAAAAATAGTTCGTATTTGTGTGGTTTGCATTCTTCCCAGTTATAATGATCTGAACTTGAGAAAGCATGATAAAACTTCAGTGAAATATTACTTCTAGGTTGTATTTTTAGTAAGCTGCGATATACAGATGCTTTTGCATGTTATGAACCAGCTGTTTAATGAGAAGAAGCTGCATACTTTTATCTGCAAAAGCCATACACTTTGTGTTCTGCAGGTTTTGTAGATAACTAGTTGCAGCAGAAATCTGTCCTGACTTCACAGTTGATGGGTAATAAGTTGGCACACATGCACTAGTTCCTTCTTCCTTTTCTAGCTCACAGCTGCTGGCAAGGATGTTCCGCTGCACTTTGTTTTCCACTGAGGGTGCCCCTGGATGTCGGATGTGACTAAAGACGTACATGAGTTGTGTGTTACTGACTGAGAGCAGTTCATGCAGTTCACAGCATCTCGTGAAGCAGACAGGGGACTCTGTGGCCAAGTGATGGTGAAACTGCTGTCCCCTTGTCACCCCCCTGGTATTTTCAGTGCTTACAAGAGTTACCATAACTGCTTCTGATGCCTCCCTTCCTGCTCATCCTCTTGTTTTGTGAGTTTTTTAGTCATTACTACACTTTTTTCTCCAGATCAACAGAAATCTGCAGTGTTGAGGGTAGAAACATTAACCCTTGGTGATACCCGTGTCTGAGGCTGAATCTTGAGTTGAGACATGAAATCAGCCCCTATCCGATAGGCAGATTTTGCCCTTCTTGGGCACATGGAAAGAGTATGAGCATCTTTCAAGAAGCTGCCTCTACCAGCAGGAGTGTGTATGTAGAACTTGGAGGAAAGTTAGTCGCACAGTGTCGTTTTTGGGGTCTGCCTGTCTGAGGATGTAAGAATAGTCTTGGGATTTTAGTGACTTTGAGGTTTCCTTTCTGCTGCAGTAATTGTTCTCGGCCACATAATTTCAGATTGTTACTCACATGTGGTTTGTTCTACAGGCATGTTTCCTTTCTCTCATCTTACTGTAGTCTCACAGTTACCTTCAATAGAGGCTAAGAAATAACTGAACTTGAGTCCACTTGTCTTGTCACTCGATTTTAATGTCTCTCTTGGAGTTTGTATCAAGAAAGAAGCGATGTTGATGTCATTTTCGCTAAGCAGTGAGAAAAGAACGCTCCAAATGGTGAGGAGATGGAGAGGCCATAGGATGAAGAGGGACCGTCTGGAAATGAGTCAGGAAACTTTTAACAGATTACATTTAGATAGAGAAGGGTTAGATGTATGTAAAATATATTGCTAACTGTGTTAAAATAAGAAATCAGGTTCATAGAATTGCAAAGCTAAAGATGAAAGAACTTATCTGGCAAATACTCTTCTCTTGCAGGATTGTTCCTTCTCTGCAGTTACTAATGACTAACAGGATGCTCTCCAGCTTGGGAAATGACAGGGGCTCTGTCACTGCATAGGAAATACAGCTGTACAGGCTCGTGCTCTTTCCTCGTATAAAGCTTTTCTCTTAAGTTTAGTAAGCCTGAATTTTTAAAGTAGTACTGATGTCTTACTCTGTATTTGTCTCTTATGGGAATCCAGATTTATTCTTTTCAGATACTTGAACTAGATGTACGTATTCCTGTTGAATTAAAATTTCCCATGTCGAATAACCGTACCAGTGCTCTCTGAAATGAAGATGTGATGGTGTAGAGGTAGCACAGCGCAGAGCTGCAGCCTTGCACGGCTTCCTTCCTTGGCTGGTTCTGTGCCAGCTTCGTACGTGCCGTCCAAAATTCCATTTTCCCCGTAGCTGTGATATTGTTTGCCTCATGCACTCGGTGTCAGCCATCTCCCCAGGCTCTCAAATTCTTGCTGTTTTCCAAGTTTCTTTCTCCAATTTTGTGTTTCAAACCTCTTTTTTTCCCTAATGTAGTGAACTATATTTTCTCCCCAAGCTTGTAGTTCTTCACGTTGTCATGTCTCTTGTTCTTACTTGATTCATTAATTCTTGCTGATGAATGTAAAACCCAGTTTATTAACTGGCAGTAGCGCCAGGTACGGACAGGAAAAAAAGGAAAAAAAAAAAATCTCTTTGTGCTCAGTACTCTACAAACATTGAATAAGAGAAGTTCTTGCCCTGAAGTCTTGAACTAATTTTCTTCTGTTAACAGCTCATTAAGAAAGGTTTTCCTGCACTTCTTTCTATTGAGCTACAGAACCCAGTCCCAACACCACCTCACTAGGCAGCTCGTAGCACCCTTTTATTCATCTCTCTTTATTACACTTTATCATCGTTTTTATTCATGTCATGACACCTATTGATCATTTACTCACTTTCTATGTTTTATACTTAAACATATATAGTGTACTTTTACTAATATTGTAGTCCTGTCATGATGATGTTTTTCAGGACAGACTGTTTTATCATTCCAAGACTCTCCCCATGGATAGGTATCCTCCTCTCCAGCCTCACACCAGTCTCTTGCTGTTTATTCCCAGTATAACACTGAGGGCGTAAAGACGAGGTGTAGTAGACAAGAGGCCGGAATAACGGTGCGGTTCTCTTCAGTGTTAGCACTGGGGTTATTTTCCTGCGAAGGATTGATGTTTCCCCCTTTGTCCGCAGTTTCCAAGAGTCACTTTAAGATGCTTTTGGACTGGATGCAAAACTTTCCTCAGCTTTTAAGTTTAGTGGCTTATTCATGGAGGGGCAGAAGGGAGTGCTGGAGATAGGTGTGCTCCTCCTGAAGCTCTGGAGGGTGGCTCTGCTGGGGCTGGGAAGGCTGTTGGAGAATTTGTCAAACCAAAATGGATCCCTAAACTTAGTGCTTTTAAAAATTTACCTTTTACTGTACGTGGTGTTAAAATGAGGAGGTTTTGGTATGCTGTAACTCTCTAATCTGGCAACAGCGGTGAGTACTTGGTATCTCACTAGAGTTGGGTCACAGATCACTTTATTTACATATATTTTTCCAGTTTTAAGGAAAAAGTAACTTTATGTTTAAATTTTAGAACTAAGCATTGGGAAAATAGTGTTTCTAACCAGTGACAAGTTAAAAAGTACTTTTCAGGCAGGAAAAATTGTTTAAACTTGTCCTTAGCTCAGATTCCAAGATTTCATCAAGGTAATTTGCTGCCTATTAGATACTTTCCTCAACAGTTTTGGTTCCTGCTGAAATTTCACACCATTGAATAATCTCTCTTTCCAGCTTTTCCACCGAAGCGTAGCAGGTTCATATGAATCTTTACTTTGAGAGTCGCGTCGCGATCTGTGATCAGGCAGAGATGGGAGAAATGGAATTGTGTTTCAAATACAGAAACCAAATAAATACGAGGAGCACAGAGCAGATGTTTTGTTGCTCTTCTGGCTGCATACATCGTATAGATCCCGAGGTAGGAGGCACCTACCCATAGATAGACACAAACTCATAGATAAATGTACAGCCACCCCGAGGCCATATAAGGCAATGTTAGTGTAACCTCCTCCAGCATCAGAAAATCTGGAAACAAGTTGTGATAGCTTTATTTACCCGAGCAGACACTTCTCTTCGGCCCTTTTTTTCTGTGTAGAGCAGTCAGAAACATAGAATGCACTTTTGTTAGTGTTAGTGTGATCCTGTTGCAAGTGTCTGTTTTTAAATGAATATTTAATATTTATATTGGTTGTCTGCAATATTTATACATAAATTATGCTTAAAAATACTGAATGTGGACTTCCTGTATGTCCCCACCTGTGCTAACATTACTATGAAAGATCAATAGCTGATCATAATTCTACACTTTGTACATTCACGTGTATTTTTTATGTTCCTGTATTTAATTTAAGTTCCAAAAGACGTTAAAGAGATTTCAGTGATGGAAGTACTTAAATGGTTTTAATCAGGCTTTGATGTGCACAAATCATTAAAGCGAGTAGGATGAGGAGATAAGAGTCCACAATTCTCTTTGTATAGTTTGGCTGCAGAGCAGCTAAGGGAGTATTTTTCCTATAGGGGAGGGTTATAGCAAACCAAAAAAGCCACATCAAAATGGGAACTTAGTTTTTGTGTGTTATGTATTTTGTGGGCAGAGGAGTAACCAGAGTTTCTGGAAAAAAAAATCAGAAATGTGCCAATCTCATTTTCCAGTGTTCCATTACTATTACCATAAGCATTTCCTTATTTAAAGGTAATTAAAAAAATTGCTTGGTCAAAGTCCAAATCTGAAAAATTGAGCCATTAAGATGAAAATTTTGCAAAAATTGAATATGGAGAAATGGGTTAAAGGACTTAATGGAGGAAAATGTTGTAAAGTTAATTTAGGGAGTTGTACTGTTTTTTTGACATAAATAAGAATAGTAACCTAATGGAAGTTGCTGGGATTGAAAAATGCTTGATTTTATGAAGAAGTCTTAATACTATTTTATTCTTGTAATTTCAAGGCCCTTGAGGCATAAAGATTGTCCGAGATGAGATAAAATGGACAATCTTGTGTCGTTTTTTTTTTGATGTGCTGGGCGGTCCTGTACAGAAAAGAGCTTACTGAGAGTTTTGTTTGTGTGTTTTGAGTAGGTTTTTGTATATTTGGGTGGACAGGTGGCTGGTGGTGGTGGGGTTTGCTGTTTGTCTGAGATTTACCCTTAAACCTTCCCGTTGGCATGTGGTCTGTGTGTGCGCGGGCTGTGGGTGGAAGCAGCACGGCCACTCTCCCTGATGGGGGGATTGGCTTAAATTCACCCGTGAAATTTTGGAACCGCTGTGTTTAATTTTGTCCTTATGATGCTGCTAGGATAAATGAGCATCTTATTAGAATGTTGATCTGAGACAGTGAAAACTGGCGTAGATAGCCTTTGAAAGATAAAGGGTGAAAAGGTTTTTCCTGGAGTAATGATTACTTCTGCTGAAATATCTGCACCAATTATATTTAATGAGGAAAAAAAACAAGTAAGAAGTTTGTATTGTGACACATTCTTAGCCAGTAATTACCAGAAATATGTTTTACTAGGGGAGAATTTTAACAAGGAGTCTTGAGCTTAAATTTGTTAATCACTAATAATCTCCTAAAAAAGGACTTTTCTTTCTTCATTTGGCTCCAATTTTCTCCTTTTTAAGAAAAAGTTGCATTCTTTTATGGCCACGTGAAGCAAGATCCATGCTGAATTGATGTTTAAAGATGTTTTCATGGTGTCCTCTTCATGTACCTAACTGGCCTAAGCAGTTTGTGATGACTTTTGTTGTTTGTTAGGGTGAGTTTTTTTGATAAATCCAATTCCCGTGTGCTCTGCCCCGCAGAGAAACAGCGTGGGGGACGCTGCTGAGTGCAGGGACTTGCTGCCGGACTCTCCTCCTGCTCTCTGTCCCGGTGCGCACCAGCGTGTGTTTATTCAGAGGAATGTTAAATACATTCAGTCATGATTTACTGACAGACTTGAAAACTAAAGATGGTCAGAAGTGGGTGTGGTTTAATCTTGGTTTCTATTTAAGAGAAGACGAGTACAAAATTTGGATCTCATTGGCTGGTATAATGGGGTGATTTCTTGCCAGCAGGAGTGTACTTTGTATTTATACAATTTATTTTAATCTATTATACAGCTTAATATTTTTTAAATTATTATGCATAAGTAAATAGTGAATCATACCTTTAAAAAATTAATCTTGTACATAATAGAATTCAGTTAATTCAGCCAACAATGAGGAGTTGCCGTCCATGCCAGGTGCCTAAGAAAGGCAGCAAAACAGTTTAATTGAAGCTATTTGTCCACCATAGGCATGGAAACTTTAACAACAAGAAGCATTTCTTGCCATATAATTTCTGTAGCACTTGAAAGCGGTTTTATCTGTTAACAGAGACATTATAAGGTTTAAGTTTTGTAACAAACTGAGGCGCTGGAAGTCTCTGTGTGAACTGAACTGGGCTATTGCATCAAGTGTTTTGAAATTCAACTGAAATTTGACAAGGCTTTTGCATGGTTGCTTGTGTTTTTCTTTAACTTCATACAAGAAAAAGCTTGACTTCTTTCTGTAGTGGCAAGATTCAGTGAGTCTCACTGATTTTGAATTATATGTTTTGTTATGGTTCTATGTTTCGCAGTTTCATCTCTGTCAAGTCTTTTAGATTACAGTTAAAAATCCGTTAGGAGCAGCAGTTCAAAACCAGCTTGCACAACATATTTACTAGTTTATCAAATGCAGAAGTTAAGTTCTTGGTCTGCCCAGACCAAAAACTGTTTAGATAACTTTAGATATAAGCACAAGTCCAGGTTGGGTGGAGAATGGCTGGAGAGCAGCCCTGAGGAGAAGGACTTGGGGGTGTTGGTGGATGAGAAGCTCAACACGAGCTGGCAACATGCACTGGCAGCCCAGAAACCCCCCGCAGCCTGGGCTGCATCCCCAGCAGCGTGGGCAGCAGGGCGAGGGGGGGATTCTGCCCCTCTGCTCCGCTCTGGGGAGACCCCCCTGCAGTGCTGCCTCCAGCTCTGGGGCACCAACAGCAGAAGGACACGGAGCTGTTGGAGCGGGGCCAGAGGAGGCCCCGGAGATGCTGGGAGGGCTGGAGCCCCTCTGCTGTGAGGACAGGCTGAGAGAGCTGGGGGGGTTCAGCCTGGAGAAGAGAAGGCTCCGGGGAGACCTTGGAGCCCCTTCCAGTCCCTCAAGGGGCTCCAGGAAAGCTGGGGAGGGACTCTGGAGCAGGGAGGGGAGCCATAGGAGGAGGGGGAACGGTTTTACACTGAAAGAGGGGAGATTTAGATGAGATCTCAGGAAGAAATTGTTTGCTGTGAGGGTGGTGAGCCCCTGGCCCAGGTTCCCAGAGAAGCTGTGGCTGCCCCATCCCTGGAGGTGTTCAAGGCCAGGCTGGACGGGGCTTGGAGCAACCTGGTGTGGCGGGTGTCCCTGCCCAGGGCAGGGGGTGGCACTAGATGGTCTTTACGGTCCCTTCCAACTCTAACCTTTGTGTGATCTTCTGCGGAAGATACTTCATAATTACTGTTGTTCATAATGATCACATCCCTGGTGTACCTGGGCAGTCCGGGGCTGAGCGTGGGTTGCCCCCGAGCAGTGCTGGTGCTCTGTGGGGATGGCCATGAAGGTGCCGTGGCATTCCGGGTTGCCCTGATGGGGACACGGGGTCCCTGTCCACAGGGAGCAGCATGGGGCATGTTCTGTCCTGGGTGGCTGGGTCTCTTTTTGGTGCTTAAATCTGATAGACCTGTGAACAGCATGACTTCTGTTTTAAGGCCACATCCAAAAAAGGGAGAAAAAGGTCTAAGGACTTTGCGGGGGGGGGGGGAGGCGGAGGGGGAACCCACAGCCTCAAGTCATTAGGGGAAAAAAAGCTAATGTTACTTTATTATAAGGGTCTTCTATAGCTTAGTTAACGTCTGTCAGCTGTTTTCCTGAAGTAATAGATACTATACTAAATGTCTTGGTACTCGGTGGCTGCTGAAATGTTAATATTTTTCTCAGTCTACTTACAGGGATTATAAAATACAGGTGGCATTTAATAAATAGGATGAAAGATTAAAACTTTCCAACTTTTTTAACCATTGTTTGTTTGGAAGCATTGCACATCAAAGCTGTGGCTTTCCTGGTGAATTTCAGCTTCCCTCTGTAGATAGTTCTGGTCCCTTCCTCTTTCTTTGAATTTTTTTTTTTTTGCTTTGTCTGCAAATCTTAAATACTCTTCTAGTGGGTTTTTTCAAAGTTTAACTAATATGCGCTTTCATCATCTTAGTGTATTTCAATTTTAAAAGAAAGTTTTAAGTTATCAGAAAGTATCTCAGAGCTGTCATGTCATTCACGTGTTAGCAGCAGTTTTTAGACAGGCAGCGAATGATGATGAGTTCGGTAAACGTTTTGCGTACGAGTTAGGGTTGAAAACTGGGAATCAGAGTTAAAATTCTCTCTTTTCTGGTACTCAAAATTGTGGATTTTAAGAAGTCTGTTGAACCCTTCCAGTTTTCAAAATGCAAAGCGATCCTGGAAATACCGTAACTGCGAACGGGCCCGTTGGTGCCATGTGAGTTCAAGCCATCCCTTCTGAAAAGGTATTTACATGCCGACATGCGTGAACCTGGTTGCCTTTTGCTGCTTCCCCTCCACCCCCTTTGGCTGTTCTGCTAACAGTCTGGAAACAGAATTCACGTTGTGCTACCCAGTCTTGCTGTAGCCTACCTCGAGTGATTTCCCGTGTTTCTGAAGAGAGTGAAATCACAAAATAGTGAAGTTTTTAACGCTGGCTGGGCCGCCAACCTGCTCCCCAGCGTCCTTCTGCTCTTCTTTCATCAGCCGTAACCTTGTCAGCTGTTGCAGAGAGAGTCCACCTGTGACACTGCGATGCAAAAAACATAGGCAGTAATTCAATGAGACTTACGTGGATTTGGGGGAGGATTTTATTTGTTAGGGTTTTTTGTTGTTACTTTGTTTTAAACAGATTGCTTATTCCTGCTCTCTAATGCTGGTATGACTGTTTTGGAGGCAATGGAGCGTTCAAACTTACCTGAGTTTAAAAATAACTCTGACCTCAAAGTACCTATTTTGAACTTGCACAGATTTCCCCATTTTCCCTAATTGGGCTGGACCAGCTCCAGTAGCCGCCTGCGCCAGCACGCCCAGGAGAGCGGTGTGGGGTGGGGGCTGCGCGGGGCGTCCGCCCTAAACCGGGGACTCAGAACCACACCCAGACTGTCCTCTCAAATGCTAAAAATTGCCTTTTGCTTCAAGTACCAAGTAGAGCTGGGCACAGGATGTAGTAACAGCCCCAAAATATTTTATTATTGATATTTGTGTTGTGAAGATGCATCAAATAAAAGTTGTGTTTAGAAAATAAGCCGTGTTTGAAGTAGCAAGGGGAAGAGGCAGAGATGCTATCGGTATTTTTATAGTGTTGTCGTGTGGAAGAGACCTTACTCCTGTGAACAGTTACAAAAGACCTAAGTGGTTTTATACAGTGGCTGAAGTTATTATCTCAAAGCCTGATGCTCGTTTTAGTATGTTATGCAGCAGAACACGTGAACCTTGGTTATGATAGGAAGGGCAAGATAAATGTCTTGTGAGACAGTGCAGACAGATGATCTTTCAATAAGGCTGGAGGAAATGGCAGTTAAACCTGGGTAAAGTATGTGATAAACTTTTTCTCTCCTCGCTTTTTCTGTAGTGCTGTTAAGGTGGGAGAAGGTAGTGAACCTTGAACGTGATCTTTTGCCTTTTCACTCTTTTGGTTTAGATGGCACCTCATTAAAACATCACCTACTGTTTCAAATCTTATACAGAGCATATTTATCAGAGAATTTCTGTGAAGTGAATACTTTCTTAATCCTAATGCCATAGAGTTCATAACACTCAAATGTAATGATGTCTTTTATGAAAGTAAATTAATGTGAGGAAGTCAGAACTATAATAGCCAGATTAATGTTGGATGTCTGAATAACTATTGCTTAATAAAATTTAAACACCAATTGTTTTGGCTTCAAAGTTTAAACAGATGAACATGTAGGCACAGGAATTCGGTTATTAAGTTTCTGCCCAATTAAACTGCAGAATATTGTTGGGAAACAGTATTAGAATATGCTTTGGTTTGCCTGTGTGGACATGAAAAGGTTGCATGTAAAAAATTTTGTGTTCATGATGCTCCATCTTTGCACTGTGCAAATTATAGCATCTACCAGCGATGGAGAACTGGAGGAGGACGTCATTGTGTTAGATTGAATTGGACTGAAGTTTGCTGAGTTGAGATTTGCGCAAGAAACAAAATTGTGTTCCCAGCGGATGACAGGGCTCTGTTGAGTTCAGCCTGCTCTCCAGTGCTTCGGGGTTTGTTGTCTTCTGAACTGGAGGACGTCAGGGCTCGAGCTTCAGATGGTATTAAAAAGAGTATCATTGCCTTGTCTAAGAAAGCCTTGTATTCCTGAGAGTAGTTTTGGTATTGCAAGATGAAGCAAATAGAAATGCAAAAATTTGGGAAGGCAACACTGAAATTCTGCTTGGGTTAACAACAGAAATGAGCTTTACTCTTCTGGCTCAGGCTCTGTTATTGATAACGAGTACCTTGTGGCTCCTCTTTTTTATCTGACTTAATGTTGTGATTGATGCAGAAAATGACAATTTTAGTAGATTCTGGCTTTGTTGTATCACAGTGTTCAATTTTAGGAATACTCTTTTCCTTTGAGAGTCAGTAACACCACTGCTGGGTCATCCCCTGGGATCTGTGCCCTCCGCGTGTGCCTTTGCTTTATGGCAGAGGGACGGCCGATGGAGGAGCGAATCTTCCTCTGCGTCTGCCCAGAGAGGGTGAGAGAGCAGGGACGGTGCTGTTGATCCTCGGCTTCCCTGATCCTCTACCGTTTCTGAAGAGACAGGACAAAAAGGAGGGGCTGCAGATAGTGTCCTGTGAGCAGCTCTGCTCGCTGCGAAGAGAAAAAGCTGGGAACTTTGTTTCTGTGTGAGGTCAATAACAGGGAGGGCGGAACCAGACGTCTTTGCTACCCTGGAATACTTTTGCACAAAAATACTGTGATATTTTAAAGGACGGATAGTTTTGGATCTCCTAAGATCCCTTGAGTAAATTACATCAAACCAGTCTTGCAAATTCTTCCTGGATGTAAACAATTTTCAGCTATTTTAGCAGTATGTTTTAGAAATGGACTTAAAACTTGGTTTTAAATGAGCTGTATTGCAGCTGAAGTTAGACAGTACCTCCTTAATTTGACTTGTAAAATCCAGTTGCTGGGTGTTAACTGTTTCCTTAGTCAAAATGCAGTCCTTGCCTCGGTGTCCTGACTCTCGTGTATGATGAATAATATACTCATTTATACTCATTTCTCATTTGAACTTGTTTAATGAGACGTTACGGTTATAGAGCCTCTTTAGTTGTAAAAGATTCCCAAGTCCTTCTTCAGTAGTTAGTGTTGAGTTACAAATCACCACTATAATTCTTAAATCCATCATTGCAGCGTGGTGGCTTCTCAAGCAGAAGATGCCGGCGGGCCTGTACATGGGTAGCCTGATACAGCTTTGGGGAGCAAAGGGGAAATCTGGCAGGTAAAACTGAAGAGCAGGACGTAATTACTTGTATCATCACTTGACGACACTGGAATTAACAGCGTACTCTTACAAAAAGTACTGTGAAATTTTCCTCGACTAACGGTGGTGAGGGATTTGTGTTCGTTTGCCTAAGAAGCAGTGACAAGTCCAGGCGTATAGAGCTTTCTTGGGGATTTCTGTGGTATTTCGGAGCTGAGTAGGAAGCAGAAGTGCCTACAGCAAACTGCTCGCTCTGCCCTCCCTGCTAGTTCTCATCAAACATTAACCTGACCTAGGCCAACTGACTTTTTTTTCATTTATTTATTTTTCTGAAGCTCTCCCACCCTTGCAATGCGTACAAAGGTGTCGACGTCCAGCTCTTACAGTACTTTATGATTTCCCTGTTGAATGTGCAGAAGGGATCCCTGACATGAAAGGTGGAATAGGAACATTTATGTTTATATTACAGAAACAAGAAACACTTAGATTTATATTAATGGTGAATCACTGGTTTGTATTTGTATCGTTTTACCGGTAGCTCGGACCCTCTGATGAAACCCCAGAAAGAGGGGTAGCAGCTCTCTTCTAGAGCTGGAGCTATGTAACAGTTGATTCTCATCCACATATCTGAATGAGATTATGGTTTAAGCTTTCTTACGTTCACGTATGCAATCTTACGGTGTGAGCGTGCCCAGCAGCGAGTTGATTGACACCGAGTTACAATTTAAGCGTACTGCTGCTATCACCACTTTTTCTTCGGTGGAGCAGAACCGTTTGGAGTTGGAGCCCCCCCCCAAACCAAACACCCCTCCCTTGGCACAGGATCCCTCTGCAGCATTAACCAGAGCTGATGGAAAACGGCAGCCGCTGTGTCAGAGGGGTGCGGGGGAGAAATGAAATGGAATACTTCGTCCTTTTCAAAAGTTGTTTTTTTCCTCTTTCTTGACACATATGAATATTATTTGAATTCTCTGTAAGCTCTTGTTCTTAGTTTTGTTCCTTATTTCAGTGTTAGAAAACTCTAATAGGACAGCTTTGATGATTATAGTGCTTCTGTATTTGCAACATTGTGATTATCCTTTAAACTTTACCTGTAGAAGTGTACTGTTTCTGCTCTCTTGTGCAAAGCTGTGTCATTTTAGTAGGAAACGTTTTATTGTTTCTACATTTTTTTTCTTTACCATAACATAGAAAGCTAGATGTTAAGACCACACGTTCACTTTTATGTGATAAGTATTCAGTAGTTCTTGGTGACACCAGGTCATGTTCCTCTTTTGTGTGTTGGTGGGTGTTTGTTAATTTTGTTCTTGGAGGGCAGTTATTTTTTAATTTCTCCCTTTCTTAATAGCTCCTAAGTGAGTGTATTTGTATTAAAAACTGTCAGAGTAGCATTTCAGGATTGTGTACATGATTTTAGTGACAGGATTAGTAGCGATGCCATACTCAATGCATGAGTTTTGGGAGAAGCATGCCATGCCAGCTCCTTAGATACTCCTTGCTAGTCATGGTACAAGTAAGAAAAATATTTGAAATAAATACCAGGTATCTTTGGGATGGAGCTGGATGCAGCATTTAGGCAGTTTCTGGTATTTTTAAATGCCTTATGAAAACATATTATTCCTTATTACAAGCAAGATTTCCAGCTTTTTTTTTCCTCTTTTTTTTTTAAATAAATTTGTTTGAGTTGTCTGTGCTTCATGCAGCTGGGTGTGCCCTGCACGAAGTGCTAGATATTGTGTGTTCTGTCTGAAGACTGTTTATCATTCATGGCCAAATGTTGTCAAACAAAATTTGTGTTTCATCAAAGCCAATTAACCAGCACTGGATAAATGAACTGTTTGATTTTCTCTTGCTTATGAAAGCAATTCAGATACAAGAAAGCCCTTGAGTTAAATGAGGAGGTCTTGAAGGAAGTCAAGGTGTTGTAAACATGCTTTGAAGATCCACTAATGCCTGGTTGAGAAGTGGTGGGTTTGGATCACTTTTTGATGGGCTATGTGTGGAGAGTTCCTCGGGCAGACCTTCACCTTTGATGGTTTTGCCTTATGGTGTCTGGGAAGATGGAGCGGTGCTGCTGGTGAACTTGTGCAAGGCTCTTGCATGCCTGATGTGGTTCAAGAAGGGCGAGAAGTAGGCTGCTAGTCCTACGCCTCTACCCAGGGATTGGCCAAGGTCCTCTTTCCTTTAATGGTGTTGCCAGTAAAACTCTGCCAATGTGGGTGTGTTGGTTGTTTTTTTTAAACCGAAAATGTGGTCCAGAAATCCCATACCTGGTTTCTGTCCCCTTGCTTCAGAGCTGAGGGAACAGGAGGTGGGAGGCAGTAGAAGATATAGATATCTTCTATTAGACTAGATATGAGGGAAGAAAATTTTTACAATGAGGGTGGTGAGACATTGGCCCAGGCTGCCCAGAGAAGCTGTGGCTGCCCCATCCCTGGAAACATTCAAGGTCAGGTTGGACGGGGCTTGGAGCATTCTGGTCTGGTGGGAGGTATCCCTGCTTATTGCAGGGGGAGGTTGGACTAGATGACCTTAAAAGATTCCTTCCAACCTGAACCATTCTGTGAAAGCTGCAGCCGATGGGCAGGGCAGCAGCAACACGGCAATTTCATAACACAAGTTATAAAGTCCAAGATGATGATTGCTTGAGTCAACTCTAGCCAAAGCCATGCCCTCTTTGGATTAAGGATGAACAGAAATACCAAACAGGATTTAGTAAGATGTTGGAACGAGAAATGAAAATTGTGTTTCTGGTATGGATGATTTGAATGATGCTCGACTAGTTCAGTACGTGTAGATCAGCAGTTAACAGTGGTTAAAGAATATGCACAAGTGGATTTTGTGGCAGAAGGTTCTGTGAACTTCCTGCTGAATTTCCTGCTAGCTTTCAACTTTTCGTATTGAGCTGGAGAAGAGATTTCAACAGAGTCAGTTGTGTAGTGAAATCAGGCAGTAAATGGGCTGGGCAGGGTACAGCCTGTCTAACTGCAAAAATAACGACTCAAACCATAGAGAGTTAGACTTTCTGAAAATGGAAATGCTATGCTGTGCTTTAGGCCTGTTTTCTATTTTCTTTTAATTTTTGAACTTTTCTTTCCCCAGATGTGGAAATTAAGGTGACTTTGGTCCTTGCTGCGGGGGCATGAGTTTTGTCTCCCTTAGCCTGGCTCTGCTCCTCCTGGGTGTTCACGCTTTCGCTCAGGCCTCCCGGGACAAGGGAAAGGGAAATTATAGCAGGATCCTCTTGATAGCAGCAGGTATAAGTCAACACATTCTTCATCTTCCACTTCAGGCCTGGTGTGCAGGGAGGGAGGAGCAGGGATGCTGTCCCCTTGCCCAGAGAGTGGGGTGGGGGGTGGCAGGAGTTCAGTTGCACAAAGATGCTCCCAACTCTTATATTCTGGGAAAAGGTTTAAATCTGGGGAGTGGGTATGGATATTGGAGAGGGAGAAGTAGTTCTGCCTCCATGCAGCTCTGATTGGGTCTGCAGCGCTGGGGCAGAGCTTATTCCCACCAGTCAGTGGTGGAACTGGGAGAGAACAGAGCTTCCCAGGCCAGTGTGGGATGGGGCTGGTGTCAGCTCAGGCTTGGCGTGGAAAAAACTGAGCAAATAATACATAACTTTGATCACAGTAGTAGAATTTTGCATAGCAGATTTTAAAAGTTCGTTATAGTTACAAGTGGTCTGAACACTTAGTTTTGCAATTTCCTCTGTGCTGAAGTTAATTGCTAGCAATGATGATTTAGTAGGCATGCCTTCGTCTTCTGCTTTTCAGAGTACCTCTACTGCTTGTGTTTCCTGAATTTGGGCAGGTTTATCTTGCGTTACGTTTCGTGGCTGTGGAAGATTTGACTGGGAAGTTGTCTGAAGTCCAGAGCTAGGGAAGCCCCACTAACTTCATTTATTTACATGTTCAGTGCTAATGTGATTTTAATAGCATCATGCACACTGGAGGCACTTAAAATATCTCTGTGTAGAGATTTAAAAGATTAGATACAAACAAGAGTAACTTGAATCACATTCAAACTATTGACTAATAAAAAATTAATTAAAAAAACCCCGAAACCCAATCCCCATACAGTCAAAATGACTACCCATGAAGATATTTGTCATTGACTATATTACAAAAAAAAACGGGGAGGAGTGATAAAAAGTGTGATTTAGCTGGTGTATTTCTAATGACTCATCCTCCATTGACCTGGCAGGTATAGCCAGATCAGCTCTGGTTTTGCTCCAGCCCTGATCTCAAGTGGATCTTTGCTATAATGTTCCTTTCACGTGACAGCATTGGTACAAATGTTGGGGTTTTCCTCAGTCCCAAGAGTTACAGTAAACGTCGATACAGTTTTGAAAGATGATGCTTGTCTCTGTAAAAAATAGTAAAGATCTTTGTTAATATTTAACTCTCTATTTGTAAAATGGAGGTGTAAAATTCTTAGTTAAGACTATAGTCTTCAACCTGTATAGCTGTATATAGTTCACAATCTTAGTTTATTGATGTGAATGAACTACTCAAAGATTAGGCACTCCTGCTCCTTGCCTCACATTTTGCCTTTAATAGTAAAATGGCATAGATTCAAACTGTTCCAGTTGGCTTTAACTGATCAGTATCTATAATTAAATCTGATATTTGTCTCTGTTTAAATCCTACACGTATAAGAAATTGGGCTGCAGTCTGAAGAATAAGCTTTTTAAAGCTCAAACTTTTACAAGAAGTTTGCCATTAATGTCAAAATGATGCAGATTGTTTGCTTGCCACGGTCCCGTGTACGGGTCCCGCTCTCCGTAGGCAGCCTTAATGTTCACCTGTACTCACATGAGTTCAGCTGATTACAGGATAACTGGAGAGAAAAGTAATTTTTCACATATAATTTAAAAGTTATCATATTCAGAGGCTTGATATGACTGTTGAGTTGGGTTACGCTAGTGCTTTTGCCTTGTTCACGATGCAGGGAAATAAACCCATCGCCTTAAAAAATGTCAAAGATTTAAACTTTCGCTGTGGATCTATTCTGGTTTTGGCATCCTCTTAAATTTCACTATACTCAGAGTGATAGATGAAATGAAGCCAAATGAGTAAGAAATTACAGTAAGAGATTAAATGTTATTAAGGTGAAAAGGTTAATATTTTAACCTTTTAGTGATATGTTTGTTAAGTGATAGGTTGAAGTCGTCTTGTTTAGAATGGAGTAGCTGGGTTTGCACAGCTTTCAAAGTAATGCTGTAGCAATTTTATTTTCTTTTAATAATCATGCAGCTGTCTAAAAACATGAAATAACAATTTTCTAAGCAGAAGACATTTTCATTTTATACTGCAAATTATGTGGAAGAACATCTGTTTCTTTCCTAGAAGCACCTGCCATTCTTTTTGCAGATCAATAAGGTGCATTTATAAATCTCTTGATATGAAATATAGCACATGTTAGAAGAATTAGTACCCACCTTATTTATCATCTTGTTTTGTTTACTCCTTTAAGTCTGAATGCTTTATCAAGCTCAAAGGGAATCCTTTCCAACTTTTTTTTTTTTTTTGGTGTGTTGCAACAATTTGACGTATTTCTGGTAACTGAAGCAGGAAGACCAAACTGCAAAGTAAAATTGCATTTTTTTACTTTTTTTACTTACTCTTACTGCAAAGTAAGAGGGGAGATTGGCAGTTTTTTAATCTGCATTTTTGCAATAGGAGAATAGTGTATGGTTTAAGGCAAAAGGCACAATATTGCCAGAACTTCACTGAAATTACTGCTTTGAGTAGAAATGTCTTTTGGGAGTTGGAGGAAGGGAAACCTGGAAACAACATCAAAGCTTGAGGTTAGAATACGTTGGGGAAAGGGTGCCAATAAAGGTAAGTCAGCAGCAAAAATACACCCAAACCTGCAGTAGAAGTCAGGCACTGGATGGGTGGGGGGATGAGAGAGTAAAATTGCAGAACATTTTGGGGGTTGTGGAGGAGAAAAAGTATTTCAGAAATGAATGGGAGATGTACAGCGTGGGTTGAAATAGCTCAATGATTCAAGCAGGTGAAATGGTTTGAAATAGTTACTTGCCTGAGGACATCGTGGATTTTTTTCATTTTTTAATTACTGCATGAACTTCCCCTGTTAGAAGCTACCTTGAAGTGTGGGTTGTAGCTCTTCGAAGTGTGAGGTATCTGAAGTTGGACGGACATCTTTGCAGTTTTGAGGGGTCACAGTCAGCAGAGGGTTCTTAACTGAGATCGGGCAAAAGAGGTAGAGGGGCTCACTGCGCGCCTGCATCCCTCCTCCCTTCCATCTGTCATCAGAAATTATCTTTTTGTTCGTAGCAACATGAACCGTGAAGACCGGAATGTGCTGCGTATGAAAGAAAGGGAAAGGCGAAATCAAGAAATTCAACAGGGTGAAGAAGCCTTTCCACCTAACTCTCCTCTCTTTGCTGAACCGTACAAAGTTGTGAGTTTATGCAGTTCTTACACTTGTTTTTTTTTAGCAGTTGTATGCAGATTTGTAATTGAAATTTATTGTTATCTGCGCTCTTTTTATATCCACAGCTCTTACGTCAACCAAGTATTTGAGCAGGGCTGGAAAATAAGGATGCGCAGTTAGTAACCAGCTCTACTGGCGGATTTATAGTAATGCTTGTGAAGGAGGGGCTGCTTTGCAGGGAGTGAGAAAAGCATGATAAACCCATGAAATTTATTTGCTTTCTTCAGCTTTTGCTACACCGACTCAAAACAATTAAACTGTCCATGGATCATGCCAAACTGCTTTTTTTTGGTGCTTTAGCCTGTTGCTAAACTTTCTAACTTTCAATCAGTGTAATCCAGAGCTGGGTGGGTTCAGAAAGAGAATATTTAAGTAGGCAGTTAATTTTAAATGCTGAAATGCCTGATATAATAGAATTATCAGCTTTAGCTAGTGGGGCAGTAGTTTGTATCTGATTTTTTTTAGTTTGTTTTGAAGAAGTTGGCTCTGTTTGTGATCTTGAGCAGCTTTCAGCCTGTGCTGGGTTTCCTTCCAGCTTTGCTTTGCTGAACAGAACTGTAAAAAATAACCTAAGTCTGGGATAGCTAAAAAAGTACCATTTCAGATTTTAATTATGTAGCTCAAAACTCACTTTGAAAGCAAACCTGTTCCCTTATCACAATTTCGGCTGGTTTGCAAGAAGTAAAACATTGTGACTGAAAACTGTCCTCCTGCAGGAGGAAAGTTGAGAGATGTCTGGGTTTTTTTTATTCCTGTCCTCCCATCGCTTTACTGTGGGTGATAACCAAACGCCACACGTGTGAGGTTAGCTAAAGCTACTTGGGATGCATGGGATACAGTGTACCTTATTTGAAAACAAACTGGTTGTATAAGAAAGAACCCTTCCTTCTATATACTCTTGTTGGCAATAAGAATTATGCCAGTATAAATACCAATTAAAAATTACATACAGTGATGAGGTTAAGCTGATTTTATTTTACTGTTAATTAAAACTTTTTAGGAGTAATACATTCTAATACAGTCTTCAGGGTGAAAGTCTTTAAGGTGACAGTAAGCATCTACAATTTTTAAACTTGTATCCAGCTCACCAGTGCATCATTTGAAGCACTGCTTAGTGCTATTTCAGCTGCTCCTGTTGCTGAAATAGATCTTTTCCTTATGCTTCATGGGGTTAAGTTACTGCTTTAAGAACCAAAATTGGGAATTGGAAACAATGGCAAAAAAGACGTGGTTGCTAGCCATGTTCTTGTCCCTAAAATTTGGATTAATTGCTGTAGTTGTCCAGTCAATTAACTGAAAGTGAAGTTGTGATTTTTAAAGCGTTATTTTTTAAAATTATTTTCACAGACCAGCAAAGAAGACAAATTGTCTAGTCGTATTCAGAGCATGCTTGGTAATTATGATGAAATGAAGGATCTTATAGGAGATAGGTCGCTACAAAAGCTTGTTGGAATTCCCAAACCAACCGTACCATCAACACCAGATGAAAAATCAAACCAAAGTTTCTTTGGTGATCAGAGACATAATGCTGGCTCCCATCAGAGCAGCAAATGGACTCCTGTAGGACCTGCACCCAGCACTTCCTCGCAATCTCAGAAACGGTCCTCGGGTTTACAGAGCGGACACAGTAGTCAGCGCGGCAGTGGCAATAACACTAGCAGTAGTGGCCAGAGACACGACCGTGACTCGTACAGTAGCAGCAGCAGTCGCAAAAAAAGCCAGCATGGGTCCGAACACTCCAAACCCCGGTCTTCCAGCCCTGGAAAACCATCTACCGTTTCTTCACTGAGCTCCAGCCATTCGAGATCTCATGGAAATGATCACCACAGCAAAGAACATCAACGTTCAAAATCTCCCCGGGATCCTGATGCCAACTGGGACTCTCCCTCCCGTGTTCCCTCATTTTCAAGTGGACAGCACTCTAACCAGTCTTTTCCACCTTCACTAATGTCCAAGTCCAGTTCAATGTTACAGAAACCCACTGCGTACGTCAGGCCAATGGATGGGCAGGAATCCATGGAACCAAAGTTATCCTCCGAACACTACTGTAGCCAGACTCACAGCAGCAACGTGAATGAGCTGAAGCCCAGCAGCAAAGCGCATCTCACCAAGCTGAAAATACCTTCTCAACCGCTAGATGTAAGTTGCTGTCTGATTCCTGGCTTCTTAAACCTAAGTCCCTTTGGGCTGGGATTTTCCAGCTTCTTTAAAATCCCAACCTACCTAACCAAAATTTAGTTTTTAGTAAACACTGGTGTTTTTTTGTTACGCGAAGCATCTTAAACGTATGCAGTGAAGACCTGTATTTTAACTGAGGAATTTACAAAACTAATTATTTTTTCCTTCTGATTCTTCCATGTGGATACTGTGATTTTTGTTAGGTAAAGGCTATGAGACATTCAGAAAGACTAACTTAATCCAGAAACGCTAATTTTCATAGAGTATTTCTATAGTCAGAAGTTAGTGAAATAGCAGGATATTCACAAATATGTTGACAAGCTAGATACATATATTGTCATTACTGGGAGCCATGTTGTCTTAGACTAGTGATGCTATCTGCACGTATCAGATTTTCTTTTGAAGTGTGTAGCAATTACTAGATGTGGTTATTATAGCTTCACCTGGGGAAAATAAGCTAACGCTAAAACACACTAAATTGAACAGGGTTCAGAGTTTGTATTGGGTATGCTGGATACAAAATAGTGTTAGGTTAACAACTTTTAGTAGTTTGGTAATTCCTGAATCATTAAGGCACAGTCTCTAACTACAGCTCACTTATAAGGAGAGTGCCTTTCTTAATAATAAAATGTCGTTCCATCTCCTGTTAAACTGCGTGAATCACAGTAGTTAGAGAAAAGCATTTGTTCCTGGGATTTCAACAAATAGCAAAATAAGATCCAGGACACAGGTAAGGAAATTTGAAAATTAATTATTTTCTTATTCGTGAAGACTTGATGTGCTGATGCAGTGAATTGTGTAGTAGCTTTGCTTCCTTTCTGCCTGTGGCAGCCAGGGATGCAGAAGTATCATAATTATTGCTGTTTCCAGATTCATGCTGTAATGTCTGTTTTACTTCATGATGCAGTTTCGTTACTGTATATTCACGGTCGTGCATTTGAATTCAGATACTATCCAGTGACTTCTTCAGGAAATGATTGAAAGCTATGATTGTCTTTCTCTTTAGAAGTTTTTAATATCACTGGCTGCCTATGATCACTGTAACTGTCAAGTGAAAAGTAGATTATTGTGGCAGTTTTATAGATCTCATGTGTTTGCTTTTCGTAACTGGATGTGACTCATACCATAAAAATATGGATCTATCTGATATTAAAATTAATGTTGCTGAAAAGAATTAGCAAGGTGTGTTTGTATCTGTAGAAAGTCCATATGAATCATGATAAGGATTGAAGGGGTTTTTTTTAACTGTTTCTAGCCCCTGGTATCTTTTAAGGAAAATTTGCTTTAGGAGATGTTAATCTTGAGTTTTGATTTGTAGGCATCAGCATCTGGTGATGTGAGCTGTGTGGATGAAATTCTCAAAGTAAGTTCTTTGTGCTTTTGTTCTTAACTTATTTGTTGAACGTACAAACATTACGAAGGAGGTGGGAAGTACTCTGCAGTTGATTAGTGCCTTGGCTGCAAGTCCTTACAGGAGGGCTCTTCAATTACTCCTCTAGCAGGTAGACTGGGGAGAACTGGCAGCAGAGCCGGGCACTGGGCGTTGCTGGGTGTGCGCATCGCCTGCTGGATACCCTCACTGCATTCTTGCTCTTCTGGGCCACCTCCCTGTTAACCGCACCAGAATCACCCATTTCTTCCACCAAAATACAGTCCTGACATTTTGATATCTTTTTAGATTATAGTAATTTTTTGCTACCCCACAGCAGAACTTCCCCTTCTCTTCCACCTAAGCTATTTTCTCAAGTATTGTACTCCTCATGCAATCCCCTGGTCGTATGTCTATCATTACAAAAGAATCATCAGATTCCCCTGGAGCATTTCCACGGCTTACTGTTTGCTCTGACTTTCAGTACTCCATGGCCCTTGGAGATGCTTAGAGACAGTACAAGACACTTTTTTCCAGCGTCAGGCATTTGATTTTCCTCTTTTTCCTCAAACTTGACAGGCTTCCCTTTCGTAGGATACTTCTTTCTGCCTCTGTATCCTACATGTGCTCTTCACAGTCTGAAATGATCGGACTCTGACTTCTACTGCAGTTTATGTTCAGGCCAACCAATTTTACTGGTTTATGTCTTTCTGCTTGTTGTTACGTCTTAACTATCTGTTCTCATGGGTAATAATTTAAGATTTAGGTTTACGTGTAAAATCTTTGTTACACATTTGGGAAATTAAGATTTGAATATAAAGCTTTGCGAAGTGTGGACAATGAACTGAAAACTGACAGACAGGTTACCTTTTGAATCAAGATTGTAACTTGAAATCTTTGTGTTAATTTTGTTAATAGCTTTTCTCTTTTGTTCTGGTTATAGGAGATGACCCATTCTTGGCCTCCTCCGCTGACTGCTATTCATACACCATGCAAAACGGAACCGTCAAAATTTCCTTTTCCAACAAAGGTCAGTCCTGTAGTCAAATACTGGGTGCTGTTGAAAGAGTAACTCCTGTTAAAGATCAGGATTTTGAAACTCCTTTAAATTCAATTCTGTATAGTTCTGGGTTTGTTTCAGTGCTTTGTATCTCTCTATCTTGCTTCACAGTAACATTTTTCAGCAGTAGCCTTATGAAGAATGTCATCGTTTTTCCTCTGGTTTACACACACACAGCAGTCTGCAAAGATGTCTATAATATGGCTTTCCTTTTACTTTTTAATTTTTGTTTCATAAATTCAGACCTTCTTCAGGATACTTCTGAAGCTTGGAAATGCCATTGAGCCTTTTTCCCCATTAGGGAAGCGTTTTGCACCTTTTTGTATAGTGTTTACCTTCATCTAGCAAAACAATGGAGACTGGCTGGTAAATGCTAAGAAATTTAAGTGACATTTTCTGCATAAACTGAATTTTCCTTATAACTTTGAAGTCCATTAATAGTTCTATTAGATCTTATATTTTCAGTTACCAAAGCAATGGAGACTGGCAGGTCTAAGAAATTCAAATGTAATTTTCTGCATAAACTGAATTTTCTTCATAATTCCATCAATAGTTCTATTAGATCTTATATTTTCAATTACAAAAAAAATTAGAAGTTTTAAAATCAGATGTTTTGCTAAAGAAATTTTTAGATCTCTTGTTCCGAAAGATCTCTTCCAAACCTCCCATATACTTAATAACTACTGAAGTGTGCAAGCTATTAATTCTAAAGAGAAATCAGTTGCTCTTTGCTGCTGTTGGCAGCACAGGGCATGTTTCTAGGGGACCTGCTTGAGCTGACGGCTCTGAAGAAGGAGTCCTCCTGCTCTCGGCTGCTGGCTCCCCCCAGCTGCGGGGTTTCGGGGCAGACTGGCAGTGGCAGTTGTTGCCTTGAGCACAGCTCTGCAGTCGGTGGTATCTTGGAAGCTGCTGGGTGGAGATGGGCAGGGGAGATAGCTGTGGGTAGCAACTTCAGCTATCACCAGCTGAACTGTACTTGCTGACTCATTCAAGAATTCATGTTTTGTTTCCTGTATCTACTGATTACCAGTAAAAGATTGAACTCGACAATGTAATTTTTCTCCAGACTCAACATATCTCTGAAATGGATTGGGGTACTCCATCCCTAATTTGGCATAACTTCAGAGGGAAGAAATGATGCTGTTTGTCTTTTAAAAATTGCCTTCATATAATGAAGACTCCACTTTTTCTGACCAGACTGCTGTTCTAGAGCACCACTTGCTGTTATCAGTTTCCTGTTTGATCCAAATTGCTCCCCGAAACGAAACAGTGGAGTACTTTAAGAAGGTTTTCTCACCCTGAGATCTCTAATGTAATCTGTCTAAACAGATTGTCTTATGTGAATGCTTTAGCATCACCTTTTTTTGGGCACTGTCAGGTCCCATGCTGTAAGTGCACATCCACAGACCTCCCGCAGACGGGTGCGAGTTGAACAGTTCGGGGTCTCATCCTGCTGGGATGTCCCGGGGCTGGGGACAGTCCTCTTGTCATCGTCCTCTGCCTTGCCTCTTCCTGTCGCTCTGCATCTTGCACACTTCTCTCCAGTCAGCTGAAAACACAGAACATACTGTACAGGTCGCAGCTTTACTTTTGAAGGCATATCTAGAAACAAATGTCATTATCTAGTTTCTTAACATTATAATGATGAGCTAGATAAATATTAATCTTGCCTATATTACCTTTAGCCAGGGTTTATTTCCTGTGTTACATAAAACTGTGAACTTGGAAATAATTCTTACCTTTTTATAGTAAAGCAAGAAATTCCACACCTTTCCTCATCAACAAGGGTACTTATTCCACTGCTTTGAATAAGTCTTCCTGAACCTCTGGGAGGTGTTGTCCCTTCACACACTTTTCAGCATACTTGATCGTGGGGTTGCTAGAACCGCTCGTTTCTGTGTTTCCCTGGTATTTGACTCAGTTTGGGAAGAAAGAAGGTGTGCGGAGATATATGTGTCTTGGTGACGCAGAGAGAAACTACGTAAGATTGCAGAGTCTTGTTGATATTTGAACAAAAAAGGTAGGTTGTGGTTTTTTTGAACCTATCGACCTGGATTGTGTTTCTTCACCCGGTTTGCAAAAAAATTCCATTTATGGCTGCTCTGAGTCTTTTGACTTGTCGCCAGCTTTTTTATTTTGTGGCTGCGCATCTTGGCCGTGGAACTTTGTCAACTTCTCTCTCTTCATCCAAAGCCTATAATTTCCTCTGCCTTCTCCCCTCTGTCATTCTTGGCAGCGGGATCTTCTCAGAATTCCAGTGAGTTAGCGAGCCATAGGCTTGTGCAGTTGGGACCCAGAGCAGAATTCAGAAAGCAAAACAAAGCAGTGGTTTACTTTAATCAAGCAGTACTGTTCGAGGAAAGCTTGTTTTTAATACTGTGCTCTATCTATTTAAAGTAGTATGCTGCAGTGTTACACAGCATTCGTCTTGTGTGCAGAAGTTTGGTGTGTTTTGCCTGTGCACATAAAATTAAGCTTCCTTTGGCTGGCCAGTCGATTTTATTTGTAAGAGTGTTGGGATAAGGTGATTTTCCCTGTGTGTAGATAGTAGCTTGAAGGAACCCAGACTCCTGACTGGGGCCTCTCTGCATTTACTATAAATATATCTAATAATTATCAGGAAGTCTTTGAATCAGAAGATAAAACTTCATGAAAATAGGTCAGGGAAACTTTTATGGATGCTATGAAAAAAATGTAGATTCCTGAGCCTTGATAAAAAAATGTTATCCAATGACCTAACCCTCTATGACTTTATCCTATGTAATTTTTTTAAGCCATGGGCTCGCATTCAAAAACTCCAAAAATACTGGCATGTTTGTAAAAGATATTAAAAACACCAGCTGTTTCTTAGAGGGTGGAAGTTTTTCATTTCAAAGCCCCGGAGAGCATTGGCAGTTTCCGTGCCTGCGCGGGGGCCTCCAGGCGTCTGCAGAGGTGGATCCTGTCTCCAGGTTTGTTCAGCATCTGGAGCTCCTGAGGAGGCCAGAACTCAGGTCCCTTGAGCTGCTGTAATACCGAAACTCTCTTCCGAGAAATAAAAAGCCGATCTGACCTGAGATTTCGAACGTTAAATGGAAACGGGTCCCATTCCCCGCAGCCGGGACTCCAGACAAGCTGGTAACTTCCAGAGGAGAACCCGGTCCCGCCTGCCGTTCTGGCCCGCTGGCGAGCGGTTTTCTCTCCACACTTTCTGTATTTGAGTACAAGCTGCGATTTTGTTTCCTGCTTAGGTGTCTTTGCCATCTAACCTCAGCAGTCTATTATACTTTGGTTAAAAGTGTTTCCTTCCTTTAAGTTGTTTTTAATTTCTTCTTTCTGAAGTAGACCTTTAGAAGATACTGCTCTACATAACTCGGGAGTTGAAAGTATAGCAATTTTTTTTTTAATCTCTGAGTTTCTGAAAGAAGTGTGTATTCAAAGGCAAAACAGATGGCAAGGGAGTTGGAAAAAGTTGCACATTTATACATAACACCTCGTTAAAGTGCACTTAACAGACAGACTGCACTATACCTTAAAAATAGGAAGTTGACTGAAGCCAGCGATTGGGCAGGTGCTTTCTGCAGAATTTGTGTTTTGAGTGTTGGTGAGGACGGGTGCCGGTTCCTCATCTGGTGCCCAGCCCAGCCCGGTTGCTCTGTAGATGTGGTGTCCATTACTGAGTGATATTTACTTCTTTTTTGACTTATGGTTTGTCAGCTTGTCTAAGCTGACTGTGGAAAAAGGCAATCCGGGAATCACACTCACACTTCTCACACCTATGTGAACGATAAAAATCAGTTTTTATTTTGAAGGAAGTGTAGCTGTTGCTTTCTCTTGATGTCACAAGGCTTCTCTCTATCTTTGCTTTGCACTTTAAACATAGGTTAATTTTATTTTTATTGTACTTTTCTTTCTTTCAATTAGGAAAGATTTGAAGCACCTTACAAGGAAGGTTCCATACCAAGGTCCCTATCAACAAAATATTGTTCAATGCATCATTGCAACTGCTTTCACTTTTGAAATAAAAAGTTAAGGGAAATTAGAAATATTAAGTGCGCTTTGCTGTGTAAAGCCTTTGTGTTTTTAAAAAATCAAATTTTGTAAACTGCGTATATAACTGCTTCACATCACTGACGTGGCTGTTTGGGAAGGCTGTTTCGCAGGTATACAATAAAACCCTGGAATTTGTTGCTGAATTGTAGTTCTGGTTTGCCATTGCCAGAGCTTTTAAGTAAAATGTGTATATAACTCTATGAATTGAGTCAAATATTTTCAATTTTTATTTATAGGGCCAGCATTTGTCCTCATTTTAAAATGAGGTCAGGAAGGTCCTATTTTAAAATGGCAGTCTAGTCTAGAAGGAGGTTGTCAGTAACACGGTAGCCTCTGCATATTTGTTTGTTAAAACTATATTTTAGGGTTTCAAAAGAATTTATAATCTACCATGTCTTGGGAGTCAGAATTGGGTTTTCTGGAATGGGAATACTGAAGATCGTACAAGTGCTAAAATTTGCAAAGCTTCATCTTTCAAGGCTGGATTTACAGATTCATTATATCTCAAAGGAAGTTCCCTATCATTGTTTATTGGGTTTTGTACAAATGAATTGTGTGATTACATGAAGATCTGGTCTCTGGGGGGAGGACCGATGTGTTGCCGGCTGTGTCCCCCTGCCTTTGCCAGGGGTGGCGGGGAGCCGGGGGGAGCCGGGCTTTGGGCAGAGTGGGCAGAGCTCTTCAGATTTTATGTTTCATTGTCCTCTGGGCTCCTTTGCATGAGATATTTTTTTGGTTGATACGTTACTGTACTCATTCCTTGTCCACCACGATGCTGTATGTGTCTGAAAAAGAAAAATGCAGAGCAAAGAATTTGAATGAAAATACATAAAACTAGCAGCCAAGCTTTTCTGTGTATAAGGAAGATAAAGAAAAATATACTGAATGCTTCCTCTCTGTGCTAAACATAGATGGAGATGGGATTTATGGAAGTTCCATAGTGATTTTGGAGTTTCAGCCATCACTGCACATGACCCTTAGAACTGAGCAAGTGGGAGAGCTGGGCTGAGGAAGAGGAGGCTGAAGCACTCCTTCCCTGGGCTGGATGGAGGAGTTGGGGCCCAGCTACAGAATCACTCTTCCTCTTTTGTTGTTAGATTTTTTCCTTTTTTAGAGGTTAGGTGCCGTCCTTGAAGTGGAAAGAATATCTGGATTACAGCATGTTTTTTGATATGTTAAAATTCCCAGTGAAAAAACCACTTGTGATCTTTTATTCCCTTAGGAGTCTCAACAGTCCAGTTTTGGCACTGGAGAACAGAGTGAGTATATTAAACTTCCTGTGATGTGTTTAATGTTTTTGTTGTGATTCAGTATTCTTGGTATGTCGTGCTTTTTAGAGAATGAGATTTTCCAGACTGGTCATAGCATGGAGCCTAAGTTAAGATTTTCTGTACTTTCTCAAGTTTTAACCTGTAAAACAATTGCATGGTTTTCTTTCACATTTCTTGCTGAGAGCTAGAAAGTTATGACCGAGTTGCAAGGTTGTTACTGTCTTCTAGGAAAAAAAAATACGTTATTTTTGATTTGTCACGTTTCTCATTCTTGAAAAAATGTCTCCTTGGTTGATCTAATTGAAAATAGCTGAGTACTAAAACAAAACACCCTTTAAAAAATCCAAATCTCTGCTGGGGGACATACTAGAAACTGAAATGGTGCGTATGTTTATATTTCAATAGAAAAAGCACATTGCCATTTCACTGTTCATTTTCACTTTGTCATTTTAAAATCAAGAGAATGAACTGGTCAAGCACTCATACAGTAATACGCTTAGCAATATCCTTGCATTTCTTGTCCCGTGGTGCACTTTCAGATTTCAGACAAAGGCAGCTTTTATTTCTCTTTAACTGTGTTGTTGTTTTGAATATTGAACTTGAAAATTGAATTAGATTTGTGCTGTTACCTTCCAAAAGTCTTTCCACTCCCTCTTGAAGTGATTAAACAGATTAAATAGTAAAGGGAGTAATGGTTTATTCTTAGATGTTCACAAGCAGCTTAATCTAAACACCTGATACAGTGGGGAATTAAGGAAACAAATTAAAACTAAATTCCATAATGCTAAACCATAGATTTCCATTATAGGAGCAACTGGTCTTTAGGTGTGTAAATGGAGAGGCAGGGGTAGGCGAAACACGGAACCAGTTTTTAACTCCTGTTTGAATCTTCTGGGAAATTTTTAACAACCTCAGTTCTTATTTCTGTTTAACTACGCAATTTGCCAGAATTAAAGAAAAGGGAAGGAAACGCCTCCAAACTGAAAAGCAGATTACATCAGTATGTATTCCTCTTGTAAGAATTGGTTTCTGAGTTAGATTTCTGGATGTAAAGATCCACTCATCCGCTGAAAAGCTACGTAGGGATGCTGAAATAAGTCAGAGCCTGACAGGCTGATTTATATCCTGTCTCCTGCAAGTGGAAAGCAATAGATTAATCTTGATAGAAGCAAAACAGTTTTTCACACCATTAATAACAAATTAAGCGTGTATTGGTTTAGACAGCAGTGACTTAAATAATTTTCTAGATATTCTTGATTAAATTATTTTCTGTATTTGTTATTTTGTCTCTACATCCACTCCAGTCTGTGGGAGATTGTAGCTGGTGTTAGGTAGTTACTACTTTCTCTTAGCTAAGACTGTACTTCTGGCAGTTTGGGAGTGACTTATTTTGCTGGCTGAGTTTTCAACTGTGCTTTTTTTTTTTCCTCCTTCTTCTTCTAGAACGATACAATCCTTCATCAAAAACATCCAACGGTCATCAGTCCAAATCGTAAGTGGCTGTTGAGAAAACGTTTCTCAGACAACAGTTGAATTTTAAGAGACTTGGAAAATAGCTGTTTCTTTTACTAGAATGTGTCAGTTCTTACACAGACTCTTTAGCACACTTCTGCTTCACTGGCAAAAAAAGGGGATAATTTTTAAGCAGAGTAGAGCAAATATGATGCATTGGAGTGAATATCAAATGCACTGTGCCACCTTTCCGTTCCCCTGTTTTCTTGTCAGTTGTCAGGAGAGGTGTCCAAGGGTTTGGATGTTGGAATCAGCTTGTGAACCAGAAAGGTATCGGCATATAAGAGTGGGCAGGATGGGATGGGACTTGCCAACCAAGAGCTGTCACCTGGGAGCGGGACATAGGGGATGCTCAAATAGGGGATGGCAAATTATGTTTGGCATCTAATTAAATTTGTTCTATCCAGTCTCTTAACTGACCGGCAAACATTTCTATTAGTTACAGACACAGACCCAATATTTTACTTTATCAATTGTGCAACTGGAAGAAACAATAAAAATCAACTGGAATATTCTAGCTGGCTGTAGCCCACCTTTCTCATACCTGAAAATCAATTACATGCTGTTAAAAGATTGTTTCCAAACAAATATGTCCACGAAAAGAAATGTTTACCATCTGATTGTACGTTTAATGAATGAAAGTGGTTGTAGATTCTGAAAACTTGGTGTTCGAAGTCAACATTTATTATGATGCAATCACAAAACGAAGTCTAGTTCTTCTGTTTGTCTGTGCACGTGTTACAGTATTAGCAAGATTAAAAAGCACATGTCCTATGGGAAGGGAATAGAACAAAAAGAAAACCCCCTCAATTGTTTTAGACTTACAGTCACTTTCACAAAAATATGTAGTTTCAGAAGACGCTCGTATGGAGCCAGTTGAACAAGTGGTAGGAATAGAGGTTCCCATTGGGCTTTGCTCTCGTGACAGCAGCGTAGACTGCTAGGATGGAGCTGAGCTATTTCCAAAGCTGGGGAATGTGAGCACTTCTAAGAACAAGAGGTAGCATTGGACATGTGTTGAACTGGGATGCACAGGAAGAAGTTTACTGTGACAATACAGTTTTAAAAAATTTTTTTTTAAAAGTGATTGTGATCTGGTCAAAACACATAAAAAAGGAGATAAATGTACCTTTTGGAAAAGGTTAGCAATGAAGAGTATTTCAGGAACTAGATCCTAGAGGCTGGTGTATCTTTTCAGATCATCAGTAGAACAGCTATACTGTGAAATGCAGAATTACTAGACTTTTAATCCTTTCTCATTTTCTTTCTCCAGATGTGAATCGAACCAGACAGAGTAAGATGTTTTATTTTTGTAATCAAAGGTGTTTTTCAATAAGCACAAAGGCCCTGTACCCTGCTATATGTTTTCAGTCTGTTTGCATATTTTCAGTATTGTGAAATAGTGTGTATATGTCTGACTACCATAAGTAATTATGCATTTGAATAGTAATAAAATAATTCTGTCTTAGAACAGTTGCACTGTTGCCACAAGACAGGAAACAGCCACTAGTGTTAGCTTTCTTGATTCTGTTTAAAACGGTATTCTTGGCCATTGTGTATAAGAAGTTGAACATCCACGTTAGCTTCTCCCGCATTAGTAAAATGTGTCAAATTTCCTTTCTAAATTAAACAGAATGGACTAAGGAGTCAAAGTACTAAAATCCTTAGTCTTCTCTAAAGAATGACTTAACTCACCATTCCTAAACGTTAAATGTTAGAATGGTATCTTGTGGATTTCACCCACGCAGCCTATTCTGCAGTATAAACAATAGCATGTTGAAATACAGAAGAATGCTTTGAAAGTAATTAAAGTACGTGGAAAAACTTGTCTCACTTTCTCCCTTTTACTTAGTATGTTGAAAGATGACTTAAAACTTAGCAGTAGTGAAGACAGCGATGGAGAGCAGGTATGTTCATTACATCAATTTCAGAAAAACATAACAAAGGCACTCACAGTTCAGTATCGCGACAGCGTTCAAAATTCTCGCTGCAAACTGAGCAGCGTAAGAGGAGGTTTATGATTTAGAAACAAAAATCAAATGGCGTGTTTTTAGACGAACTTCAGGTAAATGTAAATTTACCTAAATGTAAATTTGGGGAAAATTATCTCTTTTGTTGAAACAGTACACTTTTATCTAGAAAATCTTGTTTTATCTGAACGTAAAATGGTAATGGCCCACTGTTTAAAAATAGAACCCTTCACGTTCTGTCACTCCAGCTAAAGAGCACTTGGTATGAACGTCTCTGCACGTTAGTAGCATAGGATGGTGTTTGGGGTGATAAGGGATTATCATCTGTGAGTATAGCGTAACTGGGAGTATAGCGGCACCTTTATTTTTATCGAAAAGTCTCTTTTTTCCTTTTTGTCAATGCTAATTTTGTGCAGCTTCTGCCAGAAATGCCATTTGGCTTGCTAAATTAAAAATACCTTGTAGGGTCTGTGCTACCCAGCAGTAATCCACACTCCTCTTTTTGTTTCTTTTCTTCCTGTTCCCAGTTCCAGTACTTTATTTGCTTCATGTGGAAAACTTTGAGGATAGTATATTTAATTGGTTAACTCCTAGTACTCTGGGCGTCTCAGGAATAGCATTGTGAAATGTTGAATCATCTGATTCAAAAAGATGGAAACACAGTGAGTGGTGGAACTAGGAACTTGTAGAGCTGTAGTCAGAATATGTAGGACTGAGATACTAGGTTTGTGGTGAAAACTTGGAGAAAACTCTGATTTATTTTCCTTTCTGTATAAGGAGAATGCAGACAAATTTAAACTGCTGCAAGTACTGAATTAAGATGCTATTCAGGCTAAATAATTTAAAAAATGTAAAGGCTCTAAATTGATGCTTTGCAATTTAATTATATATACAATCCTAAAATAACTTCTAGAAGTTTCATGCTGTTTTTCTTAATTGCAGGACTGCGATAAGACCGTGCCAAGGAGCACACCTGGAAGGTAGGCATTCCTGGAAGATTGCAGCATAGAGAGTAGAGCGGTGATATTCCGTCCAGTCAGCACTCTGGGCTTGATCTCATTTCTAAAATACACGTTTGTCTTTTGTCTTGTGTTAAAGCAAAAGGTGATTAGAATTCAATCAGTGATGAAATAGTGTATAACCTGCAAGTTGTTGTAACCACTTTGGGGAGGGGGGGGAAAAACAGTCAGGCTGAACTGTGTTCAGTTATGTTGAATGTTCTAGTAAACGTTAATTAAAATATGGCATTTTATTCTTTCTAATGAAAGGACTACTAGGATATATTTGTGCCTTGGCTAGTGTTTGTTTATTTTTCCTCATTTTTGTTTTCAGTAATTCTGAACCTTCGCAGCATAACAGCGAAGGAGCAGATAATTCAAGGGATGACTCGAGCAGCCATAGTGGATCTGAAAGCAGTTCAGGATCTGACTCTGAAAGTGAAAGCAGTTCCAGTGACAGTGAAGCTAATGAACCATCACAGAGCGCATCCCCCGAGGTAGGATTTGACGTGTATTTGGACTGTGTTTGTTAGCTTGGCATTAATCCTGAGTTTTAGAAGCAGAAAAATATTAATAAATTCTCCAACTGTTAAAAAAAAAAAAAGTTAGACTGACAAAGGTGGGATCACTTTCAAGATGGAATATTCTTCTGCTGAAGTACCTGTAATTGGATATAGTAACAATTCTTTATATAAGCACACGTTTGACGTTTGACTTTGAGGTGATTTTTACCACCAGTTTCCTGTTGAAGTGCAGAAGTTAGATATAGTAACAGTAGCTTAAACCTCTGGGCTTTTAGTCTGGAAAGCTCTGGCAGCGAGTATTGCCTGTTGATAGCTCCAGAGGAATGGAAAATGAGAGCTGGTATTATTTTCAGTTTTAAATTGAAAGAGGGGAGATTTAGGTTAGATATTAGGAAGAAATTCTTTGCTGTGAGGGTGGTGATCCCCTGGCCCAGGTTGCCCAGAGAAGCTGTGGCTGCCCCATCCCTGGAGGGGTTCAAGGCCAGGTTGGACGGGGCTTGGAGCAACCTGGTGTGGTGGGAGGTGTCCCTGCCCAGGGCAGGGGGTGGCACTGATGGGCTTTAAGGTCCCTTCCAACTCTAACCATTCCATGATTCTATGATTTATCATCATCGTTGTTATGCGTTAACCTATATGTCATTTGTTATTTATCTCAGGTTTTTTTCGTGTACCTCTTGGAAGAAGTGTGAAATATTTTATCTAACGCTGGGTTTTTTATTTGTTTTTAGCCAGAGCCACCACCAACAAACAAATGGCAACTGGATAACTGGTTGAACAAAGTTAATTCACATAAAGTGTCACCAGCTTCTTCTGTGGACAGCAATATCCCATCCTCCCAAGGCTACAAAAAAGAGGGACGGGATCAGGGGACAGGGAGTGGATATGCTGATCAAAGCGGATCCAAGGATTCGATTTCTTCTACACCAGGGCGAGATTCCAAACCCGCCCAAAAGGGCTCAGAAAGCAGTCGCGGCAGGCAGAAATCGCCTGCCCAGAGTGACAGCTCAACACAGAGGAGGACTGTAGGTAAAAAGCAGCCCAAGAAAGCAGAAAAGACGTCTGTTGAAGAGCCAAGAGGAGGTCTTAAAATAGAAAGTGAAACCCCAGTAGACATGGCAACAAATATACCTTCAAACAGGCATAAGGCAGCCACAAAAGGCTCCAGGAAACCCAATATAAAGAAAGAGCCCAAATCTTCCCCTCGGCCTACAACAGAGAAAAAGAAATATAAGGCTTCAAGCAAATCTGCCCAGAAATCCAGGGAATTCATAGAAACAGATACCTCATCCTCTGATTCAGATGAAAATGAGAGCCTGCCTCCTTCATCGCAAACACCCAAATACTCTGAGAGCAATAGGACTCCTGTTAAATCTTCCATGGAGGAGGATGACAGCTTTTTTCGGCAAAGAATGTTCTCTCCTATGGAAGAGAAAGAGCTTCTTTCACCACTCAGTGATCCTGATGAAAGGTACCCACTTATTGTGAAGATTGACCTGAGCCTCTTATCACGAATACCAGGGAAGCCTTACAAGGATGCTGATGCACCCAAAGTGGAAAAGAAAAACGTGCAAGAGAAGCACACGAGAGAATCCCAGAAGCAGCCATCTGACAAAAGTGCTACAAAAGGCAAAAGGAAACATAAGCAGGTGATAATTTTTAGATAGAGATTTTCCTGTTATCTTGGCCTGCTGGTGTCAAGCATGTGGCCCAGCAGCCCAGACCATACCTCAGTGGAGTGACTTTGAGCGTTTTTGGGGATGACTTTGGCTAGCTGGTTTGGGTAGAACACGTTGATCGTCCCTGTGCTGTTAGAGTAGAGACTGCTGGGGTTTTCTTTTGAAGCGGGGAAGGGAGAAGGTAGCGCCTGTGGGAGCGTTGACACTGTAGCTAGAGCTCATGGAGGCAGCGCAGTTTCAGGACCTCCCAGCACTGAGCATCCCCACCCTCTTGTGCCTCCACCCCATTGGCACCAGCCCCTGTTGCACCTGGCCAAAAAATAAAAATAAATAAGGGCAGTTTTCAGCTGGATCAGCTCCTCGAACCAGTGAATGATGCAGTTTCATATTGCCAGGACAAGGAATGGGGCAGAAAAGAGCCTGGGGCATGACAGCAACAGAAACCATAATCCAGGTGTGCTGCTTTACTGGGAGCAGAGGGATGTCTCCATAATGATAGTTAATCTTTTCCAAAAAAGCACTTCAACTTTTCAACTGTAGATAAAAAAGCAGGAATGCCTGGGGGCAGTAGAATGGACAGGAATCAATGGGGGAGCTGAATAGAAATAGTACTCATGAATGGGGGGAATGGTAAGTGGTTGGTAGTGTAATTTTAAACCGCTTTTAGAAACCTGAGGACATAAACAGTCTGTGTACAGAGCAAACCTGTGACTGTACAATGGACTCAGTGGTCCATTGAGCTTTTATAAATTTCTGGTTTCCATGAAGTTTGGACTGTGACCCTGGTACAGGGATTCAAAAATTGCTATGCTACTCTGGATTTCATTTTGACAGTTTCATTTTGACAGGGATTTGGCAGTGGTTGTAAGACTTTGTTGACGTGTGGAATCAAAGGGTTATATGATATCATCCGGAGAGTCATTGACTCTCTCTAGGAGATAGATCATTTCAGTTAAACCAGTTTTCCTACTGAGCAACTAAGTAAACTTGGTCACTTTCTGAAATTAGTGTTGTCTAGGAGACTTGATGTGTAACTGCAAACAGGGCTTTCTCCTGTACTCTTCCTAACTAAGATTCCTGTTTACTCTGGATAAGGAAATTAAATGAAAAGGTGTGAGGGTTTGGTGTTTTGTTTTGTTTTTTTTTTTTTTTTTTTTTTTTTTGTAAAATTGGAGTAACTCTGACCAGTGACTAATCAGTTTTTGCAGGAATTACTAAATAATTCCTCATGTTCATGGGAGTGCCCTCACAGGTTCCTGTGGCGCTGAATACACTGACTTTCATTTCTTTGACCGGTTACACCTTTCAGTCCACGTTTGGAGCTATAGCATTAAAGATCTGTGCTCTTACATCTAAACCAGAAAGCTTTGGGAAGACCAATTAAATTTAGGCTTTATTCCCAGCAAATAGTCTGGTTGTTAATTGGTTTGAGTCCTCAGATTACCCTCGTACGTACCAGGGACGATGCCAGCCTGTTTGAGGCAACGAAAGAAAACCCACCCTTTCCCCCACCCCTCCGGCTTTTAGGTTTGGGAGTGCTCTGTACCTGACTGTCACGACTTGATTTCTACACGTTACTTGCTCGGGTGCTTCCTTGGTGATAAGGCTCAGGGTTGCAGCATCGGTGTGACAAAAATGAAACCTTTTGGGTTTGAATCTGGGTTATGTTACCAGATGACTTCGTCTGTGAGGCCCTATTTTCCATTTTAATTCACTGTATTAGTAGTTGCAGTGCTTGCTGAAGACAGCTTAGACATTTACCTTCAAGGCACTTTGACTTTGGGATTAAATTTATATAAAAATCTCTGAGCTTACTTTAATAGACTACAAGACTTTTACCTTTTTCTGACATTCACAAGACACCTCTGTTGGGCTCCACAACGTAAAATCTGTCTCTTGATCTTTTTAGTGAAGCCTTCAGCAAATTTTTCTGGTATTTCATGGTGATAACTTGTTTGTGCTAAAATGAACGATTTAACTGCTACTTCTTTTATGCAGGTTGGTAATTTAGAAGCCAGACTTTGTTTTTCATTATGTTCCAGTATCAGGGTCTGGTTGAGTATTTGGTACGGACAAGATGCTGTAGGGATATTTTTGTGGTCTGTACGTGTCTTATTCTGTACACTGCAAAATACCTGCTAAATGAAGTCTCTTAATGTGAAACATTGCCACTCTCAGTGAAGCTGTAAATGTGGACGTTTGCCTGGATGTATTTCTTGTTTGCTTTATTCAGAATGAGGATGAAAACAGAGCCAGTGAAAGCAAGAAAACGAAACTGGAAGAAAAAGCTCCATCAGGACACAAGACTTCTAGCAGTAGGGAGTGAGTATCTTGGCTGTGTTTTCAATGTTGGAGGCTCAGGGTGAGCAAGGAGAAGATGGATGACCGTCTTTCCCCCTCTTCTCCTCCCCCTCCCGTCCCCAAAGTGTTCCCTCATTATTAATTGGCGGGTAAAATTAAATTTCATTGCTCCTTACCCTTCAGACAGACTTATTTCAGAATTTCTACTAGTAGTTGGCCAAAAGCAGTACAAACAAGGACAGCTGTTGTACATAACAGAAGTCAGGTAACCCCTCGTGCAGGGCTGGTATATTATGGAATATATGCGTCCTGGTTTTTCTCTAATGTTACAGCGGGGATTTGGTTTGTTTTAGAAATCAGCTGTGCATCTAGCTTTTTGATCTTGCAAAATCGATGCTTTTAAATTTAACCCAGTCTGGTAATTCTCCATTTAGTGAGTTTGTAAACTGAGAGTAAATGACTTAACTGGCATTGTCTGGGAAGCTGATGGCATTGAAATTTGGATCCATGGATTTAGCCTCACATTTGCTTCATAGATTAGCTAAAGAAAAGTGTGAGTGACACAAAAGCAAAGTAATACAAAATTAGCAGATCAGTAATGTTGTTTAATACTCTTCTGCTTGTATGTTATTTCTGTAATTTTACATGCTTTTTGTAATAGCTGTTATGCTTTTGTTTGATTTATTTCTTGGTCAGTGTTAATCCACAGGAAAGAGTAAGGTTTTTTCCACTGCCTTTTAAAACTCTGCTATTTCAGGTCATGCAACTGAAAACTGGTATAATTATGTCATGGAAAATATTGCTGTATAGTGAGTAATTGCCAAATTACAAATATGTGAGGAGCTGTGGCACATCAGATGTGAGAAATCTTGTTTGCCTGTTCAGAATTAGAGTGCCTTACTATTTGTTAGGAAACAGATGTAGCCTGAACAGATGCATTTCTAGCTTGATTATGCTTTTTTACCTGTTATTTCTGATCTTTGCTTGACTGCCAGTGCAGTTATCTGAAGGCCGTTTAACTTAATGAAACTACGATTTTATAAAAATAATCTAGTAGAAATAATTATTATGGGAAGCCAAGAATAGCCAACTGTAGCCCTCAGCAGCCAAGGTACTGCAAGGCTGCATGGAGAAACTTCCCAGTTTCCTGGGTTCCGTAGAACGTTTATCTGGACCATCTTTTTTCTGAGCTGTTGGGCTGAGCAGTCTGCCACAGACAGGCTGGCGCTGCCATTGGCATTAATTTCTTACGCTGTAAGTGATTCGGGTGTTTTTTTTAAGAGCTGTTGTAGGGATGTGGTTTTATGGTTAGAACTTGTCTGCTGTGTTTTCAGGTCAGAACAAATAAAATGGTGAAAACGAGTTCAATCTGGCTTCACAGAAACGAGATGATTATTCTTGTTCTTTTCCTCCATACCTGGTTTGCTAGGTCTAACAACAAAAACCGTTGTTCTTTAAAAATGGGGGTTTTTTAGTTTAAAATAAAAAGTTTTGGGGTTTGTTTGTGTTGGATTTTGGGGTTTTGTTTTTGGTTTTTTGTTTGGTTTTTTTTGTAAGGAAAAAAAACCCAAACCTCAATTCGTTCATTTTATCCAGGTCTTCAAAGCCAAGTGCTGTTAAAGAGAAGGATTTACTGCCGTCTCCTGCTGCCCCGGTCCCGCAGAAAGATTCCAAGCAAGAACACGGGTCACGGAAGAGGACGGTCAGTCAGTCGTCATCCTTAAAGTCCAGTAGCAACCTCAGCAAGGAGAGCGGCGGTGGCAGTAAAAGCAGCTCATCTTCTAAGCAAAAGAAGACAGAGGGGAAAGGTTCTGGCAGCGCTAAAGAGCCCAAGGTAAAGGGCTTATTCTGTAAATGCCTCCAGCCTCTTCCTTTGCTTTGCAGTTTGATGCGCTTAGTGTGATCTGAACAGTAATTTGCAGTTCAAGTTAAAACATAATTAGTTTCAGATAAACATTGTTTATGTCATAGTGCTTAAGTGCCTTGGAAGTCTATAAATTAGAAAATAATTTGGGAGAGATTGTGGAATACTGATGCTTATTCCTACCAAATTCTTGCATTAATTAGTGAAATGTGTTTAGTAGTCTTCTGATTACAGATGCTGCTTCTTTATTTTTTAATTTGTTAATAGGAAATACCACTAGAAAGCAGTTTATGCAACATAAATGGAACAATGAGGTTACTCTTGTCTCATCGGAGCAGATACAGATCTTGCCCTGATTTTTTTAAGGAGAGCAGGCGCTCAGTCTGTGCTCAGCACTAGGATGAGAAGCTATAGCTCCTGTTTTCCGACACTGTGGGAGCCCAGAGCGGTTGTATTAAGTCCAGCTCGGGGATCTACCATGCTTTCTGTGGTTGGAGTAGAGAAAACATGTTTATAAAGATGGTGCAGAAAATGTTTTTAAAGAGGTTTAGGTTAGGAAGATATTTAGATGGTAGCATTAAAAAATATTATAGGCAGATGATACTCTTAGGCCACTCAATTGAAACGTGCTTTTTCATCAGTATATAAATGTGTGTTACTGGACAGAAATTAGCCTGTGAGGGCATCTGAGAGCGTGTTGTTGAATAGCTGTGATGAGCAGTTTCTGTTGTATGGTCAGTTACAGAATCACAGACTGGCAGGGGCTGGCAGGGACCTCTGGAGATCACCCAGTCCAACGCCCTGCCAGAGCAGGGTCACCCAGAGCAGGTGGCACAGGAACGCGTCCAGGCGGGTTTGGAATGTCTCCAGAGACGGAGACTCCCCCACCTCTCTGGGCTTGCCAGGGCTCTGCCACCCTCAAAGTAAAGAAGTTCTTTCTCATGTTTAGGTGGAACTTCCTATGTTCAAGTTTGCGTTGAGCGTATTCAGTCTTTGCTGTGCTGCAGGTGTTGGGGGGGGCGGCTTCAAAGCCCCAAAGCGTCCTACAGGCTGTGGAGGCGCCCCGAGTTTAAGCAACTGCTAAGCCTCGGTTGTTGGATTTGCAGTCTCTGAAAAGCTTAGAAGCAAAGCCTAAAAATGTTCAGGAAGGATCATTGATTTGGGGAGGTGGAAAGCAGCAAACAGTCATCAGCAATGGCAGAAAGTAACTTAGTCATCAGGGTGGAGTTGGTGAATCTCTGCGCGGGGAGACGTGCTGCGTGACTTCACACGCCAGTACCCTGAGCTTTGGAAGGCTGGCAGGGCGGCGTGTCGCGGCTGCGTAAGGCGCTTCCAGGAGCTGTAGGCAGTGCGTTTACCTCACAGACTGGGGCTCTGCCCTGTCTTTATTCGTCAGCATAGCAATGTCCCTAAGCCAGCAGTTAGTTTGTGAGATGTTTATTGTTTTATACTTCAGATATGCTTAGTCATGCCTTTCTTAAAGTTGTATATAGTCTTCCTGTGTTTCCCTGCATCTGTTGTTATTGTGCCTGCCTTACAGTGGTAGGTAGTACATTGCTCTGCAAATCTGGTGCCTTGCAACTCCAGGATCCTTCTGGTTACTGATAATCTGATAAATGTAGGTTATGAAATACATCTATATAGATGACCTTTGGTCATGGTAAATGAAGAGAGAGGAAAACACATATGAAGCTGGGGAGTTGTTTTATACTGCTTAGTTACTAGAAATTGATTAACTTACTATTCACAGAATGTTTCTAGTGTCCGGTCTTCACCCTGAAGTGTCATGTTGAGCCTTGTATAATTTAGGGGAGCAAGGACAGTGTGTTGTGAAGACAGCTAACTTTTCTCCTTGAAGATGATGCTTATCTTTCCGAAATATATATATTTTTTTTTTCCAAGGCAAAGACATTCAGCAGAGAAATGAGAAATTGTAAAAATATTCATCCCGTTCTTGTTAGAGTGGAAAAAACAGGACTTAGAAACAGTGACATGGGAGATTTGGGGAGGGATTTCCTGGACCCAGGTGTGTAGAAAGCCTGGACTGCATTCCCTCTTCTAAAGGAGATCCCCTGGTGTGGGAGAACGAGGAGTTTGGTTACAGCTACTGTGTCTTCTCTGTGCCGGCATGAGGTGAAAGCCTCGTGGAAGCTGTGTTACTGTCTATGGTGAATGGCAGCTAAAGCAGCTGCAAAACTGACCTTATTGCATATAGAGCGAAGTCATGGGAGAAATTTATACCACAAATGCTTTTCTTGAAGGCAGGGAAGATTTAACTGTTCTTTAAACTTATTATTTGGCAACAATTTTCCTTTCAGGAAAAGATTCTGAACAATTCATCAAACTGCCCTCCTGCCTCTGCTCCGTCTACAGAAAGTTCAAAGTCAAGAAGAGCAAAACTTGTTTTTGATGATAGGTAAGTACGGCAAAAGGTGCCTTTCCCTCTGTGAATCTTGATGCGTAGCCAGGTCCCCGCAGAGAATCATTGTCCTTTTGCTTCAGAAAAGCTGTTAAGTACAAGCTCAGGCTCTGGAGAGCTGTGCGTTGTTCCTGCGGGGATGTGCTGTCTTCCCTGTGCCATGGGCCGGGCAGACGGCGCAGTCCCATGGCCTGCCCTGTACATTCCTGCCGAGCATAAAAGGACCAGCAATAAGCTTAAATAGCTCAGGGTTGTTCTGTTTTCAAACGCTGATGGGTCCTTTTCACCTTAACCAGGGCACTGCTGCTGCCTGTCTGCCTCTCCTCACCAGAGCCCACGTCCTCTAGAGTCAGGAGTTGGGGTCGTTGATAGTAGAGAGGAGCCTTTAGTTTTTGACATTCCAGATCCCCAAGAGCAGGATTGGGATTTAATCCTGTGGGGTCAAAGAAAATATCTTGAGAAGAAATTAAAACAAATATTTTACAGTCTTGTGCCAACTTTATGTTTCTCTTGTACCAATTCAAATCTCAGCAGAATGTTTGCTCTTAAAGCGTTTCTATTTGTTGTTCTTTAAATTCACTTTATAGAGAAAATTATGTTTATACCAAATGTAAAAGTAACTTCCTGGTTAAGATCTCTTTGGAAGTGGACGAGCAAATTGGTCAGTGTTTTTCTCCTGGTAGTTATTCCTTAAAAAAAAAAAGAAAACAGTCGAGTGAATTAGATGGTTAGAGTACACTAACAATCACTTAGGACAAAATAGTTTATGGGGATTTTCTAATTATTCCAAGACAAAACAGGTCCAAGAAATTGAGATAAGATCGAACTTTAAAAAAAAAAAAATCTGAATGTGTATTGATGTATAGGAAGATACATGAGAGCATGTATAGGAAGATAATGAGAGCATCTTCCAAGGAACAGTAATTGTGCTTTAGGGAGGTGACGTGATAACTTTGTGGTTATGACTGAGACGTTGTCAGATTTTGTGGGCCTAGAACTGATCGAACTAATTTTGTAGGTACATAATCTTTTTACTATGAACTCTTGCTTTGTAATGACATCAGTTTCCTGTAAGTGGACTGTTAAAAGCGTTGATTTTAAATATCTTTATTTATTACATTAATACAAATAAGTAAGGTAGGATGGATGGAGGAATTTATTTCAAACTTTAATCAATTTATAGGTAATATGTTAATATATTGTCACGTATTATTACACTTTTATAATTATCCTCTGCTCATCTAGTTGTGAAAGTCATTTAGCATTGATTGCCTTGGGTGGCTAAGCAAAAGCAATTAACACCTGAATGTACCTTGGTTTATTTAGTATTATCATCATAATTTTTAAATGTTTCACAGCCTCAGTAATGCCAGTCCTGGAGACACTGGATTAATTAGTCCTCAGATTTTCAGAGGCTTTTTCCTTCCCCCGCCCCTGTTGCTGGTCAAGTATTTGTTTTGCTTGACTATCAAATGCAGTAAATTTAACCAAGTCATCTTTACTTACCGACTTGCTTGAAATACTGTTTAGAATTACCTGAAACTAGAGAACTAATTTTAAAATATTTTTAACAGTTTTATCATACTGTAACTAATCATACTAGTTAACTTTAACAGTTTTATCATAGTGTAGCTTCTGTAACCTGCGTTAGAAAAGATCTGAAATTTGACAGTGAGAACCGTCAAGTCATAAAAGGAAATGCAGCGTGGGTGGGGCTGGGTCCATAAACTTGTGTTCTCTGTTGCAGGACTTACTCAGCTGATCATTATTTACAAGAAGCAAAGAAGTTAAAACATAACGCAGACGCATTGGTAAGTACATCTCCAATACTTATCTAATGTTTGCCATTATACTGGGGTTATACTGGGGGTTTGTTTACTGCTTTTGCCATTTTGCTGCCCTTTTGTACTGGAGCTTTCTTGTACTTCCTCTCTGGTTTTTTGTCCTTAAAAATTTTCTCCGCTCTCCCCAGTCTGACAGGTTTGAGAAGGCTGTGTACTACCTAGATGCTGTGGTGTCATTCATTGAGTGTGGGAATGCATTGGAGAAAAATGCTCAGGAATCCAAGTCCCCGTTCCCTATGTATTCAGAAACTGTGGAATTAATCAAGTAAGCATTGCAAAGCACGTACAAAAGTCAGGTGGGTGGGGAAGAGGTCTGGAAATCAGAGCTTTCTTTTAGATTGACTAAAGTTTTGCCACCAATTTTTGAAATCTCTTATTCTTCAGTAAAACTGGATGTTCCAGTTGCTGTAGCTTAAAGTGTTTTCGTGAAGGTTAAGATCCTTTCTGCTAAGGCTCTTGACGTCTCTCTACAATGTATAACACACAAGAAGCAAAATTACTCCAATTACTGCCTAGTCAGCATTTTGTTTGGGTCTGAGAGAGGTTCCTGAAACGGTGAAGAGAGTTGAAACTGGAAATTTGTAAGAACATAAGTGTTTTATGATTGATAAATGGTACTGTAATCTTCATTTTATCGTTTACTTTATGTCTTTGTTTGTAGATACACTATGAAACTGAAGAATTACTTGGCCCCGGATGCTACGGCTGCAGATAAAAGGCTAGCAGTGCTTTGGTATGTCTGTTTGGAACTTAATACAATGCAGTGAATAATTTCAAATGTTTTATCTGCATGAAATGCTGTATTACACTGAGTTGTCAGGTGATGCTGAGCCAACTGTATGAGATTTCCGCTTGGCTGCATGTAAAGATTAACGCTGTATATCTGGTTACTGTAAATCGGGGCAGAGAGGATGTTGACAAGGGCCAAGTCTTTGAAATATTAAGGAAATTGGTAGATTTGTGCGGAGTAGCCACAGAAGGGATGGGGGTCCTTCCTATGTACTCATCCAGGGATAAGTCCTAATTTGGACTGGCTGTGAAGAATTGTCACTGGCCTCCTAGATCAATGGAACAGCCCCAGCAGGTGTAAGGACCAGAACCAGGTGGCGTCAGGCGGAAAAGAAAGGGGAGGCCACAGCAGAACGTGTTGGACTCAGAATGTCCTGACACGAGCGAAAAATCAATGATGCCCTTGTCTAGGAAGTAGCTCAGTGTCGTCTCCTAAGCCAAGAACTGGAAAGGGGTTGTACCAGCAGCATCACTGAAAATTAGAGTTTCAGCTTAAAGCACACAAAGCTATGCTTTTGTTTCCTTGTAAAGGTGATTATGGATTTTTTTGATAGACCTACAATTTGGGAGTTTGCAGAGAAAGCTTTAAAAACACAGCTAGGAGATTTTTGAACTTCACTCAGTTGTGTTTAACTTGACTTTAACTGTAAATGTTTTGTTATTCTGTCTTTGGTCAGTCTTCGGTGTCAATCTCTACTATACCTAAGGCTTTTCAAACTGAAAAAGGAAAGTGCATTGAAATATTCTAAAACTCTGACTGAACATCTGAAGGTAATTGCAGTATTTTCTTAGAATATTAGAACCTAATCAAATTAAAGCTCTACATCACTTTGCATTCCTGAAGCCAATTTTCAGACTGCTGCGTGTGAACCTGGAGTATACCCTATTTAGAACTGGACCTTGAAAGTATATTAAAGTTAAGTAATTTAAAGCTGGGAAGAGACAGCATGGCTGTCATAACCATACTGCTCCCAGCATGATAGCACTCTCTTAGCAATTTGATCTAGCTTTTGTTGTCTTTAATAAATTTAGTAGGCTTTGTTTTTCTTGCTGCAGATACAACAAACTGAAACGTCACTTTTGTGTTTAAGCTTAGGGGAATTCAGGATGTAGGGCTGTATTTCACAGGCTGCAGCTGTTCAGCTTTCGCAAAAGCTGGCACTGGAGCCAACTTCTCCTTGAAAACCAAACTGGTCTTTCTGAGGTTTTGTCGTTTGCAGTGGGATGTTTGATTATTTTTTTTTTTCTTATTCCACCACATGAATTTAACTCAATTCTTCTGCAATTGATTTAAGTGCTGTCCTTGGTAAAGGATACCAAGAGACACATCCTTTGAATTAACGTATTTGAATCAAGATGTTGCAGATGAGAAAAGCAGTTATGATACTTCTGTAATGTTACTCAGTCCGTAAGACAGATTTTTCACAGGAAGGCTTGGGGATAGGTAACTAATGTCATTGGGTTTCTCTGAAACTTCCCGCTATCAATACTGAGAGGAAACAGTTCTCAAAATGTTCTCATAGGTGGCAATAGGATCTAACGCTTAGAACAGAAGACCGCTCCAATCCTATATATATTTAGTGGCCTTCTTTGTGTTGCTAAAATAATCCTTTAATTTGTGTTTTAGGCATCAGTAAAAAATGATATTTTTCCCAAATTTGAATTTATTGTGATGTTATTCAGAATGTTGGTTATTGTTTAAAAGAAAAATAACAAGAAATAATTTGGTTTAAAATAACCAATTAAATAAACAGGTAAATAATAACTAGTTAAAGTATAAACAAATCAGGTGACAGATTTATTTTTTCCCCAACAGAATTCCTATAATAATTCTCAAGCACCATCACCTGGTATGGGAAGGTAAGTAGTAAAAGCTGTTACCTGTATTTCTCAGTTTACAGCTAGTTTTCTCTGTAACCTGTGTGCCTGAGGTGCTCAAAAAATAGCTTTTTACTGTTTGAAGTGTTGGGGTGGTTCTTCTAAAGGTGTAGATTTTGACCCAGTTGTTTGCGTAATAAAAGGTTTGGAAAATTGCTGCTTGTGCTAGTGCTCAGCAGAGAGTCTGTCAGGAGACTCCCTGTTGCACTAACACACAAGTCACTTGTCTCAGTGAGTTCTCTTGTTTTATTTATCCCTGGAGGTGTTTAAAAGGCAGGTAGACGTGGTGGACTTGGCAGTGTTGGGTTAATGGTTGGACTCGATGATCTTAAAGGTCTTTTCCAACCTAAATGATACTATGATTTAATGCTTTTCTGCTCAAAACAATAGCTTTATTAATGCTGCAAGCCCAGGCAGCTACAGGTAGCTTCAGGGTTGTCTGTTCCATAGTACAGCATTTTACTTCTATTCTTCAAAACCTAACAATGGAGCTTTGAGAGATTATTCTGAGTTTTAGGAGGGCATTTCAGATTGGCATCGTGTTATCTGAAAGTGTAATATGGCAGAATAGTTATCACGTAGTTGTAATGGTTTCATTATTATTCTTTAAGATTCATTTTATTTAAACAGCGAATTTAAGATTTTATTGAATTAAAAGGCAAGGAGGTTCGGTGGTTAGGTTTTGGCTGTGAAGCTAAAACATAAGAGTTGGAGGATCCTCAGCAGTTGTTACCAGTTCACGCGTGTCACTTGTTGTAGGGCAAATCCTGACTTCTTGATGCGTAAAGTGGGAGTGCTTTAGTGTCTTGCGCTCTGAGATGTGGGAAGAGAGGTCCTGGAGAGCATTAATCTTACAGCATGATGTGACCGAAGTACCTACATTTGCGTTTTACAATGTAATACTTTTCTCTGGATAAGCAGCAAGCCTGTCGGTATGCCGTCTCCAGTCTCTCCAAAGCTGTCTCCAGGGAATTCAGGAAATTACTCTTCCGGGGCAGCCAACCCTTCAGGGAGCGGGTCTTCGGTGACGATCCCCCAGAGGATCCATCAGATGGCGGCCAGCTACGTCCAAGTTACGTCCAACTTCCTCTATGCCACTGAAATTTGGGACCAAGCCGAACAGCTGTCTAAAGAACAGAAAGGTAAGGGCTGGCACGGGTGGGTTGTACCCTCGGATGTACCAGGGTGTGCTGAAATGCTCACGGGCTTTGAGTCTTGGAGTGGCAGTTAATGGTGCATGGGATGTTTAACCAGGGCCTCTGCCAAAGTAAGATGGGAAGTGATACCTCCGGTTACAGTGGTACCCCAGCTGGGTGTCCTGGTGGTCAGGGTGGTGTTGGAGATGTAACGTTTCCTACCAGCTATGTGTTGAAAAAAAAAAAAAAAAAAAAAATCTTTGTTGCATTTGTCATAAAACGTTAGCTGTAGGAAGGGGAACTCCGTACATTTCCATTTCTGAAATTCTTAAGTGAAATACACATTTGAGGCGGAAGGCCAAGGAAGTTTTACAATAGTTTAACCGTACTCTAATTATTCTTATCAGCCAGTCTGCAAAAGAGTAAAGAAATTGATTAGAAAGGACTGTTTTCCATTATTTTTATTCTTCCATCCATCTTTTTCTTCTGTCAATCTGAGAAAGATTCATGCTGAAAAGGTGGGGAGTTTGGGTGTAATATTTCCTGTATGAAAATACGTGTCTAGTTTAACTTGTGTTTCTGTTGTTTTAGAGTTCTTTGCTGAACTGGATAAAGTTATGGGCCCTCTGATTTTTAACTCGAGCATCATGACAGACCTAGTGCGTTACACCCGGCAGGGATTGCATTGGTTGCGCCTGGATGCCAAGTGATACTTTGAACTGAAGGAATGGAAAAATCGAACACATTTTTTCTCGCTGCCTCTGATTTATCTCCACAACACTGTGTCATGTCGATAAGGAAGACTGCCATAACACATTGCTTAGTTGACACTAAGAGCAAGGATTGCTTTCACATGTCTCCCATCCTCATTTGTGTTTTGTGTTTTAACCCCCAATCATCTGGTCAATGGACTTCTTCAGTATTCCCGTTTTAAGTTATTTAAATATATTAAAATTTGCTACATATAAAGGTGTAGTTTTGCTGATCTATCATGGATAGATCATTGGAATTCCGGTCATAATACATAAATAGTCAGTTTAAATCCTATTTATTTTAATTTTTTTAATTTTAATTTTGAAAAGCCCAGTGTGGGGCAGTTTTTAGCTATTTCTTCCCTGAATTTACCCTTTCGAGTACTTAGCAGAAATTAAACATAGACACTTTATTTAAGTACTTTGTGAGCTTTGTTACTCTGTAATGTCTTGTGGTGGTAGAGCCTGTAAAAGGAACTAGGGTTGATAGGTTCTAACGTGTAGGGACACCATACTTTTCATGCCTAATGCCTATGAGTCGACTAATAATGGCAACTACAGATTTATTATTGCAGAATTTGTACTAAATAGAAAAATTCCAGATATTCTTCTACGTATTAAGATACTTCGTTTAAATGAATTATAAAGAAATTTTTATGGAAAAGTATTTAGCTGGATCTGACTTGGATTGTTTTCCAGGCAGTTTCAAAACATCGATTAACACTATAACAATCACAAAACATTACAGTAATTTGCATTTAATGTAATATGGAAGTAGTGGTGTAAGAATGAACTTCAGTCCGATAGGTGCGATGCATACAGGAGAGGTTTCTGAAATGGACAATCTTGTGCTTTTTTGCATCTCTTCATTTAAAACACGTTTTGTTTCCTTGCTTGTCATTTTTTGACGCTTACAAAATCGGTGAACTTTGTGGTTAAAAACACAACAGTAGTTAAATTCCTAGCAGAACTGTCATTTGCATCTTTTCCATTGACTGAGAAACCAGGAATCTTAAGTAGAAATCGAGGTCCGTGTTTTCCTTTTAGGGTCTGATCGGTAACAGACACTACGGGATGACAGTGCAACAGCCGTCGTGGGGTGGGAGCACACAGCTATTACAGGGAAACCGACTGTTTCGATGCAGAATGGATTTAAAACTTGTATTTACCCCGTGTTAATGAAGGTCCTGTTAATGTTTGATGGAGCGTAATCCTCGCTTGCGAGGGAGCGACTCGGTGCGACAGAAGTGGTTCACGGAGTTGCAGTTGGCCGCTCTCAAAAAGTGTAAACCAAAGTACCTTTCCACGTAAGGTGCTTGTCTGAGTAAAAGGTTTCAAACGCTACTGCTTTCAGTATTGCTTAGTGCCCCGAACACGTCTGGTGTGCCTTATGCCTTACTTTTAGATGAAGATTTTATGAACTGTTTACAAGATGTTTTACAGCAGGACCAGGTATACTGTATGCAGTGGTCTTCTGCAGTACTTTGGTAAAATTCCATTTCCTTTTTCAAAGTCCTAGCGTCTGTCCCACGAACTGACTTCTCCTTGTGGTGGTCTCCTTTCGAAGAGTCAAACTCTGAATCCTTTGGAGTGAGATTGTGGAATGCTGCTTTGTTTTCTCTCCCATTTAACCCTTTATTCTGTACCAGATATGAACGTGCATGTTCAGGAAAATGATTGCACTAAATTTTTTGTGTAGTAGTAGTTAAGTGCCAAAATCACGGCAACCTCGAGAGAAGGAATAGAATTCTACGCTACTTAGTACTGCAGTATGTCCTATGGGCTTTAAGAGTTTAGAAGTTTTGCAAATTAGTAACCTACTAAAAGGTAGCTGCATATTCGTAGAGCTTCCTTTGCGTTCCAGCGTGTTTTGTACTTCCAGAAAAGCTTTGCTACATACGACTTGTTACATGGTTAACAGACCTGGGACTTTTTCCACGATAGCTGAATTTACTCGTCAGGTCTGTTGGAGCATCCTTTTTATTGAATCACTGTGCAAGGTCACGTTTCTGTTAGTGTTTGCTGTTCGAGACAGAACTCTGTACCCTCAGACTCCGCATCTTGGTTAATGGGACACTGTCAACTATTTTTCCTTTAATACTCTAAAGTGCCTAGCACACTTTTGACGCTATATAAAAAAATATCTTCTTAGAAGTTGCATTCATAGTTTATTTTTTGTGTAGTGCTGCACTAGCCGGCATGGCTGATTTTTGGCTTGCTCCTTCGTGCACAGTTACCATTGCTCTTAGCAGGAATGGTCTCATCTCTGGGAATTTTTTTTCCTTAACTCGAGTCCCACAAATACCTTTTGGTGTCACGCGAAATTGGTCTCTTAAAAAAAAGTATCTCTTATTCCTAGATCAGTGGATCTTAAAAAAAATTGTCTTCAATGACCAGAAGACTTTTTACATCGTGTCAAAATGTGGACCTGAACTGGTTGAAAGTGTCCCACCTGCACAGTGTACGTTGTAGTAAAATCCCCTCCAGAGTGCTGTCCCGCGTCGTCTGTCTGTCCGGGAGATGTGCAGAGGTCTTGTTAATTGGAAAGAAATGCCTTATGCGTCTGTGGCTATTTCAAACAGATACATTTAAATTTCGCAATTCCAAAAGCATATCTTAACTTGGGATTTACCATTGTTTCCGAGAGAAAAGTGATGTACTTTGTCAGATTTCGTAGCTTAAAAATAATGCCAGTACGTTACAGGCTTCCATCCCTCTGTCAAAGTGGGGGCGGATGGTCCAAAGCTGCCCGTGGTTCCTCCCCCGCGGCAGCGCGCGTCGCTCCAGTCCTCGCACGCGGCGCAGTAGTGACTAACGACGAGGGAATCCCTAACTCTTGGCTTCCTCATTGATTCCCTGCAGGACTGTATATTAAATACATATCAACGCCGTAATTTGAATTCCCTCACTGAACGCGGTCCCAGCTGGTGAATCTTAAAAATGGCTTAATCAGACTAGGCTTGCTCAGATATCACAACTATTTGAATTTGCTGTCAAACTTGCAGGTTCCGAGGTGATAAGGTGCAACCATTTGTAATTATAAACAAATCTTCAGGACCCCAGAGTCAAACAGCCCGAGACTTTTAGTTTGATTTGAAACTATTAGCCATAAAGCAGAGCATATGGATGGCTCTTCTTGGCTTTTGATGGCAGTATGCAATTTGTATTGTATGTGTCTTTTAATATATATGTATATATATATGAACTCAGTCTGTCCAAAGTATATGTTATACTTGTTTTTAGATTATGGTGCAACTGACTATATTGATATATTATTTATTGAGTGCTGAGTCACCATCTTATTGGTGATAAATCTTGCATATTATACAGGAGTGCAATGTATATTCCTTTAGATTGCTGAGGCTTGATTGCTGTGATAACAAAAAAATGCCCTGAAATGTATTTATGAATGGCCCCAACATACGGAGAGTCAGGACTTTATGGAAAAAAAATGTAGCGCTTGCCTGGGGCAAGTAAAATAAAGCCGTAGGCGGATAATTAATGTAGTTTGCCAAAATGGCAAACCACTGGAGAGAGAGACTACCTTTGCTGTATTTAATATTTCATTTACCTAACAGATATTTGCCGTCACTGCAGTGTTTATATTAAGGCAGATACAAAAGGGCCTGAGCAAGTCAAGTTTGAATTACCCATTGGGGAGTAAACAACTTCCAAATTCTTAGATTTCTGACAAATACTTTGGTCAGCGTTTCAATTACTCCATCTGATGAATCAGTGTTATGGAAAACCCTGGGTTTCCAAGCGACACAGTTAATGCCAGACATCTTTCCGTCTAAAGGGTAGCCAAAGCTTTTGCCAGCCAACTCAGACAAATCCAGACCTATTCCAGGAGACGAACTTCCTAAGGAGGAAAGTTACGTCAACTCGAACAATCAGGGAATGGTGGTGTGTGTCGGGCTCCGTTGCTTTTCGAGGAATGGGTCCGTGCGGCCACGGTGGCGTTTGCCCACAGCAGGGCCGGGGGGGCCCGGGGAGGGCTCTGCCCTGCGCCAGCGCCGCCACAGGGGCTCCTCTGCTTGCTGGGATCCGCCGGCGCTCGGCCGAGTTTCACCCAAACACAGCGTAGGGAGCAGCTGGACGCGCTGTGCTGCAGCATGGGGTTCATGTTGGCTGTCCTCGTGTGAAGGCTTCACCTCTTCTAGTTTCATCTGGAAACCTTGGTGGGTTTCCACCGTTCCGGGCGTTAAGTCTGGATGCGCACGGGCGGAGCGGATCCAGGCACATTAGAACACAGCGTTCCCTGTCTTCGGTTTTTATATGCAACCCCCGCGGTCGGTGTCGTTGGGTGCGCGGAACTTGCGCAGCGCTTGGTTTTGGCTGCGTTGGCATTACACATCCGAAAACTCAACTCTAAGGACCAGGCATGACGTTTGCAAGCACAGTTCCTGACATTTGTATCTGGTCCCCCTTTTAAATTGTTTTAAGAAATTTTGTATATGGAGGATAAAGTGCTTATATATTTATTAAAAATCCTTTATCTTATTTGAAATTATTATTTGGTGAAGAAAGGTTTTTCTTTCGGGGGAGGGCTGGGGGGGGGTGGGGGGAAGGTAACTTTTAACCTGTCACTTATAAATGAAGCCCTTATTAATCGTACAGAAAGGTACTGTTAGTAACTAATGGGATGTCTCTGTTTTATGCTTTGTACATGACAAGTCCATGTGTTACATTTTTGTTTCTATCAAAATATTTAGGCATCTGTCTTCAACCAAAACCTAAAAGAAAACAAACTGTGATTTTTATTTGTTGCAATACATTTGAAATTTCAAAGGGTACTTTGGGGCTCAAAATTAGGATTTCTAAGTCAGTATGTGCATTTCACGTAATAAAGCTGTTAATGGTGAGCAAAGTATTATATACTAACTAGATTTTTTCCACATCTGTATAGTATATTCTATGTATTTTGTGGTATTGAGATTATAGAAAGTTTAGTGTCTGAAACATGCGTTTAATGTGTATTTTTAAACAAATTTATGGCAATTAAAATATTTGGAGAAAAGGGTATCACATTTCAATTTGTAAAGATCTTTTTAACTACTGTGTCATTAAAATGCTTTGTACAATGCAAAACTGTAACTGGAGAAACTAAGTTTAATAAATATCAAATAGATTTTCTGTATTAAACTTCCAAACCACTGTGCTCGTGTCTGTTGCGTGGCCGTTCTCCTCCCCGATGCTGCATTTTTAAGCAGAGTTGTCTTTTTTGATCCTCGTGCTTTGTGTATAACAAAGGGCAAGCAGCATTCAGTATTTGTGTCCCCGACTTGGTGGTATTTGCCTAATCAAAAGTGACTTTGTTTCTTTTAGCCCTCCAAGTTAACGTGCAACCGGTCAAAAATGTATTTTGATCGATTTATTTTAAAATAGTAGATGCTTCGGTTTCAGAAGTCAGTCTAGGACAGTCATTTAAGTAAGTGTGATTAGAAGTAATTAAAAGTAAATACTTTCCCCCCCCGTTATCACTGGTTATATTTGGGATATTGGAAATGCTATCAGTATTATCAGTTTGTTTGGTCCTTCTTTTATCAGCACCTCAGATAAGGGCCTGTTAGAGAGTTCAGCTGCTGAGATGGAAACCAGGTGGAAGCCTGATCTACTTTCTGCACTTGCCAGGTTGAAGGATAAATGTCTAAAGTCCAGTCTGAAATAAGCACTTCTGCTTGAACTCCGTGATGTGCGCTCACCGCACACTTTGCTCAGAGGATACAAGGAAAACCAAGGTGGCTTGCTGAATATAAATTTTTAATTCACACCTTAAAAAAAATAATATATATGAACCATTACAAAAAACCAAAACGAAGAGGAGAGGCAGAGTCCTTTTATTGAGCTTGGCCAGAGAGTCATCCTGACGCTGCTGCAGAGCGACAGCCTTGGCTAGGAAACGCGCTCAAGCTCTTTGAAGTCCTTTTACCAGTTCATATGACAGAAATGTTAAATATACTTATTGCTCGAGTCACTGTCCTAGCTTTTGAACGGTCAATAAATATTTCCCAAGTAGAGGGGAGCATCGTTAGCAGTAACAGTGATGAGTGTTTTCATGGCGACAGGTCACTCCGAGGCTGTTCTAAGGAAACAGCGATTCTTCCTGGAAAACAAAACATCATCAGGCGCTGCCAGCTCGGACAGGCATCCACGCGTACGTCCCCAGCAGTGCTGCGCTTACTGCGACAGCAGTGCTCGGGCCCAGCTCCTGCAGCCGTGCACGTTGTATTCACCTCTTTAACTCTGTTCAGTTCAGCTTGATTCATTTATGTTCTTTGCTTTGCACAACAGCTCCAAAGTGCCTGTTTCCCAGGGCTATACTGTCAGGCTGGGGTGCAGAAATTACAGGCTCTATAAATCCCTTTCTGTCTGTATCTTCCTGTAGCTGCTGTTACAGTTCGCCTCTGTTAGTCGGTAGAACGAAATGACGTGTTTCAAGTGCATGTAAAATAGCAGCTCGACTACCATGCCCTATTGTATTTATGGATTGTCTCTGCTTTGTGGTATGTGTACAGCAGGTGCCACACAAAATCAGCTTTCGGTCACTAAGCAGTAATTTTAACTAATCAGTTTAATTATATGGAGTTGGACGATTTGCTAATGTCTTGTGTTCATGAGAACTAAATGGCTTTTGGTATTTTAGCTGTCTTAAACTATGAGCTTAAGTAATCACCTTAAAGTGATTAATTTAGGGTAAGATACTGCTTTTAATTGATAAGTGCTCCCAAGTGAACAGTATTGGCTTTAAGAAGGCTTAATTTTAAGGTCTCTTAAGTGTCTACCTAAAAGCTGTCTAGAATCCCATGTTCCTTTTTCAAGAGACAGGTTATTTTGGGTTGCAAGGAAAGGACTAAGGCTTGTAATCAAGGGCACGTGGACTCTGCTCTGTTTGCATTGCTTACAAAAGAGGTCTGAATCTATTGCCCCATCCCTATTCCTGGTATCTTTTTCTATGCACAGAATTAATTCCGTATCTCGTTTGGGTAAGAATAAGTGGGAACTTCCTCTACATAATACGATATCAAGTGTCGCCGAACCTTAACGCTGATGAGGGTCCATTACCTGCACAGCATGGTGATGCATTCGCTGTTATCCCTGCACGAGGCTCCGACGGGTCGCAGCGAGACGCCTCTCCAGAACGGTGTCATCCGCCTCTGCCTGCTGAGCGGGGGGTGCAGGGAAGCACAGAGGGTCTGAAACAGAGGGGTCGTGCCGCCGTCAGAGCATCCGCGGCTGCGAGCACTCGGTCACTCTGATGCTGAGCTCAGTAGTCTCAAGTGAGAAACGTGAAATCTTTCTCATTTTCAGATGCTAGCATGATCTGGTAATGTGTACTTGCTTGTATCTTAACCCCAAAGAAGCAAAAAGTATAAAAACTGGTTTTTTAATCCTCATGGAGGGAAGGCAGAATGAATTGCTAAGGTACATCTCAGAGCAATCCAGCATTCACCAGGCAGTTACTCTACTTTTTTACGATGTCGAATCCTCTAAGAGATCTCTGCTGTCACCTCTAACTCCTGCCAGTTATTCATGCAAATCCTAACGCTTTTTATTAACTGCCTGACCATTTCGAATTAGCGCTTTAAATAGTTCTCTCTTTACCTGGCTGAGCAGCAGCGAGCAGAGCAGTAGGACTGCCATCGCTTTCCAGGAGTGCATCTTCACGCTGTGAGCCGCCACTTCCACCGCGGGACCGGCCTTGGGCGGAGGAGGTAGGAAGAGCCCCAAATAGAACTTCCCAAGCCTCAGCTAGATTTTTATAGACTTCATTCTCTTATCATTGCATCAGCTGTCAGTCATTACAGGAACAAAGTTCGTTTCGGAGCAAGAGGGAATTACTAAGTTAGCATCTGCTGAAGTGATTTGGTTCAAGGCCTGTCTGTTTAGCTAATGATTTACTCTCCTTCCACTTGTACTTTGTCTGGTCAGCTTACCACATGCGCCAACTGTTCCTTTTTTTAAAACCTACCTAATGTGTTACCAGAACTCTATGGTGTATTTGCAAGCAAGAGGGTGTTTGGCCCACAGTATTATGGTAAAGATCAAAAGCCATAACCCTATTTAACTTCCGTGACGTTTACAGTGTGTGTGGCTTTGATTTTGTCAGCCAGAGGTAAGTATTGTCTTATCGAGCTTGTTTGGAGCAGAGAATCACGCTTGTGATTCTGCTCCCCGTTCTTGGTACATGAAAGAATCACGAGGAAGTTACTTCACCTTCCTTTCCACGCACGTGGCACTTAAAAAGCAGATGTAATACTTTTCAGATGGGTTTTGGAATTTAAAAATGTTATGTGTGATAAATAATAGACCTCTTTTGCCAAGGATCCAGATGTGCAGTTGCAGATGCTGATCCCTAGACAGCTAATCCCCAAAGCAGAAGCGACTGCCACAGGGGTGTTCCAGAGCCGAGTTGCTCCATGTGGCCAGAGGATGGTTTCTTTAGAAGAGCCGCCGGCTGCAGTCTGCTCCGAACCTTACAGCGTCACTCACCGTTAGTCTTCTCAAAGGTGCCAGCAACTCCCATGATGGGGATGGGCAGTTTGTAATTAAGAGGAATCTTAATTTTTTCCATTGTGAAACGAGATTGTGACAGCCCAGAGAAGAGAGTGTTTAAGAAGAGCTCTCTCTTACCCCTTATTCTCTCTAAAATTCTCCCAGCTTACAAACATGGGGACAAGGGAAAAGCGTACGCCTGAGATCACCAGTCTTTAAATGGACCTTGCTGGTACTCGCTGCTGCTCCTCAGCTGTGGGATCTCGTGCCTCCGGCTCCCACATCCATCCCGTGAATGCCAGGTCTGCTGGGTACCAGACTTGTGAGATTGCAGAATAACATAATAAAGAGATTACCAGTTTACTTGAGTCGAGTACACACAGGCTTTGGTGCACACTGTGTTTTAAGTTACTTCAAGTAGGAAGATACTGTACAAAAAAAATGAACTACATTTTAGCTGAATTGGAAATAGAAATCTGGATGTAACAGGCTGCCGTTCTCTGTGATTGCTTGATATGGAGGCGTAAGTGCCAGCGTGGAAGGCGAGTTACCTAGATTAAGATAATGCCATGTTGTCAGGTTCCTGTCTGCAATGATTACCCCTTAGCCCAAACTTCACTGGATTAAATAAAAACCCTTTGCATTGTATTGTCTACAGCTCCTATTGGAAAATTTGTTCCTTTCCTACAATGGTTCTTACACTCTTTCCTCTGACCTGTTTGTCGTCCTGCCCTGTGAGGAGGAATCAAACCCCTTCATCATTTCACCTTCCTGGGCCTTACAGAGGGAAGGAAATGCGACAGTGGATCATGGCACAACAAACAGCTGAACTTTAAAAGTTTCTTTTACGTTTGGCTGTGAATTTCTCAGTTGTTTTTCCCATTAAATCCTTTCTTTACATGCATCCGAGTTCTAATTTCTGCTGTTTCCGCTAGGCACTGTACTAGAGCAGGGAAAGGAAAGCAAGAGGCAGCAGCAGCAGTCTCACCCTCACCTCTGGAGCACAGGACCTGCAGTGACAGCTCTTTCAATTCTGACAGCAGTGCCCTCTGCAAGTCGTCAGCTTTTGGCTAGGTGAGACTAGTACTTTGTGACAATACGTACGTCAAAATTGTTCTGTCTCCTTCTGGATTACTAATAGCATCAGCATATCCCTTTCAGGCAGCAACGTGTTTACTCTGGGCAAGAAACCAGGGAAAACAAAATAAAACTGAACCAGTTGTTTCCATGCATACAAGTCCAGCACACCAGTAAAATGCCACAGCAAAGATGTTATAACAAAACAAAAAAAAAAAAAAAAAAAAAAAAAAAGGACACAAAATGTTGCTCTGTTGCCACTTCTAACATTTAGGAAAGGGAGAACAGAAATTAATTAATGACTGAAAAATTTTCATGCGCTTTGTTCGGATTCTGAAATACCTACTGTCCAAACTCCTGAATGCCACACATCAACAGGAGCCATCCCTGCCGGTAACGGGTTCTGCATCCCTCTCCCTGCCCGGCGGGAGGCACAGGGCGGCGGAGGCAGCGGAGAACGGCTGGGCAGGACCGGAGAAAGGCTGGGCAGGGTTGCGACAGGCCGGCGGTGGAGCAAAGGGTGAGGAGGCCCAGCCTGGCGGCTGCCTCGCTGCTGACAATGCGGCGGGGCTGAGCCACTGCCCACGCAGTCGCTGGGCTGCGGGGCCTCGGGTAACTGGTCGGCGGCTGGGGTGAAGGTGCCACGCTGTTGACAGGTGCCTGGCAACTGGTTCAGACACAGTTCAGCTGTCTGTGAATGGGGACAGAGACCTTGTGAGAGCAACCGAGATGCGCTGCTCGCCTTCAGCAGAGCTGCTGAGACAAAAGTCGTGGAAAAAACAACTATTTACTGAAGCTACTAATGTAAAAGTTCACACGTGCTCTCATTGATGCTACCTGTCAGCTGCTGTGGGTGCTCTCAGAGGCTAAATAAGCAGAACACAAGTAAAGTTTTGAATAAAGTCTGCCTCTAGACGTCTTCGCCAGCTCTCACAGTCATAGCAGTCAGTTCGTTCCTCCCTGCTTGGTTAAGCCGCCTAGAAAATACCAACGAACTGAAACTCAGAGTTAAATTTAAGCATGGAATATTTTTAGCACAACTTGCTGCAGTGTGACTTGTATTACTCCTGTTGATGCCAACCTCAGACTGTGCTCGGAGTAAACACAAGAGCAGTAGGAACAGCCTAAGACTGAGTTTAGTCTCACGTGCTTTTTAAAGGTATGTTGAGCCCCAAAAGAACAAAGCATTCAGCTATAAAAATTGCATACCCCCCAACTTCCTGACATGGGAGACAGCATCTTTGGCTTCCAGAGAGCCCAGCCCTGAGCGCACCAAGAGACCAACACAGGGAAACGTCACTCCTGCCCTGCGGATAAGATAAACGCTCAGTACCAGCTACAAGAACAGCAGGACAGGAGATAAATGTGTGGCTCTGCACAGTGCACGAGCTTCAGACAGTCAGCTCAAGGCTGAAAGGAAGAAGTAAAGGGATAAAGGAACCAGCCAGATGTGCCAGACTTTGAATAGTGAAGCTTGTTTATACACTGAGAGCCACAGGGTGAATTTGTCACATACTTAAGTAACTTTAGTACAGATATTTGTTTTTAAATCATCTTCAGGTATTAAACAGTCTTGTTTCTCCTGGTAGTTTCCAAGAAGAAACTTCTGATCCAGCCTATTAACACTAATCAGATATCAGAATTGCAGTTAAGCATCCAATTAACATTAATATGATAACTAGGTAAATAATAACACAGAATCACAGAACAGCCCAGGTTGGAAGGGACCTCAAAAGATCCCTTTTGTGGGGAGCCCAGATGAGATTATGCAGCACCCTGTCCAGTCACCACCACGTCCCTGGGGATGTTGTTCCAGTGATTGATTGTTCTCACAGTAAAAAAATTCCACTCTTACATCGAGATGAAATCTCTCCCGCTGCAAATTTTACCCATTGCCCCGTGTCTCCTGGATGTGAAGGGATGAGCCTCTGTACAGAGGTCAAAGTCCACATTCAATCCCGAGCCATCAGCCAGCTCATGCCGTTTTGGTCAATACCAAACGAGGTGCCTGTTTGTTTTTCACAGGTATCAAGGTTAAAGAAAAAAGCAGTGGCCACTGCTGGAAAGGTAAAAGGAGCAATGAGCCGTTATTTCCAATCACCTCCAGCTGAAGGCACCCCTCGCTACACTAGTTATACTGAGAAACGTTTCAAAGAAACAGGAGCCAAAAAAGGCTGGAAATGCTCTAACAGAAGAGTCTGAGCATACAGAACTTTACCCCGATTATCTCCCTGTACAGAGTGAACCAGACAGAGATTTGCTGCTACTTACCTTAAACATCTCAAGACACAGATTTCACACAAAGTCATGGGACAAAGTTAAAGTTTATTAGACAAGACTTATCTCCCTCTTAATACTCTTGTAGTCATGCAAACAAGCTTAGCAACACCAAGTTGATAATACAGGGTGGTAACAGTCTCCTTATTAAGTCGATTACTGGTCGTTTTCATAGTCAGCAGGGTTCTTCCTCTTCAGCCTCTCAAACTCTTGTGTTCCCCAGGAGTAGAGGAGATAGCCTGCCAGAAAAGCTGGAAAGGAAAGGGGACACTCACAAGTCACACTGCAATCAACACAGAGTGGCTCACACCACCAGGCTTCTGTGCTAGAGACCGCATTACAGAAGGCCACCATTACACAGACAGAATCATCTCAGTTGGAAGGGACCTTTCAGACCATCAAGTCCAACCATCAGCCTAACTCTGACAAAACCCCCACTAACCCATGTCCCTCAGCACCACGTCTGCCCATCTTCTAAATACCTCTGGGGATGGTGCCTCAACCACTTCCCTGGGCAGCCTCTTCCAATGCTTGATAACCCTTTCCATGAAGAAACTTTTCCTAATATCCATCCTAAACCTCCCCTGGTGCACCTTGAGGCTGTTTCCTCTTGTCCTGTTGCCTGTTCCTTGGGAGAAGAGACCAACCCCCCCTGGCTACACCCTCCTTTCAGGGAGATGTAGAGAGCGAGAAGGGCTCCCCTCGGCCTCCTTTTCTCCAGGCTGAACACCCCCAGCTCCCTCAGTCGCTCCTCACAAGACTTGAGGGTGCCCCAGACCCCTCGCCAGCTCCGTTGCCCTTCTCTGGACACGCTCCAGCACCTCAAGGTCTTTCTTGTGGTGAGGGGCCCAAACCTGGACACAGCACTCGAGGTGGGGCCTCCCCAGTGCCCAGTACAGGGGGACAGTCACTGCCCCGGTCCTGCTGGCCACACTGTTGCTGACACAGGCCGGGATACTGGTGGCCGCCTTGGCGACCTGGGCACACTGCTGGCTCATGTTCAGCCGGCTGTCGACCAACACCCCCAGCTCCTACTCCTCCTTTCGGGGAGTTGTAGAGAGCGAGAAGGTCTCCCCTCAGCCTCCTTTTCTCCAGGCTGAACACCCCCAGCTCCCTCAGGGGCTCCTCATCAGACTTGTGCCTCAGACCCCTCACCAGCTCCCTTGCCTTTCTCTGGACAATCCCCCATCCCCAAAATGGAGACGCTGAGGAGGAAAACGGGGGGGTGGGGGGTGTTCGATCCCTGAGGTATCTCCCCATACTCACGGGGCACCACCTTGAAGACCTGGGAGCTGAACCGGCGCCAGACGTTGGGCACCCCGTGCGAGAAGACGTTGGGGAAGGCGCGTTGCTCGAAAGGCGAGAGGCTGTAGGTGATGACATGGCGGACCCGCGCCAGGTTACCGAAGTGAAGGCCCATGGCGGCTCCGTGTCACCTTCCCCACCGGACGCCTCTGCCGCCGTCCGCACCGGAAGCGGAAGCGGCATCTCCGATGCCGCTTCCGCTTCCGGTGCGGACGGCGGCCCGTTGCCTCAGCTGCGCTCCTCAGCGCTGCCGCCGGCTGGTGACGGTGTAAAATCACCTTTTCTATACTCCAGTTGTAATAATTTAATCGCGGTGACACTTCCCCTGAGTAAGGAGGGGTTCAAAAGGCGAGTGGGTGCCGCTTCGTTACCAAAGCTTGTCCTCGACATCATTAACAGCGAACTAATGTTGAGAGGCCGTATGCACATAACGGACAACGAGGATTCTATCCTTGAATGTGTCAAGGGTGAATTAATGCGAGAACGCCTAATCGAGGAAAGTATGTATTGTTATCATTCTTGAGGAGGCACATCCTGGAACATATGAGCAGATAGACCTTGAAACTGCAACTAAACTACATGTGGCAAAAAGTTAAGCCAACTTGGCAGAAAAGTGAAGATTTTAAGTGTCCTAAGCTGATGTACCTTCATTATAATACTGAAAATCACACCCATAGGTCAAAGATGACTCTCGCCCAGGTGAAGACCATTCCCCTGAGCACACTCTAACTCGATTGGGTAACCATATGTAAATTACTAAGCAATCAAATACAGGTACTAATATGATAATGATGTTGTAAGATGTGTATAAAATTGCGCAGAGTCCCGTTTGGTGTGCTTGATTTGTGGGAAACCAGCGAGCACCCAGCCTTGTACAACTTTGAAATAAATAATCAATGTCTCATCCTGGCATGTGAGATTGGGTATTGCACACCAGGTAACGAATCTGATTTCTCAGACAACAGCTTTGTGAGTGGACGCCTCAAAATCCTCTCATTCATAGCAAAACCAAGCTTATCATCATAGAAGAGGCCAGCATTTTATAGCAATGACGGTTTCCTACCTCAGCAAGAGGTCTTGACTACTGGGATTATTCTTCAAATAAGTATTGCTGCAGACTAAAAACGGTGTAGCAGCATAAATCCGCCCTGGAGAACGTCTCAACCTTTAATCCATTGCTGAGGCTACGTATTTCCAAAACTGCTTGTAGCTGTCCCAAAAATGTATTTCCTTAGCTTGATTTCAGCCCTTTGTCTTTTCCATTTGTGCTAAAGAAAGAATTAATTTTATTATCCTCCTCGGAGGCCCAGTAAAGCTGAATTCCCACTGTTGTAAAGGGATTAGTGGGAGTGACCTTGTATTAAGCAATTTGTTTCAAACCAAGCAAACGTAGCATGGACCAGGGGCTGGGATTTTTTTTTTTGTTTGACATCAAGATATTTACCTTGAGCTTTTAGTACTTACTTCAAACGTACATTCAATTAGAGCCAAAGCGAGCGCTATTTTTAGTTCAACAGCTCCAGGCTAATGCAATCTTCAATTAGGAACTTCATTTTGATAGAAGTTAAATGACTGTTAGCCAGATCCTATTGCTCTTCCCCCGAGTACTTACAGCTTGGAGAGGTGTCACACCAGCAGTACCGAGCTGAGCCATTGTCACAGTCACAGAGTCCCCTCGGGTTCAGCCCTTCCCCTGCCAGGCAGAACTCCCAACCCCAGGCTGAGCCCACGGGCGTTGCACAGGTCAGATCTCAGGGTAGGTGGCTTACTGTAGAAAGTTCAGGCATTTATGTATTGATGCATTAGTGAGTCACCATTTTAAGGGCTACTCCTAATAAGTTTGGCAAATACAGTGCTACTCCACATCCTTTTATTAATAATAATAATAAAAAAATCTTAAAATCCCTACCAAAGCTCGGGGTTTTTGTGTCTGAGTCCCATCTAAAGCCCTCTTAGCTGGGGTCTCCAGCCTGAAACTAGCATTTTTGACCAAAAAAACACTAGAAAAGTCCAGGAGAAAATAAATAAATTGTAGTAAAAATTTGGTTTGAAAGCACATAGAATTAAGGCAGTGTTACCCTACAATCTCACTGAGAGAGGAAATGAGGCTGTGGCCCCACATTTTCAGACTACAAAACCAATTTAACAGCATTTAAATAAACTAATTTTAAAGGCTTCTAAAAGCCTTTTTTTTTTTTTTTTCAGCTGACAGCATTGAACGTTTCACAATTCCCAAGCAAGTGGCAGTGTAGTTCCATGTGCCTGATCCTGTGCCCTCACCCTGTGAGCAGCTTGTGATTTGTTCTTGGACTAGATCAGACCTCTCTGTTTTTAACAGCTCACCAGTAAGCTGGTGCCAGTTCTTACTCAAATAGTTCAGTTATTTAAATTTTTACAAGTTACCACACAGCTGTCCTTAAATTCTCACCACCCATGGTTGAGAAAGCCCAAAGAGCACAACAGAAGAAAAGCAAGAAACAACCTTGAAACTTTTTACAGAACCATAAGGAAGAGTTGTCTTCTTGCTTGGGTGAACTGGAAATGTGGTAGGGAAAAAGAATTAAGAACTGAGACAGCAATTTTAACATTAAAGACTCTCCTCTCTTCCTAGAGACTTGCTGGAGTTGTCACACAAAAGATTTCTTCATAAAGAGGAAAACTAGCAGGCACTGAATGTAAGTGGTATGCATGATAGGCATTTATTTCTTATTTTAAATCTGTAACAAAACAGCTTAAAATAGACAACTGGTAGTTGAAACCTTTTCCATATTTTAAATGCAAAATTATTCCAATAAAAAGATATTATTTACATTTAATTTCATATTCTAGAAAGGCTGAGTGGCTACAAAAATAAGTGCTATGATGTAAACACCTTCTACTAACTCCATGCTCAATCCCAACTGATTTTATAGCGCTCTTAGAACTACACAAATGCTGTTCAGTTGATTACAGATACTTTGAGAATGCAGAAATACCCAAACCCGGAGTAAAACCAATGAGGAGTCACCCACTACCGACAAGTGCACTTGGTAGCTATCATATCTTCGTACTCTTTGTAGACGATGGAGCCATCAGGCTCTATAGTCAGGACGCTCAGTGGGCTGTATTCGGCAGGAACACAGGAGGGCTTTGGAACAGAGGAGTCCAGTGTCTCGTATATTATGTTCTGTACCATTGTGTGGACAGGAGAGCCATAACGATGCCCAACAACCCGCGGGCAGTCGCCTTTGCAGTACTGAGGGCTGTACCTGTGTGGTGCTATGATCCATCTGTCCCATTTTAGTTGGCTAAAACTTAGACGGAAGTTGTGGAGCTCACACTCGTTTTGAGGGAAAAGAAATTGTTTGAAATATTCGCTCAAATTGTGAGGTGGAGTTGCTGGTGCTTCTTTCAGATTCTCATCTCTTCGGCGTCGAGAGGCCCTTTTACCCTGTGAATTCTCTTTTCCTTTGTCGCCCGTAGGATCAACACGCAGACTGTTCCTTTGCCTGGGCCGCACTGGGTTTTTCCTTCTGTGTCTAAGTGAGTTCCACCTGTGATAAGCTTGCTCACTGGTATCATTCAGATAAAGAAGAAGAGAAGGGGGAACCAGTGCCACATTAATGGGATTTTCCAGTTTAGTGTTCTGTTGTGGATCACCCACCAGACAAGTGAAGTTCACAGCCATATGAATATTCCTCCTGTTAGTAGCAATTAGAGGCTGGAGAAAAGAAGTCACATCAATCTCAACCCACTTGCGTTTTCTAACTTCAAAGTGCAGGCTAAAAGCTACAGAGTGCGAAATGCTGGGACATACTTGGCTAGAGAAATCATGCTCCTTGACAAATAAATGGCACATGCATGTAATGGAAGAAGAAATGGGAACCGATGTGTCAAAGGAATATAGCAAGACAGACTTGAGTAAGTGCTCTAGAGCAGTAACACGATCCAGGTTGAAGAGTAAATCCACCGAGTGAACATCTCCTGAAAAGGGAAACAAAATTCTGTAGAGTTAGTGCATCTTAATTTTCCCCTAGACATAAATACTATCATGTAGTGGATAAGTAGAAAATACTCAGCAGCAGAAGAAACCAATGTAGACGCCCTCCCTTACTTTTATTGTATGGAGTTTCTACTTTGGTAAGGGATATAAGATTTAAAAGTTAAGAAATGACAACAAAACCAAGAAGCCCCATGATTTTCAGAGGTATTAGGATTCATTTAATTTAAAAAAAAAACCAAAAACCAAAACAGTATAGGAGGAAGCTGACAGTAATCTTTTCAGTGTTGATATGGGGAAACAGGAACTAGACACTCCAGATTATACAAGCCATGAAAGGAAATAACTAAAGTTTTAAAGTGAATGCTTTCAGAGCTTTTTAGCATTAGCTCTACTTATTCTTCCTACTTATATATTTTTTTCCTATTTAAATCACTTGACCAGCAGCTGCCAGCAAGTCTGAGTAATGGCAAGGCAGAAATTTATTTATTAGCACTACTTAAAAAAAAATTATCATTGTTTCATGAGTGTCATTTTGCTTTTCTTTTATGAAACAGAACCAGAGCTTCCAAGTTATTCTGAATGCACATTTCTGCCACATTCACCTCTACTGTAAGATACACTACTCTTATCTTTGCCCCAATTTTAAACATTTTTATGCATTCTTTGAATTTGCTCCAATTTCCATCTTATTTTGAGATTGATGAACCTGTTTCCTGGCCTGTTTTCTAGATGTGGACATAACATATGTTTAATATATTGCCTTTTTTTACTACGCACCACTGTATTTTTTCTGTGAATTAGAAACTCAAATGCATTAAGTGATGTCTTCAAACTTACATACGCCAAATAACCAGAAATCAGATGGGGGCTCTGTGGATCTTGATGAACTTATCTTTTCTATATTAATGAACTTTTCTACAATCATGAATTTGAATAGCCTCAATAATTGTAGGAAGTTGATTCAGGCTGCTACTTTAATTATTACTACATTTAGGATATATAATCATGAGATTAACTATTAATTGTGAGTATATTTCTGAATCAGAAGATTATATTATGCCAGGAAATTTTAGTCACGAACATTGATTTTAATTTTATTTTTTCCATAGTGAATACTTCTTAACTGATCCTCGATCTCAAAGTTCACTGTGCACGAGTATGGTATTTGTGTTTAAGGTTATCTGTCTTTCCAAGTGAAAAAATCCAAGCCAGGAGAACTCAGATCACTTGCCAGCAGTCCCATAAGTAGAATTAAAGGCCAAGGATTTCTAGCTGCTGTTGCTGTGACCAGCCCACATTGAAGAAAACCATGAAAGCACAGTAAGTTACAAGGGCCCCAGCCATCCTAGTTTTTCAGTCCTCTGCCTGATTTACAAGTAGTTCTACTCTTCCCTTTAGGATATTCACACATTTGGGTTGTGTTTTGTCCCTAGCAAGCGTACAAAGCAGGGAGAAAAGTGATCTTGCAATGGGATTCTGGCAGTTTGTTACAAGTCTCATTACAGTGCTACGTTTTTATGGCCTTAAAAAAAGCAGAACTGAGATGGGCAGTAGAAGGAAACGTGATGCCATTACACCTAACCATTTTTCTACTTTTCCTACTTAGAAGTGATTGTAGAGTTTTCTCTGACTCACTATAATAAGATGAGTCATCCTGAAACTTCAATATCGTCTTGAACATAGTACCATTTGCATGGCAGTTCCCAAACTGTGGGGAAGTCTATGTCTAATACCATTCAAGGAGAAGTAGGTTATGAAAAACTCCTACTGTTTAAGAGAAGAACCATCAGGATTAAAATAGCAACAACTCTAAAGAAATAAGATATTTTTATACTATGCTGCAAGCACAGAACACGCAGAAAACCCCTGTTTGACCTTTGCAACAGAGGCCACCCCACACCTACCTTTCAGGAGGTCCTTGTGACGGTGCTTGCATTCAGAACATGGAGTGAAAAGTCGAACAGTGTTATAGAGGTGGCTTTTGTTAGCCTTAGGGATTCCCTCCTTGGTAGCAGACATCTTATACAGCCTCTTCATGTACCGAAGGGCTCTGGAGTGTGGCTGTAGCCTGGGGGCCTCACTCTCCCAGTTCTTGTGTCCCCGGTCAGACAGCACCTTGAGAAGGGGAGGCAGGAGGGCATATCCACGTCTCATGCCTTTCGGCAGCCGCAACAATGGATTTAGCTCAATGGCGGTGTCCTCAGGAGCCACCAATAACCCAGGGCTCTTGTCAAAGACCACACGACCCCTGGAGTGAGGGGAACACTGGATACTCAAAGAAAGCCAGTGAAGACAGCAATAGAAACAAACACAAATTCTCCAAGTACTCTCCATGCTCTTTAGGGTTACAGCCAAAAAAAAACCAACCTCTCCTAAAATAGTCAAGAAAAAAAGAGCACCTAAGCCCCATCCCTTATATATGTCACAGCTGTGGAATGGGAGGGAGGAATCTTTCTGATTAGAAACCAAAGAGAAAGACCTGCAGCTGTCTGCTGAAACCACATGCTTGTCTGCATTTAGGCTAGAGCCTTTGGCCATGAAAAATCCTTATTCTGAGAGTTAACCTTTTTCACGTGTCAATTACAAAACAAGAGCGTGTGCCATCCTCTAGAGGGAGCTGGGGAGACAAGTTGGTATTGGCTAGTCTAACTAAATCTGTTTATTTGCAGAAATACATAATGCTAAATATTATTGCTATTAGCAATAATAAGCTAATAAAAAAAAGAAATAAACTGGTTTTCATTTTCTCATATACTTCTCACATTTCGTTTCTGTGTTGACTGTAATACCCGCTTGAGGGAGGTAACTGTGACTCTGGTACCATCAGCTTCGTTTTCATTCCAGCACACAGCACGTATTTTCCTCCAGTCTGAGGTAAGGCATCCAACAAGCAGAATGCTTTTTCACTCAGTATCAGATGTCTGTGGAGCGTGCTCCAAAAGACTCCAAACAGAGTAATATTGATTGCATCAGGAATATTCAGAAACTCTTGTAGCTGAGCATAACTAAAGGGATGGAGTTTAGTTTTATTTCATTAGGAAAATACAGGGGGGAAAAAATGTGTTTTCATAACAGGTGTTTTTAATTAGAGCTATGCTATCAATAATCTAGTGAAATGTCACCCATAATTTAACTTTCATATCTTAAGGCTTCTGAGTAAGGATTGCTTGTTGGGAGAGTGTTTAATTAACTTACAAAAATGTCAGTCTGGCATTCTTTGATTTGGAGTAGGTTAACTCAGATAACAATCTATAGTATGAAACTATATAACCTTTGCTGCTAAATGTCTTAAAGCTGATTTGATTATGATAAGAGGGGGATACTGTCACTTCTAGGGTCACCTATGCTTAAACTGTTTTGTACAAGGTGATCTGCACTTTGATTTATTTTAAAAATATATCCTTCAGTCAGGTATGCTTGCACCAAACAAGCTCATCTGCTCGCTCCCTTGTGGGTCTGAATTAGTCCCACTTTACATTCATTTCAAACAAATGTAACTACAGTTTCAGCTGTTTGGTGACAATTTAAGATGCCCTTTAACCCTACCCTCTTCCACAAACCGAATGTGCATTTCTGCTCTCTCCTTTGCACTGATTTTCCTGTTATCAGATCTTATGGTGGGTCCAGTCAGGGAGCTGAAATGGTGGGGAAATAATCCAACAAAAAGTGAATATTTGCTTTACGTTATTGAAACCACTGGGGAAGTTGAGAACAATTAAGCCTATCTTGAATAATTCAGGGCTCGACTGGACGTGAGTGCTACTTCTGGATGCTGAAGGTGTAGGAAATCCTTAAGTGTTATTCAGTACGGTGAGTGCCAAAATAATCTTACATATTTTTATATATACACTGCATTGAAGAGTTCATAAAGATGTAGCTTTTGAAAATTTTACTTGAGTAGACTGAAAAGTTGAGGAAACAGGTGAAAGGATATGGAGATTTTTAACTGTAGATTTAAACCTAGCCCTGACCAGATATATCCCCCTCTTTTGCATAGTCTAGTGGCCTGATCGTAAAGCTCATCCACATGTATTTGCTGTCTTGTTAGAAATGTAAGCAGAGAAGTCAAAGTCCAAATACATCCAACTTGAGCCAATATATCCCTGAAGAGGCACCTTCACTGATTGTAACGAGAAGGAGAAATCTAACGCAAACTGCCTGGTGGTGCACTGGCCAAAGCTGGGAGCTGCTGTAGTGATGGCTGGAGGCCACCAACACAACTGTTTCTCATCTCGTGGTCAAGCATAATGCTGATTACCATCCTGTGGTGCTTTGGTGTAGAAGAAGGTTAGATCCTGTTTATTTTCCTTCATCCTGGGGTCTGGCTGGGTGAGATGCTGCGGAGGCTTTCAAAGGGTCTTATGGCTAAGTTTTCCCATTTTTAGTAACTGGTTGGTCTAGACCTGTGGAAATGTTCAGTAGGTCAATTGATTTGACTGTGGTGGGTTGACTACTCGACCCTTTAGAAAATGTGATAATTTTCAGTGCATAAATAGGAGCTGAAGTGCTCAGAGGGGCTATAGGAATGCAGGAATTCTTTTCATTACTGAAGCCTTAGAGTCTTCATGTGAATTTATTTATAACTTCAGGCATTTCTTCAGCAGCTTCTAATAAACTGGACTTCCTTTGCTCTGCAGTAGCCTATAATAAAGAGGGAGAAAACTGGAGTTTATGTTGCTGTTGATTACTTCCTCTGAAACACAGTTCCCCTGCACAGATCCCTGATCCAGCCCAGTCCCAGCAATCCCTACGTGCAGAACTGGCGCCCAGCGACTTGCAGGGGAGCCATGAGCTGGGGGAGGGAATGCAAGAGGAAAGAGAGAGCCGTGTAAGCCATGCTTGCTGCCAAAGCCAGTTTATCCTCCAAACAGTGACTATTTACGGGGCTTCAGGTTTCTCAACGCTTGGACACACTTGCTGAAGAGTTATAAATTGCAGCTGTATTTGAGGGAAGATTCTGGCATACTTACACTTGTAGGAAGTTGCAAATACATGTGCACAAGCATTTAAGATGTTAAAGACTTGTTTAGTAAAACACAGTATCCAAGGAGATTAGTTTCTTAAATCTCTTTAAAATCCAGACCATTATTAGATTGTTTGATAATCTTATGTTTTGTATATCTCGAATATTTATTCTCTCTATTATTAATCATTAGATTGTTGCAGCAGAAACTGTATTTTCCTTTTTTTCCCTGGGAAACACTAAGTGAGTACGTAATCCATACTACCACGAAGTAATAACAATTTTCAGATTCCTATAAAACAGACCTGAAGAATGTGTAGCTTTGCCCTGGAACTAGATAATGACGTTTGTTTGTTTCCACATGGGAGCAAAAGCATTAATCACAGGCATAGCTGTTATGCCCCGATAAACAAAGTGTTTTCATTTTGGCTCACTGAGCTGACTCAGTGGACTTTGAAATATAAGAAGTATCAGGTGCTCTCTGCAAGGCCCATTAATAATGTTGCAGAAACTTAGCTAACTGCTTGCGCACAGGAACAGCTGAGATACGTGTCTGCTATACAGATGTGAGCTCTAGAGATTTCTAACAATTTCAAAAGAAGAAATGTTTCCTGTTACTTCTAATAGCTTTTTCCTGCCATAAACCAAAAAGATCAAACAAATCATTTTAAAGAACCAATGCATATATACATATGTCATCGTTCGACAAGACAGAATCAGAGCTAAAAAACTATGTAACACTGATCTTATGACTAGAGTGTAAAACAGCTGTTTTTTTAATCACTGATGATAGCAGCCTATGCTCAAGTCAGCCCATTTTTATCTCCTGGATGTTAACATCAGCAGTCCCTTAAATTGGTGAGAGCCAGAAGACTGGGCTGCATTTGCCTCTGTTCCTAACCACCTCCTGGTACCTGATCGTTAGAGCAGTCCCCGGAGTCTCTGTAGTCATACCTGCCATTTGAGCTGTTTTTCACACACACAGTGGATGAGATTTTCCCCATTTATCATATCTTTAATTGTCCCATGGAAGTCGTATTTCCCTAGCTGAAAGGTCAACCTCCCTGAAAAGCTTGGAAAAGAACTGAAAAGTCCTAGGCATAGACATAAGCTGTGGCAGTGATGGATAGTTTATGAATTCATTTTTTCGTGCAGACTACTTCTCCTATGACCTATGCAGCTTTGCATGTATCTTTTGTTTTCTAAATGTTTTAATTTACCATCACTTTATTATCATTACTTATAGAACCTGGAAATTTCCCTAATGGACCATGAGCCTATTTTCCTGTGTGCTGCATAAATACAGACTGAACTGCCCAGAGAGTTTGTAATCTAAATATAGGACAAGAGAAAGGACTTAGCATACGAACAGTTATCTTCTATTTGTTGGCATCATAGAAAAGCAGAGTTTTAGGGATTTAAGGGAGATTATAAGAGAGCATTGCTGCTGTTTGCATCAGGGGCCGCGTGAAGATCTTGTTTGAAAATTTAACTGGTGAAGAATGGAAGCTGGCCCCATGAGAGGGAGTCGGCAAAGTACACCTACCTTGTCGGGGTGCTCTGAGGATGAATATATTAAACATTATGAAGCATTCAAGCCCTAGGATAATACTAGTTTTGTAAGGACCTGAAATAGATACACACAGCTCGGCACACAGCCACGATCATGACTGTGTCTCAAGTATTGTTTGGTGTCTGCAGGATGCTGCTGTAATAGCCAGCAGCAGTGATGATGGACTTTAGAGAAATGGTGAAACATGGTGGGTTTTCCACAGTAATCAGGTTTTACAATGTCAAATAATTCAAAACTTTCAAGTTACAATTGTCTCAGTTCCTTGGACAAGGGAAAACCCTGCATGAGGAGGATATGCCCAAGAGGGCCTCTTTCTTTGTTTACACGCCCGCCGAGGTCCCCAAAGCACCAGGATGAGGAAAGATCGTTCCCTGGTGGTTGACTCCAGTGAGGAAGGTGAGAAGGGGGAGGAGATGAGCGTTGTGTTGTACCGGGCAGCGAGGAGTGCTCAGAAGAGAAATACTCCTCCTCCACAGGTGTCTCCCGCTTTCTCTGTACCTGAAGACACTGGTCTCTGAACCGCTCCCCATGGAGTGGAGTTGGCTGCTGCAAAGGCAGGGGCTGGCATATTGTTATGTTTTACTCTCCTGCCAAGGGCACAGCAGTGAGTCAGTCAAAAAGAGAAAAAAAACATTGCCTCTGCCTCTGCCTGCTTCACTAAGGCATCCGCGTCTAAAGTACTGGATTCCCACTTTACAAAAACATACATTATAATGGTGCCTAAAGTTAATGTACACTTCCATTATTCACAATAGGTGTCGGCGCTTTGTGCTAAAAGATCTAGCTATAGCTGGTCCAGTACTCAATTTAGTTCTACATAGAATTTCTAGATTTATGGAAATAAATTCTAGATTTATGGAAGTATCATTTTACTAAACATTTTAATAGCTCGTGCATTCTATATAATGAATTAGGATGTTCTGACCAAAAGTGAAACCTCATCGCTGGTTTATTGTACTATTTATATGTCAATAAAAATAAGTAACTCTTTCAAGTGTTACAAAATACTAGCTGACAGATGAAACAGCTTGGTCTGAGTGTGGGGTTTGATGTACAAAGATACAGCAATAAAAATAAACGTAGTGGCTTCTCAGAGGATGCCGAGGAAGGTGGTGCCAAGCTGGAATGGTGGCACATTTCAGAGCTCCTGCTGCCATCCCTTTGGGCACGTCACCTTGCTGTTACCTTCTGTGGCATTGCTGTACACCCACCGCTGAATAACACTGAGGAGAAGTGACCTTGTGAACACTTTACACAACTAGAAATAATAAATGTTCTTGACAGGGTAATCAGTTGGTTCATTTCCTACATGAGTTTAGTGGCTTTATAGGCAGCAGCGTGAGAAAAGTTTTATTTCGTCCTGTTGTGAAAACAAATGATTAGCAACCAGCAACCTGTGGCTTCCCTCTGCCACTGAAAATGAGCCTCTTTTTCCCTTTGCTGGGAGACTGCTGGTGGCCATTGGGATATTGGTGTGGTATCTTTGTCAAACCTCTTCAGCTTTACTGACCTGAGGGTACACACTTCTGGAGTGCTCTCTTAGAGTGCTCTTCTGTATCAAGAGTTTGGTTTATAACTCATTCACACGTTACTGTTCATCATCCATGTGATGACTGGGGAAAAATGTAGATACTCAGTGCTAAAGTATGGCACTCACAATTTTACCTGCTAAGCAAATATCCCATGGGAAACTAGTAGGTTTCTCCTTGGTGTAATCAGATATTCTTTTAAAAAATAATGAGATCTCATTCTCTGAAAAGAAACAACAGCTGCAGAAAAGAGCTACCGAAGGTAGCAGAGAAAGTTCCCAGAGGGGCCCTTCAAGAGAGGGACACCTCTATTTATGTTATTTCTCGGTTGTGTAGCATCTAATAGGCGTATAGCAAAAATATCAGAGTTAAAGTTTTGGTATGCACTATCTGCAAAGAGTAAAATCCGTGACATTGACTTTATGTAGATCTTTGAAAAGCCATTCTAGGGAAAGTTTTGTGCATGCTTACAAACACGGCTGCCCATGTGGAACCTGGATGAGGTAGTCTTTTAATGTAGTTAAGTATTTATGGAAATGAAACTTCTGAATTGTGTAAATAGAACTGCTGTTTGTTTGCACGTGCTGTTTCTGTTACAGGGAGGTGCTATACACACATCCATAAAATGTGGCTTTCAGGCCAAGTTTCAGAATCCATTTAACCCAGTCTGAGGCTCCCACTATCAGGGGTGAGTTTTGCCTTTTCCTCCTTGGCTTTTAGCCTTTTTCCGTGTGTTGGTGGAACAGTTTTCACCTGGGCTGTGAGCTCAACGACCAGTTCTATCATTCCCCAGCTGCACGCTCAATATAAAGCTGTGGGGCAGACTGGTATGTGTTCTGTACTAAGAAAGAAGGTTGGAGGTACTGGCCTGCTGCTTTTGAGAGCATCTTGTAGTTAGCTTAATTTGGGTATAATGTGAAATTACACAAATGAGAAAATGTAAATGAGCAGGTAGAAATTAGTTGGGGTTTTTTGTTTGTTTGGGTGGTTTTTTCCCCTCCTCTTCATGATTCCTTAATCCTGCCTGTGTGTTTATCTCCTTTCCCTTTTTTCAGAAGGGAGAAGAAAAATATTTGGAACGAATATTTAAAAAAAACTAGGAAATTGGGGTCTTATATTGGATGCTCTTCCTCTTGTATTGGTGTGGAAAACTGAATTTGCTAAGCTTGTTATTATCACTTTCAGCCTTCCTGGTGTATTTTCCTGCCTGGCAAACTCTTGTTTACAAACTGGAGAGCAAAGAAAACCCTGAGGGATAAAAATTGTGAAAAATGGAGAGCCTGCTGCTGTTACCTCAAACCTCACCTCAGACAGCGTACAGGGCAGGTAAGTTGCTGTATAATCAGTGCGATTTCAGGGTGGCTTGTTTGTTTGTTTGTTTTTCAGAAATGTTTTCATTGTTCCTAAATAAAATAACAGTTCTGGCTATTCTTGCAGCATCTCTGCCGTAGGGTTCAGTTGTGGCTGTAAGGTAGGAGTTGGGGAACTGTGTCTTTCTCATTTTATTGAGATCTTGTTTATTTTCTACTACTATCTGATATGGTGAAGATGCAAGCCTTTATGTGACCCTTAGTGAGAAAAAAGGCTAATTTAGCTTCTTAAAACTGCAGGGAAATAAATTACAGAATTAGATTCTTTCCCAGTCTCTCCATTCTTATGCTTCATACATGGATACGCTCCTGGTGTGCGGCTATGTGTTTGGTTTATGGTTGGACTCGGTGACCTTAAGGGTCTTTTCCAGCCTAAATGACTCCGATTCTCTCCTGGAGCTGGTCCTGTGCCTCAGAGCCCTGCGCTGGCGGCGAGCGCTCGCCCGCCGTGGCTCAGAGAAAAGCCTCTCCCCCGCCGGCAGCTTCAGGTTCATTACCCTGACCCCACCTCCGTGCCTCCCCCTGGGCAGGGCAGGGCCCTCCCCGCTACCTTCCCGGGATACAAGTAGCCCCGGCAGCGGCGGGGGCTGGGCGTTTTGCCCGCGGTGTCCCCGCGGGAGGCGGAGCTGGCGCGGCCGGCCCGGGGAGCGCCGCGGGGTCCAGGTAAGCCCGTCCCGGGGGATGGGGGATGCTCGGAGACGGCGTTGTCCCCGCGGACCTGGCAGAGGAAGCTACAGCCCGATGTGACGAACGCTGGCGGTGATGATCCACGTTACAGAAATTACACTGATTGCTTCTAATTACTGTAACTGTGCGCGCCCAGCTGGAGGCGAGTGGCCTTTGAGAAGGTGAATGGGGGTTGCGGAGGTGGAGGGCTTTGGGAATGCTGGGGGGGAGGGAGCCAGCGAAAGTTCGGGGAGCTCTTTGGAAGCCGCACAAAGCGGCGCTTCCACCAGCCTGGGATTGGAACGATGGGGGGAAACGCGTGTGGCCGGCGCAGCCCCCGCCTGCCTTCAGCGGTCCCGGGTGAGCGGGGGGGCGGCGGGTCCCCTCGGTGTATTGCCGCGGGTCCCCTCGGTGTATTGCCGCGGATCGCGTGTGCGGTGGTACAGGCGCGCTGCCGGATAGCATGCTGTTGTCTGCTAAGAACAGAAGAGTTCTTAAAAATTATTTTATCTCAGCTGGTATTATTTCAGTGGTAAAAAGCATTCTTTCAAAGTTTAGAATATGTGGAATTACAGTGCCAAAACAGTTTTGTCATGTAACAGTGTGGCTTATTTGTGCTGTCTTCAGCAGGAGGGTTTTTAATCTTTCTAGAATTTACAGAATCTGAGCTACATAATTATTTCCTGCAAAAATCACAGGGGCAGTAATTGCCTGGACCCTTCTTTTCCTGTTGTGCAAAGACCTGTTAATAGGATTCTTCTCTCAGAAAGAAAGGTCTCCGTAGCAGCATTTAATGTCAAGAATGAAGCAGTGTCAGGTAGAAACTGAATGTATTTCAATGCAGAAGCATATTCTAAAAAATTCCAGACTTAACTTTAGAGTGTTTGGTGTTTTGCAAAGTATTCTTGACGTGATGTATTTAAAAAGTAGAAACATCTCCAATTGGTATGCACTGATGTGTGAAAATTAATGAGAAAACAGCAAAATTAAAACTTGAAAAACAACTTGAGTGTGCATTTAGAAAATAGAAATCCAGGTTGAAAAAATTAGGGGAGAGAAAGAAAAGTATTTTCATGTGGTAGGGGGAGGGAATCATATAAGATTTTCCAGCCACTTACAAATGGTGAGAGACTATGCAAATGTATTTATTTATTAATTTGCCTGAGAGGGTTCTGGTATGCTCTGATACTGTCTCTTGTTTGGCCTTATTAGTGCTAAGGTGCAAGTCCAAACATGCCAAGGGCCACATTCATACTCCCAGAGCTACTCGGGCCTGTCAGGGTCCCACTGGCTGCACGCACACCCCAGGGCAAACTGTGGAAACCACATCCAAGCATCCAGTGACAGAAACTTCAGGATGTGGCTGGAGAGGGGCTGGGGAATGGGCCACCGAGGTCCCCTGCCTGGCCAGCCCCGACACAGCCTCTCCAGCCCTGTCTCTGGCTCAGGGTGAAGGAGCGTAGCTGGTCCTTCTGCCTGCTACCAGGTGTTCGGTACTTTCAGTTTTAACCCACTCATTTCCTCATTCTGCCTTTGCCAGAGTTTTTCATCTGGGAATTTGCATTCCGGTTGGTTCCTTTGCCTAGAATTTTGGGCAGCTGGGGACAAAATGAATCCTGTATTTCTAAGAACAAGCTGAGGGAAGAAAAAGATGTCTTCCCTATTTTCAATGCTTCTGACCTGTCACTGAAGAACTCTTGTTTCCCACGCTTTGGAGAAGGGAACTAAACTTTGTTTTGCATGAATTTGCATCAGGGATGTGCTTTTTGTTGTTCCCTCTGAAAATCTTCCCAAGTCTGGCCAATTAACAAGTCTCTGAAAAATGTACATGCTTTGATTTTATATTTTTTTTTTAGTAATTTAAAATGTCTGAGGATTCTGTCCTCAACATGCTGGAATCTCCAAGAGCTTCCAGCCGTGGCTGGGCTGACTCTGTGCCAGTCCCAAAGCATAAATGAAGATACTGCCTTTGACCTGTGGCTTCAGATGATAAACCAGATTGTCACCACTGTGGCTGGTTCCAGTTGGCCTTGGCCAGTTTGGAGCTAAGAGCTGGCACTGGCTGAGCCCTCTGGGGTGGCTTGACAGGAGACCTGCTGGCACGAAACAGGGAAAATGGATTTGTAAAATAATTGAAGGGTGGGGCAGGCACAGAAGTGGAATAGGAGTGCTGCGAGTGTGTGTTTAACATAATTTTATATGTATAGAATTTTAATACCGAGTAAACAAAAAGCAAAGGAGAGGTGTGGAAAAGGAACTAATTGTAGTTAGTTCTTTGTTTATAATGTTTTCCTAATCTTAGTTATTAAAATGAAGTTTTAATTTCTTTAGAAGTTTTTTGCAAAGGAAAACTTGTGTTAGAAATATCATTGATATCAAATTTGACTATATCTCAAACTTTATGCTTTGAGAAGTTCCCTCTAATTTCTGCTACCTGGGTTTTCATCTCTTTGGTGTTGTGGTATCAGCTCGCTGGACAGCACAGCAGGTATCATCCAGAATACTGTGGACATCCACACCTCCACTGCTTGTGCTGGAAGTGTTGGCCAAGTGCAAGGCCGTGTGATTTCAGTGTCTTCAGGTGATTCCAGTAGCGGAGCGCTCCCCAGCTCAGGTGCTCGGTGTTCCCTGCCTATCACCCTGCTGTGTTTCAGCGCAGGTTTTTGCTCTTTTTTTTTTTTTTCAGTGTACCATTTGCACACTCCAAGGAGCGAGGGCAAATGTAAACTTCCTTTAAACAAGGGATTTATTTATCTCAAGTGTATGCAAAAGATTAATTGCTGTGCATATCTCCGGCGCATTCCTTTGGGTCTGACTTAGGTCTGATTCAAAACAGCAAAATCAATGTAAAGGTGCATTTACTTCAGTTGGCCTTGAAAAAGCTTTTTAAAGGATAACAACAGAACTTAATGTTGTGTCAAATTATGTCTGTCTTTAAAAATGAATAAATTTATTATAATCTGACAAGGGCACTTTCTGGTGACCTGGGAGATCCTTCACTATCAGGAGGAGGATGATTTTTATGGCTTAAGTGTTTTTAGTTTTTGGCATTGAACAATGCTGAGTGCTAAGGTGTGAGAATGAGCACCTGACAGTGGGACCTGGAGGTGAAATCGGTCATACCAATACTGAGGATGATGCTCCTGCTGATTCGGGGATTCCCTGTTCCTGTGGTTGTACAATGCATGTCAAGCCAGAATGGGAACCAGACGTTTAGAAAATTATGCCCAAATACAGTCTGTGCATCATCACAGATGACACAGAACTTATATTTTTTGCTCTGTGGGCATGCAGGGATGTAGACTATGTGTCTCAGAATGAGATTTATAATTTTTTTCTTATGCGGTTTAACAGAGTGCTTGTACTTGCTCTCAGAGATATGCATCACTCTATAAATACAAGCATGGCCTGTGTTCCTGCCAGAGCAGCAGTTGGCTCAGGGAGGCTTTGGGTACGGGGTAAAACATGTGCTGCTTCTGCCTCCTGCCTGTATGTGAAGTGACCCGTGTGCTGGCGGAGTTAGCCTGGGGATCTTCCATCAGCCTCTTGCTGTCCCCAAAGACTTCTCGTGTCTGACACTGGGAGGACTCACAGAATAAATGAGGAATGACAGAAGGTAGTCCAAGAATGAATACTTTTGGGCTACTGTGTAGGCATATGTAAAGTGTTTGAGCTTGGAAAATCTTCATAAAGTGAATGAATGTAAATAATCAAATGAACTGATCATAAGCAACTGTAAGTTAACAGACTGTTTAAAAACATGGACTTGTCAACAATGACATGGTCAAATCAAAGGTAGGCCAATGAGATGCTTTCTCTCTCCTTCCTCTTTATTTTTTCCAGCTCACCCTCTTTTGACAGGCATTTTATTTGCCTTTTTCCCTGTCTTCTGTGATGTGATGAGCTTCCATCAGCCCTCGGAGATAAACAGTAACAGTCCTGAGGCTGCTTTAACCAGGCCTTAAGTATCCTGGAGTGAAGTCTGTCAGACTGAGACAATGTGTGGACCTGTAATTTATTCTGCTTAGGAATCTGTACTTTCCCTGTTCAAGGGTGAGCTCATCCGCTGGGGTGGTAGTTTTCAGTAATGACCAAAATGACCAGCTTGTTTTTGGCTTTTTGAGCAAAGCCTCTAGCTTGCTTAGCAAGAATGTTCTTCCTTCTCACTAAGTTAAGAATACTTAATATTCCCTTGGTTTTATTAGTTTGATTTTATTTTGTGTCTTGAGCTTTGAGATTTTGTTCATTTCTCTTTTTGCCTGAGGAGCCCTTGTTCTGCTGGCTCTCGCCGTGTCTGTGTGCCTGGGCTGCAGCTCTTCCTTGTCGCTCTCTTACTTCCAAGCCCCAATCTCTTTGCCGGGCAAATCCAAACTCCCCTTGTTTCCCATCTGATCTTTGTCTTCATCCTCCTCCAAATGTGCATTTTTGGTTTTTTGGTGCCCCCCCCAATTACTTTCCTTTGTTGGCTCCTATTTCAACCCTCCTTCCTAGGACAGTTGTACCCATCGTTTTCCCTCTGGCCCACCAGTCCAGCCTCAACACGCTTTCCCTCTGCTATATTCCACCTGATTGTAACTCTTCTCTGAATTTGGCAATTCCTTTGCCCCACCTGACTGACAGAAGCAGCACAGAGGCGCGAGCACAGCCGAAAGGAGCTCTGGTTTCACTAGCTGTGGGCCGTGCTGGGCTTCCAAAAGAAATTCCAAGAACAGCCTTGTAAGCTGTGGATGGACTGCATGGAAACTTAAATTCAGTAGAGACTTGATGTATTAATGCAAAGGGATTGTTCTGGGGTTTAAATTCAGTCCCAAATTTAGATTACTTAGATTTCACAGATAAATCAAACCCAAGTACTTGGTGCAATGGCTGTTCCTTGCCAGATTTTTAGTCTGAACTCTAAAGGACAAGAGCTACTGTTTCATAAAGGATTGCCAGATATTATTTTTTTTTAACCTTGATAAGACAATGTATTATCTTGAGACTTGTTCTGAAACAGCTGGAACACTTCATCTGACAATTTAAAAAAAGAACACCCAAACCCTATGACCACATCTCCACCTGGAATATTCCCATCAAATGGATAAACATCTGTCATAATAAGTACCCACAGCAGGAAGCAGCACTGGTACACATAGGACCTTTCTAGAATACACAAACCTCTCTTTTTTTTTTTTATCCCAAATACGAAATGACATCTCTCCTCTTTGGGATTTTATTCTTGGTGCGGCATTCCATGTGTGGAGCTATATAAGATTATGTCTTGGATCTCTTCTGCACCTGTCCCTGTTACTAGACAGCCTTCTAGCTTTGAGAACAGGGAAGGAGGATGATCAGAATTTGAAAATAATATCTTTTTGCTATTCGTCTGTCAAGGAGTAATTATGCATCTTATAAACTTGCAGTCCTGGTTTGAAGTGAATGTTTCCTGTTAATTATTTTTTTATGATAATAATATAAATCAGCAAGGGTTTTTTCATTGTTTTTCTGAAAAAAGTTAGTCATATAAAATTACAAATGAGTATTTATTTTAGATTCGTCAACAAACTTTCCATCAGTTGTAAAACAAATGATTGAGATAGTAAACATACTCTTTGAGCTGAGTTTTGTGATAATCTTAGAGCCTGTAAAATTTAAAGGCTTGACCCAAGGGTTGTTTGTACTTTTGTGACTAATCTGTAGACTGTAAAGCTGATCGCTGGGTTTTTACCGTTCAATCTTTGAAATGGTCACGTCATGTTGCATATTTATTGCTTAAGTTGAATTTTGTGGTACCTACAATATCACAAGCCGTTTCTACAGGACCGTTTGTAGAAGGCTCAAGAGTGACTTTGTTGCATACCTCATACAGTAGAAATCCAAGCACTAGCAATGTAATGCTGCTTGTACGTTACTGACACTACCAGCGTTGTCCCGAGACATGACCAGTGTCTCAGTTCCCCAAACTGCCCCGTTCAGCTCTTCACCCAATCGAGCCTTTTAGGGGAACAGTATTCCCAGCACCACTAGGTCTGATTTAGGAGATTTATGCAAGCCCTAGGATGTGGTGCCCACCCCACTTCGGCACGCTCAGAACAGCAGCGATGTGATGATGGGATCTGGCAGAGCTGGAATTCTCTGCTCCCTCGACCACCGATTGCGCATCCCGAGCGGTAACAGCTTGGCTTGTGTTGGGAATGTGCGTTTGGTGGAGGCTGAAAGGAGGTCATCTGGGCTGATTCCCCATGACGGCTGTACGTGCATATTCCGCATTGCTGAGGGATTTAGACATTCAAGGGTCCTTCCAGCCTCAGATCGGATGAGCTCATACCATTTGTGGTTTTGTTGAATCCAGACATCGTGTGGTCTTTCTGTGTATGGCAAGTGTGGAGTTTGCACCTGTCCCAGCCTCCCTCTGCTCGTTCCCTCACCTGTCCCTGCTGCTGAAGACCATTTGTAGAAGAAGCTCTAAGGCAATTTAATTGTAAGATTGTAGGGGTAGGAGTGCTGTCCTCGCGGTCCCCTGCTTTAGCTACCTCCAGTGCTCTAGGAGACCTCAGGAGGAGTTAACTGCCCAAGGAAGCGTCCTGCTTTCAGGTGCGTTTTGCAGCCCTTGTGCAGTTATGCTGATGACCATCTCGGCAGTTTGGTGGTTCTATGATGGTTTTGCCTGTCCTGAATACCTTGAAATAAAATGTTTGATTCTGTGTGGAATTGGAATGTTTTATGTGGCACAAAACAAAAGCTTGTACTTTTAAGGTTGTTTTTTTTTATAGACAAGCTGAAAAAGTGATTTTGATATGAACTGAAGCAATTCTTAACTGATTCAAACTGAAAATATCTACGATGGGACAAAGCCAGAAAGCTGTTCCTGGCAGATCTCGGCTGGCAAGGTTCATGTCTTTGACGTTCTACTGGTGTGAAACTTTGAGTTTCTAGTCCCAGTCTCATGAGAATTCCCTGTGAACCCTTGACTAAAATAAGTGGTTTGACTGGAGGATATGACTCTCTCCATAAGCAGCATCTGTTCCTTGGGAAGCTCCAAGTGGCATTTCCCAGTGAGGGCTGAGGAGCCCCATGTATCGGGCAGATGCAGAACCATAACCAAGCTTAGAATTACCCGGGTGAGAGCGACACCAGGATGTACCAGTCCCTCCCTGCCATTCCTTTTGCACCAGCTGCTCTCCTTTTCCCTGTGGCACATCTCGCACACTAATGTAGAAGAGACACTTAAAATCCATATTAAGGCCCATGGTAAGTGGCACGGTTTTTAGAATTGCTTCTGTGGTATTTCAGAGGTGTCTTGGGGGGTGTTTCAGGAGGGTCAGTAGAACTTCTTGTAGCACTCTAAGGGAATGTGAGCTTGCATGCCTACCCTTGGGTCTCTCGGGCTTAAGAATCTGAGCCTATAACCTGAGCTGACCCCTGAAGTGCACCCACAAAGCTTGCCTGTTGCGTGATGATTTAACGCAGGAAATCTGGTCTGTCCGTAGAGCAGGGGGTTGCACAGTAGACTTGTTCTCTTTCCACTTTTGCCATTAACTGATTGCATGAATGCGGCTAAATCGTTGTGTAGCCCCAAGCCTGTCCATTGAATAACTTCTGTCAGCTCTTCATCTGAGAAATGTTGAGTTCAAAGGACCTTTATATATATTGCAAGTAACTTTGCCTATATTATATAAAACTGACTGGTAGAACAAGAAGGATTTGCTCATATTAAACAAAAAAGAAATGCTTTCCAGGTTAGTGAGTTTTGTTAGTGAATTGTCAGTTGTTAGATGAGACTAACGGAATTTCCCATTGTGTACCTAGGAAAATTGCTTCTTTTAATATATAAAACCAGATATAAAAAGCAGAGATCATGTGTAGCATCTTGTTTATCCACTTATAGGAGTTTCCAGAGCAGACGCCTTCTGTGCTTCCTGTTTTCTGTTAATAACTTCTTACAACTCTAGCACACGAAAAACATCTTGAAGCTTGTTCCTGGGTTTTTTCCATAGTGAAGGCTCTCACAAAAGCTGTTGTGAAATTTCCATTGTGGATAGCTTGTAGAATAAGGTCCTTATTAGCAGAAAAGGTTCATAGAAAAGAAAATGTATGCTTCCTAAAATACTAATCTTAAATGTAAAATGGCTCTCTGTTATTTTGTCATCCCAATGCCACCTGAAGTTCAGGGAGACTCCAGAATTTAAATGATTAACTGGTATTTCCAGACTGCTGGCCAAATGAGTGCTTACCAAATGTGAAGTTATGTGATTAATGAGCCAGGTTTGCTTGGAGACCTCCAAAACTCTTTTTAGTGTTTGATTATAAGAATAATATTGCTTTTACTTGTGAAAATACATGTGCTCAAGTTGCCTTGTTGGACAGACTGATTTTTTTTTTTTTCAAAAGCTGCGTTCAAGAGACGTTAGTTCAGACCCTGCGGGTTTTATACATCTATAAGCTCCACTGCAGTAAACGCACGCATGTGAGAAAGAAATACCTGTTATCAGTCATTCTTCTGAACTGAACTTGCTTAATGCCCAGACCTTCATGTTCCATATCTCTGTTGACTGTGTGTAATTTTGGCCTTTAAAAACCGCAAGCTGCTGGCCTAAGCGCTGGCAGAGTCTGTGGCTTCCTTCGCTGTACGTCGGTTTATCTGGGAGCGTGGCAGAGCCGCCCCGCGCTCTATCTGGAATTTAATCGCCTAGTGCTCCTTTTCTTTATGACATCTAATGGCTACATTATTTATTTAGCCTCGCCATAACAAAGCCAGCATTGTACTTGTGTGTTGTGAGAGAAAGCAGAGAGCCTGACGCTGCCTTTGCCGTGTAACTGGATCGACATACCACCAGAAGCCCTTGATATTTATTTATTTTTCTTAGTGCAGAAAGAGAGGAGCACATACCTGATGACAAAAGCAGGCAGCAGCTGGCATTTCTGCTCTTCAGCTGGACCCTTGTCCCCGGGGAGCCATAATGTCCCTCTCTTCTTACTTTCTCACATTTTACAATGCTTAAAAGGTAAACAAATAGATCACAGTCTCCTTGGGAGTTGTTTATTAGCATCCTGCACTGCTCTTTAATACTTAGATATGTGTGTGACTCCTGAACAAATTTTTTAAATGTAGTGACAAATCTCCTTTAAATATGAGTTTTATAATAGTCTGTGGAAAAAAAAAAGAGAACTTACAACTTCTGATGAGTGACACATTCCTGAAACAATGCCCTGTTTCTTTTTTTTTAATGCCCTTTCATTTAGCCGGTTTAAAGGAAGAGTTTTGCCATTGATTTGGGTGGAATCAGTATCAGACTCAAAGCAGATCTCTGCTAAGCCTGTTTGCTGGGTACAGGTTTGTGCCGCGGGTACCGCACCCCCGAGGGTGCACCCTCTGCCAGTGGCTCAGGGGAGCACAGGTCAGAGGGACAAGCCCTAATTAACGCTTTTTGCAGTTCTTGCCCAGACTGTTGGATGTGGAAGGAAGCTCGGCAGAGCACTGACACCGCGAGCATGAAGTGACTGGGGATGAATTTCTGCGTTAGAGCACGAGCTGCTGGGACGTGGCTGCCCTGCCCCGCTCCCCTCCTCTCCCACGGCGTCAGCTTGACGTTCACCCAGTTCCTCGGTGAGCTCTTTCAGCTCAATAAACCAGCAGAAAACCAAACACACACCCTGAACAGCTCCTGCCGGGTTAGCGAACCGAATCGACTCGGCAGAGCCCACAAACGCTGGGGCTGCAGTAAGGCCAGCGTGGGGATGGAGGAAGAAGTGGGCAGAGGAGGACAAAGGCAAATCTCGCCCCTTTCGGCAGCAGTTGGGATTCTGCTGCATTTCCATTTTAATGGCTTGAGTGGATTCCGCTCTGAGGCCCAGGGATGGCTGGGAATCTGCGAGCCACACAAAATGAAGTTCAGCTGGTTTGAGAAACTATGTTAAACAGTAAAATTAAACCCACTCACCTGGGCTGGTGCAGCCCCTTGGTTCAGATGCTCAAATGTCCCCGTGTTGTGTGGTACAGCATATGCTATTCTCTGAAGATTTTTCTGTGGGTTCAAAGAGCTCAGGCACTGGTGGTGCAGCATTTAAATGTGCTTACAGCGTGGTTTCAGCTGGGAACTGTGTTCAGCTAAATATTGTTTTCTTTTTCTAATGAGGCTTTCAAATATGGTATGATTTGACCTCACGTCTGTAGGTGAGAACATTAAGTATTTTACCAGGGACAAATCCTGTAACCCTACTCAGTCAAAACTCCCAGGGAAGATGTACGTGAGTGAGAGCGTGGCTATGCTGTTGGGGGGCAGTGCCAATTTTAGGTAATTCTTGGCAGCCGTGCGTTCCCCAGCACGTGGCTGGCGGCTTCTGCTCCGCGCTGCAGCAGAAACCCGGGCTCCTCGCAGCTGCTTCCATTGCTGTGAACTGGGAAACCAGCCTTAAACGGAGCGCGAGCAAAGGAAGGTTCTGTAGGTTGCTTTGGCTGCGGAACATTTCGTATCCCATCAGGGACTGAAGGAACACGGGGACCTGTCTCTGATCCAGGGTACATCTGCATGACTTAGAACAATAGCACTGGCTTTGTGTTACCTTTCTTCTATACACTATTACTAAACAATTTACTAAATCATAGGAAATGCTAAAAAAATACTGGTTGTGTTTGCTGTAATGTTATGCAGAAGGATTAACTCCTGTAGGAGTTACTAGATTCTAGTGAAAAAGTAATGAATATAATCTATAATAGCCCTGTTGGAGTCCTGCCCTGCGAGCTGGTTTGGTTACTAGGTAGGGCAGCCACATCCGTGAAGTCTGGGATTGATGAGTTCTCTCAGGGATATTATTCTATTAGGCTGCTGTTACTTGGATGATTTTGGTGGGTAAACCCCAGGATTTTTATTTTTACTTTGCATCTGTGCCGCCGTTGACCTAGTTTTCGAAGCCAATAACCCCGAGCAGCCATCTGTATCCCAGCTGATGCCAAGTAATGAAAATAACATTGAAAGGTAATAGCCCAGTGGGCGATTGGAGGTTTTTATGGGTAGCATTTGCTGTTTGTGTTGCTTCCCCTGTCGGATTTCACTTCCCGACACCTCGTACCAAAGGCTAGGAAGGCAGATGTGCAGGGAGTAGCACTGTGGGGCCGGGAGGCTCCGATCAGCCCACGGCTCTCTACCTGCGTGAGGCGGGTGAGGAATCCCAGGGTCGCTGTGGTTTTACTTCATCCTGCTGCATTAAGGGGCTCACCAGAGACTAATTGGATGTATGTGGGGCTGTATGAAAAAAGACTGTCACAGCCACGAGAAATTATTTTAATATTGCGTGCTTATCTGATACCTCTACAGTTTGTCAGCACTTTTGTGATGTCGGTACTGTGCAATTAGGATGAAATGAGCAGTGACGGAATGTGAGGTGCCGATGAATGGTGAGCAGACGTCTCCCCTGGTTGTTGTTGATCGCTGGTGTTTTCTGTGTTTTATCCAGACTTATTGGTCCTTGCCCTCAGGAGCTGCACACAAGTGCAGAACACATCCTGGTGGTGTGCAGATTAAGCAGAAGATCTGGAAAATAACATTAAGAGGCAAGTTTTGGCCCGTAAACCTAATTTTCTACTTCCAAGCAGTTTTGTGCAGTGGCTGTGGCAGTGTTCAGAAATGACAGGCAACCACTGACATCTTTATCATGAGCATTGTGAGATTTTACGCATCTCTGAAAGCATTAGTTGTAAAAATTCAAGGGATTCCCTGAAAGTCTTAACTCTCCATTAAGAAATCCACTGTATATATCAATATTTCTGGCTGTGAAGAAGAGTTTGAAAACATAATGTAAATGCACTCTAAACGTTTAGGAACCCAAGGACAGATAAAACGAACCTCAGCTCTGTTGTTTTTACAAAATCCTTTGATTGTTTTTACTCTTGGTTCTGTTTATTATTGTTACCATGGAAGTTTACAGGTAACAAACCTAAGCGTGCATTTTCATGACTTGTAGATCTCCTGAGAATACTTTGGTTATGTCCTAGTGGTGATGAATGATGGCTGGTGTGCTTGTGCTGACCTGAGAGGAGGTTTTCTGCCTTGGGTCTATCGTATTCTCTGATTTTGATGCATTGTAGTGCTTTTTAATTGCCAAGAGCAGCTGTAAATTCTCTCATCCGGGGTCTCTCCATCCCATCCCATTCAGTCGTTATTAGTCATTAAACATAATACCGCATTTAAGTCGGGGCAGGGCTGTGGTTACCCTGTCTCTCAGGAGTGTGTTGTTCTGGCCGTCCCTCCTGCGCGGCTGTGCCGACGGGTGACTCCAATCCCAGCACGGAGCAAAGGGCAGTTACTCAGCCCAAAGCTACAGCGCTTCATGCAAAGGCAGTGGGAAGGTTTAATTGTTAATTCTTGTAAAACAGGGATTTGCTGTGACAGCCGGGGCCCTGAAGGAGCTCTAGCCCTGCTCCCCGTTAGCTCTGCCCAGGGTTTGGGGTTTCAGCAGCCGAGGGGGGCTGCGCTGCCCTCCCCCATCGTAACCAGCCTCAGAACAACTTGCCATTGTGAGATACAAATCATTAGAGCTGTGGACCATATATAATATTTAATAACTTCTTTACAAGGCAACTGGTTTATAATTTAGGAGGAACATTTGGAGGCATGTGATTTATATCTGAAATAATTTTATAACCAGTGAATGCTATTATTGTATGTATAGTACTGTGCATTATTGCGAGTTTCTAGTAAAACTTATTATTGCAAGTTACTAGTAAAACTTCGGCTGGTTTAGAGCTCTGGATTATGTGATACTGTGCTGACAGGGCCCTTTTCCCGAGGCTTTGCGCTGTTTTGCAGAGTTTCAGGTGATTGCTCCGAGCTGTTGCTGACACTCTCTGTCCTGCAGAGCTTTCGGCACCTTCACCTTAGGGGGGAACTTGTGTTTGATTCTGAGAGTCTCACGGTTTTTAATGGATTTATCCTGACAGCAGCGTGGCAAGTTGTTTATCCCCCATTTACATAAAAGAGACACTTCGTTTAGGAACACTTCAACTTCCATGTCTGTTCAGTTCTTGTTCAGAGTGGGCAGGAGTCACAGGTGGGGTGCTGTGCTGTGTCCGGAAAAGTCTGGACACTGTCATACCTCGATGTGCTCAAATATCTTAAAAAAAATCTCATTGTAATCTAAGGGCCAAAGCTTACAAAGATCTGTGGCAAATCTCGGTGCTAACCTGAACTCTCCAACGTTCGCAGCCTCTCTGCCGAATTCAGGTGTCCCCTGTGCCCGGAGAGGCAGCAGTTGGTGCATTAACCCTCCAAGACCCAAGGCCTCGGGTGGAAGAATGACGACTTCGGCTTTCTATATTTATTTTTTTGTTGTTGTGGTATGTTTGAACCTTTACTATTCATGTAGAGCTAAGATCAGATTTCTGTCTGCAGCACTTTAACAAATTGGTAATCTCTGAAATACCTGCGCAAAATTTACAGTTACAAAAGAAATGCACGAAGCCCCCTGCACAGACGAGGCACGACCGGCGTCACCAGCTCTGTCCCCAAGGAGAGCTTTGCTCGTGGCCTGGCAGGAGGACTTGCTCAGGTTTGTCTTTTTCCTGCCAAGCTGGCATCACGCAGGGCAAGATTATTTTTTTCTTCTCATGTCTTGGACCATTGGAAACAGTCCCCTCGCCTCCCATTGGAGAACACTTGACGCGATCAGATACCAAGTCACTGCTTTGTGAAAACAGTATTTAATGCAGTGACTAAACACGGAGTTAGTTACTGAGTAACTTCCCAGGAGCCCTTCTATACTCCGGGAGGTACTGATCACATCATGTGCTGCTGGGGGAAAAAAAATTATGCTTAGGGATGGCCTGTTTGTGTACAGGATTTTGAGGAGGAGCCCGGATGGTTGCTCTCGGCGGAGGCTACTGTATTCCCCTCCTGCACAGGAGATGCAGAATTTAGATGTTCCCAACGAAATGATCCCTGTCCCCTCCTATTTCTGCTGTGCAGTAAAGCAGGGATGGATTCTGAAGCCTCTGCGGTGTCTTCAGCAGAATCTGTGTCCCACTGGAGAGCTGTCTGCTCCTTGCCACCATGTAAAGATTGAACGTAGCCACAGGCGAGCGGATTCTTTTTGTAGGAAATGTTGAAGGAGTCCCTGGTTTTCCTTTGAGAGACGACACCTAAGAACAAATCAGAGAGCTGTTGCTTGCATGGCATTATCCAGTTGGCAGCTTAGTTTGAGGAAAAAAATAGTGGCATAAAATCGGCTTATTTTTTAAGCCCAGCTGGAAACGAGCAGGAATTCATCTCGCCAGATAAGGATGTTATAAAATGTTCAGGCTCCATCGCATATATTTGGAGGCAGGAAAGAATTTATTGCACAGGCTTGAGTTGATTCAGAGTTGCACAAAATAGATGAAAGCCTCAATCTGTGTGCCTTCTGTGCTGTTTTATGAACAAAACATTAAAAAAACAAACAAACAAGAAAAAAACCGAAAAAACCTGCAGCATACAAAACATAGCTTCAGTGTTTCCTTGAACTGTATTAACTTTTATTGTGCAACCCTCTTCCTCTCCCCTTTTGGAAGTAGTACCTAATTTTTTAAGAAAATAAAATCATTGGATTAAATCTACCTGCTTTCAGTTGGATTTAATTAGCTTTTGTCTGGCAGCGTGTCTCAGCTGCCCCAGAGCAGGGGCTCTTCCCCGTGCGGTGTGACCCGGGCTGGGGACAGGGGAGGACGAGGTGTGGGGGAGCTGAGGGATGCTCCTCTGGTGATACCACCCAGGGGGCTGCACGGGAGGGGGTGCGTTGGTCCCGGGGGGCGAGGGCCTCTCCTGCTCTCTCCGCTGTGGCCTCGGCATCATCTTCATGGAATTTTTCAGTTGTGCCCACGCGGGAGTCGTGGCTGCTGCCCAACAGCTGGGCAGAAAAAGCGCCATCGTTAATGATTGACTGGTGAGATAATGAAATAGCCGAGCCTGCTGTTTGCTTTTCTTCCTTTTCCACTGCCACTGTAACACTGCGCACGGCGGAATGGCATGAACCAAAGGGCAGCCTCCAGTGTGAGACGGAGGAGCTGCCTGTGACAGTCACTCGTGCAGCTTTGGTGCTCGTGCCCTGCGTGGAGCCGCCCGCTGCCTCTGAGACGTCCCGGTGGCGGGGCCAGGTGGGATCAGGGAAATCTCTGACACGGTACGAGTCGCATTTGAAAACACTTCAGATTCTGATGTTTGCGATTTCTTTTCCGCTGACTTTCAGATAATTTCTACAGACGTAGCTGGAATGTGGACCCAAAGCATTAGCTTTGGTTTTCTAAAGAGAAAATTGGAGGTAGAAAATCTGAGCTAGCTGTATTTACTGTGAATGTGCATCCAGATCTCTAGAGGTAACTAAACTAAATGTCGTCTCAGAGTGGTACATATATTCTAGATGTCTGTATCTGGTATATATTGGCTCTCTGTAATTCAACAGTTGCTGTGATGCCTATGTGTATATTTGCTTCATGCAAGAAAAGAATGAAAATAACATTCTGGTTACTCTGTGTTGTATCTAGTTTGCTGTAAATCTGGTAGGAACAGTGATTCTGCTGATCCGTGGTCTAAGTAACTGCGCCTTCATCTCTGGATAAGTGCCTGTGTTTGGGGAGGGAGAGCGATTTAGCGAAACCCCGAGGGCGGACCTTTGAGGGCCCCAGTGGCTGTGTCTGTGCTGTGCTCTGGATGATCGCACTCGTCTCTCCTTACACACAGCTTTTCCCTCATTGAGACGGTGGCACTTGAGCGTGTCCCAGAGCCGCTGGAGGATGCCACACAGGTCCTCAGACCTCACAGGGTTTAATGCAGAGTTTGTGCGATGCTGCATGGTCTGAGTGCTTCCAGGTGTGCCTGTGGGCATCCTGGCAGCAGTTTCCAAGTGCTTTGCAAGGTCTGCACGGAACAGGAGGCGCAGAGTGTGTGCTCTGCTGCTGGTCACACGCGGTGACGATGATTAGAGACGTATCGCAAGCGCACGCCCAGACCCAGGCATGAGCTGGTGGAGGTGCGGGAGAAGATGGTGTTACGTTGGAAAACAGTGTGGAAGTGTCCTGTTTTCTATGGATCCTGTCTCCCCACCAAGGGCTGACTCAGCTGTCAAGTTTCTTCCAGAGCATCTGCTGCCAAAGTCCATCTGCTCCATCCGGAGGCACCCTTCTGTGACAGTCTGCAGGAAAACAGGGGAAGGAGCAGGATATATCTTGGAAAATATTAAAACCACGCTTTGAAATGTTTAACCTGGGGTTGAAAGCAGCCTTAGGCATATGTAATTGCACAAGGCAGCCTGAACTTCTGGGCTTATCCCCTCTGTCTCTGCGTGTGCAAGATGACATTTTTCATAGGGAAATGCGTGAATGTAACCAAGGAAGTGGAACAACAGCAGAACTTAATTTACAGCAGAGAATTTATCTTTGAAATGATAACATTATTAGTGTGTTATAATGTGTAAAGGACCGATCTCACACCTGTTGTGCGCACGGACAGTCCGGTGTGCCACGTCTGGCGTGACCGTCATTCTAATACAAGCGCAGGAGCTCTGCTCTACCTTTGGGTGTGCAGATTATGTATTTTTTTTCTTTTTATTCAGAATAAATAAAATGTAGATCCATATTAAATAGATGAGGTAAGAGGTCTGGCAGTTAGACGTTTTTACAGAAAAAATAGTTACCTTCATAGAAATGCACGTCATGATCCTTCGGCACAGGCAGTGTTTAAGTGGCGAGGCAGATGGTGAAACGCAGGTTATAGGTGACCAATTTGGGGACTCAAAGAGGAAGTTCCTGGAGAACAGAGTAAATGTAGAAAGCCGTGTCTGAAAAATCTCACACTTCTCTGTTTGGATAGGTACTAACTGCTATGAAGTGTTACAGACAGGGAATCGCGTGGTCTCTTGTTTATATGCCAGGCAGGCGATCCTCTAAATGAAACTCCGCTTCTCAGTGGAATTACTCGCCTGTCGTCAGAGGTGCGGTAACTGCCCTGGTGCCAGCTGCCTTGTTAAAGTCTCGCTGGTTATTGCTCCAGGTACTGCCTTTTCCCAGAATTATATAAATTTATGCTTTCCCCAGTCTTTTTCCTCCAGCATCCCCTATCAGTGTTGCAGCGTGTCTGAATACTGTTTGCAGACCAGGTGCTTCGTTTCTGCCTGTGATTCTGAGCAACTTGCACCCTGCCATTAAACTCTACTAACATAACTAATAGATATTTCCAGATTATTTTTAATTTACACGCTTTCTCATTGTTTGTTATGGAAACCAGTAAGATTAAGAATAAATGCTTATGAATTTTGCCTAAATGAAAGATATGGGAAAATACTCAAATGCAATACTTGCCAAAGGAATGGACCAGCGTAGTATAATGTGTCTTTTATATATTTGGTGTTTTTCTCTTATTCCAGTGGAATGTTCTGTAGTAACTGGATATTACATTACTGTCTCCCTCAGCCTGAAGGCAGGCACGATTATGTTTAACATCTGGATGAGTTAGACTGAAAACAGACATCCTCTGGAAGGGAATAGTTTCTGCTTCGTATGTCAAAATAAAAAAGTTAAAGGGCTAATGGCTCTTTTAATACCAAATAAATTAATATTAATTCATAATCCTTAATCTGTATATAAGAAAATGGAAGTGCTAATATTGTTTGCTAATTACATTTTAGACTGGCAATGTGCTATGAAAGGGTAGAAAAGTTATATGCTTTATTGAGGGGAGTAAGTTATTAAAAAAGTTAATTCGTAGTTAGGAGAAGCGCTGGGGAGGCCAGAGTGGTGGGTGCTGTTCCAGTGTAGGACTCTCAAACGGTTTTATGGTAAAGCAAATAATCCTGCTGGTATTGGCGGTGTGTGGTTAAAGTTTAAGATATACTCTGAGGTACAAGGAGATCATTTTGTTAGATGAAGTTCTGTTGCCACATCTCTGCCTTCGTTCTCTCTTTGTCTGTTTTTCTCACGTGCTCAGTCTCCTCCTCCCCTGCGCTCAGTGTTACGAGGTTTTCCAATTAGCACAAGCTGATTGCTGTGCTCCCCTGCTCTCTGGGTGAGGAGCCAGCCTGGCTGTGCCATCCCTCTGCTCTGGGAAGATCTGGTAGGATTCTCCGTCCAACATTGTACGTGTGGGTAATCCCTAGGTGGGAATGACTGTGGGGATATGGTGAAGGGAGCATGAGTGTTTCCGTTTCCTTCAAGAAGTTCATAGCACACAGTCTAAAGCTTGCCAAGTTCAGCAGAAGGCTTCTCATTACATTTAAGGGGCAGAGAATGAATTGTTTAATCCATCTTTATTATGTCTAAAAGCAATAATCTAAATATAAATACACATATATATATTTATATAGATCAATAATATATATAATCCCACTTGATGAAGTGTGAGCTGAACACTTGCCCCTTGCCCGGCCCGGTGCCTCTGGATCCACCTGGTCTAAAGCTGGAGCAGCAGCAGCGATGTTTCTCATGGCAGTTTTGTCTGTGGAAAACATAATTACAGCACAGGGAAACTGGAGTCTGCAGGGGTTTTTTTCTGTGTGGGCCTCTTGGGCTGTGATGACTGAGCCATCCATTAAGCTTCTGAGAACAGTTTTATATTATAACAGAAGAAAGCATATCTAGCTGCCAGAAAACCACTATTCTTCAGAAGATAAGATGACTTTATGGCATTTCCCAGCCAGCCAGCTCTCACTCATGACTTTGGGTGAGAGCTAGCTCTCTCAGAGCTCTAAGAAAGCCCAGGAAAGGCAAATTCTGATCCATATAGTGCTGTGACTACATTTGGTTTGGGATGCGGGGCAGTTGCTGGAGCTGTCTGATTTTTCTAATTACAAGCTGCTAATAACAGACATATTTTTAAAACTCTGTCTTGCATAGAGTGACGACAGACTCTTACTGTTAGTTATTCTGGACCCAAACCATACATCAGTTGGAGATGTTGAACTGGATTTCACCTGTTTAGAGGCCGGTTTCTTCTCTTGTGGGCTTGGCTTGGCGCCTGTGCTGTGGGAAGCTCGGTGCAGTCAGTAGTAGGTCAGGGGGACTAGGAGAATTTTATTTTTCTCTGGTGTTTCTTGGACGGCTTTGCTGGCGAGCTGTCAGTAAGGTGGAAATGAGAAAACATCTTCTGAGACGGCTCTGCCCACTGATGGGTGCGCTTATGTTGCGGCTTACCCTGTTCCTGGAAATCAAATCTCTTTTTTCTTGCTATGTTAAAATACGGTGGTTTATCCATCAAGGAGAAAGCAGTTCTCTGGCTGTGTCCTCCTCTGTCTGAGATTCCTCGTCTATTTGAGATTCCTTGCCTCGCTATGTGTACTGAATCGAGTGTGTGTGTGGGGGAAGTGGAAAGTAGTTTTCTGCCCTTAAAGAGTCGCTTTTTTTCCTAAACTTGTTGGGAGAGGAAGGAGACTAATGAAGGCTTTTTACTTTGAATTTTCTTATGTGTTTTCTAGGACATTGGATAATGTAAGCTAATTCTAAAGGCATATGTATGAAAAAATCAACAGTGTCATTAGGTTTTTTCTCTTTCTGAAATTTTGAGTTCTTCAGAGTCTGTAATTCTTTAATTCTCTTGAATATTTTTGAGTCTGTTCTTGTAGCCTGTAAAAGCAGCATGGATAGTGAATTTACAGCATCGAATGAACTTGATTAGATTTAAAAAAGAAAGAAGGGAAATTGTGATGAAATAAGAAGGGATGAAATGGAAGTGACTGTAAAGAAACGCGTACGTTTAGGATGAAGCTGTGATTTCTGGAAAAGCATTTTTTGAGAAGTGCTTTCAGAAGTAGAAACAAGAAATAAGTGTTTGGTGTTTAGTAGATTAGGGAGTAAGGACGATGGGGAAGCCAAGAGAAATTTTTGAGGCTGAATGAGGAAAGTCAGGGAATTCAAGGACAATGGAGAAGTATGTGGCGGGTGAGTGCCCTAATTAAAAGGTCAGACTCTGTTGGGTGCTCAGAAAAGGTCTCTCACAGGGCTGTGAAGAATTGCCAAACCTGATCTTCCTCATTAAATCCTTGGCCAGAGATCGGACCATGGTTCTCGGGTCCCAAAGCATTTTATTTGGGCCTCAGCTTTTCACCAGCCAAGTATGTGTGTTATTGAAATGCCAAACGTTCATGTCCAGCAGTGAGATGTCATCGCTGCGTGGGAAGTGACTCCAGGGAAGGTGGAGGATGGACCAGTTCTGCCATTGTGGCTCAAGCAAAGCTCCCACGCTAGCCAGGAGGAATCTCTTCCTTCTGTAGAGAGCTCGGCAGAGCTGGGTAAGGAAGTTCAGGAAGATTTATCTCCCCCTCTCTTGTGTCCATCCATCCTGCCCCACGTCATGTCCTCTCCCCCCCCCCCAAAAAGGGGGATAGTGGGATGCAGTATTATTATTTTCATCCTCCTCTAAATTATTCAAGACACTTTCATAGCTCCAGAAAGCCTTAAGTCTGTCTATGGTGTTTACATTCCTCAAACTATGGTGAAATTTATTCCTGTGCACACAAGGCATAAACCTCATCTAAATCCCGTTTAGGCTCTGTTTTGAGAACGTCTGACACTTTGACTTTCCCTGGCTCTCAGTAGCCGGGTAAGGTTCCCACTGGGCCTGTGTAAACCAAACTTGAAAGTGTGTCCTTGGGTTTTGATGTATGATGTCCTTGGCAACTGCTAGCTACCTGCATGGTAGTTCTGGAAATTGCAGGAAATGAGAAATCTGCTTTTTAAGAGTCTCAGAAATCTTTGCAAGAAAAATACAGATTAGCAGAATGTGTGTTTTCCAGTCATCTAAAGGGGACGTCATCTGATATGCTTGCCTTCCTGTTTGAAACCTAAAGCTGAAAGTCCTAGGGGACAAAATTCTTGATTATAGGCTAGAAAAAATAATAAAGGGAATGTATCTCTTTAAAAGAGAGAAATGGTGACTTTCAGAGGTGCTGGGTACAAAGATGATGAGACAGCGACACTTTCCTGGATGTGGTATCCTTCCATTTCTTTCACCCTTTCAACAGTCCTGTGAAAGTGCTGGAATTTGAAGACTTCAGACATTTGTCTGGAATTTCTGGATATTTCACAGTCTGGTCAAAGGAGCAGCTCTTATTTCCAGCCATCTCATGTCTCAGAGGCACAGTCACCAAGAATGCATCCGTGTTGTGCATGCATGTAGATTTCTGTCCAGGAAGACCTGGATGGAGATCTGGGAACCTGTGCTAGATCATCAACCGATGACCTACTGAAGGTGTCTGTGATACCAGAGACTTGGTACTTGCCTTCACCAGATTTTCAGACTCTCCAGGCTTCCCTAGGGCAGCCAGGAAGATTGTCTGCTAAAGCAAGAGTCTCGCAGATGGTACTTTGGTAGCCATTAGATCTCATGGTCTGTGAAGCAGATGGGTCAGGTGCTGCAGACTGTGCAACTGATCGGAATCTGAAGAATTTCGGCTAATATTTACATCGGGTGTTTAACCTTTGATAAGAAACAGGTCATTCACAAACACGTACATGACATAATATTGGTAGGTTGGTCACAGTGTTTGCTTTGCATCAGACACTTACCGTTCCTGTTGCTTGGAGAACAGTTGCATATTGTAGTTTGATATGGATTAATAGCTGTGCTTTCCCCCTTTATTTCCATGGAGCCATGTTTGGTTTTTTTTTTAAAAGGACGGTTTTAATAGAAATAGATCTCTGAAGTTTTCCACATGCCAGCATGTTAGCAGGGTGTTGCCTCTTTCTCCAGAGCGTTTTGGAGGAGAAATCCTGTTTGGTTTTCCAAAGTTACAATTCCTCACCCATAAGAACCAACAGCCCGGTCTCAAAAGAAGGTTTGAACTCTGCTTGTATTTATTGTGGAAAATGCTCATTCTTGCTTCTCTGATGGAAAGATTGTGTTGGTAAACTTTAATGGAACTGCACAAGTATGCAAACATACTGCATGGCTGTGTTGAGCACCAGGGGCTGTTCTTCCTGGGTTGTTGAGGGTAAATGAGAGGCTTAATGAAGAAAATACCTGTGTTTCGGATGGGTGACACTTTGGGCAAGCATTGTGTATAACTGCAGGTGAGTTATGGATTAATTAGCAGCACCTAATATAATCTAAATGACGTCAAACAAGAACAAACTGTAAGTAGAAGAAAGCTTACCCTTAAAAGACAGGTAACTTGTTAATTGGCCGCCGTCTGAGTCACTGATTTCTCTCTGTACAGAGTTAATTTGCCAGAGACATGAGGCTTTGACCTACTGAGTTGGTTGCAAGGAATTCAAGATTGTGCAATATAAACCACCTTTCCCTAGAATGAAGAGGTTGAGGTGGCGACTGGTATTTTAACAGCAGTCAGCGTGGGGCTGGAGACATCAGCAGGGCTTGAACCTGCACTGGTCGCTCGGGGACTGTATTTGATAATGTTTGGGTAAACACAGAATTCCAATGCACAGCACTGGTACCTGAGCTGAGAAAACATACAGTGTGGGCAGCGACAACGTGGATTTCCTGGCGCTGCCTTGCCACTACTAATTTTTTTTTTTTTGCATTATTATGGTGAAAACTTGTAACAAATCTTGTTTTTTGAGACATAAGACATCTTTATCCTAGCCCAGAGACAGCACAGCCCCTTGTACACAGTGTGTCATCTGGGTCTTGTTCTCCCTCAGCTGTCAGCCTGCTGGGAAGCATTAGCCACGTCCCAATCCCTACGGAGACCCTGTTTCTCTTCCACACTTTTTTTCATCTAATCTCTCTTGTTTGTCAGATCTATAAAGCAGAGAGTGTGTGCTTTATGTTTGCAATAGGCTTTGCATAGAGGGCTGTGCTCTGTGTAGGGTTTTCTGGGTAGTATTGGAGTACATATGATAAATAAGTGAGTGGAAGTCAAGTTAGCCTTTTTTTTTTTTTTAAAAAAAAAAAAAAACCCAAACCAAAAAAACCCCAAAAACCACCACCAACCAACCAACCAAAAACCTTTGGATCTTAATAGGTTGTTAGTGGATTTATTTCCTCCTTAAGCACGAAGCAACACACCGTTAATATACTTCCCTTTATCTTCTGGTGTTCTTGGTTCTGATGTACTTCTAATTTAACGTTTTTCTTTTTTTGCTTTCAGAGGTTTACAATGAAAATATTGCGAGCTTGTCTGGAATGTGCACGTTGTGTTGCAGCCTTGCCAGGGCATTTCTAAGACCCAGAGACAATGTAGTCCGTGAGGGTGCTCTACCACCTACCAGCTGAGTAGAACAGTAACACCATTGTTACTGTCAGTTGAGTTTTAAGTACATTAATGTTTTTCTTTGCCATGTGACAGAGAAAGCAGTTTTCACATAGTTCTTTAAACACATTGAGACCAACGATTCTGCTTCCAGCGTTTAGGAGACATCTTCCCCCAAAGAAACATGTTAGATTTTCCTTAACATGTGTTTCATTACTGTATCGTTTCATTACATTTTAGCAGAGGCTTCTGGAGAAGAGTGTATTGCTGTTCTTGAGGATATTACTGCAGTTCTTATCGTTTTTCTGTCACTTCAAGGATGAGAATTTGCAAACTTGGTCTTAAGCAAAACAGATACGCAAAATGCAAGCTCACGGCAAGAGTGGGACCAGAGGGCACCCAGTGAGGCAGGGGGAAAGTCCTCTTGCTTGTCTGGCACTTCTCCATGGAGCAGAAGGAAAGGCTCAGGTCACTTCAGACGGGCTACGGGAGAGACTGTGCAAGAGGAGCAGACGGAGGAGGGAATGTCCTACAAGCTGCAGTGTCCTCCTGCAAATGGGGATTCAGTGCTTGCTGCTGCTGTTCTCAAGTCAGGTGTTTTTACCTCGGTATTCTAAGATATTGAAATTATATTTCCTATTATTTCTTTTTTATTTTATCATAAAAACCTGAGACAAAAGACCTTGATTATGTTGCTGACCTCACTGTAAATCATGAATAGGTAGCTTGAAATAATAGGGGAAAAGACATCTTGGGAACCGCTGGTAAAGGAAACCAAGAGGGTACTCTCATTGATATACATAAACCAAAGTACAACTGTTATTTAAATTCTACACATAGCTGGGAGAAGTTAGAGCCAAATTCTCGTCGTAAATCAGGGTGGCTCCATTAACTTCAGTGGAACGGTGCCAGCACATCCCAGACAAAGACTTGGCTCGGTCTATTAATAGCAACAGTCGAGTAGTTGAGCTGCTTGGAGAAGTTCCACTGGAACAAAATTTTGATTAAAAAAAAATGGAGATAAGAATGACAGAGGAATCTGCCTTCTGGTTCTCTCATGGAATGTGGCTCCCACGGGGTTCGGTCCTGTGCGCCTCCCAGCACCTCCAGATACCACCGGCTCAGCAAGACCCTGTGCTCACTGCGGTGCTCCCGGTTCTCCGGTGCAGTCCGTTCGTTTAGGTACCGCCATGGTGGTGTGACAGCAGCTGTGGTGCGATCTGATCCTGCATTTAGTGTCAGTGCGGTCATCCCCTCCACTGCTTCTCTTTCTGTGCAGCTTCAGAAAATCCAAGGTTTTCCTTTCAGCGGGTATCTAAGGTTTTTATTTCTTTAAATTCTTCAACACACTGTGGTGAAAAGGGTGGGGAATGTCGTCATCAGCTGTTGATGCTTCATGTTTCCTGTGTGACCCTGTTATTCAGGGATTAGACAATTAAATTCACAGCTGCATTTTAGATCATCTGTAAAGAGAGAGAGAACTTCTCCAGGCGTCCTTGAGTCAGTTTCTTACTGAAACATCCAAAAAAGCCCAGCAGAAGTTCCCACTGTGCAGTGTTATGCTGTTTTAATTTCCCAGAATCTAGTTAATTTATTTACTGTGTCCCACCAGTCCAAGTTCCCTTTATAGATTAACTTGTGTATTTTGGCTCCTGTCCACCTCTTCCTTTGGCTCAAAGTGAATGATACCAGGACTGTCTTTCAAACAAGGCAGGAATGTGAAGTTTTTTGATTAAACAGCAACATCATCCCTGAAACCTCTCTCTCTGCCAGACCTATGAGGCCCCGCCGCAGAAGTGGGGTACTGGGAATGACAGATGAAAGGTCTGGCGAGTTCAGCCTCTTTGAAGAAAAGAGACATGTAATATTCTGGTAGGACTTGGAACAGTTTACATCTCCTCGGAAGGTGTGTCATGTGGAGCAGTTTGCCACCAAAGGTTTTCAAGACTATTGGCTTTATTTTAATAACTAATCAGCCTTTAGAACTCATTTAAATGCAAATTACTAAATCAGGTCTGTGGCTAGTACCTGCCTGCCTTGCCAGGTCCAGGCTGTTGTTAGGGGCTCATACTGGCTGTGAGCGTGGCAGAGGGGTTTGCAGTGGCAGAGGCGGTTGAGGGGGTCGCGCTGGTAGAGTTGTGACCGTCTCCTGCATGTCTTCTGTTGGCCTATTGAGCGGGCTGCCGGTAGGGATCTCACTTGTTAAAGTAAACCTGCATGCGCCATGTATAACAATCAGAGTAAATGTCAAATGCTGCTAATAAACACAGGCTGTTTTCTAGACTTTACAGAAGTTGTGTCTTTGTTGTACGTGAACACTAAGATGGTATTTTTCTAGTACGTTTGGTGTGTTTGCAGGGGAGTTCCTAGCATCAGCCATAAAAATATTTGGCTGTCTCTTAAAATCTGTGATTTGCTACTGGCTGCAGAATCTCTCATCGAGATACTCTGTCGATCTCTCATCAGGGCACTTTCTATAAGCCTCTGGGAAAGGTTTTTGAAAATATGTATTTTTGAGCATGGATGGAAATGGCACGGAAACTCACTTAAACAACAAACCATTTCCATCACGTTCATCAAATAAAGTGTGATTTGGTTCTTGCTTCTCTGAGAAACAATGGAAGCCTTTAAGGAGAGGGGAGAAGCCTGATAAGATTGATTATAATAATGATGTCTTCATATTTGATAATTCTTTGGGGTTAATCTGTGCATTGCTTGTTCGGTACAGTTATCCACAGGGCACTGACGTGTCTGACTCACTGTCCATGTGTTCATATTTCTGCGTGAGATTTTCTGGAAGGAAATGTGGGGTTTGGGCACACTTTGTGTACTGTCACTGCAGTCGTGCAGTTGCAAACCCCCATGCTGTTTGGGTCAGGGCCGCATCCATCCGAATGAGAGCTAGATGAGAGCCAGGCACTGGCCCATGGTTATGCGCATTTTTGGAAGCACAACTCTTAAGTCACTTTGAAACTTCAACCACCAGGTGCATGTTGTATTTAAGCGCCTCCAGGAGGAGGCAGCATCTGAGCTGGGAGTTTCAACCTCTCAGGTTTATTTCTAGGCAGATTCAGAAACTAGTTTTGATTCTGGCCCTTGATATTTTGCAGTTGTAATGAGAGGGCATCTTCTAATTGTATGTATAGTCTTTTAGATTTAATGAAGATCTAGAGAACTCTTGTTATTAAAGACTCAGTTGCTCTGTGATAGAGGAAATGATCATTCCAAGGTTCTGATAATTGGCTGAAGCCAGAAATTTACTTCTAGCTGCTCTAAATACTATTTTCAAGTTCTTATCTCGAGCATGTGTGTGGTGCTCGTTGTCTGATCTTCTCAGGTGCCATCAGAATCCTCCCACTGAGTTTTTTTTCACGTTTCTCTTTTTTTTTTTTTTTTTTTTTAGGATCCTCTAGATATTATTGGAATGTGACTACAGAGAAAAATGCACTTTTCTAACAACTTGTTTGTGGACATTTAATCAGACTTTGATTTCTGGAAATGCTACAACATGGCTTCTTCAGGGAATGAGATAGCACAATGGACTCACAGGCAAGGTGGCAGGATTGGAGAGCTGGTGGAGCCCATCATCTCGCCTGAAAACGGTAATCATCTTTCGCCGGTGAAGTCGATGGGCGGTGTAGACCATCTCCTGCACCTGCCTGGGAGAGCAGACTCTGCTTATAGCTCTTTCTCAGGGGGATCAAATGTTCCAGAGTATCCCACCCCTTTGTGCTATGGTGAAAACTGCTGTTTGCCTCCAGAGCAGGTATCGTACATGGACTCAGAATACGTAAGAGGTATTTATAATCCCAGTGCAGCAAACTCTGACCTCAGGTGCCTGCACCTGTACAAGGCACCAGACCTGAGCATCCATAGTAACTCTCACAGCTCCAGCCTCGCTGAACGCTGTGGAAGCACTCCTACCCGAGGGACGTCGAATCAGGGACCGCTGCCTCTGGCTGCACCCCCACCTTCTCCTCCCACCAGACTCGATAGCTATAAAGTCACTAGACACCTTGAAAACTCAAGAGGGAGACACAACTCTGGCAGTCACAGTGAGCGTAGTGTGCAGCCAGGTCCTGGCATGCAGGACAGTCAGCCAGCGGACAGGGATGTACCATGGAGGCAACATAGGGATGAGATGACTGAGCAAGATATAGTGGCTGCTCGGAGAAAGACTCTGGAAAACAAGGGTCTGTCTTCTTCTGATTCTACAAATGAGGTATTTATATCAAAAATTCAGGGGTTAAAGACGGAGGAAAATGGAGAGTGGAGCCCTTCCCAACAACTTATAAAGAGAAACAATCCACACGTTTTTAGCAGGCCTTCTTCATTCATTTTTCAAGAATATTTAAAGACTGACTCTTTGGCAAATGTCCCTAAAATACTTTCTGCTTATAATTCAGTTCCTGCCTACAAAATTCCTGAAGAGATGAGCTCCAAGTCCTGTCGCCCAGTGCATACCAGCCCCAGCACAGTTAATGATACACAAGAAGACGAACAGCATCCCTGCAGCATACGTAAGCCAGCTTTCAGAGACGCAGATCTGGAAAGCGTGGTGCCGGAGCCCAGCCACCGAAAAGGATCCTTGCCCTGCGCTCAGTGCCCAATCCCTGCTGAGGTGTGTTCAGACTTGGATCAAGATGTGTTTGAGGACAGTTGTGATATAAAATATATGGACAATGTTCTTCTAATTAAAAACGCTTCCAGGAAGCTGACCAGTTGTACAGATGAAAATCAGTGCTGTGACTCTGAAGGAAAAATTGGGAGCGATGTTAAGGAACCGCTCCATAATCAGCAAGCCAAAATGCAGCGATCGTCACTGTCCTGCAGCCGCGGCACCACAGAAGCAGAGCACCCTCGCTGTGAGGGGTCAGATCAGGGAAACAAGCAATGCTATGACAATACTAACCAAATGTCTTATTTCAGACCAAAGGAAGATTCCACGTCGTGGTTTTTACATGAAGTCAAGAAAGAAAAACAGGCTACCAACAGCAGCGCTGACCTTAGTGTGCGTCTGGAACAAGAGGAACCTCCTGTTCCTTATCAGAAACGCCAACCTGAATTTCAAAAACAGCTCTTAAGACAGCTTCAGGATGATCCTGCTGGTGAACAAATAACCAGGCAGACGACTCCCATGCTTTACTATCTTTCTGGAGGGAAAACAACCAACATCCTCCACCACAACAAGCTCACCCGGTGTCAGGAGGACTCGAGGAGTTCACCAAAGGCATTTCCAGTAAGCAGCTACTCTGCTTCAGCGCGGTGTCTAGAGATCCAAAGGGAAAGCAGTCAGCTTCAAAGGACCAGCCACCACCTTCCATACAGTGCTGACGATCTCCTGCTTGAGACTGAAGATCTCATTCTTGGGAGTCCTGCTTCATCCGTGGAGGAGAGTTTCAAGAATGACTATAGAGAGAAACTTAAAGTGGCTCAGAAAAAGGTTCTGAGAGAAACTTCCTTTAAAAGAAAAGACTTACAGATGAGTTTGCCCGTTAGACTGAGACAGAAACCCTCTAAAAGGCCTTCAATTGAACACCTTAGGTCTTTCTCTTTATCCAGTGCAAGTGAGGATGCCAATCCTGTTCCTTGTTCCCCTTCTCACCTAGAATCCCTGGAAAGTTTCAATAGAGATGAAGAAATCAAGAGGCCACAAACAGGTCGAATAGGGGGAAGGAAAAGGGTAACCAAAGAGCAAAAGAAACTGTGTTACTCTGAACCTGAGAAACTCGATCAGCTGGCAGATAAGGAAGTATCATGGAATCAAGTCGGGGATGAAATCACTGAGCAAGATACAGTGGCAGCTAGGAAAAAGACTCTGGAGAACAGAGGGAGGGCACTTTCCAGTTCAAGTATCTCCAGGACAGAGCTGAAACAAATCCAGCATACTGCACTTATGGAATACATGGAGCGAAAGATTAATCAAAGGCCAGGTAGTTCCCAGCACCTCCCACTGCATAAGCCACCCCTGCAGAAGAGGCTGTCGCATCCCAAATGGCCTCCCGGCAAGGTTTCCAATCCAAACGGGAGCAGGAAGGTGCAGAACACTGAGGTTTTCTGCCAAGTTATCTCTAAAGAAAAATCATCAGATGTTTCTCCTCCTTTGGCTTTTGCTCCCCCCCCGAGCGTGAGCAGTGGGGGCGATCCCAGCCCTGCTGCTGGAGCAGCCGCCTCTGAGCACGACCCGTCTCCTAGCGCAGCAGACGGGAGCTGCAGCAGCAAGTGTGCCTCAGCCGAAAGCCTCCCGCAGGCGGGCGATCCCGCATTGGGGAGAGCTCGCGAGGGGTCAAAATCGACTCCTCCTTCCACACAGGTAAGAAAGATGCGAAGTGAGTGATTAGTGTTTGAGTCCAAGTTACGACTATCTACCTGTTTTAGAGAACTGTGGGACTATACCCATGGAAAACTGCTGAACATCACAAATTAGGGATTAAGACTTGATTTATTATTAATTATCTTTTTAGCGTGCAATAGAGAGATGATGGATGTGGAGGAGAAGCCACGTTTGCTCAATCCAGAGGAAATGCTGTGTAGCTGTTGGAAAGCAAAACGCATGCTCTGCTTTCCAGTGTGCCGGAGAAATAATACAGGGGGATTTGGGGAGAAGTGCTACCAATTTTAACACATTAAATACTTATGGTTAATAGCGACCATTCATTATTCTTGAAAGTATTTTGTAAGAAAGTGTTGCAGCCAAACGAGGCATTCTTTAATGTGAAAAGTGATAGGAGAACTGCATACGGATGGGAACTTCACGGCAGCCGCCTGAGAAGGGTGCGTGGGCTGGGCGAGTTCCCTGTTACCGCTCAGCAGGGCACGGGGACGGGCAGGAAGGAAGAGGAGCGTCTGCTTCAAGGGACACGCTGTGCGAGTGCCGGGGGCTCCGCTCGAGGGTGGGCCAACACCGGGCGCCAGAGGGTCCCCTGCGGAGCCGCTGAGGGGTGTGCGCGGGGTCTGGCACGCGGGAGATGCATTTGCAGAGAACACGTGCTGTACGCAGGATGCTCGCATTTCAGCAGCGACTGTTGTTAACTACAGCAACTTCATTACAGCACTATCCCAGAAAAGGTTGCTAGAGAGAGATTTTTATAAATGACCAACCTTTTTGGCCCCTGAATTTGAAGGACAGCAGCTGTCAATATTGTTGTTAAGAAGAATAAAGAAGATGAAAGGGTCAGAAAACAAATAATCTAATATGCTATTAAAATTACCCAACTGAAGAGGCTGACAGACTTCCAGCCATGCTGCCTACTTTCTGAATGGTAAGAGTCAGTGAGAGTATCTGTTGTGTTGCCAGCTGTTCTTTGGTTTTCTGGGACAAAGAGACGGACGTTACCTAGGAAGAGTGTAATAGCAACTTCATTAATAAAAAGAGATAGATAAACTCAAAAATAAAAACCTTGGTGTAGCTACTCGGAGATCTACTGTTGACTTCTGTTTTGGGGGATAACAAACAGGGGAGTAGAATGAAACCTAGCCTGAAAATGCTGGTTGTCCCAGTGTGCTGTTTTCATTTCCAGGAGCCTTACGGAAGCAGCGGTGGTGAGGCGGCACCGGCTCGGCATTGTGAGAGCTGTCTCGGCTCCCCCAGGTAAGGCTGCGCCCAGGGTAGAGCCTGTGTCTGAGATGTGTGATCTCCAGCGGCAGCCACGTCCGTCTGCGTCTGTCCTTGTGTCTCGGGATCCTTTGCCCAGACGGGAATACTCATCCACTACGCTATTTTTTTTTTTTTTTTTTTTTCATTTTGGGACAGTCTTTAAAATAATTTCTAGGGTGTGGAGCAAAAGTGGAAATGCAGAGTGAACCTGAGCCGCTCTCCCCGCGGCAGCTGTGCTCCTTCACATCTCTGAGATCGCAGCTCCCTCATCTGAGCTCTGGCAAAAACGGCATCTGCAACAGCTCGGATGTCCCCAGTCTCGAAAAATACACCTGCTCGCAGAGTGGTGTGATAGGGGCTTTTGGTGTGTTTTTCTTTTAAAGGAAAAAACATACTGTGCCATTTACGCATAGCTAACAAGGAAGTTTGTACGTTAACTCTCCATATTTGTTTTTCTTCTTTGAGGAGCATCAGGGGAGAAAAAGATCTGAACTTTGTCTCGCCAAGGCGGTGACGCTGACACTTGTATAGTAATAAAATTCCCACTGCTTCAGTCATGCAAAAAGCTCCCAGTGGTTTCTGGAGGCTTGATTATATTAGGAAAAAAAATATGTATTTATACTAAGCTTTTGAAGTTTTTCCTCAGATTTCCTGGTTTAGCTAAGAGGTTTAGCGGGTCAGCATGAGTGTCACTGGAAGTTCTGGACAGAACAGTAACATCAGAAACATATTTGATCATAGCTCTGTAATATATTCTAAGTAATGAAAAGATGAGAAATCCAGAACTGGTTTCATTAGTAATTAATTTAGATGATAATCTTTGGGAAATAGCTGTAAGTACAGGTTTCATTCTGTTACAGCTGTATCTCATTTTTCTCTGCTTTCCTCCACCAGAAAGTGCTGTTGAGCTGTGGCTCAACAACTAGACTGGGCGTGTTTGCAGTGTTAATTACTCAAATAAAAGTTCCAGCTGGGACCAGCAGGAAGAGCAAGCTGTGATCGTTACCTACCCCGATGGTGTCTGGGGGTTAGTGAAAAAAATCCTTGAGGACATTCTTATGCATATTTTGCATCCATCTGATTGCACAATACAATTTAGAGGTAGTTTCCACTGATATTACCCATTTTCCGTGGTAACTGCTGCAGATGGCTGGTTTAGCCCACAAGCTGGTCCTACCCGCTGCCGTTGCAATGGGGCCTGAGAATGAGTAAGAATAAGGCCCAGCCATGTTTGTGGTGATTTTCTTGGGTGTCTTTGTGGCTCTTCTTTTCATTGTCAATCACTCCACAAACACTTATCAATCCATGATCGCAATATTGTATCATCATCACATTGATTTATATGTCACAGTACAGCATCGCATTGTGATGTGGTGGTGTTTGCAGGGGGTATTTCTAGCACGTTTTTGATGGAAAGGCTTTTCCAGTGTTAATGGCATCACTAAATCATCAGAACTAGGTAGTTCAAGTTAAGCTCAAATGAGTTTTTTATTTTTAATTGCAGTGAAAATGTGCACATAATAGATATCTCTAAGTGACATTGTTGGTCATTATCTAGTACGAACTATGATTAAATTTCCCTTTGTCAAGCTGACTTCATTTTTTGATGAGAAGCTAAAATGACTGCGTTAAAGCTGCAGAGTAGAGCTGGAAGAAGGGAAACTGTGAGAGACGATGAAATAGCAAGACTTTCCTTGCTGAGCCACAGCGCCCCTCGGTTTGGCCACATGAGAAGCTTGTGCCGGGTGAGCCCCGCTGGGCTGTGGACCGTCCGCACTCTGCATCCACGTCTGCCTCGGGAAACCTGCCCAGACAAGCAACGGCTGGAGATAGTGTGTGGCTCGTGGCGTTAAATATAATAGTCCAAGCATGTGGAAGCTCTCCTAGCACAACAGTCTGCTGGTATTTTCTTGAATCTAGAAACTATTCTCTGTGTGCGTGTGTGTCTATCTCCACTGGGGGAGCAGCAGTCTTCGCTGTTAGGCACTAACTCTCTTCATGGCTCTCCACTGCCCCGGTCTCTGTCAGGGAAAGAAAATTCCTACCTTCATGTATGGCTTAGGAAAGACACCATCCATAGAGATGGGCTTAACGAGTACCTTTAGGGGCAGGAAGGAGCGATTGCTGCCGTCGCCTTTATATGCGACCTTAGAGAAAAAGCCAGGCAACGGTGGACAGAACCTGTCTGCCTGTTTTGAGGGAGAAAATTTTTGCTTTGCGCCTACAACTTTGAAGCTTGTATGTAAAGTTAACGTAGTTAAATCGGGCCTTATAGATGTTCCTTCCATCTAATCCCTCTAGCTTTCCTCTCTACTGTCCCCTCATAATCCTTTTAGGTTATGAAAAATTCTGCTAGAGGAAGAAATAGGTTTAATATAATAGTATTTAAATACACAGATGCACTGGCTGTTTTCACAAGCAGTTCCATGGATGTATATGTGCACGTCAGTGATTGCAGAAGATGGTCTACGTGTGCTCCAGTCATCTTGTGTTCAACAGTGCCCCTATATCCTTGCAAGTTCCGGTCCAAAGTGTATTTTTAAATTACATACATCTACTTATTCTGTCATCATGAATATAATTATTTAATGCCTTGCAGACAGTAGCTTTTTCTATCGGAAGTGTCATGTCAGAAAACTCGAAGCACTGAGTCAGACGTGCATTGGCCAACTCAAGAGTAGAAGTTTGATCTCAAAATGGTTAACTGAAAGGATTTAGTAAAACTTTTACTGAAGTCTAAGGGCCTTTTCAAAATGGAAGCCTCAGATGAAGTGTTTCCTCTGTGGTGGCATTCAGTTCTTAAGAGGAGGAAGCGCTAGCTGTGGTCTCTAAGAAGGACTGAGAATTGATGCACAGGAGACAGTGATGGCGTAAACCAGCTCTCACTCTTGGGCTGAAACGTTCTTGCTATAGAAATAAGAAGGTGTAAGGAACAAGTCAGTAAAGATTTGCCCTCTTGCAATACAGTCAGTGTGTTACGAGAGGGCTGGTGGAGGGAATCGCAAAGTGCCTGTGGCGGCCCGGTGGTGCCAGGTGTGGCCTCAGAAAGGTCTCGGCAAGCCCTGGTCCCTGCAAGTGCCTCGTCCTGCCAGCAGCTGCTCGCCATGGCCGGTGGGATGCTGCGTGCTTTTCATCCAGTTGCCAGACGGCATCGGTGTGACATTGAGGGCACTTTTTACCACGGGTTTATTTCAGAAAACATGTATGTTGGTCATAATTAGACAAAGAAGTTTAATAGGGGTTCAAACAATCCGGTGCAGCGAGACATTTTACATACTCCCTTTTTTCCCCAAGCACAATTAATAGCTATTATGGAATATTAATTTAGAAACCTTTAATAAAAAGAGAAAGCTGGAAAGATAGTGACAATTACCTGCAGCTGCTTAAACAGTCTGCAAAAATATTTATTGTAGAGGAAGTGTCTGAAATCAAAGGAAGTGTGTTCTTTCTTATAGTTTCCGTGATCCTGAGAAAGATGGATGTGAGGATCATGAATGTAAAGACAGTGCCATAACTGGATGTGCGTGTTGTCAGGATATGAAGGGGCTGACTCCTGAAACTTCTATTCCTGTCCCGAGAAGCGGAGGCGAGGAAGATGCTCAGGTGGAGGAGGAATGCAGCACTACATCTCTGAATGGCAACGCGTTAATAAATCCAGAGCAGCAGCCTGCAGCTCCTCCGGAGCAAGTACTGCCCTGCCACATAGCGTTACCTCAGCCTCACCCGGCAGACAAAGATACAGCCAAGGGTTTAGTTGCAAAGGAGACATCTGTGCACAGTAGCCAAGATGACGTTCTCCCCGAGACAGAGACAGATCTGCCCCAAAGGAGACTGCAGTCTCCTGAGGACCAGCGCTATGAAGAACTTGCTATGGAGGTCGTTGCCAAAGACCGTTCTCTGGTTGATATTCTCATGCCTCATCCTGTTAGAAAAACTGCTTTGGACCTGATGGAGGGTCTGTTCCCTGTTAACGTTTCTATGCTGGATAAATCACACCGAAAAAAGGGAGACGTACGGTATGTGCAGCAGAATGAGTAAGTAGACAGAAGCAATTATCTAGTATTTTAAACTATTTTAGCGTAGAAATACCATGTATGTACTACTAGTAAGATGATGAGCATATTTTTTTTTTTAATATTTATTTAACTAGCAAAATATTTTAGCTTTCTGATTTACATAGCAAGAAATATCTGAGGCTATGGGCATATGACAGAAGAAATGTGGTTTGAAGATACCTTATTAAAAGGGACTGTGACAAACCTGGGCTGCAAATCTTTTGCTCTCTATCTTTAAAAAAAATAGAAAAAATGCTGCTGTGAGAAGTGAGGAGAGTAATTCTGAAGTCAGGATGGATAAAACCATGAACACAATGTTTGAGAACAAAACTCAGCTTGCTACAGGTATTTATTTTCTGTTCCAGTAGCAGGAAAAGCAGTAAAGATGCAACAGAAGAATGTCCTGAATCTGAACGCTATGCCAAGCGAAGGAGCGAAGATCCTACCTCTAAGGGAAATCAAGTCCTGAACAGGAGCAGAGACGGCACAAATGACCTAGATGACATCACGTCTAAGAAAGTGGGTAGATGAATGTCAGAGGAACTAGAGTTTCTTCACCACAGCAAAGAAGTTATTACTGTGGATATTTTTATTCATTACTTGTATCCCAATAATAATGTTTCACAGATAACTTTGAGTCCATTTTTGCTTATAGGTAAAGTCCTGGCAAATTGGCATACTGATCATAAATGGTGGTATTTAAATCCTGCCTGCTTTGATTCAGATCTCTCCTCCCACATACTTTTCTCTTCAGCAGGTCCTCAGGGATAGGTTGGATCTGGAATGAGCATGCAGAGTTGGCTATACGTTCCCGTGCCAGGCCAGCTCCTGTGCAGTAGCTGACTCACGGTTTAGCACTCAAATCTGGTCTCAAAATCTGTAAAATTCATTATAACTGGCAGCCTAAATAAGAAATATTTTTTACTCTTGAGAGAATTGGCAGCAGTTTCTGCGCACTACAGTGCCCTGTTAATTTCCATACACACAGGGAATAGAGGTAGCCTGGACATAGCTGGACCGCGATAGAAACACGGCAGCTTGGAAGGGCGAGATGTAGAAGAATTAGATACCTTTTTTTTTTTCCTGTAGGAACCTGGCCATGCCCCAGCCCAGGTAATGACAATCTGCCTTCCTGAAGCTCCTCCTGCTGGGCACACGGTGATGGTTTTGGTACCCGCTGTCTGGCTGCCGCTCCTGATTTACAAAAAAGCTGATAGGGATCTTCTCCCACCTTCTCTTGGGGCCTTTTTCCATGTCAGCATTTCCATAACAAACAGCCGCCTCTGCTTCGCTGCACAGGCACCATGGCTTGCTTGAATCAGCCATGGAATGGACTTTTTCTGTGAATATCATAAACGAAATTGCAGTCAGTTCTCGTAAAGCTTGGTAATAGAGCTGTGACTTCATGCTCATGTCTTAGAGCGTAACCATGTGTAATCATGTTGTAATCTTTATTGCAGTTCACTTCTGACTGATTGGAAGCTCTCTCTGAGCTAGGGATTATATCACTAGTTAAGGCGATTACCAGTAATTTGCTTTTCAGAGTTTGAGAATTAAGTACAGCTTAGAAAATTTTTCCTTTTTTTTCTTTCCTAGAGCTTAAAATTATTTTAAAACGGCAAAATTTGGCAAAGACAACGTGAGGAAAATCCATTCTCTAGAAATGATATGGATTCTCTTCGGCCATAACAGCTTCTATGATTTTTTTTTTATTTTTTTTTTTTTACCCTTTGCAGCTGGAACTCATCTCCAGCCTCCGGTCAAAGCTGCGGACGCTGTGGGAGGAAAGGGAGCTTGTCCTCTCTGAAGCCAGGGAGTGTGCGGAGCAGGGCGAGGAGCTGGAGGCGACGGTGCGGGAGCTCTGCAAGCCCAACGAGTTCGAGCGCTACATGATGTTCATCGGGGACCTGGAGAAGGTTGTGAGCCTCTTACTCTGCCTGTCCAGCCGCCTTGCCCGAGTCCAAAACGCCATGAGGAGGATTGATGGCAATACAGATGCTGAAGAGAAGGTGAGGGACAAACGAGCAGGGTATTTAATTTGGTTTGTTCACTTCTCTTCAGGTGGGGCTGTGCTCACCTCGTTTGTCTGACAGCTCTAAATGAAAGTTGTAAATTATACAGGAATCCCAGCCAGATTCAGAGGGCTTTTTGTTGGTTTGGTTTTTTTTTTTCCCCCACAGTAATTACTGCCTGTGATATTGTATTTCACTTAATGGGCTTGTCTTAACTACAGCAAGCAGGAAGAAGATGTGGTCGCAACTTGAGACAAAATTCCCTGTAGTTTAACTCAACTAGCCAGTTTTGCTGGAAAGTGAGGAATTGTCTCACGTCACCAGGAAATCTTTTCAAGTCTGATATACGCTTTTTTGCTAGAGAAGACAAGCCAAATTTATCCCAGGAATGATGCTTTCCCGCTGTCCTTATTGCTTTTAGGCATGTTTTTATCAATACAATACCTGCTGTTATCTCTCATTTGGAAGTTAGAAAAGCAGAGAGTTAGAAAAGCTGGGGTTTCCTGGAGCTGTGCTGCTTCTGACCTGTAGCTCTAGAGGTTTATCGTTGTTTACATGCAGAAAGGCACTAAAAGAGTCCTGCCGTGCAGTGTGATATGGAGGATCAGGATCTACCCGCTCCAAAATGTCAGTCGTGTTAACATGAATAATTTGGGGCAGTATCTCATGCTGACTTTGGCCAACAGACATGGTGGTTGGCGGGGGGTAGAGAGGGCTGCTGTTTCTTTAGTGATACATTTATAGTCTTCATAGTAAATACATTAAAATCTTCTATTCAAGATTTTGAAAAACATGCTCAATAAAGACTTGGTTACATGCCAGCATTTTTACAACTATCTTCCAGTGGCTGCAACTGCCCCCATGTTAGCAAAACCAGTGGTCTTGATCGTTGACTCCGTTTTTAGGGTGTCGATGGTGACCATCGCTCTGTGGTACACTTACGGAAAATCTGTGAAGAACAGTAGAGCTGAAAGAGAATTAGCTAAAATATCAAAGGTATTAAAATCCTGTAGAACAGGCAAGGCTTGATTCTTGTGGATTTGATAAAAAGAAACCTTCAATGAACAGCTACTGTCTCCATCAAAGTTATTTTATTGCATGTACCTTTTAATAGAAGTTACACTATCTTTTTAATATGACATTGGCACTCTGGCCACACGCAACTCACAAAATACAAAGATATGTGCATTAAAGAGCTTCTAATTGAAAGAAGATTGATACAGGAGAGTCTAAAATTAACAGAATGTTAAGTAGATTGAATTTTTTCCTGAGGGCAGCATGGAAGAAGAGAGCCTTGATGGGTTTTACTGGGTGCCTTTACCTTACAAGCCACAAGAATGAGTAATTCAATCAAGAAAAAACTCATGTGGAACACAAAGCCCACAAGAGGAAGTAATTAAACTAAATCGACTGTGGCTTCCAAATGAAGATCTAGAGTCTGCCAGGAATTATGAGTTTTCATAGTGTGCTGCTTTGTTTTTTCATCCTATTAGCAATCACTGAACGAACGGCACAAGCTCTTGTCTAGACAGCGGGAAGACGCAAAAGACCTGAAAGAGAATCTAGACCGCAGGGAGAGAGTGGTCTCTGGCATCCTTGCCAAATACCTGACTGACCAGCAGCTCCAGGACTACCGGCGCTTCGTTCAACTCAAGACCTCCTTGCTGATTGAACAGAAGGACCTTGAAGAGCAGATTAAATTTTTGGAAGAACAATTAGGAAGTCTTGAGAAAAGCATCCCCCTCTAATACCCACCAACCGCCCGTTCGTTTTGACACATCGTAATTTGTGATGTTTCCCTGGCAATCCCCAGGTGCTTGGATTGGTGAATTCTTGCAATCCTGTTAGTGCCACGCTATTGACAAGTGCTTAGATGCTCTGGGCACACGCTGTACGTTCCTTCCCCTTTGGACAGTCCAACTGACAACATCTCTCATATGTAGCAAACTGCATTTTGGAAATGACTGATAGGATGTGTTGCTCCTATTAACTTGGCGCATATTTCCCTTTCTTGTTGTCTGTCCATCTGTTTCCAGATTGACATAATCTCAATAAAAGAACCATACAAATATTTTCCTCTTGTGGGTGGGTTGAGTGTTTGAAATGAAAAATGATGTGGGTGTTCAAATTTGAATTGGAGATTGCACAAAGCCATAGGAAATGTTATGGACCATTTCAGTGAAACTCCTCGTTTGTACTGTTTATATGTATGACACAGTAAAAATACACTGTAATGGAAGAAAATAATTATTTCCTTTCTTGGCAGTTGCCATCCATGAGTCTTTCCTGGCTCTGCATAATCCCGGCAGGCTGTTCAGTAGCAAGTTTTAGGAGGTCAGAAAAAAGAATGGTCCTTGTTGACATGAAAAAGAGCCGATCGTTGACGGAGGCAGCTTGAATGAGCACTTTTGGGAATGATAAACTCTGAAACCTATTCCTGCACAGTCATTTGCAAAGTCCTTGCTATGCTTTCAAAGTGCTTATTTTTCAAGCAGCACCTTCAGGGGTTTGTTTTTTAGGTAGTTTTCAATTGTTGGCGTGCACAAGGAGGTGCTCAGCGTGAGGGGAAGCTCTGCGGCAGCACGAGGCAGCTAGGACGAGTGGAGGAAATTATTCAGTTTCAATGAGGCTTTATATAAATCCCTTGGCAAAAAATCTTTTAAACTAATGTTGTGTGTTGAGTCAAGCCAGTAACGTTGCTGTATTTAAAATTTGAGTGTGTTTTGTTTGTTTAATTATTCAGTGAGAGGAATATTCCATCTGGGCTACTTACCTAGACCATGAGTAAGGCGGCTCCTGATTGAACTCAGGTTTCTTCCATAGGCAAAAGAGATGTTCGTTGTTTATGATGTTGGGCTTCACCAAGAAATGTTTCACTAGTGGTGTGTGTCCTGACTACAGTGAGTACCGTCACCACTGAGAGACTATCACTGTCCTGTTTCTGAGGCATCTTCTCCTTTGGGATTGCGTGAGCTTTCAATAAACACAGAGCCACGCAACATGGGGACTCCATATGGGTTTAGATTGATGAGTTGGGTTCGTTTTACCTCGCATCACATTCTTCATCTGAGTTTACCCACTGGGCAACATGGATGAACTGATCAATAAATGGCAGCGTAGGAAAAGGAGACCACTGTAGGCGTTCTGCGTGAGTGATGTTTGTTACGGATAACGTGCCAACAGTCCTGCCTGCTGAAAGAGGCACCAAAGAAGGTACAACGCGCTGCACTTGCCCCTGAGCAAATTGAGAAGCGGCCTGGGAGTTACCGGACAGCACAGTAAAGCACAAAGGGCTTGCCAGGCTCCAAGGGTGTCGTCAGAATAAACAAGTGTATCATCAGGTGCTGTCCAGACTCCAACAAAGCAGCATTGTTCTGTTCTAAGTTTGCATATTCATGCAGAAGTGCCCGTATCTATAGCCCTGCCCACATTTCAAGAGAAACAACATCGCATGCTGAGTAAGGCTGCCAAGACTTGGCACCAGAAGTCAGTTTTAGGATGTGTACCAACTATCAGTAAAGGTATTTGCAATAAAGCGTGCAAGTGGATGGTACATAGCAAAGAGTAGTTTTGGGAATATTAACATTTTGTTCCAGTGATCTGAACAAAATAGATTGTGCTTAATGCTGAAAACACACTTTCACTTGGACACAAGCAACTGCAGGAGTGCAGGGACCAAGGTGCCCTGTGTTCTGTGGTTATTGCCTTAACATGTGGGGGAAAATGGCCAGACTTTGTAGTTCCTGTGAGCAGATCTGCTCAGTGGTTCTCAAAAGGCTTTTCATATGTAAATCTGAAAGCTGCCTTTTGAAAATGGTCTTTAAAATAACAGAACTGATGCTAACGGAATCAGTGGAGAATTTAAAAAATATGTTAAATGAGCTGTTTGCGTTATTTGAGAAACCTGACTTGGAGGTGCGCTCTGTTATTATTATCCCTAGTTGAGGAAAATCCACCAGATGGGAAAAGAAACGTTTGATAATTGAAGCTAATGCTTGCCTTTAAGGGGAAGAATGGGTCTGCCCTGTTTAGTTTCTCTTGTCTTTTTGGTCTTTCCTGTCATGGGAAGGATGGTTGCTGCTCCTCCCAGACTGGCATTCACAGGTATGCTTCAAAGAGCAACAATCAGAAATAACTTTTAATCTCTTTTCCAAAAAGTCACATATCTGTGCTCCTTGTTACTTTGTTAGAGCTGTGAATTTCAGGCAAAGTGAAAAATGGATACAGGGATGGCATGGAGACCTCCTCGCTGCCAAGCAGAAACCCCCTTTCCAAAGCACCAGCAGGTCTGGATTGTCAGGTGAGTCCCGATTTTGGTACTGATCATTTGTTACCAATTTATTACTGGGGGCCAAGCCCAAGGTAACGATGGTAGTTCATACTGGACGTAAGTCACGTGCAGCGTTCCTGGCACTCCGACATACTAAGATGTGGGCTTTTAAAGTCACAGTCTGATGTGCAAATGCAAATAATGATTTAATCTGATCCCCTCTTAAGAGCTTCACTGAGGGTCCTTTTTAATAGCTAGGAGCAGCCCTGGGTGCCTCTGGGACTGGTGAAAGCCACTGCCTGCAGGAGAAAGGGATCTTAGCTGCTGGCAGAGAGGACCACGTCAGGCAGGTGGCATCTGCATCCTCTGGGTGATCTTGTCTTTACATCAGTTTACATTATTTGTTTAAAATTCTTTCTCTGAAGTGGAGCGTGCAGACTGAGCTTGTTCACGGGGCTTGCAGGACGCCGTCCCAGTGAGTGAGACCTTGAATCATCCTGCAGCTCAGCTGTTTTACGTAAAGTAAGTGTCCCTCTCCGCTCCGGTCAGCTGTAGTCTTTGGAAGTATGGACTGAAGTCAAGAAATGGTTAAGTACCTGCTTTTGAATCCTATTTGGGGAAAAAAGAGGACTACCTTTTTCTTAAGGTTTAGTATTTAAAGCACTAAGTACGTCCCCATACCAATAACCTTTGCTTATGTTTTTCCCAACTTCAAGTCATGCAGTTTAGCTGATATTCTCTTAACTTTATTCTGGGAGATGACATGAGAAGACTTCATATTCCAGCCTAAGCTGCCTGAGGAGCTCTGTAAACAGATTTCCTACAGCCTTCCCGGGCTCTCCCTTCTCCAGCTGGGTGCCTCCTTCCACAGGTTCCTGCAGCAACGGAGACCAAAACCCCGAGTACCTGCTGCATCTGCCATTGCTGCAGCGCAGAGGCAGCCGACCCCGACCCCAGCCTTGGCCAGCACTGCTGCGGTCACGTTCGCACGGCTCCCCGTTTGTTCTGCCTTCCTCTCCTCCCTCTTGGAGTGCAGAAACCAAGATGGCCAGAGCAGAGCACCTTCTTTCTACAACACTGATCCCACACTCCATAGAATCACAGAATGGTTTAGGTTGGAAGGGACCTTAAAGATCATCTAGTTCCAGCTCCCCTTCTTCAGACAAGACATTCAAGGCCAGGCTTGATGAGGCTCTGAGCAATGTGATCCATTAAAGATGTGTTAGGAAGAAGTTCTTCACCATGAGGGTGGTGAGACACTGGAACAGGTTGCCCAGAGAGTTGGTGGAAGCCCCATCCCTGGAAGTTTTTAAGGCCAGGCTGGATGGGGCTCTGAGCAACGTGATCTAGTGGGAGGTGTCCCTGCCTATGGCAGGGGGGTTGGAACTAGATGATCTTTAAGGTCCCTTCCAACCGTAATGATTCTATGATTCTATGTCCCTGCTGACTGCAGGGTGGTTGGACTAGATGACCTTTAAAGGTCCCTTACAACCCAACGCTTTCTATGATCCTATGAAAAACTTCTCTGGACAGCTATTGTCTGACCCTATACAAGCAGAAGACTGTTATCTGATATTTGGGCTGTAAATGGCAGTACATAGTGATCTTGGGAAGGCAAATCTTGCAAATATAAGGATTATGGAAATGAAACCCTGTGCGGTGTGTGTACGTAATTACTATTAATATCACCACTCACTAGCCTTCCGTTGGTGACTTCTCCAGCAAATGACACCGAGTTGCCTGTGCCCAGCGTGCATGAGACCAGGGCAGCCTTAATGCTCTGCTCTCCCTCCCGAAGCTGGTGGCTTCAGGGGCTGCAGGGCCTCGGCAGTTCACCAGTGCTGAGACCTGCCGCGCTACTTCTTATGCAGACGAAGTCAGGCGTGTGTGCTGGGGGAATGTAAGGAATGAAGGAGCTCCCTGCTACCTGACCCTCTGGGGAGAGCAGGCAGGAAATCCCCAGTGGGAGCAGGAATGCTTGGGAGTCTCCTGTTGCAGCCTGCAAGTCTAATTCCTTCTTAGCATCCCAGGGAGAAGGTAACATGACCCCGCCACTGTGAGAGGACTGCTATCCAAGACCTGCGGCGAGGCCTCTGTCTGAATTAATTGCGGCTACATCGAGGAGAATGCAAAATAATAGTGCTGAGGAGAAGGAAGAAGGTGGAACAGGCAAAACTTGAGAGCCGAGGTCTCCCCTGGGGGTGACGCTGTGGGAGGCTGGTGGGATTCCAGGAACCATCTCTGTAACTCATGTGGCCATCCACGCGCAAGCAGTGAGGGGGAGGAAACTGCAGTAGCGTATGTTCTGCTGAGCAAAAGCAGGTGGGCCTGATTTTGGGGTAAAAAGATCCCGTTTATTGCCTAGCGCCAGGGAGATGAGCAAGCACTACAGGTGTGGGCCAGAGCGAGTGGCCAGCGAGAGCAGAGTGAGCATCACGTCCCGCCTCTGACAGCACCTTGGCAGCAGCTGCTGGGATTTCAGACATAGCGGCTCATTTAGAATTTGATTTAACACCCACTGCAGTGTGTGGGAGTCACTGCTGGATCCGGAGCTGCTGTTTCAGCCTCTCCGGCACTAAACTGAAGGATTGTTTATTATTTTTTTAATCCCAGGCCTCATTTTCTTCACTGGGGCATTATGCTCTGGGACTTTTGCGTGTGGAGCTTATTAAGGAATGGAGGGGTGCAGGGGTTAATGTAAATGTACTCTGCAGAAGGTCTATTTGGTGCTTGTGAGAGCTGCATTTAATAAGTAGAAGGATGTTCTCTCTGCTTTGGGAATTCATGGCAACCATCTGAATAAAATTTTAAAAATAAACCCAGAGCAGCATTGCAAAGCTAATCTTCTGCGCCTGAAGGGAGCCCACGTATACATTAACGAATAATCAGGCTGTAGGAATCACGCAACCTCTGGGTTTCACAAAACGCACTCAAGAAGCGGCACATGAATTTCAGTGCTAAACGGCACTAAAGGTTATCAAAGAGACTCTTAAATGTCACATGAGCCTCGAAGCTGAGTCATCTCATAGATAAATCCACGGAGAGGAAATATGGGCTGAACTGATAGTCTTGATTTAGAGAATAAGAGACGCTTCTAAAAATGTGTGGGAAACAGGCAGGTGTCTTTCTAATGGCTTTCAGCCCATCATGTGAGAACAAGAACATCCCAAACTACCTCAAGAAGGAACCACTTGTGAAAAAATCCCTCCCGAGATCCCTGCCCCTGGGCAGCTCCTGGTGGGATGGCTAATGGCTCCAGCACCGCTTTTTGACCTACAAAAGCTGTGCTGATATTAACAGTACGGATCTATTTTGCTTGGCCTTAAGATCAGAGGTATTTTTCATCCCAGTAATAATTAAAAAAAAAACCCAGCTGCCTGTGCTGAGCTGGAAGGATGGAGATTGGCAGCGCGGTGCGGCTGCTGAGTGAGCCCCAGAGGGGCAGAGCTCTGCCGGCCGGGGGGGGGGGCTGCAGCCAGGCTGGGGGTTTCCCAGCCCGGCCATGGTGCTGCTGGTCCAGGCAGCACCTTTGCTTGGTGGCCCCGCTGAAGACCGCGACACAAACCAGCAGGCTTTCAGGCATCGTCCGAGTGCAGCGTTATCGCCACCACAGGCCCTTTACATCTGGGCTTTGTTTCGAGCCTGATGAAGCACAGACAGGCGAGCTCTTAGCTGTGGCTGTCACAAAAGGAAGGATGCTGCGGCGGCCAATTCAAACAGGATGAAGAGACGGTGTGAAACGATGGGTGCGAGGTGAGACGTGGGGACCGGGGAGGAAAGCGGTTGGGTGCAGCTCTGGCTGCGCGTCCTGTGTGTTTTCAGAGAAGCTGCCAAGGCTCGGCCTAGATTAGGGGTGTTACTGGCAGAGCTGCTGTGGTAAATCCTGTCCCAGCGCCTGTGCTGGTGGATACGCTCAGATTGGCCAGAAAATCCAGTATGTTTTATTCCACTTGAGGAATGGTGCGAGTTCTACGCAAACAGTCTTTCCCTTGTAAAATCTGCATTTCTACCAGAAGCGTTTGTTGATACATATTTACCAAGAAGTGCTTTGCAGTGCAATTGGCTTTTTTTTTTTAAAAAACATTTTTCTTAATGTCCCTTTTGGGGGCAGTGAATAGGACCAGAGCACTTCCGATGGGGGCTTTCTACAGCAGGTCTGGTTTAGAAATCTTTGCAGGTGCAACAGTGTTGATCAGTGGAATGAGGTTGGTGAGAACAGTTTATCTATCTCTAAATGTGTTTTTTTTTTAAACTAGTCTAGATTATTTGGCAAGGACCCTGTCTTACTCCTGGCAGCTACATCACCATCAGAAAGCGTCTCCTGGTGGGACTTTTCTGGTAGTTCACTCCAAAACGGCCAGTCGGTGACCAGCCACCGTCGTTCAGTGACCAGCAGTTGGTGATGGTTCAGTTCAGTGTTGCACAAGCAGCATCCATGTGCTTAGTGATTTGCTTTGTCTCATAAATTACTGAAATAAACTTCGGAACTGGAATAGAGAATGAATGTTCCTCATTATGATGCAGAGTTTTTGATCTGCTCTGGCCCTGTTCTCCCCCTGCAGCAAACAAACACCCTGCTGTTCGTGCCCGTGCTACGTGCTGGCCAAGTCCCTGTTAACAACTTCTTAATTTGGGGGGAGTCCCACAAATCACTGGAAAGAGCAAAAACTGCCATGTTGCCATTTTACTCAGATTAAAATGCAAATCGGGAGGCAAGTGCATCCAAGGAATGTAGGTCACAGTGGAAACCTGCGGAGCGGGAGGAGAAGGGACAAGCTGTGGGGCTTGGGGACTGTCTCGAAAGGCCTCCTCTACCTTCAGCTGGCGGCTGCTGCTGGTCTGTTGGAGTTATTCTGTGACTCTTCCGGACCTTGGTTTTGTGATGAACCTGAAATCTCATAAAGTCTCCTTTGCAGTGCAGGAGCAGCATTTCCCAGGACTTCTATAGAACAGGTCTTTCTGTGCAGCACTCACAAGGGAACAGAGACAGCCAAAAACCTATTTGAGCCGGAGCAGGAGCGCTCCGCCGCATGCTGCTCAAACAGCCGCATCCGGGAGGACAAAGTCTGTCCCTTTGTATATAATCGCGGCTGGAAGCTTGTTTGCAGACCTCTCCAGTGCAGGTTGCTGAGCTGATACGCCTCAGAACAAAATGTGCTGAGGAATAGATGAACTGAGTTATCTTTAGAAAGACGGACTGAGCCAGGGTCAGACAAACATTAGCTTTGCTGATCTCTGATGCTGCCGAGCTAAAACCTGAGCCAGTTTTATTTGCGTAGGCGCCCCACTGAATGCGAAGCATCCATGGGTTGCGGATGACACTGCTTGTGCTGCCTACAGGTCTAAAAAATTATCTTGATTTCTATTTGGATTATCAATATTGCACGCTTTAAAGCGGCGTCCAGGATGATTATCTCCATTTTATAGCAGGAAAACTGAGCTGTGGCAAGTAGGCAGGGAAAAGATGTAACCAAGGCAAAACAGCCCCGAGCTGCTGAATCGTGGTCCTGTGCCTTATCTGCACCTCCCGTCTCCAGCTCTACCCTGCTGCCAGCCTGCCCCCACCACACAAGCCATCTCCCTGGGGCAGGAGCCCAGGGGGCTAGGGTTTTTTGGTTTTATCCTCTTCTGCAATCAGCTTTGAAGGTGCAGAAGGCAGCTCCCGGCTCTGGGCTGGGCCAGAGGTTCAAAAGGCTGCTCGCCCAGCCTGTGGCACACAGCCTCTGCCCCAGGCCAGCAGCACCAGGAGCCATGTCCTCTATCACTTGTGAAAGCATCCTGGCTTAACTTCACAGCTCTCATTCATTCACGTGAAAATCCTACTGTGTTCAGACAGATTTGGCTGAAATTAAGTCAAAGAGTGAAATTAAGGAGATCTATGAAGCTGAGGGATTCATGAAACAGCCACAGCCTCAGTCTCTGCCAGAAAAACACTCCCATGATCATCCTACGGTGCCCCTTCCACAGTGTAAATGGCAACATACGAAAGCAAACCCCAGAAAGGCTGATGGACTGGTTTTACTTCAAACTAAGGGTGATGTATATTTTTGTAAGATTACAGCAGCGCATTTTCAATACCTCTCAGTATTTGTTTGCACCTGAAGTCATGCAGCACTGGGTATACTAATCACAGCCTGCCTTAATACTATCTTTTCCTTCATCTGCTCAACAAGGAGGAGGAATGAGCTGAGTCACCACGAAGACTTGTTGGCAGAGCCTGGCCCACCCCACCCACAGCACCTGACCTTGCAGCTCCCCACCTTTGTGTTGCAACCTCCCTGCCAACTCCCAGCCCCCCCCCCGGGGAGCGACGAAAGGACCAGGGCTCCGCTGTGGTTGTTGCCAGGCATTTTTCTAGCTCGTGGCTGTGATGCCTCTGAGGAAGGAGTAGCAGAGAACTTCCTTGATGATACGTGTTGCAACGAAGTCTTATCTCAGCCGTGACTTCTTGTTTTTCCTTTGACACAACAATACAAGAGCAATGAGACCTTCTCCCTGCTTCCCTTACGGTGAAGTCAGAACTGCGCTTTATAGGTTGGTTGGTTGGTTCGCTTTTTTCTTAAACAGAAAACACTCCATCTTGGAACCTTACCTCCGACTCACGTAGGTTTTACTCAGAATTATCACTAAAAATTCAGCTAAGTGACTTGAACAGGTATCAAGCTCGTATCCATAACTAATGAACAAACTTCCCAATAAGGCCAAGTCAAACTGGAGAGTGTTTCCAATTCACACAGAAACCGAACGCTTTTACCAGGCAATGTCAGTCCTGCCAGTGCCTCAGATGTAACACACACACACACAGGCTCCCCTGGTTTCAGAAAATACAGAAAAAAGTATTTAATGTCAATAAACTTGGAAAGACTTTTTAAAACAGAGCAACAAATTTTTTTTTCCTGGAACTCTGCAAGCTGACGCAGTGCAGCACAAATCAGGGTTTCAAATGACCATGCTGGTCAATGGTCACACCAACAGCGAGGGAGCAAATAGGATTTTTTTTTTAAACCCTACTCCAGATATAGAAGTCATGAGGCGCTTGATCATTAACGTTTGCTTAACAACTTAATTAGTTCAATACGGAAGCAGCCCAGTGCAGAATAATCCACTCTCTTCTGAGAGCGGGCGGAGCAGACCCCTCTGCAATCGCTGATGATGCTCGAGCAAATGTCACCAACTCCAAGGAGAACGTTTTAAAGTAAAAGAGGGCAGTGCTTCCCCCTTCAGCACAGTCCTACGGCATTCCTTGCCCAGCATTTGGGAGAAGCCAATTACAGCCAATTAGAAGTACTAGGCTTAATTCAAGGCTGAAAAAAACACATTCCTGAAGTCACTGGCTTGGAAAGAAAGGCAAAGCATGCAAACAAGTGTTTGAGTACGGAAACCAAAACACCCGACGGTGCTGAAAAGCAGAGCAAGGGCAGTATTGCCATCACCTTCCTCACCTCTGAATGATACAGGTGGTTTTGTTACATTTTTAGAGAAAACGTGATGGTTTACCAGATTGGCCCCAGGAATCGGACAGTTTCTCTTCTTAGCTCTGCCTCTTCACATCATTATTTTTTTAATTACTATTGGTTAATCTCACTGCAAATGTATTACTTAACCTGCAGTTAGCATGCTTTCTGGAGCTACGTGTAGTTCTATATATAGAACAATTATGTTTATAATATAAAAGAAGAAGAGTTAGTTTTAGGTCAGTGATTCATGCTGTTGAGATAAACATTGCTTTAAGAGGTCATGCAGACATTCTATCATGAAGCACCTAACATAACATAAAGCCCAATTTTTATAAATATTTATTGTAAACAGGTCAAAATCAAAGGCCAAGTTTTAAATAAAAAGAATCAGACATACAAGCCCAACTTTGTTTCCAGTTGGCTACTCGGAAACTCTGCAGGATCCAGTTCCCATGTTTTCAGTTCAGTTTTTCACTGTCAGACATCACCAAGGCTTTTATTCAGATTAAGTGATTGAACTACAGTCAAGTTTAAATGTTCACAGTATCATCAAGACATGTGGCTAGTTCCACCTGGACAAAAAGTCTTTCAGGAAGAGGAAAAAAAATTTAAAATGCTAACCTAGCTTTGAAACTGAGGTAGACAGGTCACGGTGACTTGAGTGCTGAAGGTTGGGGTTTTATTTTTTTTTAAACCTGTTCATCTAATAAAATGCTTTAGGCAACAGTTGAGATTGTTATGTTAGTATTTCTGATAGTGACAAGCTTTGTTTTGAAAAAGTACACAATTTTTTTTAAATAGAAATATTCCTCTTCTGTTACCAAAATAATCAGAAACATCATAGAAAACTATGAATCTTGCTTCTAATAATTTAAGCCTGCTATATAACAAGCCATGTTAAAGTAGCCAGCTACCAGCTTGCTATTCACAGTGTAGGATATGCCATTCTTTACCTTACTTTTGCTCTCCATCCGAGGAACACAGATCAAGAAGGCAGTACCTTAAGCATTTTAACCTGTCTACACACACAGAGGTTGTTTTAGTTTTTCAACCATTAAAGTCTGCAGTCTCCACCAACACAGCAGCATGATGGTACATACAGCAGTTGTAACACTCCCTTTCCACAGGTGTCTGTGAGCTGGGTTTCATCCAGCGGCCTTTGGAGCCAGGCTCTATCACTGATTTAATTGAACATCCAAAAAGACAGACATGGAGAGAAGAAATCCAAGCTGCTTCTGTGAGAGAAAAATCCAGACCCCAGTCACGTTATTAAACAATTTTGATCCCAAGAAGGCAGAGGTTAGTGGCCGAAGAAAAGCTCAGAAACGGGTCTGCGTTTCACAACGACCTCCTCTTCCTCCTCCTCTGTTACCTCGGAGAGGGAGGAATATGAAGGGAAGCCCCCTCTGGTCTTTGGCTTCCGCCTCGGGCCCGTAGTGGCAGCCAGGAGCTTGTTTAAAGAAGAGGGCTTCCTTAAACCTTTGGTGAGATCGTAGAAAGCCATGTCATCGGATATGACCCCCAGAAACGTGCTAGTGGAGCTCAAGATTGAAGCCGCAAGCTTTGTGGTCTTCTTGATGGGCACGGAGGGCTCTGCACTGTGGGAAAGGCTGGGGTCCCCCAGCAAGCGCCTGACTGCAGAGGAGGCCCCTTCCTTTAAGTACTGGTGCGGCTTCTTCCCACTGTAGTCCCTCAGGTCGGTCTTGGCGTGGTAGCTGTAGACCAGCATGGTGATGATCTTCTCCTGGCCGTGTATGGCAGCCAGGTGGAGCGCCGTGTAGCCGCCATGTGACCTGGCGTCCACATTGACACGAGTTCCCCCTTTCTCGGCCGCTCTGATGATATTTGTCACCATGTCGCAGTTGCCACTCTTGGCAGCCCAGTGCAGGGCGGTGAAGCCCGAGATGAAGTCCCTGCGGGCCGCCAAGCTGGCGTCGCCCAGCAGCAGCCCGTGGAGCTGCTGGGTCCACTGCCCGCCAGCTGCCATCACCAGCCACTGGTGCTCGGCCTCCTCCAGCGGCACCGCCGCCGCCGCCGTCTCCTCGCTGGCCCGATGGGCCTTGGGCCCCCGCCGCAGGCCAGGTGAGCGGGACCCAACCTCCTCCTCTGGGGGCGACAAGGGGGATGCCGGCTCCTCAGGTGGCCCCGGGGTGGTGGTGGTGGCGGCAGCGGCAGCGGCAGGGGGCGGCACGCAGCGCACGGGCAGCATGCAGGGCTTGGGGAGCGGCTCCCGCCTGGACCCCCCCGCACCGGCGGGCAGGGGCACCCCGCCGCCGCCGCCCTGGAAGAGATCCCGCAGCTCGGAGACGGCCCGCGGCGACGGCAGCTCCTCGGGGGGCACCGGCGACAGCCGCCCGCTGGGGACGGGGACGGGGACAGCGACGGGGGCGCCGCCATTTTCCTCCGCTGCCAGCGCGCCCCCCGGCGGCGTGGCGCCCCCTGGCGCCGGGGCGGTGCGCAGCTGCCGCCTCAGGACGACCACCTTGGCGCCGTCCCGCTCCTTCACCACCGCCACCGCGTTCACCGCCGCCTTGAAGCGCTCCCGCCGCTCCGCCCGCTCCGCCGCCTCCCCGCCGGCCTCCAGCAGCGGCCGGAAGGTGCTCACCAGCTCGGTGTTGCGCACCCAGCCGCCGCGCTCCCGCAGGAAACCCAGCACGGCTGCCGGGCTGATGTCGAGCTCCGCCATCCCGCCGCCACAGGTGGTGGTGGAGCCGCCGCCGCCTCCTTCTCCTCTTCCGACTCCCCGCGGCGGAGGTGAGGGAGCCCGCCCGCCCTCCGGGGACTCACCGGGGTTTGCAGGCACCTGCGGCGGCCGCTCCCGCTGAGGTGATCGGGCCGGGCCGCCCCGCCTCGCCCTGCCTCCGCCTCCGTCTGAGGGAGCGGAGCGGCACCGGCGCCTGTCTCCTCCCGCGGGGCGGTGCTGAGGGGAACCCGCCCGGCCCCGCGCCGGGGCCGGCGATCCCCGCGGCAGGTGAGGAGCCGGGTGGGAAGGCCTGACTGTCGGGGAGCTGAGGAGAGGGTCGGGGAGGTGTATCACCGGTGTGTCAGCTCCTGGGAGACTCCTCAGGCAGGGAAAACGCTTGATTGACTTACTCCTCTTCCAGCTTCCCAAAATGCTTATTTTTTGTTGGTTTTTTTGGTTGGTTGGTTGGCTGTTTGTTGTTTTTTTTTTTCAATGGTAAATAAGTGGTGCGGATTTAGGTAGGAATCGCTCTGCAGAGTCAGGTCTCCGCTCTCCAAGAAGCCTCTGGTGTTGGGCAGGAGCTGCAGTTCTTCTGGGTTAACAGCTTCCTGCCTCAACATAAGTCAGAAGATGGATGGATGGATCAGTTTTTTGAAAGATATTCCACTCTATGTGATACTACATGTATTATATCTATTCTCTATATATCTTTTACTTACATTGCATCTACAGTGTGCATATGTGTAACTATATAATTGATTACATCTTTACAACATGCCTGCATCTAATCATGTACACCTGGAGAAGACAGAGCTCTTTTTCTAAAGCGAGAAGCTGTCTCTGCAGACATATCAATTACTTCTGCTTAAGCATTTAACATTATTGTTCTCTATTCTACAGGGGGAAAAAAAGAAAATCCCAGACAAATGCCTTTCCCCAGGCGAAGGAGTAGGGCTGAAGACCTCCTGGAGGGATGGCGTTCAGCCTGCAAACTTGTTTTCTCCTCCACAGAGTGTTGCAATTGGGATGGCTAAATTGATTCCTAAATGACTGAACAGTTTGTCTAGGAAAACAGCAAGAGAGACTGAGCACAGAATGAACACAGTCGGTGTGGTATGAAGACAGATAAAAGTAACTGTCTGTAGAAGGATGGATAAGAAAACAGATTCGTTTTTGTTTTCACTGTCTTAGAACTTGAATAAAATGGAGTATCAGCCTGTGCCAAAGTCTCCATTTTGAAGACAATTTGAGGTGCATTGATCCCCACGCAGTGCATCTCTCTCCCTTCTTGTTGATGCTGACCTCCCTTCTGCCTCTTCACACCTTTTCCTGGTGGTGGAAGAGCCTCTTCCCACAGATTGCTCAGAGTCTTCCTTTGGCAGCCTTTCCCCTTCCCTCTCCATCTTTGTGCAAATCTCTGAAAAGCTATTTTATCTCTTGCTAACAAGCTGGCGCTGAGCCAGTTCCTCAAAATCATTTTGCTGCTCTAATGTTCTTTCGCATAATAGCATGTAATCTTCATGCTGCTTGTAGCAATTCAGTGCTTCTACGTGAATCGCACACCTCTTATTACTGCCTTTTCACACGGCGTACACAGCAACCTCACCCTCTGCTGAAGCAGCCACTTGCGTCTAGCGTTTTACTGCATTAGCAATGCTTTCTAGCTTATGGCATCACCACGGTTCTGCCTTGCCTACTGTAGAGAGCTAATAATGAGCATGCATCCAAACATTAATTGCTATGCCTTGCTTTCAGTGTTGATTTCTTTTCCTTACTAGAATCCATTGCAGGCATAAGAAAATCTCAGCAGTCTATGATTTTTGCGTTGCAAACTTTCAGCCATACCCTAGGATTATAGTTCATATCTGCAAATGAGCGAGGAGGGAAAATAATTCAGGAGAATAGGTTCTTTAAAAAAAAAGCCCGCAACATTTTCTTATGCTACAAATGTTAAGGGAGAAGTTGTTCTTATTGCTTGAATAGGTTCAAGCGTGGCAGGGTATGTCCTCGGGCTCACCGCTGCGCGGAGGGTGTTTCTGTGGGTGCTCCCTCCCTGCCTGGACAGCCTGAGGAAAGCATCAGCCCCCTGCACCCATGTATCCTTTGAGACCCACGAGGGTGCCATCAGATCCCACCCGTTTTATCCCCAGCCCTATCCCTGGCATCTATCCTGCAGAGGGATCTCCGTGGTCCCCAGGAAGCCTTACTGCTCAGCACCCAAGGAGCAACTCTGGGGCCACTGAGGTCCCATCATCTCTCCAGGGCGTTGGGTTGGGGTCCCGAAGGAGGGGTGTTACTGAGACTGTTCCCCACTGCAGGTGCTGGCATTCCTTGTGGCCACTGAGCAGAAGGGCACATCCCCAGGAGGTCCTAGAAGAGGAGAGAAGGATGTCTCCAAGCACACCTTGTGCCATGCCAGGGGTGAACTGGTTGCTCTCGTTTAACTGCCCTGACGCAAGGAGCTCTTTCCCCAGGTAATTTTCCAGTGATGCATCCAACCACCTGTCCCATGCGTGCTCCTTTGTGGGCAACCCGTGCCGTGTGATTGTGTTCCTTTTCACAGTCAGTAGGTGTTATGTTAGTCTTGTACTTTCTGTAATTAAGAAGGAAACAACACTCTGGCTAATCCTGCGTACCGTTTCCAGACTGCAGCATGGGGTGCATCCTGTTTGCCAACCTTTCCCTCTATCCATTGATACCTTTTGGTTGCCCACCTTTCAGGCTGAGTGCCAAGTACGCAGGGACCAGATCCCAGTGAGCTCCTCTTACTTTACTGAGCACTGGTCATATTCTGATCAGATTGTGCAGCAGAAATTAAGCTGTCTGAATGAATTTTATTAATATAGATAATAAGAGCCTGGAGCATTATGGGTGTTGTGCTTATCAGTCATCTGAAATTTCCAGTCTTCAAAAGCATGAGAAGTTTTGCCTCTTTTTCTGTGTCACCAAAAACCTACAAAGCAAGTATTTTTTGTGGGGCTATTTACGGAATACTGTGGGCTGCTTCGTAGGAGATTTCAAGCCAACTGTCTTGATATTTTTAATTTACTGGCTGGGAGAAAAACAATGTACAGAAACCCACGATTAAATTAATTTACTACTGCTTTTTTTAAACACAAATATTGCAGTTTGGTAGTTCTACGTCATAAGCCATAGATGGCCTCTATTTTGAACTGTACAACTGAGGAGAATTATCTTTCCAGTGAAGAAGTTTCACAAACTTTCAAACTACCAACATTACAGTGTAGTAATCGACATAGAGATCTGGGGCCTTTTGCCACCCCTTCGGGGGAGGAAGGTAAAGGTTATGTGAGTGTAATTATTCACACCGCACAAAACCAGGAAATGAAGTGGGAGATCAAGCAAAGCATCTAGTCAGAGCAAAGAAGTTTCTAGTGACACTTCAAAACTGAAGGAGGTGGTATCCCAGGTCCTGCTCCTTCGTGTGTGACATTCTCAGAGCCACAGGGAAGGTCAGGTGCCAGGTTGGAAGCAACGGAGGAAGAAAAAGGGAATAAGGGGGATAGTCATAGTCGGAGAGGGTGCTGGTGCTTTGCAGGGAGGTGAAGCTTAGGTGCTATTGACTGCGGATGGGGTTTGTACCTCAAGGAAAACTTGTTTTCCTCTGAAATGATATCAGCGTTCGCGGAATAAATAGGATGACAAAGGCCATGATTTTCCACTTTCCTTGTTGATATTTTCGTGTGAAACAAAGAGCACGCATTGTGAAGGAAAATAGCTCTTCCTTTGTTCCATGGAGAAATGCAGTAACCTTCCATAGATAAACAATTGAGCAAAAGTCTGTGAAGGGGCAGGGAGAGGTAGAGAAGATTATTTGCAGAGAAAAGGCATTTTCTCATAAATGAGCAAGGTTCAGCTGTAACTCAAGGACCTCAGCAACCAGTTTGGACAATGTTTCTCAACCACAACCATTTAAATGCAGTTTTCCTTGTACCTCAGGGTGTGTATTTATTACATACTGCTTGTTCCACACAGGTGGTGCAAGGACCCATCCCAACCATCCTCTGGTTTTCAGGTGATGCCTGTGAACTTGATGGGATTTCTAGCAGGATAATGCAAAGCTGGCCTGAGGTGCAGTGTGGTAATTCTGCCCTTTGACGTGAGGAGCTGGGGAAATTCAGGGTTTGCTTCCAGCCATCCCACTTACATTTACCAGGACCACTTAGTTTGCGTTGGGGCAATGGACCTGCAGCTCCTATTGACTTTCAGCTTAGAAGGACAGCACTTCTGTAGAAATGCCTTATACATCCCATATATTGTTAGTATAACCAGTGAAAGTTTAATAAGGTGCTTGGTGGTAGTACTGCTAAAAGAGTAGCCATGAAACCATTGGATTTCTAATAATCCCCAGAGGACGCATTGTGAGAAATGAAGAGTTTCCAATAAGCTGCTTCCTCCGGCCTGTGTTGAAAAACGTGATGGAGTTCTGTTTGTCTGCACCACCTGGATTTGCAGATTGAGGATTTTACTCAGCCCTGAAAGATGCAGCCATCTTCTAAGGCCTTGGTGTTGCTGTGGTATTCATGTGGCAGGTAGGATGATCACTTACTCGCTGTGTCTGCGTGTGACGTAAAAGGGGCTGTGATAACATTTGTTTCTCTCCATTTTCATTGCCTTACCTGGGGTGACAACATGAAAAAGTAAAGCAACTCTTGCTGACCTCCCCACCATGCGCTACTGCCATGCCACCATGCATGCAGCAAGGGGCATTTTCCTTCCCCTCCCCTGGACAAAGAGGTTCCAGGGTACATTTGTGCCTCTCTGCCCCAGCTCTTTAACTGTAGAAAATTCAGAGCTCATCCTAAATTCACTGTGCATTTAGCAGGTACAAATATTCCACAGAGTTTAAAATCCTTGCAGAAGCATCCAGCACTGTAACATACGTTGAGTTCCGAGCTATTAGGAATAATTTGCATAACAATTGATGCTTTAGCAGTTAAAGGGGCCACCAAATCCATTTCCCTTCTCTTGAAGCAGCTTTTATGCACCTGAAGCTTTTGAAATTAGCAGGGTTTCTCTTGAATTGGCATTAGAAAAAGTGTGCTTTTTGAAATAACAAGGTGTTTAAAAATAACTGCAAGCTTTTACGCAGTGCTGTCCTGTCCCAGAGATCCGCCCCATGCTGGTGGCAGTGCCGATGGACAAAGGGAGAGAGGACTCCAGCTGCAGAAGGTCTCAGCAGCACAGCTCAATCAGAGCCAGGTGACAGCAGTGCTGTCCCTTCATCTGTTCCAATGGCTCAGAATTCCCTTTATGCCATGAATCTGACTGCAGCTCGCAGAAACCTGTAGCTGTCTGGGAATCGGCTTTTGTGAGTCTCGTGTTGTTACAGTCTGCGCTTTATTGGCAGGGAAAAGAGCTCTTAATGAATCTAAGTCAATCACTTCTCCCAAAGTACCTGTTATAATGGCATTTAAGTGTGTGTTAAGCAGGAGTTTTACGTTGTCTTAAATCAGGACTCCAAAGTGTGCCTGTAATGTAAAAAAGAAAAAAAAAAAGTAACTTTTTAACCTTTTTACCTGTTTATTTTTGCTTCTTTGTGATATGTAAAGAAGGCCCAGAAAGTTAACTCCCCAGCAGCTCTAGTACAAGGCAGCATTAGTGACGAGCTGTGGGGCTTTTTGTCATTTTTGGTGACCCAAGAAAATAAATTAACAGATGGTGTTCAGCAATGTCCTTTTTAGAAAAATACAACATTTTGGCAACCTATCTTTAGCCAGAACTGATACATGGATTAGCAGAATTAATTTGGTTGTAGGCAGTTCACTCAGGAAAGACAGAAACCCAGCTTTTTTGACCTGCAAAAAGCAGATCACTTGGATAACACTCAGAAAATGCCTTGAAATTGCTTCAAGGGAGAACACAACCTTCTTCATAATCTCTAACCCCTCTAAGCACTTGCGTTTGATAACCCTTGCCCCCTCCCTTCAATTACCTACATCTAATTTTCACAACCTGTTTTATTTCTCCAGCATAAGCACAGTCCCCTTCTGGGGTGAACAATGCTTCCCAGAGCTCCCGCAGCGCAACACAGGTGGATCCCAAGGCGTCTTGGGAAGAATCAAAGATGCAGAGAAGGAACATACGATCTTACGCACCTGCTGTAACACAGCAACTCAGTGCCCACCAGCACAGCGTGGGCTCGTTTATTTATATGGCCGTGGGAGCAAGAGACCTTTGTTAAGATCACAAATAGCAGGTAAGGGAGAAGACAGACGTTAATACGAAGTGCAGCTCGTAGACTATTGTAATGAAGCATAAGTTCTGTTTTAATTTGGTCGCTGAGGTTTGATTGTCTTTGAATACTTCAGTCCTGCTTTAGGGCTCTCCAGGGATTGTGCTTTTGTGGGCGATGAATGAAAGGAACTGGGATATTGGCTATCTTTCCTTTTCCTTATCTTGCCAAAAAGTTGAAATTTGGCAAACCTTTTGAAAAATAACTGGAAGTGGGGCCTAAGCACAGTTGCTCACTGTTTCCTAGTAATTGGGGTGGGGCTCAGAGCTTTAGCTGTATCATATTTAGCTAATGACTCTATTTGTGGCCCTCCTTTGTGCAGGATGCTGGAGGTGATCTAGGAGCACCTGAGTAGACAAGGAAGAGTCTCCTGGACAGGGTCACTCCAGGTAACTTCTCCCTTGTCCGTTCCCTCAGAGGTGGTTGCATCGTGCGGTGGGATTAGCATCCCACATCTGGCATAATTTAGGGAAGTTCAGGCTGGGAACTGATTCTTGAAGGACAATCCTCACCAGCAATGACAGCAAAGATGGAACGGCAGGTTCTAGCCCTACCTGAGGAGGGGAGCGGAACATCAAACCTCAACCCATTCTCAGAGTTACCTGCATTCCTTAACGCTCCCTTATCACTGGTGCGTGCACTGAGTGGAGGAGCAGCCCCGAGGATTGGCTTTGAGGAGCAGCTCGCTGAGCAGACGTGTCTAACAACAGAAAGGGAGGGCTCTGTGTTGTGTCCAAAGCTGCTGGGAGGGGGTGGTTCTGCTGTGCCTTCAGCAATCCCATAGTAACCGCTGCCCGTTTGCGCACACAGGAGCTTTTCTCTGGCTCCCGTGTGCAGGGAGTTGCAAAACCTTGCCCTTCTTGAGGGGTTCAAAACGATCCTCAGCAGCCCTTTCCCCACGCAGAGTCAGTGTTGTGGGGGGAAAGTATTTGATCTTTTTGCTCAAACTCAGCTCTCCATCTGGAAGTGAGCATTGCTCCAAGAGAGAGGATGAGGAGAAAAGAGGGGGACGCAGCGTCTGATCGAAAGACTGGGGAACGACTAATGCAGGGTCTAGGGTGTAGGTCTAGGGGTGTACACACCTAGGGGTGTAGGTCTGGCCCAGTGACCAGCTGTGTGACTGGGAGAACGTGTGGCTCTGGTGAGCTGTTCCTTGGTCGGTGCACTGCAGCAGAGGGCACCAGAAAGCCGGGAAAACTTTGCTCTGTGCTAACAGCTTGCGAAATACCAATGTCTTTGTGGGTTACAAAGACTGAGGGTGATGGGATTGGCTTTGTGCTTTATGTGGGAAGGAATGATGAAGAAAGACTCGACAGTCCTCTGTTGCATACTTTAACTTGCCATGAAGACAGGCAGCGTAACGGCCATGAGGTCTTGGCATCCCTGTGCAAACCCATGCTCAGGTTGCACCTTTGGTGTAACTCCCATGTGCGATGAGGCACCTTGGTGCAGAGGCCGGGTATCTTCCAGCATGCTGGACACATGAGAGCTCCTCGAGGCAGGGAAATGGGTCTCTGTGTGCATCCTCTGAACCCTGCAGAGGATGCTCCTGGCACCTCTATGGTCACACTCAAAGCTTCATACAACCACCTGGAAGGAGGTTGTAGAGGGGTGGGGGGTCGGTCTCTTCTCCCAAATAACAGGCCATAGGACAAGAGGAAATGACCTCAAGGTGCACCAGGGGAGGTTTAGATTGGATATTAGGAAAATATCTTCACTGAAAGAGTTATCAAGCATTGGAACAGGCTGCCCAGGGAAGTGGTGGATTCGGCATCCCTGGAAATATTTAAAAGCTGGGTAAAGGTGGTGCTGAGGGACGTGGTTTAGTGGTGGTTTTGGCAGTGTTAGGCTGACAGTTGGACTCGATCTGGAAGGTCCCTTCCGACCTGGACGATTCTATGATTAATGTCTGTGTTAAGGTTTTCTGCACGGCTCTCTCTCAGCCCCCTCCACCTGCGGAACGCCATCAGTGCCGTGTCCCCCTCCCCGCACCTCCCACCCTGTCCCTGCGGCCGACGCCGGTCCCGAGGGGGGAAGCAGAGACGCCCGGACCTTCCTCGGCTCCGTGTCCCCCCTGCGGCAGCGGACGGGAGGGAGGGAAGGGGCCGGGCTAAAGCCCGCCCGCCCCCGCCCAGTCCCGCCCCCGGCCGGTGCCGGTGCCCGTCCCCCGGTCGGTCTGTCGGTCCGTCGGGCGGCGCCTGCGACGGGCGGAGGGGAGTTTCCAGGAAGTGGCCATATTGGATCCATTCAGCCGCATCCAGCCGCGGCGGGGAGAGCCGCGCTCCCGCCGCCGGAGCCGCGCCAGCCCCGGCCATGGCCGCCACCGACCTGGAGCGCTTCTCGGTGAGCAGCGGCCCCGCTCTCCTGCGCGCCTCTCCTGGGGGGAATCACTGGGTGGTTTTTTTTTTCCTTCGGGGGGTGTGTGTGGAAATTATGCAGGCGGTGTTGGGGCCAGGGCAGCCGGGGGGATGCTGTCAGCGGCCAGCGGAGCCGGGAGGAGGCGGGATGGGGTTGGGAGAGGGACGAAGCCGGTGTCCTCGGTGCGGGGAGAGTCCGTGCGGGAAGGTCCCGCCGGGGGCTGGGAGGCTCCGAGGCCCTGGTGCTCGGTCTGATGCTGAAACCGGTAACGAAAACCTTCCGTGAGCGCTCCTTGGATGCCTGAGATGCTCACAAAGGGTGTCCCGTATCCCTGTGTCTGCAGGCATAGAGCACCCCGCAATGAGGGGCGGAAAGAAATGGGGTCAGACCTTCCTAAATAAGAATTGTTTACATACCACTGGTATCCAAACACTAAAACAGTGAGTAACTTAACGGTGTGTGTATAGTACTGTGAGAGGCACACTGATTCAAACACGGGCAAAGCAAACCCTTGAGGCTAAGTGGTCTCTGAGCCAATGTATGAAGAATGCTGTACAGCAAATATGGAGCGTGACCTGTGCACCGCCGCCTCTCTGCAGCTCACATGTTGTATAACTGCTATCGGAAGTCAATCTGGCTAAAATCTGTGTCGGCTTCAAACTATTCTTTGTCTAAGGCTTGAGTTTTTTGTTGTCGTTGGACGGCTGTTGTGATTGAGTAACTCGGTGATGCATCTTGCAGCCTTTCGGAGCTAAAAACATTTTTACCACACTAAATAGCATGGCTCGCAAAAGTCAAAAATGTCTGGTGTGATATTGCTAAATAAATGGGAACAGCAGTGGTGGTTGTCTGAATTATAGGCATGCCGTTTGAGCACAAACAAGTCCCTGCTACTGTTTTCGCTGTAAACTACTTATTGCCAGGAATCTCAAACTCTGCTTCATTTCTTTGAATCCTGGCCCAAAAGTTTCCAGCTCAAGAATGAATTTGCAAGACTGTAACTTACTTAAAACTTGCATAAAGGAAAATTGATTGTGGGCTCTTATTTAAGAAAGCAAATGCTTCTAAACTCTGGGGAGAGCGGATTAAGGTAAAGCTTCAGTGTCAGGGAATGGGAACACCCTAACTGTCTCACTGCAATTCTTTTGGCATTTATATCATATGTAAATATTTCTAATGTTGATTTGGTGTGCCTGTGCAGATATTCATAGGTGTTACAGGAACCTAAAATACTGCGTAGCCTGGGAGAAAAGTAAAATGAATCTTGCATTCTTTGGTGTGGGTACTTGAATGCTTGGTGTACTTGTGCCAATACTCTGTCACTTTTATTTAAAAAAAGAAAGGGGGGAGTGGGGGAAGGGTGCTGGGCTCTCATTTGGGCACCAAAGTGAAATGGCTGGGCTCCAACATGACTTTAGTGCCCAACTCCATTAGGAGAAAATCTGCTTACTTTGTGCGGGGAGCTGGGGAGAGTTTATAGGGATCTGCAGGCCCAGTAGATCTGGTGATGTGCTGATCTTTGCTTTGGACTAGTTTGCCTTTCGCCTGGAACCATGGATCTGGCAGAAGTGTGTGGGAGAGCAGCATCTCGTTTCCATTTGATGTAGGGCAGAGGACTGTCCCAGCTGCTGTTTCCTTTATCCTCAGCACGTGTCTCAGCTCTGATGCTGTTCCTCCACCAGTATCATAGAAACCTCATGATTAAGGTGTTCCGAGTTGTTCTTTCTGCGGGGTTTACAGCCTTCTTGGTGCCACTTTATATCACTGTGCCTCAGCTTCCTGAGCACAAAGTCTGGGTGGAAATAGCTCATTACTGCCAAGAAAAGGTGATGATAAATTAATTTACTTTTATTGTCTGTTTGTATCTGCAGTGGGAAGTAACGTTGAAAAAGCCTCTGAAGGAGGTTTTTGATATACAATAGGTCATGCTATTTGGATTGGTGAAGCTATTTATAAGTGTCCAGCTGACACTGACATCCTGGAATGTAGTGACCCTTAGGTTTGGATAATGTGTTTTCAAAACTCCCCAGATGCACGCTTCCCTTGTACAGTCCTCCAGAACGCCTCTGTCTCCAGCACAATAAAGTTCCCTTGAAGTGCTGCTGTTGGAAATGACCAACAAAAGCAAATGAAAGGAAGCTCGCCCATAGAAAGCTGCCTCTAAGGCAGCAGAATCACACCAGCGGTGCTCAAGACCGCCTTTGTTTTTGTGAATGTAGGGCTTGTAAGAGAGATTGGCTTCAGCCCCTGGAGACTGAAGTTTTCTGCAGATCTGCCCTGAGACAGTGTCTCACCACTGCTGCGTTTGGTACTTGCTCTGCAAGCATCACTACTAGATACCCGAGGCCAGTTGTCATCATTACAGTTACCACCAGAGTGGAAAGCAAGCTGATAAAGTTTGGTTTTATTATGAAATACTTTGTCACCAAAGCTCAGAGCTTCTCCATTGCCTGTTCTGGCTGGTGCTGAGCTAGCACACGTGTGATGACTGTGTGCTGGAGCAGACACTGGCAGTATTAGCAAAGATGTTGGTATGTTGAGCGGGAAACAGCCGAACCACCACGTGCAAGCGGAAGCCAGAAAGTGCGTGAAATGCAGCAGGGAAATGCAGAAGCTCTGGAGGAAGCTAGAAAAGCTGGAAGGAGAAGAAGTGATGGAGAAGCAACTGCAGATGCGTAGGAGAGTAAATGGGATGAGATGTGAGACTGAGACTGTAAGACTGTTTTGCTTTTGAGAAGCTTTTTCAATCCCCCAAATCTGTTGCTTTCTCTCTTTTAGAATAAAACCTGTCGACCTCCCGAAATGCCGTTGCTTAACGATCTGCATTAACCTATTGTCTGACTTGGAAGTGCAAAGGCAGCTGCTTGGTCTCTAAACTAGGCGGCCACGTGCTCTCAAACGCATGCATGTGAGGAGGAGCAGGTGTCCTCAGCCTTAAGGTTGGGCTGAAAGAAGAATTTAACATTATGCCATAAGTTTTAAAAATGTTGTCGCTCTTTGCTTTGTGTGCATACTGTGACGCTGTGCACGGACAAGGGATTTGGGCATGGTGACGCCCAGTGAAGAGTGCACAGCGTGCATGTAGCTGTGTGTGTGCTGTAGCTGCGGGGCAGCTGTCTATGTGCAGTCCCGAGAAGATGCCCCTTCATGTCAGTGATTGATAGCTAGGCTTTTACTGGTAGCTTCACTGTAAATTAATGCCCCTTAGAAGATCTTGCCAGAAAAACCACCACTTTATATAGAGGAAAGACGAACAACATCTTCCTTGCTGGGAAGAGACAATGGAGTTTTTTTTGTCACAGGGAGCTGCTGAGCTGGGGGGGTCTGGCCAGTTTGGCAGCTTCGCGTGAGCGTTACCTGTTTACACACCACTGCCTTCTCGTGACCGGCTCCCAACTCTGTGGGAGGAGAGGGACCTTTGAACTGTGCCTGGTCCTGCCACAACGCCTGGGTTGCGATAAACTTCATGCATTTCTGCTGTTTTCTGTAAGCTTGTGTTTTCTCTTACTGACTGCACAGCCTGAACCCGCTCCCCTGTGTGAGGGGGCCAGTGTTACACCATAGTCCATGAAAGACGGACATGAGGAGTGGGCTGAGAACAGCTCTGCGTACTGTGGCTGGAGCAGAGCAGTTGCCAGAAGACTTAATCGCTACAGGTCCTAAGCATAGGCTTACATTTTCTTTTAATCAAACTCTTGAGGAAAATGTTTCCATGGCTCAATTCCAGTGGAAACTGGGGTTTGTTTGGATTCGGACATTCCTCCTGCCCTGTTTTTTGCCCAGCCAGCAGCACCATTTGGAATTTCCAGGGTTAAATTTCCTTGTCTGTTTTTGTCGTTCAATTATTTTACCTTTAGCCTGGAAAAACTCAAGTGATCCCCCATGCAGTGTGGAACATAAGTGACAGATTTTTCTCCAAGCTGGTAACACGCACCAGGAAGCGGGCCCAGCGGGAGCAGCCCTTTCCCTCCCTGCCCTGGCCAGCTCTTCTGCCTGTAGCGTATGCTTTTTTGGGAAGGAGGGATGGGGAAAATGGTCTTCCATGGGAGAAGACAAATTGGTGGTTGCCTCTCCGAGCCTCGCAATCCTTCCCCGGGAGGCTCGCCTGTGCTCAGACAGGAAGCCAGCCCTGACTGTTTCAACCGCAGGACCAATTAGCTCAACCACAGTCCATCGCAGTTAAACACTTATTTTGAATGTATGTGCTGGGAACAAATGTTGCCCAGAAAAAGATTTTGTTTTTTTGGGTTGGTGTTTTGTGTTGGGGTGTGTGTGTTTTTTGTTTTTTGGTTTTTTTTTTCCTTCCCCGCTGTGGTTCTGTTGCTGTCGGTGAATCCGGAGCATCTCTTCCTCCTGCAGCAGAGATGCAACATGTTGTTCTGCGTGGGAGCTCCAGAGCTGCTCTTAACCGCTTATAATCACAGCGAGCGCCCAGGCGGTGGGTGGAAGGACGTGAGCTGGCAAATGCTGAAGCCGTGTGTGCCCTCTGCCTCGGCAAAACAAATGAAAGCCTGAAGAATAACTCTCTTTCAGGAGGCCGGCATGGTGTCAGGGCTCGTCATCAGTGCTGTGGTGGCAGCTGTCAGCCAGTCCCCAGCGTTGCTGGAAGGCCAAAAGCTCCCTAAATATTATCTTCTGTAGCAGAATACCAGTGCTGTTGCCAGCTGCGGGGAGAGACACAGCCCTGTCTCCGAGTGCCCCCGCTGTCCCCAGTCCCGTCGTCTCGAGGCACCACCGTGCAAACGGAGTGCTCTGGGGACTGGGCTGTTTGTCTGTCTGCAGGAGCAGTGGTCATGCTCATCTCCTTTCCTTCTCGGGCTCCTTTGGCTCAGAGGTTGGGAGGGGAAGAAATGGCATGATGCTAAATTGGCTTTTCATGGGTTGTGCAATTAAGAGGAGGAATCTGGGCGGCCATGGGACTGAGGGAGACGCACAGGGCGTGGGCACGCTGTTTCCATCCCGCCTGTGTGAGGTAGGGGCACATTTATGTGATTAACTCTGATTATTCAGAACATGTCCTGGGCACATCACAGGCTGTGGCTGGGAGAAGCTGTCCTGCTCTTTTCAGATTAGCTGCAGCCCTTAGAAATTATGTTGTCCTGTCCCGTGTTTGTGTTTTGATGAGGTGAGGCCTGTGTGTTTATGCACAGCCTGCTTGTTTGTCCCCTTCCCATCAGTGTAGCAGCAGTGAGCTCTGGGTTTATACCTGAAACTTTGCATTTGTATTCATGTATCGTAGAAGCGTCAGATGGGGAGGAGAGCCCATCTCTGCTCCCACAGCAGCTCAAGTGAGAAAAAGAATCCTAAAGGTGCTGCTTCTCCTCAGTCCCAGCCAGATGCTTTGCTTCCAGAGCCTTTTCTCCGGCATAAGTGGCTGTGCTCGCCTCCGTCTTGTGACATGTGAATGTGAAAGGTGGAGCCAGACAGGGAATCTGCACCCTCCAAAATGGGGTGACAGTGGAGACTTTCAGAGGGCTGTGGGAGAACAACGTCAGTGAGAACCACAGCCTTCTCAGATACATCCCCGGTTGCTGGTCTCAGCTTACGGGCTGACCAGGGCCCATAGATGGGGTTGGGGTTGTGGAGGCACCACTGTTTAGATGTTCGGATTCCTTTGTGAAGCCAAAAAGCGTCTGTCTCCCACACACATGAAATTCCAGAGATGTCAGACGGCTAGAGAGAGGTTCCCATGGAGCACCCTGCCTCGGGGCTCTTGCCCTCTCTGGCTCGCACAGCCTCAAAACCAGATTGTCGCAGGGAGCTGTGGAGCGAGAGAGCCTGGGCTGGATTTCCATGGAGGGACTTCGGGCTGCTCCCATCCTCTCCTCGCCGCTGGATGAGGTGTTGTGATGAGTCTGTGCCACCACTGCATTACGTGTGTGAGGAAGCATGTGGGGAATGCATCCAGAGTCCTCCACAGGCAATCAGCGTTTCGGCTGGTTCTTGCTGTAACGGAGAGGCAGGACACATCCGTTGGCTTCTGCTCGGCTGAGTTCATGTCTGCCTGCAAAGGACTGTACAGGCATGCCTTCAGCTGTGGGCTGGCGTGAAGCATGTTCCCGGAGCTCGTGGTGTTCATGCTAGAAAATCGAACCTTCCCGCAGCCAAGGTTGCTCAGGTCGGTTGCTGGGAGAGGAGACTGACCGCATGGCATTTAAATTGCATGTATATTCCTGCAGGTGCTTGGTGCGATTGTGGGGCAGCTCGGGTCAGAGGGACATTGCTGGGTCTCTGGTCCAGACCCTGCTTACAGCACGCTGCTCCGGATCTTGGGTCCTAATCCAACTCGATCCTGGCTTTCAGCTCTGCTGCAGTAAAAAGGTTGTCTGAAAAAGGGCTGCCAGAGCCGGGCTCCCAGGAACGCTCTCCTTCCCCCATCTTCTGCAGCAAAGATGTTTCCAGTTTGCATTGGTGATATAAGTTTATTCTGTAGTTTCGTACAGAATGAATAGTTCTTTCAGCTTCTCTTTTTGCAATGTACTTATTTCAGATAGAGGTTTTCTTTTCTTTTTCTATGGCCTTGAGTCTTCAGCTTAAAGGTATTCTGCGCTAATACACTTTGAGGCTTTCTGGAGGCATGTGTTAATAGGATATATAGCAGTCAGCTTATTAGCATGATGACTCTGGTGTAGCTCTTGGAGCTGAGTGGCTGGGATATGTAAAACTTCTCTTTCTGGTGTCTTCCAGGCAGTATTACGAGACTTGTCCAGTAGCTGGAAATGCTGTTTGTGGAGATGCTGTGAGATGGCTGCGTAAGACAAACTGGGAAAAAAATCATGCAGTGGTGACCAAAACTCTTGGGTTCCCATTATATCTCTGTTTCCTTGTCTAAAAATATGCTGAATAATAGTATTTATTGTAATTGGGCAATAAATTCTGGAAATGTATGTGGGAATTAGCTGTGTTTATTTTAAGTGGTAACTAAAACAAATAGTTGTGGTGGCTGATATCCAGCATGGCTTGTTTGGCATGATGGGGATCCAGATCCTTTTTCCCTTTTTGACGTTTCTTTTAAACTTCCCCAAGCCTTTTCCATGCCACTCCTTAGGGGCAGGCACTCCATTTCTCTCTTGGCTTTGTCCCATGGCCATTTGTATGTGCCAGGTATCTCCTCCTCTTCCTCGTGGAGGGACGGTGGGGAAGGGAAGAGGTCCTGCTGGCCAGATCGGTTGAGTGCAAGCCGGGAATGCATCTGCTGCCTTGGGTGAACTTGGGAAAGTCTCTTAGTAGATAAGGTGATAAGATTAGTCTCTTGTCAGGGTTAATTGGGAAATTCCATTAAATTAAAAACCTCAGCACCTTCTGAATAAATAATTTTGAAAAGAAACGAACTGGCGTAGTCTGGTGTGTTCTTGTTTATCTGTATTTTGGGTTCTTTTTTAAACAGGCTGAAGGAAGAGCTATGTTTGTGTTTTGGACTTTGGTTTCTTGATTTTGAATAGCTCATGGGGGATGGAATTCTCAGGCTGACGAAAGGCTGAACTTTCTCATCCTTCAAGGTCATTTTGAAGGAAATGTCTCTCATTTTTGGTTCCATAGTTTTCTCTGTTTTAACCAACTTTCCTTATTCTCAAAGGCAACATTCTTGTTTGCAAAACATTGTGTGCATAATGCCCAGCAAATCCTGTTTTGCTCCTTGGTAAACTCTCAGCTGGGGCTTGCGATAGGGACAAAATGCATGTTTAATCCTTTCTTAATTAAGAAGGACCTCACAATTAATTAATTAAGCTTCATAAATGTTATAGAGAAATAACTAAATAACAGCTTAAGAACAGGAAGCATGTGGGAATTTTACTTTTACTGTAAAAAGTCAGAGAGGAATTTAAGCCAGAAACAGTCAGTTTGTTTGCAGAAAATTAAAACCGATGTTGCATTCACAGGTTGGGAATATCATCTTGGGTGTGTGTTGTATGAGAAAAGATGAGAAGCTTTACTCTCCCTTCAAACTTAGCTCCGAAATTCAGCAAAACCTGATGTTTTAAGCCTGTGCCAATTCATTTGATTCTGTAGATGTGTGTAGGATTTCTATTTGATGTTTTGCAGGGTTTTTTGTGGGTTTTTAAGGAGGAAAGGCTGCTTGAGACTGAAGCAAAGCTGAAGGCAGTGTCTGCAGTTCATTTTAGCTCTTTGCTTGCAGATGTTCGAGTGAGCAGGCTGGCTGCAGAAGGGGAATATGTTGAGTGTGCAGATCCCTGCTCCTGGCTCACTGCTGGGAGTGCTTCCCGTCCGGCGTGTTGCTGGGATATCGGTACAAGGTGTGCCGCAGGAATCAAAACACCATTTGGCACCAGTGGCTTGGATACAGGAAAGCAGTTAAGGAGTTTGTCGAAGGAGTTCCTCCCTTAAAAGGAGTTTTGCTTTCTCACTTGAATCCCTGTCCACCTTCTTATGTGTAGGTGACTACAAGTGCGTGTTCAGCACGCTGGATTTTTACAGGTGTGCAGCACCGCCTTTTCTTCCCAGACTAGCCTGGGGCATATGAAACATTGATACTGGACCAGTGATTTTTTGTTTGTTTGTTTGTTTTTATTGTTTGTTTTTCCAAATGCTGAACATTGCTCTTCACAATGCCCTCACTGATTTTGGGGTTTATGAATAGCTCTTAAAAATGAATCCAAAAGCTTTCAAGAAAGGCATCACTTCAGCCAACGTAACCTTTAGTGAGCCCTACAGGAGAGAACCTCAGCTTTTGAGTCGCCTTGCCTCTGTAACGTAGAGTGGCTTTCAGTTTGATTTGGCATGACTTGGTGGTGACTCCATATCTGATTTCTTCAGTGATGTTTTTGCCTGCCTGGAGTGCAGCTGGGAGCCGGGAGGGATATGAATAAAGGCTTGAGTGTCTGGGAAAATTCTTGTCATTCTTAGGAGAGTGGTTTAAAGGGGGGCTGGGAATTGTGGGGTTTTTTTAGCGTGAGGTTTTCACTGGGGGAGACTACAGTGTGGGCTGGGAGCTTGTTGTGAGCATGAGGCAACTGGAGATGAGTGGCTGGAATGGTGTCCCGTACGTGGAGGGGTGGTTCAGATGTGGCTGTGCTCTGTTATGCTGTGTGTTGGAAAAGAGAAGGAAGCAAAGGCCATGGAGGCTTTGTCCTGCCATTGCTGGAAGGAAGGCCAGTGTTAGGCATTGCAGTGTTACCATTTACAGCTCTTCAGGGCTGCCATAGTGGGGAAAACACTTTTGCCCTCCCTGCACAGGCACAGTGAAGGCAGAGTTACTCATGCCATCTGAGATGTGTCCTGTTTGACTGGCCATGTACCACCACCAGAGTGGACTGGGAGTGAGAGGCAGCAGAGAAGCTGAAGCACAGCAGGTTGCTATTGTAAGACAAGTGGTAAATCAGTACAAACCCCACATCTAAAATTATTTCTGTAGGGTTTAGTTTTTTTTTCTTCCATTCTTCCCCCAGCCTGTTATTAAGTGCTCCACAATGGGGATCTGGAGTTTTGAGCACATGCTTAAGATTAACTGAAAACCTTCAGAGTTGCGTATGTGCTTGCGCTTTGCAAATCTGCTTGAGATTAGGTGGTACTTGGGTGCAACAAGTTTAGCCTGAGAGGTGCTGAGATCTCCACTGGTCAGCCCCAGCTGAAAGTGTGCTTCCTTTCATCTCCAGTACCAAAGGCACCCACGGGGTCACGCGTACCGTGCCTAAGCCCTCTGCCAAGACTTACTATGCTCAGCATCCTCTGACTGTTGTTAGACAACATCAAATCTAGTCTTATTACCTCTCTTCGGCCATCTCTTCCTGCTTAGTAGACTGTAAAGCGCGAGCTCATTCATCGGAGCTGTAATACATCTAATAGTCTTTAACCTGTGACTACAAGAAAGGTATTTTGGTGTGTGACAGTGTCTACTTTGAACGTTGCTAGCACCACAGAGGTGCTTTTCAAACGTCAGTTCTGGTGCTGTTACTACCCCTCAGCTGCTGAGCTTGGCAAAAGAAGTGTTTTCTTTGTGGAAACTTCAGTCTGTACTTGCTGCTATTTCTTTGAAAATGTCAAGTGGCGTTTGTTGATCCAGTATTCGGAGATGGGGTAGGATCTCCTGAGAGAAGTGACTTGCCAGAGTTTTCTGCATTGATCCAGAAACCGGGCCAAGCCCCAGGGAGTGCCTGCTTGGACAAATAAGCTGAATTTGGCTTCTGACGCTGTTTGCCCAAAGGTCTCTAGGCAAGCACTCAACTGCTCCATGACTCAGTTTACTTGTGAAATGACGATAAAACTACCAGCGCCTCTGCAAGGAGTCTTGCAGGGATGGATGTTTGGGGGATGTCTGGGGGAGGTCCCCTCAGCATCACGCAGTTGTGGGACTAGGGTAGGGACCCTGCATGTGCTGGACCCTGAAGCAGAGCACTCTGCTCTATGGATGTGTGGGCAGTTGGACTTGCCCCGTCGCCTGAACTGGTCTGAGAGGGGCAGAGCAATGCCAGCTGTTGGCAGTGTGGTTGCTTGGGGTGTCAGTGTGTGTGTGAGCCTGTGTGTGGGACCAGCTTTCCCTGCTTGGATTTAATAAACAGCCAGATCTCATTCAGTCCTTTCTCTGCTCAGTTGCAAATGAAACTCCTTGCATCAGGACCAAATAATTTCCTGATTCTATGCATTTCCGTTCAGGAGACAAGGGAACAGCATCCTACAGACATCACTGGTATAGGTATTAAACTTCTGTTGCACGCCCTGTTGTGGCAGTGGATTGTGGATGGGGAATCAAGAAGGTGAAGTCATTGCTTTGTGACTAACAGCAGTCCCCAGCTGTGCTGGGTGCCCAGCTCTGCAGGGCGATGACTGCTCCATCCCGTCGCGGGAGCGCTGCCAAAGGTGCCGCAGCCGCGTGGAGGGGGGCCCATGGGAGCTTTCCCTGCTTTTCCTCATGCTGGTCTCTGAGTCACTCTGATCGGGGAGCTGCAATCTGTCTGCTAGCGCTATTTTATCTTTCTGTTTTGATTTGATTGTAAATTGGAAGGGAGAGGATCTGTCTGTGCTCTGCACTTTGCAGGGTGCCTGGCACGCTGATCCGTGACTCCATGTCTGCATGTGCTACTGCAGTGCGAAACGATGCGCCCGTGTGTATACCCAGTGCTACAGAGCTACTGCAAGGCGTTGGTGAGAAGGTAACGGACTGTACCCAGGTTGGAAGGGTTCCCGTGCTGCACAGTCCTGTGGGAGTTGGTATTATTTAAGTTCAAGATGTCATCCAGGATTGAGGAATTTATCGACAAAAGTGTGCCTCAGCAGTGGGAACTGAAGCGCTATGGAAAAGTGCTGTGCAGATGTTGGTTTGTTGTCTCTTGCTATTTTATAAGTGTGTGTGGAAAACGTAAATGGAAAAAGCTCAGAAGAGAGGGACCTGTGATACCGCTGCCTGTGAGCTCTTGGAACAAAAAATCTCTCACCGGAACAGCCGTGCCTCTCCCCTGGGTGCGGGGCTGGCGTCTGGGGAGCTGCAGCCTGGCCACAGCTCCAGGACACCCCAGGTTGGCGGTGTGAAGCCTACGGAGCTGCCAGAGGGAGCGTTTGGGAGAAGCAGGTTGAAGGTTGTTGCTCAAGTATAAGCCTTTTTCATCTTGCAGAATGAAGAAAGGACTGAGTTTCCCCTCCTTTTTCCCCTGTAGGCCTTTGCTGTTTTGCCTTGCAAAATGTCAGCTGTTCATATTTCTCACTCTTCTTTTGTTGGGCCGCAGAAAAGTGAAAAGGCACCTTAGATACAGCAAAGTGCTGTGCCTCAGGGTATAAAACCAGGATTCTTCACTCAAGTCATGGTTTAGCTGATAAACAGTGATTTTCGATTTTTGCTCTTGGTTTTACAGGACGTATTCACAAGTTGCTTGTACGCTGGCGAGTCTGCTGTTACAGCTCCCATCGTGCCAAGGTCTTAAAAAGTAATGATCACCATTTAAAAAAAATAAATATCACGATTTATGATTATGGCACTTAATTATGCTTTTGATTACCTGTATGCTTTCACCTGCTTCATTCAGTAAAACAAGTCAGGGTTGTCTCAAGCAGAAAACACCAGCATATGTCACCAAAGACCACTTCTTGTTGAGATTAATTGAAAGATCATATGTCTCTTTTTTTTTTTTTTTTAACCAGCTGATGTCAGAATGGTTTTTTATATCCCAAGTTCCAGTCAGTTTGTACTGCTCCTGGTGTGAAAAGCAAGGAGAACAGGGGCAGCATATCTAAAAGCAGAGTGAGCTGCTCCGCTCGGCACCAGGAGCCCCAGCCAGGAAAACTGTGCAGTTGAGGGGCAGCTGCATGCGGAGCTGATCGTCTCGCTGCTGACATCCCCCATGGGTTGCGCAGGCAGTGATAAAGCCACTTTTCCTGGTACAAGTAGCTGAAAAATGTAATGACGCAAAGTGAAACTGATGCTAATTCGGAGGTGAAGCATGAAGAGACTGGAAGAAGAGAAACTGTGATCAGATTTTTATTTTTTAAAGGATCATAGGCACACTGGATGGTGCTGTAGCCGGTGCTACTTCTCCTCACAGGTTTCTTTAATCCCTCTCTCTACTAGGAAGAACCTAATTAATATGTGAATGCTGTGTGGACCCTCTTAAAGGGATCTGGATTTGCTCTCTCTGATTGTATTTCTCTGCCTTTTCTTGTCTCACTTGCAATAAAGGGCCAAATAACATATCTTCTGCGGATGTGGTTTGTGGGCGGCTGCGTGCAGTGTTGCTGCCTGTGCCTGCGGCGATGCTGCCCCCTGTGTCCTTCCAGCCCCGCAGTCCCACTGCATGGCACGGCCCTGCCGTGGATGGGCTTGGGAAGCTGATGTGGGTTTGAAATGCTGTTTTCGGTTGCCTGGGCAGCTTCGTGCTGGTGTGGCCTCAGGAATGGGCCAGCGTGCCATCATGCATCCCAAGTGCATCCCCAGCCTCCAGCAGAGCGTGGCCACCAGCCGGGGTGGCTGGTGCCTTACAGCAGGCTTGAGGCACTATGTTTGGAGGTTTCTTTTTGGTTCTCATGGTGCTCAGCTAAGTGTGGCCATGTGTGCTACCAAGGGCACATCTGTCTGTCTGCTGCATGCCAGGAGAAGGGTCCTGTGACGTAGCTGTGGAACCAGAGCCAAAGATCGATTTCCCTCCGGGGTGGCTGTTCCCGTGGCTGTGCACCCCGATGCCATTTGTGCGCCTGTTGCCTTGACAGACTCTGCTTCTCGGCCCGGCCAGAGCATCTGTGAAAATGTTTAAAGGACTTTGGATTAATAAATTCTGCTCTGACCTTCTGGTGACTCTTGTTTCCCACAAAATTCCAAATTCAAAATACAAATCATCCCCTTGTCTCTCTGCTTCAAGCCCTGAAGATAAGCTCAGGGCACAGAAGGTCTTCGAAGAACACATTCAAAGGCACCCAGTAAAACCCTGGTAGCTGCCCATCATTGGATGCCATTAGTGACCCAAGAACGTTCAGGGCCGCAGTGGTTGTTCGTGGTGGGAGTTCACACTCGGAGCCATCCCGGACTCTTAATTATCATGTTGCAAAATGACCAAATGGGCTTCAGGAAAAGTTGGCTGCCTCATGGTTATTTGCAGCCCCAGGATGAGGTCTTGCCTGGTAAGAAGCAGGAGAGTCGTCTCTCCAGGCTGTGAGATGAGGAACCTAATTCTCATGGGGCGTTGTGGAGGGCGGGGGTGTTGCGGAGAGCAGTGCAACTGGAAAGGGCAGGGCTGTGTTTCTGCCTGGCTCTCGCCATAGCCGATCCCATCCAGCCCTGCCACGTAACCTGCCTGCTCCCGTCCTGCAGGGCAGGCGCATTGCTGGCACCAAAGGTGGAAAAAGTCCTACTGAAATTCCTAGCTCTTGTTTAAAACAAAAACAACAAAGAAACCCCACGTTGCTGTGTTACTGCTGCCCTCGTTTATTCCAGCATTTGTATTCTGGATTGATTATTTATGCTGAGCGTTGCAGGCTGGCTGCTTCTGCTGGAAAGAATTCAATTTTGTGTGTGACCTTGTTGTCTTTACTAGTAGGTGAACCATGTCAAGCTGTCCTTGAGCTACCCTGGGCGAGCGGGAGCTGGCTAAAAGGGTTTGTCATCCGGGATGAGACTAGCAAATCAGTTGCAGGTAGATGCAGGAAGAAGTGCCAGTGGTTGCTCATCGGGGTGGTGGGTCAGTTCCTCTGCAGGGCAGGTCAGCACACCAAACAACACAAGAGAGCAGAAAAATTGGTTGTGTTCGCAAGGCTGTCAAGTTTGTGAGCTCAATGGATTGGAGGGAAAGAATAAAACAGAGAAAACTTTCTTTCTTTCTTTCTTTTTTTTTTTCCCGTTCTTTTCTTAGTCTTACTACTTTCCAGTAGTTGTTGCCATTGTCTGTCCTAACATAGCAACAATAGCAAAATCCTTTTGGAGGCTGAATGACAGCTGAACGCACTGCAAGCACAGCAAATGGTTTTCTGCTTTGGTATCAGCAGTGTCTTGGATTTGAACCAGATTATTATCGCTGCTTACAGAAATAAAAGGAAACTGTGCATTTCAAGGTCACTGACAAAAATATTTCACTGAAGTTTGGCTCGTTGGTTTAGCCGCTTTAAGAGATGGCGAGCAGTTTTGAGTAAGCGTATTCTTGTCCCATAACGAAGAGTGACCAAACATCAAAAAAAGAAGAGAAAAAGAAAGCCCTGTGCGAACGCGTTTGGGTTTCCTCCGGCCGAAGCATGACTGAGTTCTCAATGCAGCCTTGCCTAGCTGGAGCTTATTTTAAAATGCAGCCTCGCCGAGCTGGAGCCTATTTTAAAATCCCGAGCAGTGGTGCTGCCTGTTGCCTGGAAACCTCTTCGCAGCCTCGGGCACTCTCAGCCTAATCATAGCCATCGGCAGCCTTTATTTATTTCCCTTCCAAAATGTCATCCCAGGCTTCTGGTTTGTGTTTTTGTTTGCTTGGTTTTGTTTATGATTTAAAATGAAAAGACACAAAGTGTAACCGTCAAACTCGGTGACTTTCTGTGGGAACGGCTTGCTGGGCTGTCACTGCATTGCAGTGGTGGGAACTGGCATTTGAAGTTCTGTAAGGTGGTGGCTCGGAGGGACATGGGGGGAGAGGAGAAGCGAGGGCTGAGAGCCCGAGGAAGCCCCCCGAGCCGTGCTGATACACGCAGTGGCCTCCTGCGCCTTGTGATAGTCTCCTGCTTAAGAGGAAAACCAAACTTGAACAACTCTGAGCCCTTTCCCAGCACACGTGCGTCCACAGTCCCCTTCCTGGTGCGGCTGCACCATCCTGTGCCGGATCTGCGGTTCAGCGTTGGGCTGGCCAGCTCAGCATGGACTTGCTGTTCTCCCTGTGCCGGGGAATCATCCTGCCATTGGGGTCTGGCCCTGCAGAGGTGTTAGTCTGAGCTTGAGCATCTCCGTGTGGTGACAGATGAACAGAAGAAAGTGTAACTCAGAGGTTTCCCTGTCTTAGGGGTCCTTTTTTATTCACCTAAGCTCTTGGCCACCTTAAAACCTTAATTGATGCTGTCTCTCCCACAGGAAAACCTTAAATGATTGCTATTTCCGCTTAGTTAGTGAGTGTGATGGATCCTGATGGGATGAAACAGAATTGATCGCAGGAGCCCAGCTACAATTTGATTGTGTTTCTGTCCAGGGAGTCTCCTGGGAGAGCACTGGGCTAAAATAATCTGAAAGTTGGTAACAAATGTTAACCAGGACATCCAGAAGGTTTGTATGTGAGGCATGGGAGCTGCTTCAGCTGTTCACGAGTTATTCTTTTGATTTAAATGGTTTATTTTACAAACCTGAGAATATTTGTTCTACCAAAGGCAGAACTAAAGGAGGCTTTGACCGGAGATGCGGTTGAACAAAGGTTTGTGTTTTTTTTAGCAGGCAGAGAGCAATACTCAAGGCTTGTCACGTCATTTCTTTTATTTTCCTCTTGAGTTAATTTGAAGTTTGACAGCCAGCTTAGGATTTTCTCAGGATATGCTCTTGTCATGCAGTCTTAGTGCTGGGACATAAAGTCCGAATTGTCAGGGACGGACAGAAGAGCCAGAGCCAGGCAAAGGGCAGACACTTTTTCCATCCCCATCTTCCACTGCATGCTGGTGGTTAAGAAAAACAGAGTGGTTTACCGAAGAAACTATGAAGGTGAATGAATCCTGCTCTGAAATCATGTATCCTTGCTTCTCCATGGAAGGATAAGAGTGCTTGAGAGGCTGCAGGGACAGTGCTCCCATCCCTGGGCTCAGACAGCATTGCTTATTTGCGTTGAGAAGTGGCAACATCAGTTGAAATATTTGTGCAAATCCAAACTCTCCCCTTCGTAACTCCTAGAAACAGAAACGACCCTTCTGTCAACTCCTCTGTTCTGGAACTGCAGCAGATCCGGGTTGCCTCTCTGTATGAGGCAGGGCATAGACCTGTTGTCTCTTTGGATGTTTATTGTCTTAGTACAGGTGATCGGCTTAGCCTTCGTCTGGGGGAGGGAGGAGACAGAAGGAAGAACAAAGTGCATATGGGGAGGCAGGAACAGGAACAGCAGAGAAACGGTGGAAAACCGTGCGGTCACAGATGGTAAAGCGAGAGGGTTCCTCACGCTGCCTGTGTGACCAGCACCCCTGGACGCGTGAGCGAATGAAACCATGCTGCTTATGGCAAGAGCAAAGGAAAAAAATCAAGTACTCGGGGGGTGAAATACAGAGTGTGTTGAGCTGAATTCAGTGCTGGAGGGTTTAAGAAAATAAAATAAAAAAGGATGAGGAGAAATGAGTGCTAAAACATGTGGTGGTGGGTTTTTCTTTGCTAATCTCTCCCAGCTGCGTATAGTTGGAGCTCATGCCGGTGTTTTCCTTGTAGCCTGGTAGCTTGGTTCTCCCGATTCCCCATTAAGATCGGTATTTTTCCCCTCTCTTTTCTGTTGGTGGTGGCTGTCAGAGGGTTTGCACTGTGGCGTGCTGAAACACAAGCTCTTGTGGGCAGCATTAGGGTTTGTGTTGGTGGCTCTGTAGTGCCCGGGGGCGTGGTCATTTCTTGGGCTTGGTGGTTCCTCTCATCAATCTGACTTGCCATCTCAGTGCAGTTTGCTAATCTGTCTTCTTCTCCCTACCAGAATGAAGAGAAGAGGAACCTTTCCCTGGGGGGCCATGTGGGCTTCGACAGTCTCCCCGATCAGCTGGTCAGCAAGTCTGTCACACAAGGCTTCAGCTTCAACATCCTCTGTGTGGGTGAGCACAGTCCTCTGCAAACAGGCGTGGGCTGGGCAGGCGGCATGGTGACGTTGGGACCGGCATTTCTTGTGTGTCCTGCTGCACCACGGGGCTCGGCAGTGGCTTTAGCAAGTCAGAAAGTCCTACCTCTCTTAAATATGTTTTAATTTCAGTGAATTTGAGCTCTCTGGAGCTTGATACTTCTGAGTTGTGACTTTCACAAGTAACTGTTGGAGACTCATTGCCAAAAATTAGAGAGTTTTGGGAAAAGCTTTAATATATCAGCTTTCTGCCTTTGGTTAGGAGGAAGGGGGAGGAAACAGGTGTGGGACTGCCCAGCTGTGCGTTGAGCTGAGCTACCGCTGCAGGAGCTGCAGGGAGGTCCAAGTGGCTGAACTAGAGGAATTTCCGCAGTCAGTGAAGTGTTGCTCATCTCCTCCGCTGCAATAGCTTTTCAATAGGAAGGATTAAGGGAAGACTGTGTGTGGCAAGTTAAATATTTCCCTTTGCAAACCGGGGTGGCTGGTATGAGCAGCTTCTTGGTGAACGCGGTGTCCAAGTAGATGCATCAGAGGCACCATGTGTTAGCTGGGAGCTGCTGGCAGTAACTCGGTCATTTCTGAGCATCAGCCTGCACCCTGAAGCTGGGGATGAGAGGGTTGTATCTGAGCTGTGTGTGCCTGGTTAATGATTTCCCAGGGCAAGTCAAAGGGCCTGAAGCATGACCATCTCTGTGCTAGGAAAAGGGAAGGGAGTGTTCTGTTTTTATTGATAGTAAAGTATTTACATTGAAGATTGTGAGCAGGTACGAGAGGTTGTCTTTAAAATACCCTCATTATATTCTTATTTTTTACTTTTGGTATTGGCATGATCTAGTAGACGATGCTGGCTAGACTACTGGAAACCAATTCCTTCCAGTGATGAGATGAGCATTATTTTTACTTTGGCTGGTTCTTGTATTGTGTGTGAGGTCTGAAGTATTGTAACCTGCTAGACCAGCAGAAATACATCTAGAGACAGCAGATCCCTGCCTGGCCCTCATCTGCCCGAAGAGAATATGGCTCTGTACAGACTGTGCAGTGAAACCCTGGCAGCTTGCACAAGGTGCTTGAGCCATATCTAAGCCACTTCTGCATATCCAACCGCAAGTAAAAAGCATGGCTGAAATCACAGTTGAACTTCATAGACCTGTTCCTTAGCAGAAGGCAGTATGTTCTTGGGGACACCAGAATGGATACACCTGCATTCTCACCTGGCCATACCATTTGTAACGCACTGGAAAAAAATTACTGCAATTTTTTTTTTTGGATAAGAGGAAAAAAGAAACGGTACCCCTGTTTGCCAGTTCCTGCTCCCAACTGTGCCTACAACTGAACAGGAGAATTCCTATCTCCATATGAATTTCCTTTCAGATTAATCTGGAGCACCAAGCTGTTTTTATTTCCTTGCATGACTCTTAGGCACAGCTGGTAGGAAGCAGTGTGTTCCTCTGCCCTGTTCTGAGCACCATGAGGTATTTATTCTCTAGTGAAGAGCAGAACCTGCGGTTTTTGAAGAAGAAAAAAGCCCAGACTCCTTGGCAGCAGGTATGGCACCTCCCTCAAACAGATACTCACTCACCTTCCTGCTCTCTCATCGGCGTGTCCACTGTAGGACTCCTTGGAGGTGGCCAGGTCCAGCGAGAGGGGCTGCACTCAGTAGAAGGCTGTCAATGCCAAAGGTGTAATACGATGGACTGCCTGGGAAATGAGCAGGGAGTCGAAGGCTGTTTCCTTGGATTTTTGCCTCTCTTCACTCCCTTGGCCAATAGGGCTGCTTGTAGTGAATGAGGAGTTTAAATGGGGCCCCTAGAAGGCCAATCTGGAAAATGTCAGAGTCTCATTTTGTTACCAGGAGCAGCAGTTCAAAGCTTTTCTGTCTCAGAAACAGCCTGAGAGCCAAATATTCTGGGATGGAGCTTGGTTTGTGATGCATCCCAGGTGTCATTCAATGGCTGTTGGAACAGGGGGGCTGCAGATGGGAAACTTCTAATCATGCCCCTACTGGTTTTCTAAGAACGATTCTCTCCCCATCAAGTTTCTCTGCTATCCCCTCATGACTCCACGTTCTCTCCCTCTGCGTATCTCAGAGGTTCAAATTGGCAGAATTTTTTCTGCTATTGGAAAGATGAAGATGCCTTGGAAGTGCCCTGCTTGAGCCCAGCGATCTGCTGACGTCTGTAGTAAAAACGCACCGTGGAACATGGCCTCTGAGAACATTGTCATGCTTTGGCCTCTGTGTCACAGATGCTATATAGCATTTTGGTATTGGTTTCACTGTGTTTTCCCCTAAAACAGAGTTCTTGTCTCCCCTTGGCTGATGTGGTGTGAAGAATCATGAGGCCACAGGGCAGCCTTGAAGGAAGCAGAAATACTAAAGGGAAACTCCAGAAATCAAGAGTGATACGAGATGAAACCGACTATGTTGAAAACAAACACCATCATCTGGCCTGGGTTGCAAGATCTCCCTCTGCAGCTGGAGCTCTTCAGGGCAGAGCAGCACCTCTTGCTCTCTGTCAGACAGCTGCCGTCTTGCTGAGATGGTTTGGATGCCTGTGGAAGCTCATGCTTGATGTGATGGAAGAGTTTGTTGCTTATTTCCTCCAGTTTGGCCAATTCTGGTTGCTGCACGGGTGGCCCCATCATCTCAAAGCATAGACATGCTGCCTGCGATGTGTCTGTGCGGAACAGGACCATCTTGGACAGTTTGCATGTACCGAGCCAGATCTCAGCAGCTCGCTCAGTGCCTTGTGTGGAGCTTGCGGTGCTTTTCAGAGGGGAGAGCAAATGAGCCACAGAGCTGGCTTTGGTGTAGCTGCTGTGTGGATGGAGTGGGAAAGGGTTACAGCAGAATGGGCTTTAGTCCTTCGGCAGTTATTAATGGGACATGTGGGACTGCAGGGTTGAGGCTGTGGAAGAGGGACAAGCTGCTTTAAGGCTTCCAGGCGGACCAAAGTTCAGCTGCACAGTGAAATCTTGAAACCTTCATCCAGCGTCTTTTCTGCTGTGAAAAGATATTTTTTGGTCTGATGGCAAGTTGTCCCAGCAGGTCCGGAGCTATGTGCCTGTTTCTCTGCACTGAAACAGGCCCCCAGATTCCCTCCTCACAGAGATCTCCACTTTCAAAAAAGGCAGGTCCCCGGAGACTTTAATGCCAAGATAAAGGAAAGAGAGAAAATGGTAGAGAAGCCTGTTAAAGTTGGAATCTCACAGAAAGGAGTGAGAGGAATCCTCATTGTCAGACTTCCCTGTCCCCTCCACAGCCCACCAAACACCCCTGGCTTCACGCTGAGCTGCGGTGTTACCTGGAGCTGTCGCTGTGTTTGGGACAGCCAACAACTGACCAGATAGTCCTTGTCAGTAGGAGCAGCTGAGTTTTATTCCTTCTCATCTGAAGACACAAAAGACTGTACTAAAATTGTGCGCTCCCCAGCTTCTCTGGTGCAGAATCCCAAGCAAAGTCAGGGTACGTGGAAAGGAGAATAGCATGTTTTGCTGTGCTGTAAGATCCTCACTGGGGAGATGAGACCAAAGTGCTCTGCGTTAGCTTTGCATTAAGCGTGGGAGGCCTTCAAGAATGCAGTTACATTTGTGACAATTACATGTCTGTCCACAAGCAGTTTGTAGTAACCTTTCACAGTATAATTTAGTTCTGCTCTGTAATTAATGTTCTTTGAAGTACTTGTGACAAATTCATGCTGCAGTGAGCTGATGATTTCTCCTTCCTAGGTGAGACCGGCATTGGGAAATCCACACTAATGAATACCCTCTTCAATACCACATTTGAGACGGAGGAAGCCAGTCACTATGAGAGCGCAGTTCGCTTGCGGCCACGGACCTACGACCTGCAGGAGAGCAACGTCCACCTGAAGCTAACAATTGTGGACGCGGTTGGATTTGGGGATCAGATAAATAAAGATGAAAGGCAGGTCTCGTGCCATCTGCTTGGCATTTCTGGGCTGGCCTTTGATGCTTAGATGTGAGCTGCTTGCAGTGTTGCAGAGGCGGTGTCCATGTTTCTGTAACCGAGTAGCTCCCTGCAGTGGCTCTGGTTCTGGGGGCTGAGTGTAGAGGGAGTTGGGTGAGGACCAGAAAGAGAGGTCACAGGAGGTCTTTCCAGCAGGGAATGGTGTCCTCCAGGAGCATCAGCAGTTAACAAGCTGTCCTCAGTGCAGGGTTGGGAATTATCTGTTCTGGCAATGACCAGTGTCTCTGGACCCGTCTCATTTAATTACACAGACATCTTGCTCAAGCCCCAGGTAAAGGCTTTCTGGGACTCCAAGGTCTCTCCTTGGTCATGTTGCATTGCTACAGCCAGATGGCTCGGCCCTGAGATCTGGGCAAAGTCTGTTCTGTGGAAGCAGTCATCTTTCCATGCTCTGCTGTCCTTAGGCTTTGCAGTGCAGCCTCAGGAGACTCCAGCAACCTTTGGATTATAAGGTCTGTGTGTAAATGCCACACTTTTCCTGTGGTAAGGCTAAATTGTTTGAGTCTTATAACTACTTTTTAAATGATAGCATGGTATGTGTAGGAGAACTCCTTAAGCCTTCACATTGTGTAATTTTGAGGTCCAGTATCTGGGTTGCTAATTGTATGGTTTTAGTTACAGGCCGATAGTTGAGTACATTGATACGCAGTTTGAAAACTATTTGCAAGAAGAGCTGAAAATCCGCCGATCTCTCTTCAACTATCATGACACGAGGATTCACGTCTGCCTGTACTTCATCACCCCAACCGGACACTCGCTCAAGTCCTTGGACCTGGTGACAATGAAGAAGTTGGATAGCAAGGTAAGGGGTTGGAGACCCTGGTCCCTCTTTCTGGAAGTGGTGATACTTCTATTTATATTGGTTGTCATGTGGAAGGTTTTGTTCCTTACATGTAAGTGCTGGAGTCCTTCTTGCACGATAGCTGACCGGTTTTTAGGACTCTGCTAGAACTTTGTCTGCCCTGATGGGTTGCTGAAGTCCTGTGCTTTTTTTCTCACCGGCTTTCCTGAAAATGTCAGGTGAAAAACTTGTTTTCCAGCTAGCTGTGGGAAATCTAGAGTGTCCATCACTGTTTAGTTTATATTTATCAAAGCCATCAACTGCATTTTTATTAGCTCTTCTTTACAGGTGTGCAGGTAAGGATGTGTTCCAGCTCCTGCAGTTGAAGTGTGGAATCTGCGGAGCCACCTCTGCTGTCCTGACCAGGGATGGAGGGGCTGAGAGCAACTAAAGCTGTAGGCGTCCTAAGGTGGTGGTCAGTAGGGAGGAGACAGGGGTTGAAGAGGAGCGTTGGCTGTGCATGCTGGCACACAGGGAGTATATGAGCCGTCACTGCTGGTAGTGCCGGATGATCTGAATAGCAGATCACAATGTCCTCTGAAAATGTAAATATGGTGAGAAGTTCTCAAGGTCATAGGGATCCTGAAAGTGGGTCATGAGAGGGTCTAGCTGGGGGTTGTTTCTTTGTGCATAAGCTATTCTGCCTTAGGGGGCAGTGGGTTACTTAACTGGTTACTGCTGGTATTCCTGTAGCTCGGAGGAGGTTTCTGACACACTTCTGGCTGTTCCAGCTGGCTTCCAGGGAACTGCAGGAGGCTTCAAAGGTCACTAGTGGCAGCAGTATCTCTTCTTTTCTTTGCAAGAATTTCCTGTCTTTCAGAGCAGTATTTTAGCAGCAAAGTGGTGGTTCCTTTCAGATGGCAGATGCTGCCCAGTTTACAGAGGGGGCAGGGAAGGTGGCTGGGACCCTGCAGTAGCTGGGGATCCCCTGGATTACATTTAGGGAATGGTCTCTTCTCTGTCTGTTGTCCACGTGCAGCTCTATCGGACTTTCCTGGCGGGTAGAGTTCCCCCTCGCAGAGTCCCTGCTGTTTGCCCTGGCCACCCGGGGCTGTTGGCCTGCTTTTCCTTGGCCCCGCTCCAGAGCAGGCGCTGGCTTCCCACTGCAGTGGGCTGTTTGTAACCGTGGTGGCTGTTACACTGACTTCATCAGGAATCTGAAAACTTTCCCTTAATAAACTCTTGTCTCTTGGTGCTGTGCCAGCATTACAAGTTCCCAGAAATATGTTCGGAGGAAAGCTTCTGCACGATTCCCCTTGGTGCTGGTGGTCCCACAAAGCTTTTCTCTTCCTTTCCTTCTGCGTTCCCTACTTTTCACATCTCCCTGTGGCTGTCTTTAATGTGGTCCTTGGGTAGTACCAAAATAAATCCTTTGGACTTGTGCAGAGACGGGAACTTTGTGCGCACACGAGCTTTTTATACTTCTAAACTTCCACTTAAATAGTTGTCTCTGAAGTCATTTTATCCCTTTGCTCTCATCTCCCTTCTTACCACAGTCTGAGACCATCTTCGATTTCATCGTGTGGTGGCTTCACGCACGTGGAAATGAACAAGCGAGTAGAGACCGTTGATATTTTCTGGGTGTCAGGGGCTTGTGTTGCATTTCTGCATCAGTGTCATCCCAGGACATCAAGGTGCTTTCCAGGCCCTCCTTAAAGATTTGTATGTGACGATGCTGTGCACCTTTCCCAGTACACATGAACCATTCGTGCTTGGGGGCCAGCGTGTGTGCAGAGTGAAGTGGGGTGTCAGCAAACCCCAGGCAGCGTTCTGTCTGCTCCAGACTGGTGACAGCGAGTGGCTGTCGCGGCTGAGCAGAGCGGTGACGTGCTCTGACTCACGTCTGCAGTCGTGTGAGCACACCTGAACCTGGCTTTCCTCTGGAAAAGCTTTACATGGCTGCTGGCTCCTGTTTTATGGTTGAGGAGTGGAGTCCATGGAGACAAAAGGTGTATCAGAGGCAATGCTTTGCTGCGTGCTCAGCTGCTGAGGCTAGTTTACCGAGGTTTCGGTAGGAACCAGGCTCCGTTGCACCTTTGCTTTAGCACACCAGTGACATGGCATCAGGGGTTGGGCAGGCTTTTGAATCTGCGTGACAATTTCAGTGATGAATCTTGCTTTTAGTGTGAAGTTTACAAAATCCTTTCTGAGTAAAGTTGTTTTGTAAATAAAATCTTCCATTGTACTGTAACACAATATTTGTTTGGCTGAGCTCATGGGCAGCTGTTGTCTAGGGTATTTAATTACAGACAGAGAGCTAGAAGCATCTTCAGAAGTGGTTCTAGGTAGGTGAAATGTGGCTGGCAGGTGGGAAGCACATATGACCTGGCAAGGGTTAGCTCTCCATTGGATTTAACCTGGGAAAAGGAGGGGACAAATAAATAAGATAAACAAAATTGCATCTGTATCAGATGAGAACAAGATTTATTGATTTAAAACACAGCCCTGCCCTGCAAAGTGATGGCACAACTGTGTGCTGGCATGGGCATCCTGGGGCTCCCTGGGTGCCGTCCCTGGATGGTTTCCAGTCAGCGTGTGCTGTTTACGAGCTGTGGCTAATTGCTTGCCCTTCGTGCACTGACACATCCTAGGCGGGTCACTGGCCAGTGGGGATGCTTCAGGCTGGTTTGTGCCTCTGCTGTTTGGTTTCCAAGGTGGGATTTGCCTTTTGGCTTCACTGGGACTTGCATTCAGGACCACTTTGGAGATGCAGAAGGATCCAGCTGTATTTTATGTGGTGAAAATGCATGTACCCTTGTTATATTAGCAAAATTATTTTCTACCAACTGACTTATTTTGGCTTGTTCTTTTAAGTTTTATTTTTGGAGATGAGAAATAACTCTGTGGTCAGAATGACTTGAGAATGAGGTGCATTTTTTGTGTGTGCCTGTAAATTCACTGTCTTATTTGAAGCATAGACTTCCTCTGGTCATAATTTCAGCTCCAGCAAAGACTTCCAGCATGTGAACTGACAGACACTGCATAGACAGTGGGCCTTTGCATAGAAATGGATGTGTGGAAGGTGCTGCAGGAGTGCAGGATTAGACATGCACTTTGGTTTGGTAGCATCTCATATCTTGTTTGGTTTTTGTTTCCAAACTTTTCCATCCTTTCTCCTTATTGGAAAGGGATGAGCTCATTCTAGACTTAGGCAGCTTTTGGGTGCGCATGCTCAAAATCAGAGAAGGGAAAACAGGAAGATAATTAAATGGTGCTCCAGGTGTCACTTGTTAACTGTGGCATTCCAGCTCATGGTTTTCCAAGGCATGCATGAAATCAAAATAAAAATAGTAATAATTTAAAAAAATAAGGAACTCACAAGGGAAGAAGAGAGGAGGAGAGAGATACACTCAAATGTCATTTCCAGGACTCCACAATATGGATGCTGGCTATTGATTACTGGAAATACGAGAACTTGTAAAATCCTTTTGGGTTGTAAACTTTGTGACTGAGTTGCCTTTTCAAAGCATGAGGAGCACATGGTTGGAGGGGACTTGAGTTAACCTCAGTTTGCACCTTGTTTGAGTACTGCTGGGGCCAGCAGCTGTGACCCCAGGGCCTGCCTTCTGCTGCTGGGAGAGCCGTGCCAAGCTCCAGGCTCTGTATCCCTGCCTTGCCGTAGGCAGGGCTGAGCTGGTGATTTTTGGAAGGAGAGGGGGAATTGCTTAGACCATCTGAAAATGGACTAAAATCGTCTCTTGTGCTGGTTTGTCAGTGTGCCTGGCTGGCTGGGGTGCGCGAAGCCCTGCAGACAGCAGCTCCCTGGCAGTGCCTTTCCCTGAGCAGGTGGTACGTGAGCCCTGAGCTGACCCTTTTCCTGTGGGAGATGGTGGATCCAAGCCTCCTCGCCTCTTAGCAGGTCAGCGAGGCACCCAGCTGTGGTCATGGCCCTTTTCACTTTTGTAATGAGGCCATCGGCCTGCTGACGAGTGGAGTCAGCAGCAGACCTTGTTCTGTGTGGGCTTGTGGCCCTTGGTAAAAGAGGTCGTATCAGTGGCTGAGAAAAAGAAGGAATTTATCCTCTCAGATAAATTTGCAATGAGCAAATTAAGACTATTTTCTTTTGGAGCAAGTAAATGCTCTTTTATTTAGTGAGTGCTAAACCAGGGTGTGTGGGGGGTGAGGGTGGAAACAAGAACTGTGGAAAAAAGGCTTAGCTACAAAGAGAACTTGAGCTGGGAAACAAGGTTATTTATTTTAATGGGCACCCATTGGAGACCAAATGGCTGCTATGAATTTCTGCTCTGTAGGACAAAAAGCGTTGGCTGTTGGGAAATGTTCGATGGCAAATCAGACTTTCCCCTCATTTGTCTGAATTCTTGTGTTTTACTGCTCTGAATTTGGCCGCTGTTCAGACAGACGAGTTCTGTTGTTGTTTGTTTAAGCAGGTTTGCAGTTTTGCACTTGGCTTTTCTGGTCACAGCAGCATTGTCTAATAGAGGTTCCTGTGACAGATCCTGCCCCACTGTAGCTCTCCGAAGCACAGGGTCATAGCGCACCACATCCCTCCTGAAGGATGTGGGACGTGGCCCTCGTTTGCTGTAAGTACCGAGCACAGGGGTGACCTCCCCACCCTGCGGGTGGCTTTGTGAAACCTGGGTTGATGAAGCTGTGCACTGTGGTGTGCGTGGTGTCTGCTGGTGTGAAACCAAAGCTGAACAGCAGCAGCATGAAAATAAATCTCCCGCCTGCTGTGTGGCACCCTGCACCTTTCCCAGCTGGTCCATGTAATCTGCACAGCACGCCTGAATTGTGATCCTCACGGAGAGGCCCGGGGAGTCCTCGAAGGGATCCACAGCCGCTGTGAAAGTGTGTAAGGAGTCCCTGCTCCTTCTGCTTAAGCATGGGAAGGCTTCACATCAGCTCGCTGCAGCGTTTCATCCTCGCACTTGTCTTATAAAACGGCTTGTCAGCACAGCCAGGAGTGGATAGGTGATAACTCGAGATGTGACAGTTACGCTGTCTCTGCCTCCCTCGAAGTGTGTAACAAAATACATAGGCAAGAGCAGAGGCTTTGATCTGCTCGTTGTGTATTTATTGCAGGGTGTTTGTCTTCGGTTTATCTGGAAGTCTCATAGACAAATTAGTCCTGGAAAACGCTTCCCTCTAGTGTTCATCTGGGCTTGTGCTGCAGCTCACATGCAAAACGTAGCAGCTTTGTCGTTTTATGAAATGTAAAGTAGCCAGAGGGATAGGACCCGGGTCACCCCGCGGGCACCCACGCTCCCAACAGAGCTGCTTGCCCCACTGCTCACCTGGTTATTTTTCCTTCCTTCCTTCCTTCTGCTGTAGGTGAACATCATCCCGATCATTGCCAAAGCAGACACCATCTCCAAGAGCGAGTTGCACAAGTTCAAGATAAAGATAATGAGCGAGCTGGTCAGCAATGGCGTGCAGATCTATCAGTTCCCAACGGATGACGAAGCAGTCGCTGAGATCAACTCTGTGATGAATGTGAGTAATGCTGCCAGTGGCATTGATGCCAGAAGTTGTGACAAATTAAATTGCTGCACAAAAATGCATTTGAAGGGCAAGTTTCACTGGGATTGTCCAGACGCTAAATCTGTTTGAAAGTTGAGCTGTGGATCTGACAGATGCTTAAGGCTATTACATACAGAATTAATTAAAATGTGGCTCTTGTTTAATCTGTGGGCTCTCTGGAGAAAGTCAGCTCAGCTCTAAATTTTTTTTTATCGAATTTTTGAAAAATACTTTCTTTGAAATTCATTCTGTCTGCTTTTAGGCTACTTTTCACTTGAGGAAGGATAAACTCTGAATAAAAATTTTACAGTTAAGATTTACATTAGCCTTCTGACTTCTGAACACCCAATTTAAAATAAAGAGGAAAAATTGTTAGACTCTATTTTGTCTTCTTTGAAATTCAAAGATCAAATTCAGACCTGGCTGAAGCATGTGCAAAACATTTTCAAGTTTCCTGCCTCCCAAATCAAGAGTGCAGCTATCGCAATAGAAACTGATGAATGTTAATTTTTTAAATAAAAAGTAGCTTTTTCATCAGAATGAACATTTTCCTGCATAGCTGTTTCTGATTACATGCTTTGTCTTTTCTTTCACGCACACCTCTTTTTTTAAAAAAAAAAAAAAACAAACCACCAAGCCAAAACCAACCAACTTTGAATAACCAATTCATTTCTGGGTCAACTAGGTACGCGTTTTCACTATAATAGTGCTTTTTTTGTGGAATTCATGAAAACTTTGGAGGATGCACTCTTTTTAAAAATAATTGCAAGCTGCGTGCATCGGGGACAAAAACAAGAGCCACGCTTGCTTGATCCCGTCCCCGTGTCCCGTGTCCCCCTGTCTCTCCGCCCCAGAAAAATATTTTTTGGCCACCTCTTTACTGATTCCTCACTTCTGGATCCATGTTATCCTAAGTGCGAAGGATTTTGTCAACCTCGTCCCACTGAAGCACCTGTTCCATGGCTCCTCTCCTGCAGTGCTTGAGGACGGTCCCCTGCTTCCTTTCTGTGCCCGATGCTTTGCAGACTTGGCGAGCAGCGAGCACATGTTGTATCCTGCACATGTCCCCTCCAGTGCCCACACGCAAACTGCTGTGCCAAGCCCTGTTTACGGATGTCTTTGCTCGTGCTTTCTGCAAGGCAGGGAGCGCCCTGCTCTTGGCATGTGGAGGGACTGCAGCTGCAAGAACAACCTGACAAACGGATAGAGGGAGATCGGTATTGATCATGGTGTTCCTACAATATTTTCCTCATCTAGTTCAGTCCAGGCAGCATTGCTAGTAAGCTGTGATATGGCCCTATGCTGCTCTCTGTTGTAATATCCCAGTTCATAGTAGAAACTGGTCTGAGTATTGGAGATTGTCAGCTTCAGAGGAAGGACTTTTTGAAGTAGATCCTGTGTCTGGGTGAGGGGGATCCTAATGGTCAGGCTGATCTCTGAGGGGTTCACCCGTGCACTGAGTCGCTGGCCTTGGCTCTGTTTCAGGCTCATCTGCCCTTCGCTGTGGTCGGCAGCACAGAGGAGGTGAAGGTTGGGAACAAGCTGGTGAGAGCTCGGCAGTACCCGTGGGGAGTGGTGCAAGGTAAGGCGCTGTGAGCCAGGCACCCCCCACTCCCTTGTGTGTGCGCACACTGGCACCCTCTGCAGCTCTGCCCTCCTGCCAGCGCGCGTGCATGAAGGTGCTAAACTGTGCAGAAATGTCTTGTGCAGCCTTTGTGGGTTGGCCAATCTTTCCTTTGAATTCCCATTCCTACTGGCAGGTTGTAATGGTCAGCAGGAATCCCTGCATGATTCCTGTGTTGTGCCCTGTGCGGGACGACAGGTAGAGGTCTTTGGGAGGGGAGTCTCTGGAGTGAATCTGTGTGTGCGTTTGTGCTCCCCCGCCATGTGTGCAGTTTGCTGACTTCCCCCTTTGCTTCCATCAGTTGAGAATGAAAGTCACTGTGACTTTGTGAAACTGCGGGAAATGCTGATTCGAGTCAACATGGAGGATCTTCGGGAGCAGACTCACACCCGCCACTACGAGCTGTACAGGAGGTGCAAACTGGAGGAGATGGGCTTTAAGGACACGGATCCAGACAGCCAGCCCTTCAGGTGAGCGGCCTACACATCTAGCATCAATTTAGGGCAATAGTTTGGTACTGACGCCCCCCAAAAAAGGTAGGTTTGTAGGTGGTATCCACGATGCTGGGCTGCAAAATACTAGCACTGGGTTTGAACTTTGCAGCTGACTTTGTTGGCATTCCCTTCCCTGCCTGTTTGTCTTTAAGCGTCACAGAGAGGCGTGCATTTCCCCATCCCTAACTCATTGGTGTCCAAAGAGTCTGGATTTCGTTTGCTTTCTTCCCCAGCCTCCAAGAAACATACGAGACCAAAAGGAAAGAGTTCTTGGGTGAGCTCCAGAAGAAAGAGGAGGAAATGAGACAAATGTTTGTTAACAAAGTCAAGGAGACAGAGGCAGAGCTGAAGGAGAAGGAGAGAGAGGTGGGTGTGCCAAAAACCTGTGAGAGGAGCCTAAAATACAGCCAGCATAGGGTTTTGGTCTGGGCAACATATGAATCCTGGAAAGCACATGCAGCTCTTGAGCACACCTCACCAGCCAAAGCACAAACACACACACAACTTCCCCCACTCAGAGGAGGGGACACGGGGTAATGTTTTCAAAACAGCATCACTGCTTTAGGTGCCTCAGGAACAACAGTCTTCCCCATCCTGTGTAGTGTGTAGGAGATTCATCCGCCGCTTGGTGAGTAAAGGGCAATGCGGGACGTTTTGGTGAGCATCAATGTCGGGTAGACTTCACCCCGGATGCTCACTGGATAGTGCATAAAGGGGGCAGCTGGGCTTAAGTCCCCCAGGTCAGTGCTGTGAGGCCACGGGCAGCTGCTGTGACTGGGGAGGAAATGAATGGACCATCTTCAAAATTAGTGAGGAATGAAAGAGCCCGCAATGCCCACAGCCCCGTGGCAGGGCTGCAGACTGAGCCGAGATCCTCAGTGCGCTTATCCAGGGCTTATGCAGGGGCACTGGCTGCTGTACCCTGCTAGCTGGTCGGTGTCTGTAGAGTGGTGGGATTCATGCGGGAGGTGTGACTTTGGCTCCGGACGGTCCTGCTGCATGTGATGCTCAGAGGATCTGTCTCCTACCAGCTGCATGAGAAATTTGAGCACTTAAAAAGGATACACCAGGAAGAGAAAAGGAAGGTGGAGGAGAAGAGGAGGGAGCTGGAGGAAGAGATGAACGCCTTCAACAGGCGAAAAGTAGCGGTGGAAACCTTGCAGTCCCAATCCTTGCAGGCTACCTCACAGCAGCCGCTGAAGAAGGACAAAGACAAGAAAAAGTAAGTGTCTCAACTTGAGTCTTTCTCCTCTGCCGCTGGGAAGCTGGGTGGCTGTTCAGACGCTTTAATGTCTGGTCAGTTACTTAGACAGCAAATGGAAAAGGGAATTTTGGAACCCTAATTCCTACTCGTCTGACTCATTGCTTAAAGTAGAGAGAGACAGGGTCCTCCTGTGCTCGGGCACTGCCCTGTGGGAGTCCTGGTGGGTGCAGGTGGGAGGGATTCGCACTTTGGGGCCATTTCCTAAGGGCTGAGAGTCCTGTGGGGTTTGCCCTTGGCTCTGTGACGGCCAGCTCAAGTGACCCTGCGAGACGAGACATTTCCTCCTGGAGACAGCCGGGAAGGTGACTAGAAATAAACTGCATCTTCTCCCCAGCAGAGAGGAGTTGGGGACAAGTGTGACACGGTTGTAATGTCTTACAGATTAAGTCCCCCCTCATACACTACCTCACTGTGATCTCTGGGCTTGGGGCCCTCTTTGGAGGCTGCGCTTACTTTTTTTTTTAGAGGCCGAGCTGTAAAGAGGGAAACAGCAGCTTAGAGTGAAGATGCATTCGAAATTCATTAGAGCTCCATGCGAAATAGGGCTCCAAGACACAGTTCTGCTTACGAGAAAGCTCTTTTCCCCTAAAGGCAGAATTCTTATCTTAGCTTGCTGCAAGTTAATTGACATTGCTGAAGCCAGCAAGAACATGGAGCGAGGGCATGTAAATAATGCTCTTTCAGCTGCCTGGTTGTGTAATGATAGAGCAGGAATGGGGCAAAGAGGTTTAAAAAGAAAAGGTGGGGGGAAGCGATCCTGCTTCCATTCAAGCCAGTCTTCAAGGAACAGTGGCTAGGGGCTGAAGAGTCTGAACTGCACTCTGTCAAATCCGGAACAGGCTGGTGGCAATGCTTTCTGAGCCTTTTAGTGATGAAAAGAAAAAACGACCATCAAGAATAGCAACACCCGAGGCTGCTCTTGACAGCACAGTGTTCGGCTTCACGTTGCTGATGAGGTCTTGTGCTCTGTCATTTCTCTGCTGTGAACTGCAGCACTGGAGCAGCTCATGCTGCGTACTGACATGAGAGTAATTTGTGTCTTCCTTTGGAAGATAACAGTGCGTATTACTTCACCTGTTTCCTTGGAATGAAAAGTGTTGGTGTTAAAACAAAACCAAAGCACTCTCTCCCTGCAGACCTCTCAGCATGCTCTGGGCATGTCCCACCGCACGCATAGACTCCAGAACGGTTTGTTCTGGACTCTATTTTGCTGAAAATAGGGTATAATCCAGTTAAACTCAGACATGAATTAGGGGCTGAATACCAGGGCAGCCTGGGGCTCAGGTCTGCCTTGAAGAAGGTGAGGACACTAAGCCACACGCTGTTCCCTTGCACGAGCAGTGCCGGTCGCTGGAATGCTCCAGCGGTGATGCACTGGGTGCGCTGGCCTGGTGGAAACGCTACAGCTGCCCCTCTGCTCCGTCTGGCTGCGATAGAAGTAAGTTTCCTGCGCTTTGCTGGTTTTAGGCCACCTGCAGCCATGAGCCGGACGCCCTTCCTCTTCTAGGTGGTGATTAGAGAGCAGCCACGGTCAGAAGCGGGGCCAGGAGAAGGCAGCGTACGAAGGGCCAAGGGGCACCCACAGTGTGTGCTCTGTGCGGTGGGGACCCCCGCGCGGCGCTGGGGCGGGGGCTCTCTTCAGCTCTGGAGCACAGCTAGAGGAGGTGCACTGTCACCAGGAAGAAAATTAATAAATTAGGGAGAGGAAGTGGCTTTGGATTGGGTTTTGGGGTTGGTTGGTTTGTTGGGTTATTTTTGCAAATCTGTGAGCTATTTCAACATGTGGTATTCGGGGGTTTCTGCTCAAGCAAGATAACAAAATTTGTAATAAAATATTCAAAGGAAGGTACCTCCCCTTGGCCTTGGCAGTGACCTGTCTTCCCAGACCCCCTCTTCATCTGGGGGCCTCAGAAGGAGCCGGGGAGGTCTCGTGAAACCTGTGTGTCAGAGAGCACAGCCTTAACCCATCCCAGGCGTTTGATGCGGACCCCACCGACTGCTTGAGTGTTATGAGGATCTGCGTATTCCCTGGGAAGCAGCAGGAATGTCTTTGCCAGCTTTCTTATCGAAGTCTTCCAACCAAGCCGGGCTGGAAGGCAGCTGGGATTTGGGGAGCTAGTGGCAGGAGTGTCGTGTCCTCCTCCAGGACCCCCCCGGCAGAACGCAGGGGTCAGGCTCCGCCCGGGGCTTTGGTCAGCGAGGAGCCGGTGCTGCGGGGGCCGGGTGTGATAGGAGTTGGGGGCTGGCACTGGGGCAGGCGCCCACCCGGGGCGGTGCCAGGGAAGGGGGACCCAGAGGGTGCCAGGGGAGCGTCGCTGCTGAGAGAGGCCCTGCAGTCCCCCAGGGGATGGGGATGCGGGTGGAGACGCGTTCTGGGCTTATGGGTGAGATGTTGGGACCTGGGAATATATTGGGGAGGGGGAATAAAGACAGGGATCTTGGGTGGGGGGTGGTGTTTTCCTGTTTCAAGTTTTAGGAGAGCTAGTTGAACCTTTTATCGTCTCCTTTTTCAACACAGTGTTTTTAGTACCTTAATAAGTAAAAAAAAATGGAGCTGGAAGAATTGCAGGTGTGGAGGGGAAATGAAAGCGTTGGTGCTGAGACTCTTGTGCCTGCAGCTCTCGGGCAGGTTGTGCTCTGCCATGGGGCTCTGCGTGCCAGGGGGTACTCTCCTCTGTGGGTCTCCAGCTGCCCGAGCAGTGTTTGCCCTTCTCTTCCTTTTTTTCTTTTTAACATATTTCGCTACGTTTTGCTTTAGTTTAATTTTCATAACTTTAATTCATGCTTTTTTTTTTTTTATGTTTCTTTCAGTTAATCACACACAGACTTTCAGGCCAAGAGTGGACTTGGTGCTTTCATGTGTTAAGTTGCTTGAGTTTCCCACCCTGTGACCCTTCTCATAACATTGTGTGAGTGGACCAAAGTGAAAGAGAAAATGAGCATCTTCGGTGGTTGCGGTGTAACGACTCGCTGTTATCTGTACAGAATTTATCAGGAGGTTTTAAGGAAGTAACCTTACCATGTACATTTTGTTAAACAAAGTCAACTAATCCCTAAAGTAAGATGTTCTAAACCCAGTGATTGAGCAGCTGTGTATAAAGTGACCATAACTGTTTGTCTGAACTCATCCACCAGCTAAATACTCGCTTTCTAGATTTATTTTCTTTTTAATTGGCTAAGGTGGCTGCTTGAGGCTCATCTGTCTTCCTCTGTACATGCACAAGTGTGAGGAGTGGTATGAAGAAAGCTGAAACGTTTATTTTTCTAACAAAATTCTTGATTTGAATAAGTTTTTAGAATGGGTAGAAAAACACAGTACTTTCTGCCTGGGGAATCTTAGTCAGAGTAACCCTTATTCCAGTGATTATATATTTTAATCCTGAATTACTCTAAACACTTTCTACATCATTTATAATATATATATATATATATATAAAAAGAGAGAGTGGTTAATAAAATTCATGGGACAATGTTTTGAATTTTCTTTACTGCTAAAGTAGAACACTTATATAGAAAGATTTTTTCATAAGAGTTTGTTGTATAATATGGAACTACAGGATTTGTGTAACTTTTCAGTTGTCATTTACCAATGTATTTTACTGTTGTGGAAAAACTATTTAAGCGGTCATCTTTACTTTTACTCTAACCTTAAACTTATTGTGTGCCTAATAAGGAGAATCCCCTGCTCTTGAGCTATGCACTGTATTTATGCTGTTGGGCTCTATTCCTCTTAGCAGGTGCTTCCTTTAACACTCCTCATGCTTAGAAATCGTGGCCTTGTTTTCCTGAGCGACTGACCTTGGAGGAATAATTAGGATCAATATTATTTTTTTCCATTCAAACCATTTTGTGATAAGGCAGGACGATAACTAAATAGAAACTAAAGAGCTATGTTGTCATGGAAAAATAGTTGGACCCAATTCCATCCATCCATCAGATAACAGGCTAGATGAAAGCAAATATTTTATATTAACCCCCACATAGTGTCTTTGGAGTTTATAAAAACACTGGCTGGCTAAGTGTTAGTTGTGAGTGTGTGCATTTTTATTTAGTTATTAATGTTACAGGATTTCTCTGATAGTTTTTTTTTTTTCTTAAAGATTTGTCTTTAAGCTGTCAGCAAATTCCTTACTTGACTTGCAGGTGGCGGTGCACGGCCTGGCATCCGAGCCCTACGGCTCTGTGCGAGGGTAGCGTTTTGCAGGACTTGAAAATGAGGTTCTTTAACTTGCATATCCTATTAAAGCAGCTTTTTTTTTTTCCCTCTTTCTTTCTAAATACATTCTCAGGTGTTAAACTGTTTTCTTATGGCCATTGGCCTTTTCTCTGGATATACTGCAAGTCATGTCAGTGTTACTTGGTGCACGTAAGAACCTCACGAAGAGCTCACAGGTACCTTTTGGAACAGGCCGTTTTTCAAAGACTAAAAATTATGTGCACTTGTTAGGAGTCTGCTGAAAGCCGGACACGTAATTTTTAAGGCTGTGCCTCCAGGTTAGGTGTATTTTAAAGAGTAACTGTCAAACGTTAGGAGGGTTAATGTGTTTTTCTCAGAGAACCGTACGAGGAACCCAACCTCCTGTTACATGCAAGAAGACAATTGCGGCTCACTACTGACTCCAGTCCAGACATGTAGCAAATTAGTGGCAGGATTTTCATTTCTGCTAATGAGAGAAACTCTGGTGCACTAATTGCACAAGTAAGCAGCGCTATTTGGTTTGTTGTTGTGCTTCTTGAGGCCAGTGCTACGAAAGCTGGGATGAAACAGTAACTGGTGGTACTGGGTATGCAAAGAGCTGCCTTGCCATCGCTTTTCCAGTCGATAGCTTTCTCCCGATCTCGTGCTGCTGCCAGCAAGATCCATGCACATCACTTCCATCTGCCCTGGCTCGTCAGAGATCAATTCTTTTTTCCTAGAATAACAGGTAGTTACAAATAATGATAACAATGGAAGAGTAAAAACCTTCAAATCCGTGGGCATTGTGGAGAAATTTCCAGCTTTTTCTGATGAAGACATTCAGAATGTATGTAACAATATTTTAATATGATGATTATTATATATACAACGACTTTATGTTGTGACAAAGATACCTTTTCCTTGTAGTTACTTGTTCCTTAGAGCAGTTGACATCATAATCGCCCCGATGGGACTCAGTCTTTTTTTTTTTTTTTTTTTCCTCTCGTACTGATTTTTCCTTTTGGCTGCGACAAGGTTTAAGTATGTGTTCTATAGGGTAGCTCTGTATCTTACTTTTATTTAACAAGTTACAAGTGCATGGTGATGCTATTCTCACTCCAGTCCGAAGATTTACATCTCATAGGCTAGAAGTGAAAGAAAAACCCTTCAGAAATGACTGAAGCTGTTCAGTTACGTGTCTTTCCACTGTTTATACATTTATCTGTAAAAGGTTGGTATTAATGGGAAAAAGTATCCATTTTTTTTAATCATTTAAACATTTACCATCATGTATGTTGTCTACTTTCTAATTTAAAATGTGTTTTGCGGGGCTCTAAGCTCCGTGGGCTTCGCATCTGGCTGTGGTGGGTGCCCCGGGGGTGGAGATGGGGTGGTTCGGAGCAGGTGGAGGTGACTTGGGGACCTGCCCGGGGGGCGGCAGCCCCTCGGACGCGCTGTGTCCGTTCACTTCGTCATTCCAAATGTGTTGGGGTTTTTTGTTTGGTGTTTTTTTGGGTTTTTTTTTTGACTTTCAGTTCTTTCCACTCACTTTGTACTTTTTTTCTTTTATTAAATCTCACATGTATTTTGAGTTTTTGTGGTGTCGTTTATTTAGCGGTGGATTTCCTGTCTTACCTAGTGCCCCTCTGTTGAAATAATGGCATGTGATGATTGAAAGCTTACCAGTCACAGGATGTCTTATGACTATTGGGAATGTTCAAAAATAAAATTAGCTAATTAATTAACAACTAGCTAATCGTACAGTATGCCAAGAAGCACCTCATCTGTAATCTGGGGAGAAATTCTAAGGTATTAATTCAACTGCCATCCCTATTTGGGCAAAAGTTGCCTTTAAGCTTGTTTGTACTTCCCCTTTGGGATCTGGTGACTGAGCGGGTGGATTTACCAGCAGTTTCGCTGTTGTAATGATGCCCAAAGAGGTGATTTAAGGGTAGGATGGGAAGGGAGCAGAGATGGAGGGTGCTAGTTTCCGAAGGGTACTTCCAAAGCTCTATGCTTTTTCTGGAGAAGCACGTCATACACTTAGATCAAGGCCAAAAAAAGAGCAGAGCTTTAATTTGGGGTTCTCTTTTCAGAGCTGCTGGAGCTCTCCCTGAAGGCCTGTTCTTGCTGTCTGTTCCGTGGGCCATCGCTACGTGTCACGTTATGTTCAGTTATCTTTGGGTGTCTGTGTCTCTCGGGTTTATTTTGGTATTGGACTGAGATCAACGCTGCATTTCAGGCAAAACCACCGAGTGGAGTTTGATGCCGGTGTTTGCTGAAGTGGAACTTCTCATGAGAGCTGCTCCTGCAGCCCCAGTTTCAAGAACAAAACCAAGTCGGTGATACTGGCTGCTTCTGAAATCTTCTTAGAAACAAGCAGTGGGACTGTGCTGTTGCTGCAGGAGTTGGCTTGTGTGCCACAACTCTGCTTTTTGTATATAATACACAGCTTGCGTAAAAGGCAGAGGGTGGTTCCGGTCATCTTCTGTGCAACCTCTTTGCATCCCACCTTCCTCCAAGGCCGGGAGGGTTGTCCCCTGCGGTACCGTGCTGTGCGGACGCTGTACGTCCCCCTGCAGAGCGCTGCCGGGGGCAGTGGCTGGAACTAGGGTGACGTTGCCTGTAGCGGTCACTGACAAAGTGCAGGAGAAAGTCTGCATCTGCACTGGGTTAGAGGTGTTGCTTAAGCCCATTAAATTTTTAGGATAAGCCTATCCTAAGGAAGGATAAGCCTTAGTGGGGACTTCACAGCTGATACCAAGTGGTTTGTATGAAATGTTTTACAACTTTCCCATCCCAATACTTTTTAAAGCCAAATTAGGAGGCCACAGAAGACAAAGTGCATTCAGGTACATGCGAATGGGGAAACTAAGGTGGCAGAGTGGCTGGTCATCTTAAAGGTGGGGCCACCAGCTGATTCAGGATGATATACACTGGGAATTTTTCCACAGGAGTGGAAAAATTCAAATATCATGATATGATATTATGATATCAAATATCACTGATATTTGTACAAAGCTCCTAGAGATGCTTGCAAGCGCACGGGAAGTGCAGAGGGTTGTTACAGAGGCAGTTGAGCGCTGAGGTAGATGCTCTCCGTGTGCTGCAGTTCCAGACATGAAGCCCGGTGACACAGGCCCTAGGACGTGTTGGTGCTTTCCGTTCAGGAGACAACCCAAACCCAGCCTCGTCTCCTTGTCCGAGGCTGCTCCATGGGGAGACCCATGCGGCTGAGAGGGACGTGGCCGGCCAGGCGAGGACAGGGCAAAGGCCTGGCTCGGGCTGCCCGTCATGGTCGGCGGCGCCTATGGTCTTGGCGGGGCTGGAGGCGCTCCCCACATCACCCCATCCCGCATCTCCATAGCACAGGACTTCTCGGGTTTTCCCAGTCAGCGCTCTTGCCTCATTCAAGTTTTACATCAGTCCTCCGATGACCAGTTCCAAACCAGGTCTTGGCAGCCGTGAGAGTGTCTCCAGGCTGCAGTGGTTCAGATTGGCATGTCCGTACCCAGCCCCGCGTGCTGCCAGGCGGCACGTGTTACGTTTGTACTTCGACCTCTCATGCTGTCTTTATGTAATGTAAATAACTGAAACTTAAACACTGATTCTCTTTTGTTCTTTCTGTAGCTTTTTTAGTCTTCCCAGTGCGTGCTCCATAACATCAGGAAGACATGTTAATTAGAAGATTTATTAAGGCCAAAACATCTCATGCAGAAGAAATTAATTGGTGCTTTCACCTTTAAGCTTGCAATATATTGCACAGAAGAGATTAAATAGCAAGGACTAAGATGCACCGTATCTTTTGATTGGGAAAAGTTTGCTTGATCAGGTTTCTTGATAAGGTTGAAATCTAAGATACTTGCCAAAAGATAAATTGCTAATTAAGGCTGCTGCATGGCTTGCACTAAACCAAAGCGCTAATCTCCGGGCGTGAGCCCGTGCAAAGCAGTTTGCACTGACGGGATTTTGGGGAGAGCAGGGACTCAGCCGGGTTAGCACCAGGTGAGTTTTCACTTGCTGCTTGTGCTGCTGCTGGAAGGGGGTTTCCGCGTGTCCTCTCCTCCGTCTGGCTTTGGGGTGTAACTGGAGAAGCTCCTAACGTCTCTAATTCCGCTGGATTCTCACGTTTCTTAGCAATAACTCTTCCGGGCAGCTTTTTTTTCCCCATAGACTTACGGGTTTTGTAACCAAAATCCCCCAACCCTCGTTTGTTCAGTTGTCCCAGGGCTGCAGAGAGGTGTCTCACCGCTTACCCCTCCGCCCCGAGCTCCCTGCCCACCTCCCCGCTGGCTGCCTGGGGTCGGTTCCGCTGCCTGGCCCGTCCCCGCGCCGCCACGTCTCCCGCGCTGTGGTGGGGTGAAGGGAACCATTCTGAAGGACAACTAAATGTTACGTGTTAATGGAGGGGAAGCGGTTTAAATCTGGAGACTCAACGTTCCTGGTCATGGGTTCTGTGTTTGTGACTGACTTCCCCTTACACAAATACTTGTTTAAAAAAAAAAAAAGAAAAGGGGAAAGAAAAAAAGTGTGCTGTCTGTGCCCCTGTCTAACTTCACACGGGAACAGGGAGAGGCCCCGGTTGATCTTTGTTTTAAAACAACCTTGTAAATGAATCTCAGGAATGACCTGCTTGTACGAAAGCTGGGTTTAATAAAATCAAAGCTGACTTGTTTAACAAACATCTGTTAAAACCACCTTTTGTGTGTTAGTTATGTTCACTGGAACCACAGAGTGCTGTGTCCAAATTCACAACCCTCGCTGTTATTCCAGTTTCTCTCTGTTAACCCCCTTACCCTGTGTATCTGTGGTTAGTGTGATGTCCCCTGTGTGTCCCTATACATTTGGGGGGGCTGCTGCCAGCAGACCCCCCTCCCCTTCCCCAAGCGGCTGTTTGCCCCCGGGTGCCCTGACACGGTGCTGGGGGCGTAGGGCCAGCAGAAGACCAGCCCTCGGGCAGAGGTTTGGAGGACGCTCGCCCCCCGCACCCCCGCCTTGTGTGGGGTGACCGGGGTGGGACACGGTCTGGCTGTGAGCAGCGGGGTGGGTGACAGGAGCCCAGGGGGGTTCCCGCTGAGCAGGCTGGGTCTCCATCACCACCCAGGAGTTCATTGAGACTGAGAGGATGGTGTAGAGGCACTGGCTGCCGCAGGCACTGAGCTCCCGTCCCCGGGGTGCGTTGTACCTAACAGTCACCGAAACCTCTGGATGCCCTTGGCATAAATTAGAATTTGGGAATAAATCTTGGTGAGTAACAGGTATGTGGTCTGAAAATAATGAAACTGGGCACATGGGGAAGTTCTGGAAACTCCTGCCGCTTGCAGGCAGGAGGCACTAAGCCCCCTGACAAGTGCGTCCACGCCACACGGCTCGTCCCTGCCTGTCCCCGCTGCTGCAGCCCGCGGGGCCGAGGCATCATGGCCATCAGTGGGACCAAGTGAGAAGCAGCCGGGGTCTGACCAGGCTGTCTCTTGGGGGTTCAGGGCTGGAAGTCCACCTCTGGTGGCTCTGTCTGCCTGCGTGTCTGTTGTGCCTGCGCCAAGCAGGAGGAGAGCTGGGGCAGGCGGTGTCCATCGGGCTGAGCTGGGCAATGAGACGCCCTTTGCTGCTGCTTTGATGGCCGTTTGAAACTTGCCTCTGTTCTCTCTTGAGGCAAATTCCCTTGGCAAAACTTTAATCCACTTTGGAGCTATTGTCAAGTTAGATTCCCATCCAGACAGGTGAATTGGGTCTCCCTCCCCCCAGATTGCTCAGGAGATTTGATTAAGTTCTCTTTGCCATGACCATTGTTTGGTCACCGGTGGGATTCAAGTTGCACGCCTTGCCGAGGAAGAGCGAGGGGGAGCTGCTGAGAATGGCTGGGAGTTAATGCATCACTCGATCCAAGTGCACTTTTCTGCATTCTTAAAGAATTGAACTGTAAGTACTCGTCAAATTGAATTTAAAACACTAAAGACAATTAGGAAACAAATCCCAAACAACCACATAGAGGCAACCCCACAAAGGAGATATAAAGGCTTTATACGTGTCTGAAAGCACTTGGTACCGGTGATGTGCCGGGGTGGGCTGCTCTGGAGGGGCTTCCTGTGCCCCCGGTGCTGGTTGCTATGAATCGCTTCTCTGCGTTTCTTTGATGTATCAACGAATTTTGTCAGAAACCTGTAATACAGTAAAATGACGATTGAGTATTACTCTTCCCTCTGCTGTTTTCTTCTATCTTGATCAATTCTCTGACCACAGAAGTTTCTTTATTTGTGCAACTGTGTAAATGAACTCTTCTTCTAGGTCATCGCACGCCCACCGTAAGTAGCAGTGCTGAGTCAGGTTTATTATCTGAAACGCGGTGGTGAACGTGGGTCCGCAGTGAGGCAGCTTCATCCTTCCTCGTAATGGTTCTTATTAATTTATCTGTGACACGTTTCCTTTTGGTGGTGGTTTATGAATCGGAGATGCGGTGGTAACTGGAGATAACTCTAAATTGCTTTGCTGTTTCTGAGGATGATTTAATGTTTGGTTTATGTCTTGGTTCTGATTCAGCATCTGAGCAGCAGTGGTGTCTGCCAGGAAACTTCTTGAAGGACGAAACAATTCCATGGGTACTTAGCGTAGGGGATTTCGGATGTAACTGCAGCTTTGTTTACAGGGTGGCGTTAACTTCAGGCATCTGGAAATCTGTCCTGAAGTAAGGCAGCAGCAGAGGGAGGCTGGGCTGGAGAGAGACGGGTGCCTCGGGGTCTGGGTTGGAGAGAGACGGGTGCCTCGGGGTCTGGGCTGGAGAGAGACAGGTGCCTCGGGGTCTGGGCTGGAGAGAGACGGGTGCCTCGGGGTCTGGGCTGGAGAGAGACGGGTGCCTCAGGGTCTGGGTTGGAGAGGTGCCTCACCTGGGCTGAGCCTCTACTGGAGATGGGCTCCTGCTATTGCTGACATGAATCTCCCCTCACTTCTCTGCCGAGGGCCGGGGAGTTGCGCTGGGCTTGTGCCCAGAGACGGGGAGGAAGCAGCCGTCCTTACCAGGTCAAGATGGGGCACCCTAAGAACTCTTTGAAATACTCTGTAAATGTTCTCTGGACTTTTACAGGGACTGAATCTTCCCCAAAACAGCAATCCTCACAAAATTAGCCCTAAATATGTCTAATCTGTGCCAGCACTTGCTGTGCCGGCTGATCCTGGCTTGTTCCTGCCAGTAACTGGTGTGTAGCAAAACGGTTATGGGACCCCCAGGGGTGAGTTTAGCTGCAGGTGTCTGCAGCGTGCAGGCTGTGCGCCGTCCAGGCAGGCGCAGAAGTGGGATATTCATCACCTGTGAAACTCAGCTGGGCAAAATGCTTGCTCCTGTTACTGCTGTGACCCGGGCGTGTGGTGTGTTGGTCTTGTTACTGGTACCTGTCCAGGCGGAGAGGGGAAAGATGTTACCAGCCTAAGACTCTGTTCTGCCAGTCCGAAGGGAATTTGTGCAGCTCTTGCTGTCAAAAATGCTTTTTCTGTGACAAGAATGATCCCTTTGCAACAGCAGCTTTGCAGCTTGTTCTTTAGGGCAGGAAGCTCCACTCTTGACGATGACGGGAACGCAAAGGTAAGCGGCACTTCTAAGCTGCTGAGACCAAGCCACAAACGTTAGCTCCTTTATGGTATCTCCGGCACGGGAATGGGTGTGCAGGAAGGACCTGTGCTGCCAGAGAAGCAGCAGCATGTCCCGGGAGAGCAGCCAGGCTCCAGATTTACTGTTCCCATCCCAGTATGGCACCTCGCACCCTGACTGGGAACACAGGACTCTGGTGGGCCTTTCAGCACTGACTTCATCTTCTAGAATGAACCCCCTGTTAACGTATCCTTTTGAGTGTTGATCATACAGATGTGCAGAGGTTTGGAAAAGCGGGTTTGTTCATGGCTTGTAATGTGTCATCCAGTTTATGGGCAAGAAACCATGTTATGTAGGCTCAAAGCTGGGGGGAGAAACATCACATGTGGTTGTTGTGGTATAAAGTTACAGTATGTTAATTACTGCGTGTGGATTGTTTCTGCTAGCACTTCCACTGGTTAACGCAGCTGGTGGTGGTGCTTGAGACAGGGCAAAGGGATGGGAGGAAAGCAGCACCAGACACACGCCCCAGGTTGACCTTTGTGGGCTTTTGGCTGGACTCTTCAAGCAGCACACCAAGAACGTGCAGACCAAACTTGTATTTTGTGTAATGAAAACTACAAAAGACAACTTGCCTCCTTCAAAAAATCAGGCAGTCAAGTCACAGCTTGTGATAGAAAAGGAAGGTGCTGCACTGGGGGGAGAGGAGAGCCCTATTACACAATCAAAACCCCTGTGGTCCATAGGCAGGATGAATAAATATGCTGCCGCCTGTCTGCCGGCTGCGCAGGTACCTGTTGAACCTCGTCTGGTCTAAAACTGGGCGCTGGTTCCTGGTCCTGTGGCATCCCCGTGCCAGGGCAGAGCTGCCCTGGCAGCACAGCAGTCACAGGTTGTGTTGGCTTTGCCTGGCCTGGTGGGATCTCCTTCAGCGCTGGTTCAAGTCACATCTGCTCACACGTGGCATCTGCAATGAGTCTCTACTACTAAATGTTTCTTTCTGGAACACTTGGCACCACTTTCTTTGCGGTTTAAAAAGAAAAGCATGGCTTTTTCCCTGCACACACACAAAGCTCGCTCTGTTCTCGGTGCCAGTTCTGGCAAACATAATACTTTAGGAAGCGTTATCTGTCAGTGGAGCTGCGCGGGACATCAGTCCTGCTCAGCCCGGTGTTCGGGAATTCCTCTCCTACAAGGTAAGATGATGAGCAAGGGGAGGAAGGCCAGAAACTTTATTCCTGCGCTAATGAGTGCTGCTGTAATGCAGCATGAGGGTCTCCTTGCTCCTGTCTCATCCCTGTCCCATATTTATTTATCCTGTGTCATTAGGTGAGACACCTGCTCAGCATTTAGCCTGTGCCGGTCCCTATGAAACCCTTTCCTGCTCTGTGACAGGACTGGCAGGTGTGGTGGTGTTATTCATCCAGTACTGTCTGGATTGCACCTTCACGCTAGGATAACAATCACCTGAAAATGCTGGCCCTATTGTGTAAAACAAGAACAGAAACATAAAAACCTAAAGAAAACACTTATCTTAAAAGAATGTGTAAGGCTGATTTTAAGAAGTGCAGTAGAGGTTTAAACTGACCTTTGTAACTTATAAAAATGCTTTGCTATGGAGATTAGCAGTTAATAAAATCTAATGTGGTGGTGGGGAATTAATTAAAGGCATTTTGTATTGTCTAGTCTGGTAAAACAGAATAAATTCAAAAACCCCTGAATGGCACGTGCTGGTTGGTGAGGGCCCAAGGCAACAGTGATTGTGGACAAGAAGCGATTTCCCACGGCTGTAGGAGCTGGGATTGGGTCTGTAATGGTGTAAGCAGGAAGGGGCACAGACCTCAGACCTCTGGGATTCCAGAGTAAGGCTCTAAGAAAAACTGCAGGGTTTGGTTCTCAGTCTTCTCACTGTGAATCCAAACCTTGGTTCCACCTGAGGACTGCTCTTACCGAGCCAGCAGCGGGAGCTCCCCCTTCCTCGGAAGCAGCTCTTCTTTACTCTCCCATGGGGCAAGTCAATTAGCTCTAATTAGAGAGCAATGGACTGAGCTGGATGAAAGGCTCAGTCTGTCGCCCTTCATCACAAATAAAGTTAACGCATTAAGTAAATTCTGAGGTGTTTGGTTCTCCCTGGTGCAGTTCATAGCCTCCTGCGTTGGACGGCTGCCAGCACATTAACTCTTGAGCCACACGCTCTTGGCGGTGGATGATTTCAGTGCTGTTTGTTAACCCCTAAGGAAAGATGCAGGGTTTTTGTAAGTTGATGATAAATTACTCTCTCTTCTGGCCACTGCTCCTGTATCTCTGTAATTAGAGGGAGGGCAGGGACAGGCTGCACTGGATGCCTCCATAGATGCATATCGGCAATATGTGTGTTGGCCTTGGTGCAAAACGCTTAAGCAGGAGCTCCTGAACCTCCACAAAAAAGGTGGGCAAGCACTCCCTCTTCTCAGGAGGGGACAACAGTCCAGAGGGACGGCAGGAGGCTGGGTTATTCCACGCAAATTCAAGATCACAAAATGGGTCGAGGGTAAGCTGCCAGCCTGGGTGTTCGGCCTGACAGGTATGCTCTCTTAAAAGGTGTGTGTCTTATGAAACCAGAGAAAAGCTTTAAAAAAACCAAACCAACCAACCAACAGAGCTTGCCTTTAATGTGTGTCATCAGAAGCCAAATTGATTGTATTTTAAGAGCAATGTAACTGTACTTGGAAGTTTTTGTAGTGTTCAGTGGGAGGCTGGGGACAGTGGGCAGGTTTTTAGGTGCTCCCGGACGCGCCACTGGGAGAGAATCTCGCCTTGCGCAGCAGGCAGGGGCTACCTGCGGCCGAGCAAGGGGGAAACCTGCCTTCCCTGCCAAAGGCAAGGCCCTCTCCCCGATCCCAGCCCTTAACTGCAGTTTTATTCCCTTTTGTTGGCACTAGCAAGGTCTGCAGCAAAGGCAGAACATGGACACGCGCTTCTCAGGCGGCTGCTGAAGTGCAATGTTGGTTGGAAATACACGTGCGCTGTATTAATTTATCGGTGTTCCGGCCTCAAGATTTGTGACCAAAGGCCATTTTGATTCCTACCTGTGCTTTTTTTAGCAGATCAGTAATAACAGGAAACCATTCAGGAGTCAGCCTCTCCAGCTCCAAGGTGATGATCACCAAAACCAGTGTGGAGCCCTTAAACTGCACTAGTTGGTGGCACGCCATACAGTGCTGTAGCTGTTTGGTCAAGAACGCGACATGGCGGGAAGGATTCCTCTGAGGCAGCCCATGTAGTAGATGGGGCCCGTTGGACATCACCATGGCATGGAACTGGAGAGAAGATAAAGTATATATATATTTAAAAAAAAAAAAAAAAGCAGAGGTCAGTGAACTTTGTATGTTTTCATATGTTATCAACCAGAATAGAGACTAATTTCATCTCGTATCAGGAACACTAAAGGGTTCCTGCTCCCTTTTTTTTTTTTTTTTTTTTTTGTGTTCTGTGTTTGTACTTGCCAACCACTGAACTGGTTTTTTTGAGCTTATAATGAATGTACAAGGTCTGTGTTTCCTAACGATTTCTGAAGTTTCTACGTTATCCAGATTGCTATCCAGGAGATTCAGTTCAGGCCAGCAGATACGAGTAGAGTAAAACCAATAATAATGACTGCGCTCTGAATTTGCTGAGGAAACAAGCACCTAAGAGAAGCAGTTTTCACAATCAGCAGCCTAAGGTGGCTTAATATTTGCACATAACTTTAAAAAAGGGATCCAGGACGTGTTCGTATCACATGATTTTTGCCTTACTAGCACATGATCGTTTCTTGAAGACAAAGTTTAATTGTTTCTATCAAATGTTTAGTAACTGCAGCGTGAACCAAGTGCCAGATTGGGGTAGTCTCATTGCCTAAAACAAGGGGGAATAATTAGTGGGATGAAAAGTAAAATGGTTTAAGAAAAAACCTGTGTGTGAAATGTAGCAAAACTCTGACAGCTTTCTATGTACAGTATTACTAGAATGGAAATAGTTAGAAATATTTTTGCAGTGTGTATTTAAAAAAATAAAAATGGCGTATAGTTGTGCATTATGAGAATCTTTTTAACGTCTGTTTTAGTTGTCCTTTAAAGATGAAAGTAATTTTTTTGAGAAAAATGAAAGGTTTTAAATATTAGAAAATTTTAAAAAGAAATTTTAAAAAAAATCACTGTAACATTCTTTAAAAGACTTGCAGATCGCTAAGAACAGGTAGTTTGCAAAGCATCTTGGGGAAGGATGTGTGGGGGTGTGTGTGTGTGCATCTGTGTTTTCTAGTCTTATTTGATAATGAGCTGTTTCTTTAAAGAAAAAAAATCAGCAAAACTTAGTGCTTACAATGTTTAAGAAATCCATTGGTGTTGCTGTGTAAAAATCCCAGTGAAGCTTATCTAGTGTAATTCTTTCCATTCTCAAGATCTCAGCTGGAGAGCGTTTACAGCCACTCTGCACTGCGAGCATCTTCACCGATGGTATTACCTGTAAAAAAAAAAAAATAAAAAAAATAAAGAAGCCAACATCCTGCACTGTGTCGTGTGTGTTTCTCTGCATAGCGAAGGGATCTGACGAGTTTATACACATCCCAAAGTGGTGAGCGGAATGCTGGTTCAGGAGGCCGCTTTCCTGGATAACTCCCATCCTAAATGGAGACTGACAGGCGCTCGCCACAGGGCAGCTGGCTACGAAGCCAGCCCGCGGCAGGAATGATGCTGTTCACCTCCCTAGCACCGTGAAGCTCCTCAACGCTGCATCAGTGACACGCGTTGCCCGCTGCCAGTCTCATCAGTCTCATGAGTTTTGCTCCTCTGCCAAGGAGGCGGCTTCCTATCGGTCTGTTTTATGGGGCCTTCTGTGGTCGTCTTGTTTCCTGCGGTCATGGACTCAACTTCTCATTTTTAGCTGAGGGGAAAAGAAGAATAAGCTCCGTGTGATGCATCCTAAGAACGGCGATGAAGAGCATTGCACCGCAGCAGGGGGTGTTCGACGAGACCTGCGTGTCAGACCCCACCTCCTCGGTTTCCTGTTCTGTTTCAGAACAGAATGAAGGCAAGTGGAGAAATGCAATCTGAAATACTTTTGGCTCATGTTTGTGGATGTCTGAAGGAGTCTATCAGTGGTTGCTGATTTTACATGCTCACCTTGAGGTGCAGAACTGAGTCGTTTCCTCACCAGGTTCAGAAACCAGTTTTGACTCTAAGCAAACTCTTCTATTTTAAGCTTCCTCTGAAGAACCTCTGTCTGTCTTGCCTACCTTACTCTCCCAGGACCTGTAACAAGGGACTACGGCACTCTGACGTTGTGCGCACAAAACTCTGCCTGTGCATCTTGACTGTCCCCCGTCCCCCCGACCCCAACTAAGCTTTACTGTGAGCCAAGGATTCTGGATAGAGGAGAGACGTCTAAGGGCAGGAGGAGGGAAATGCATCCATTACATAAGCAAACACAAGTCCTTCATCCATAAAGGTCACAATTCATGTAAACAACGATGAAACAGGACTGAAAATGTTACTGTCGCCCCTTATGGACCACTCAGGGTAAACAAGTTAACGTTTCCTCATGCCCAAGTTGTTGAAAGGCTTGGAACAACTTGAGCACAAGAGGTGAATTTATTGTGTTTAAAATTAAACACAGAGACCTCATCGTCTTCATTGGTTTTTGCTGCAAGGACGAGGCAGGAAATTGCTATGCACTGAAGATATTTTAATTGGGCCTGAAGGGAGAAGAAGAAAACACTGAGTAAGGAAGATAAGATAACCGTCTTGGGGAAAAATAATTGTCATTCTGCGACAGATGCAGAAGTTTCAAGCTTTCATTTAAGTTACAGTTGCTTCTGAATTAGTTTAGCTGCAGAAAGATTCATTTGAAGCTGGAAATAGAGCACAGAAATCCAAAGTGAAACAAAATAAATCCTCTTGGTGCAATTTTTATTCATGTATCCCACAATTTTTAGACTATGCAATGCCACAGTATTTACAATGCAATGTTATTCCTTTTCTCAGATGAAATATTAATTAATATGCGTTTGCCAAATGGTAGTATGGATCTAATTGAGAGCTGCAAGGTGCAGTTCAACTCATAACTTTGCTGTTGCTTCAACGGCAGAAAATGTTAGCCCCGTGGTTTGGTTAAAAACAGTAGTTTCAAAACTAAAATATTAAAGTGATAATGCAAATGTTTTCTGTTTAGCAGAGGCAAGCAGATAATGAGTTCTTTGTACTTATCACAGCATTTGGACTACAACTCGCACAAACACTTTTTCCGAGGACTGTAAATCAGTAGAACCTCATCAGACACTGGAGTTCACATACATGGATATGTGCTTAAAAACCTTCCCCAGCAAAGACCCTGTCTGCTCCCTAAATCTGCTGCCAAACATAGTACCTGCTTTGTGTATAAACTGATTACATTTCCCTTACATCCCCAATCAGTAATCTAGCCAGGAAAAAGCTGACAGAGGTTCTCTACCTTCACTGGTGCACGTAACCGGTTAAGGATGCTGGTAGCTAAGGCAAATGTTTCAGGGTAAAAATGGAACCGAGAGCTTATTTCTGCAACCCAGAGAACTGCTTTCTTGTAACACGACAGAGAGGTATCTGTGCCCTGAGGGGAAGAAAAAGTTAGAATACACTTAGCGCTTTGATGATTTTGTTAACATATCTCCAAAGGAAGACTCAAATCATTCTAAGTAAGTGCTCTAATTAACATTTCAGATGTCTGGAGGCTTGAAATGGAGAAAGTTGTGGGCTGTGTCTGCAGAGCGAGGGCAAGGGTGAATTTCGGAGCAGTTTAAAGCACTCATTGGTGTTGCCCACCCAGTCAGGCTCCAGTGGGATGCTGAATGTACTGGGCTGCACTGGAGTTCTGAATGGGGAAGCACCCAGCCCTCCCCTTGCACAGCACGTGTGAGCCACCAAACCGAGCTCTTACAAATGAAGTGCTGAGTACGTTCATTATTACGTGAAGCCTTCGAGGCACCATGTGTTTCATTCCCATGGCCTCCACAGGGAGAGAGAAACTGGAGCTGGGAGCAGGTTTTGATTTACTCTTCAAGAGTTCTTTTTTAACAGCCCTTGAATTTGCTTAGCGTTTGGACAACAGAGGCAGGTTTTTGACTCCCCCAAGGCACAATGTACTCAGTTTTTTCTTTCTGATATTTTATTTGAAGATGCATTCAGGTGAGAGGAAGGACTTGACTGTGGCTGCCGTTACAATGTCATGCGTGACCCATGGCACGTATTTGGACATTATTGCTGACCTGAAAGGGCCAAGTAGCTGCACAGAACAGACAACATTTACCACCAGTTCATTTAATATTACTCATTACATTATCCCTGTCACTATTTTGCTTTATTTGGTAGTAAAAATACTTGGTAAAAAATAGCATTTCAACACTATTGCAAAAAAGAGACCAGGCTGGCAGGGCACTTCTGTGCATTTCTTCCATGGATCCGATGCACTTCACAGGAGCAGCTGAGCGTAACTGTCCCCATTGTGCGCAGAAGCCAGTAAGTGTTGCAGCTTCCTAAGGTGGCAGATAGACTCACCTCAGCAGCTGGGAATGGGACTGCATTTCTGTTAGGCTTCAGTGAATTCCCTCTTCTCCCATATGAATAGATGGGACTCAAAGATGGTGTTGAGCACAATTAGCTCTAACGTAACATCTTTATGGCTTTATCATCGTCTGCTCTTTCCTGCTCCACTCGATTTCCCAAAACTACTTGAGTCAAAAAAAAAATGCAAAGCACCTGGTTTACAAGGGGCATTAATAAGATGTAAGATGGGACAAATACAGGCCCTCCTCCGCCTCCATTCCTTAAGCTTAGTCCACACGGGATGATTTTTGCATTCAGGTGGATTAGATGGCAGGACCAGAGCTGCATCTGCAGAGGCCCTTAGGCACTCCCAAAGAGGACAGGGGAGAATATCTTCAGGGTGAGATTCTGCTAAACTGACACTTTCCAAATCCTAGCCCCTCTGGCTAAGGCATTTTCCAGGAAGAAGGTGAGTCTTGAGCTCTCTGGAGGCCCAGGGCACGTGGTGGCAAGGCTTTGAGGCAGTTTCCCTGATGGGAGCTGCTGTCAAAACCAAAAGAAGAATTACAAAGCAACATCCCAGCTCCTTGTGCTGAGTCTGATTTCCTCTCGTGATGCTTTTCCAACGCTGAGAACTAAGTTGGGAGGAGCCATACGACTTGTTTGTTTGCAGACAGAGCAATCCTGTCATCGATTTTCCCCAGGGGAAGCCCATGATGAAAGCAAACGTCAGATGGCTAAACAACAGTGCAGTCAAGCTTTTTTCCTCCCAGGCTGTGGAAAGGCTTGCTTGAGTAACCTTGGGTCAAGCAGTGTGTATTACTCCCCTTACCTTGTTTCACACATTCAGCTCTCATTTGGTGTCTCTTTAACAGCAGAAAAAAGATGTTACTAGATATAACATTTCTGCTTTTCTTTGTAGAGTGCTGGATGTGGGTTTCCTCACTGGTGATTTTAGGAAGCTCACACCATTATCTCTACAGGTCCATTAAAAACCCCAAAGTGACATGAATCCTCTGGAAACTGTTCGACTTTTCTAAAGCTGAAACTGTGTTGTGTGTGTTTCACTGAAAGCAGGACTTTGGGGTGATCTCGTGGGGAATGGCTCCACTGGATCATCAGGTCACTGCTCTCCCAGTCCAAACCGCTTGGCATTTCCCAGGTGAACATTGTCTCAGCCCACGTGGGTCTGTCTCACCTGCACAGAGATCATTGTGTCAGGCAAAGCCGTACGTTCCTGGGATGGGGATGAAGTTTTGCCACGGTGCAAAACATGGTAACCTTCAGCATAGCCCCCAGCTCCACCCCGTCCCCTTTTACTGGCATCAGTTATTGCCTCAACAAATGCACTGCCCCATCTGGACACTTGCCATGTCCAAAATACCCTTTTGCTGCATCCACACCACCCCCAACACCTGTCAGGAGCTGTTTTCCTGCCAGACACTGGGAAGGATCCTTGATTTTGTGTTTCATGGAGCATATGCACCCCTGTCCCCTCCCAGGGCTGGGCTGCTCTGCCAGCATTTGTGTTTCACCCCACGTTTGCTTCCAACCAGAGTCTCTCCACCTCTTGCAACCGCTCTCCTCAGCTTTACCCTTGGCTCCTTGTTCCCTTTGTTTTTCTCATGCAGCATTTTCTACTGGGGAGCCAGTTCCAATATATTATGTTAAACCTTTTCTTGTTCCTCAACTTTGTCTGCCCACACACGACTCCCTGTTCTCTCACTAGACTTCTGGGTTATACATTTTTTGGTGCTAATTTACTCTATTAGTCTACAAATCTTTGGATACAGTACAGCTCTGAGTAATACTGTGGCAATGTATAAATAGCAAAGTGACTGTATTTGCTGAACACCTTGTCCTTAAGCTTCCTGACTCACCTGGAGACACTCAGCTGGGTGTGAGGGAATGGCCCCATCCTGTCATTACCGGCATGTTCCCAGCCCTGTGATACACCAGAGAGTGTGGTGGGGGAGATCAGAAACACTTCTGAAAGCTCCACATCAATCCTGTCCACATTCCTGCTCTCACCTACAGCCCTCTGGCAAAAATATGGCACAACTGACTTATAGCTCTCAGTTTGTTTGTGCTTGATGCTCACTGCTGGTTATTCTTGGCCTTGCTCTGGGATCGCGGGCCTCGGTGTCCAGAGCAAAGGCAGTGACTCAGGTGTGCAGGATTTGCAAACACTTGCCAGGATCTGCGTGTGCAGAAATGCCAGGGAGGGACATGAGACACTGATCAGGGGCCAGGAAAAGAAGGAGATGGATTTTCTGCCTGTGTGGAGAGCAGGCTGGGGCTGCAGCCTGGTCGGCTCTGGAGCAGCTCTGGAGCCCCGTCAGACCCACTGGACCTCTGTCAGAGCCTCTGGAGCCCTGTCAGCTCTGGAGCCCTGTCAGATCCCCTGAAGCCCTCTCAGAGCCCCAAAGCCCTGTCAGCCCCCTCAGAACCTCGTCAGATCCAGAGCCCTGTCAGACCCGCCAGAGCCTTGTCAGCCCCACGGAGGCCTGTCAGTCCCGGAGCCTCGTCAGGCCTAAACCGGCGCCCCCCCGCAGCCCTGTGCCGGAGCCCCGGGCCCACCGGGCCAGGCCTCCGCCGTCGAACCGCAGTGACACCGGCGGCGCCCCGCCCTGCGGCCCCGCCGTTCCCATGGCGACGCCCCGCCCGCCTCTCTCATTGGCTGAGGCCTTGTACCTATGGCCGCGCGGAGCAGGCCGGGCCCCTCCTTTCCTCGTCACCTATTGGCTACGCGGCCTCCGCAGCGCGCGGGGATTGGCTGAAGGCCGTGGAGGGGGGCGGGCTCTGGGGGCGGGCGCAGGCGCGGTGCTGTTATTGTTCCGCTGTGCCGCTCGGCGGCTGACTCGCGCCCGGCGCCGCTCCCTGCCCGCGCGCCGCCGCCATGCCGGTGAGCTCTGCCGCCATGGCGGATTCCGGAGGGGCCAGACCCCGCTGGGCTCCGGGGGCGCGGTGTGACCGGCCCTGGTGCTGTCCCGTTCTTCGGGCCGTGTCTGACAGGAGCTGCGGGGGGGTGGGGTGGGGCGGGGCGGGGCGGGGGGAGGCATGGGTTTGGGTTCGCAGGCCCCGCGGCTGCCTGCGCGGTGGGGTGAGAGATGGCGGGCGGCGCGTGCCGATCTGTCAGGCCGAGCGGGGCCGGTGCGGCGAAGGGCTGCGGGTGGCGAGAGTCCCCCGGGGGGGGGCCACCCCTTGGCGATGAGGGGCTAAGGCTGGCCTCGCCTCACGGCAGGGTCTGGCTTCCGCTCCCGAGTCCCCGGGGACGGTGCGCCGGCAAACGGCCTCCCCCCCCGACCGGAGAAGCGGCGGGTGGGAGGAGCGGGGGTGTCTCGCCGGGCTGAAGAGCCTTGTCAGCCCCTTCAGAGCCTTGTCTGGCTCGGGCGGCCTTCCTCGGCCTGCGTGCTTCTGGGAGGCTGCGGGTGACAGCGCGATGGAGGGGTAGCGTGTGGTTCATCGGACTTGCTAATTCTGTAGCTGATTTCAGAAGTTCTCTAGTACCTGTGGTGGTGGAATGGGGCTGCAGGGTCTTCCCCCCGCTGAGGTGAGACTGGGCAGCCCTCTGCTCTCACAGGGCAGCAGAAGCTGTTCCTGGCTTCTGCTGGGGCCTGAGAGGAATCTGCAGCTGGTGGGAGAGGTGCTTGGAAACGGGGTTTGTTTCTTGTTGACATCCAAGATAGCTGCTCAGCTGCAGTACCTGTCACCAGGGATTGTGTCTTAGACTTTACTGGATCACATGGGTTTTAGACCTCTTTAATCAGGAGAAGCATATGACATCAGATTAATCAGTGGTGCTTCAAAATTTGTATTTAACTACTTTGTGAAAGAAAAGGTTTGTGAGGATTTACAGTACAGCGTTTGAATTTTCTAAATTATTGAACTTAAAATTCATCAAGTACAGCTTGTTACTTAAATGAATTTCCTTCAGCCAGTGCTCACTGGTTTCTGCTTATGTCATCTGTAAGGTGTGAGACTTGTGTGCTCCAGTGAGAGCATGGTCAGTGGTAGTTCAAAAGAATGGCACGGCTGCACCTACTTGTAGCAAACTGCTTGCAGGTTATTTGCAAGCATTAAGTTGTTTCCTGAAGAAATTCATAGATGATCTTGAATGTGAAATTCTCCAGATTCTGAGGTAGCAAGCAGAAGAAGATTGTATTGACTAAGTAAGTGTATGTTATTCTCTCAGCTTTAATTATAAACCAGTTCTGGTTTTAAGTCCTCAAGTTCACGATCCTATGGAGATGTATGCATCTACTTGAGTTGATTGAACAGTGTTTGTGCTTAAACACACAGGTGTGTTAACAGTAGTATTACAGCCTGTGTGATTTTTTTTTTTTCTTTTTCAATAATTATAGATCAACAAGCCTGAGAAGCTGGACAAGCCAGAAAGCTGTGATAATGTCAAGGTTGTTGTTAGGTGCCGGCCTCTTAATGACCGAGAGAAAGCTACGGGCTACAAAATGGCAGTCAACGTAGACGAAATGAGAGGAACAATAACTGTTCATAAAACAGACTCTTCCAATGAGCCTCCCAAGACGTTTACATTTGACACAGTGTTTGGACCAGAGAGTAAACAGCTGGATGTCTATAATTTAACTGCAAGACCTATTATTGATTCTGTCCTAGAAGGCTACAATGGTAAGTCCCTTGTTCTTTTAAGTCAAGGATCCCATCTCCTAATCTTTGTGTTGGTGGAGTTCCTGCTGATCTTATTGAAAGGAGTTTCACCTTTTGAGGGCTGTAGCCCTGTATTGTTTCTGTTGTGGCCTCTAACTTAAAATAGCCTGAAGGTACTTGCTGTTCTGAGTACTTAGTGGTTGTACCTAGTATGATCATTAGCAGTGGGAGATCAGTGATGAACAAGACTCAGCTGAGGTCAGTCAGCTGTATGTTTTTATTCTGTATCTTCTGTTTGCAAAAGATATACGCTTTATCTCATTATCAGAATTCTCAGCGGCTCTTCACTATACAATTTCAGTAACCAGGCAGCTGCCACGGTCCTGCAGTAACTAGGTATGCATACCAGACTTGTGCATATAACTGCTGCATATCCTCTGCTAAACTTTGCTGTTTTAAACTAAGATGACTAGTTAAACACATCTGCCCTGCTCCACAGATAATCTGTTGCTTCCTACAGCTGGGAAGAGTATGACCATGATTTGTGTGTGTGTCTGTTATGCATGTAAATGTATTTTGTAAAGGAAAGCAGATACTAGTAAGGAAGCAAATTACTGCTTTCCATAACAGTATGCTATAAACAACAACAGATTACAAAGTTCTTAGAGGTTTGTAAAATGCCTAATAAGCTCTTGTGCTAACGCACCCAGGTTTCAGCTGATGAACATTCATGGTTCAGAAATTAATAGTTCAAAGCTGTACCAGGGGAGGTTTAGACTGGACATGAGGAAGCATTTCTATACCAAGAGGGTGGTCAAACACTGGAACAGGCTTCCTGGAGAGGTGGTTGGTGCCCCAAGTATGTCAGTGTTAAGAGGCATTTGGACAATGCCCTTAACAACATGCTTTAACTTTTGGTCAGGCAATTGGACTACGTGATCATTTTAGGTCACTTCCAACTGAAATATTCTATTCAGCTTTTTCCAAACTGTAATGTCAGTGGCTTGACAAGGAAAATAGGAGTTTTCAGCAGTGCTAGGCTAAACTTAAGAACCGGTATATTTCTGGGGTACCAGAGTCTGGGATCTCAGTAAATTTTCTGGATGTCTTTCTGTGCAGGCTGATTACTTAGTCTAAATTGTAGCTGACTCTGCAGGTTCAGAACTGGGCTTGTGCTGTGGCCTGTGTTGTAGAAGCCTCATGCTGTTTCTGCTGTGGCTTAGCGCTATCAATAATTGGTTTTGCAGTTGGTTTATAATCATCTTCCTCTAATTGACTATGTTATTAATTGGGCTTGCCTTTATTATTTGTGTGTGAGACCTAAGTGTACTAGCATTTCATACTTTAATCACTCTGTGCAGTTAAAACAAGCTGACTTTTTCTTAGGTATCTTGCAGGCTGGATAAAACAGTGGCTCAACTGTATTCACTGTGGTTGTCCAGCACTTCTGTCACTCCTAGCCTTGGTATCTACTGGAGTGGGTGGAAAATTTCAAATCTCTAAAAATAGAGGTGTTTAGTGCTCTCAGGTTAAGAAGGGATGAAGTAAAACTGTAGTTAGCAACTTCTTAGAGTTTATTCATATATTTTCTTATCCTTCAGGTACTATTTTTGCATACGGGCAAACTGGAACAGGCAAAACTTTCACTATGGAAGGGGTCCGAGCAGTTCCTGAGCTTAGAGGCATCATTCCCAATTCCTTTGCCCATATATTTGGTCACATTGCCAAGGCAGAGGGGGATACAAGGTAAACAGTTTCTCTTCAGTGCTTCTGTCTTTTGTGTGTCCATCTGTAGTAGGAGCCTGACCCTGACAATGGTGACTGAAATGGTACCTCTGGCCCTTGCTGAAAGTATTCCTGCTTAGGTGGTTCTTGATGGGGCACAATTGTGTTTGCATATCACTACATTTTCATTGCAATCTGTTATTGTGTGTGTTGGACTTGAACAAGTATCTTGCTAAGAAAGCTACCCAACTGTTTGTCCTCAGGTTTTTAGTTCGTGTGTCTTACTTGGAAATTTACAATGAAGAAGTGCGGGATCTGCTAGGAAAAGACCAGACACAGAGATTAGAGGTGAGCCTGCTGTCCTGAATGTGATTGTTTTAAATCAGTGAGCAATATTTTATTTTAAAGACCAGAGAAGCACTTGAAGGGAAGTGGGAGGTTGGGCTGCTCAGCACATGTACTGTTTCCTTTAAGATGCAGTAGCTGGGTAGGACTACTGACTTCTCTGAATCCTTTCCACTTAATCAGTTGTGTAGTGAGAAGCTGGCTGTTCCATCTGAGTCAGTTTCGTGCCTGCAATTCTACCCCAAAGGCCCCTCGGCAGTCTTTCTAGGAATTGGAGACTGAGATATCTGCCACCAGGGGAAACCAGTAGAATATTGTCCTGCATGAGTCTTGACTCCTTAACATTCAGAATCAGAGCAGCTGGAGTGTTTAATGTGCAAAAGAACCTGGAGGAGTAAATCACTGTACTATCGCAGTACCACTGAAATTTGCTATCGGGGATCTCCTAAGAATGTTCAGTCTAAACTGTTTCTCTCTTAGGTTAAAGAGAGACCTGATGTGGGAGTTTATATCAAAGACCTTTCAGCTTATGTCGTAAACAATGCAGATGATATGGACAGAATCATGACTCTGGGCCACAAGAACCGTACGTAGCCTTGCTGTGGGCAGGTTTATAGCTCAGACAGAACGAAGGTCTGGTTATGAGACCACAGTAAGCGATCCTAGTCCTAATGCTGGAAAGAGAAAGCCTGTTCAGCTGAGCAGAGCAAAAAGGATATCTCCTTGCAAGCCCCTTTTGTGCAGGGGCAGGTAAAGGTGGCTGTGCCTGCCACATCGGCCAGTGCTGGAAACAGCAAAGGGGAGGATGCAAAGAGGGCAGTCAGCATTGTCAGAACTACTACTGTGTGTCTTGGTCCTTTTCCCCTCTTCAGTTCTCATCAGGATGAGCAACAATTAGTGCTGTGCTGTGAGTGGGAAGTGGTTTATGTTTTCTGGAAGGCTTCGTAGTTAAGCTCAGATCTTTTATGATCTAAAGTTCTGACTGCTGTTGCTCTTAGCATGGATTGCTGTGTTCTTATTTCTCAAAATACAGCTGGTTTCAGGGATCAGCTGTGAATGCCTTCGGCTACTGATCTTTGTAGCCTTAAAGAAACAGATGAGAACTACTGTTGCTCTTGGGATGGGAGTCTGTGGTTCACTTAGACATAAAGCAGGCTGTAACACTTCTGCTGCAGCCAGATTGGAAATGTGCTGCAACTTCAGCGCTCAAGAATACAGTTTGCTGCTGAATCTGAGCATCCCTTTTCCATCTTCCGAAAAACAGGGTTGGGTAAAGAGGTGGGGATAAGTCTCCTTTGAGAGCAGGAATGGTGTTACAGGAGCATGTGATTAATTCTGAAGACAACATTGCTTTTTCTCTCTATTAAAAGGTTCTGTTGGTGCCACAAATATGAATGAGCACAGCTCCCGTTCGCACGCCATCTTCACTATCACTATTGAGTGCAGTGAGAAGGGGGTTGATGGAAACATGCACGTGCGCATGGGCAAACTGCATCTTGTTGATCTTGCTGTAAGTAGGACTGGCCAGGTCTGCCGTAACACGTGGTGGGCATTGCTGCTTATGTATGCACTGTTGAAGGCACAGTAAAGGTCATGTCCCTTGTTTCACAGCTAAAGCTTGGACTTCTGTTTCACACTTGTCTTCTAGGAAGTATTCACTTGGGGCCTGAAATCAGAGATGTACCAGGAAGAGTCTTTAGAGTAGCTATACTGTCCCAGTATAAGGGCTCTCTTGCTTCTATAAATAAATCATTAAATGGATAAACGACATTGGAAGGAGCTCTCCGGATAGCAGAATTGGGTCTTTGCAAGAGTTTTTGTGGTGTTGGGGTTTTTTTGGTTGTTTTTTTTTTTTAGGGGGTTGTGACCATGCAGTTCATCACTTTCAAGTTCCCTCCCTCTGTTGCTCACTTTGAACCAATGTAATTGTGCTGGTAAAATGTGTCTTTAGCCCAAACTTTACACTGGAGTATCTTTCCTTGGAGAAGATGCAGGCAAGGGGAGACTAAAGGGATTCAGTGTCTGCAGGTTAACTTTATTTACATGATGTATGTTTAGGTTACTCTATGAAACTCTTTAAAATAATTGCAGTGTTGCTTTTCTCCCTTGATCTGCTGATAGAAAAGGCTGGAGATGGTACTTAGCAGCTCCAGCTGAGGCGCCCTGTGACTGCTTGACTTGCTTCTTATAACATTTTTGTTCATGGGAACAAAATGTCTGTTTTCCCAGCTACATTATCAGTTAAGACTTGTTTGACTTGTCTCTTTAACAATGTCTGATGTACTTAGCCAGATTCTCTAGTGATGGATGAGGTTAGTGCCATGGCTACTGGCATGTAGTTGATCCTATTTGGAGGAGGGTGAGGTATTAGAGGATCCGTTGTAACTCTTGCTGCTTCTTGTTCCCTTTCCAGGGTTCTGAAAGACAGGCGAAAACTGGAGCCACAGGGCAGCGACTGAAGGAAGCTACTAAGATCAACCTCTCTCTTTCCACACTGGGGAACGTTATCTCTGCGCTGGTGGATGGCAAGAGCACTCATGTGCCCTACCGTAACTCCAAACTTACACGTCTCCTTCAGGATTCTCTGGGGGGCAACTCCAAAACCATGATGGTAAGCTGAGATGACTTTTCCAGTGCCAGCTATTGAGCTGCATTTTTACAGAGCTAGCGTAGTGACTTTGCCATAAGAACAGCCTGGCATTTACCTCTTTATTTCAGAGCTGTTTGCAGATCAGAACTTTTAATGTGATTTTTTTTTTCTATCTTTTCTCTCTGCCTCTGTAGAGATGAGGTTCTAAACACAGCGCAAATGTACACACGTGCATAAAATCAAGTAAAAGCTGTGCTTGGGTAGACAAAAGCAGCTTTGGTGTAGAAGCAGCAGGAAAGCTTGGGAAAGAGTAGCAGTGTGAGATCGGCAGAGCTGGGTATAGGTCCCTGAAATTATTTGTTCTGGGCTCTGACACTCTGTCCCCCAGTAACTCAGTCTTCTGTGTGTCAGTGTGCAAACATTGGACCGGCAGACTACAACTACGATGAGACTATCAGCACTCTGAGGTATGCAAACCGAGCCAAGAACATAAAGAACAAGGCCAGGATTAATGAAGATCCCAAAGATGCTTTGCTCCGCCAGTTTCAAAAAGAAATTGAAGAGCTTAAGAAAAAGCTGGAAGAAGGTGAGATTCCCCTTCCTCCTCTCTCTGTACCAATGCTTATTCTGTTTGAGTGTGAACATTCTTCGCTATTTGAAGTTGTCACACGAGTTTGGTAGCTGGTGCAAGTGAATTTCCTGGCTTTGTTTGCCCTGCTCTGTTCCAGGAGCCGTGTCCTGAGGGCAGCGGGGTGCTCGTGGTGGCCAGGCAGTGTGGCTTTGTCCTCTAGGTGGCAGTTGGCACTCGGATAAGTGGTGGCTTCTGGGCTGTGCTGGTGTGCCTGCCTCACCTGCTGAGCAGGAGGGCTCTGGCCACAGCTGGGCATGGTGTAGGGAATTAAAATGTACCATAACAAAAGGAAATATTTTCACTGTTTGATGGATGCATTTTTTTGGGAGAAACATGAACCAAATTTAACTGGAGCTGACTTTCAAACAATGTATAAGGAAAGAAGAAACTTCTTTAAGCCCTGTAACTTCATGGCCTTGTGATGCTATTTGTCCATTAACATTGAAGGACCCCAGCCAGAGGGGTGCTTCCTAAACAGTGACCTTGGCATAACATCTCTCCCCAGAGGGATGCTCACAGCACAGAACAGCTGTAGCAGTCAGTCCAAGATGACTTTCTGTTTGGGAGAGAAGGTATGGGGAGATCCTGCTATGAAAACTTTGTAGCTTGATGCTTCATCAGTGCAAGGATGCTTTATTTCCCATGAAAAGCATCCAATTTAGCTTTAACATATATACACTGACCTCACAGCATTAAATTGTTTATCTTGATTTTCCTTAAATTTTCTGAGACGTGGCAAGCTGTCTGTCTGCTCAACAGTTAATGACTTCTGCAGGTGCTCATCAGCTGCAGTTGAACACTGGTGGATTTGGATGAATGCTGCTGTCACAGTAACAAGCTGATATGAGGTAAAAGAAAACGCATAAAAACCCCCATACTATTCTGTTCTAGGGGAAGAGATATCTGGTTCTGAGACCAGTGATTCTGAAGAGGAGGATGAAGATGAGGATGGGGAGATTGGAGAGGATGGGGAGAAGCGGAAGAAACGGCGGGGTAAGGCAGTAGAGACTCCTGTCAGTGCCACCAGTTTCCTCTTATCCAGGAGCTGGTGTCAGAAACTGTAGCCAGAGCCAGGTAGGGGAAAAGTGGAGGTGTAGAGCTGCCCTACTGCCGCTGCAATTATCATGCCTCTCCTAGAAACGAAGCTGTTTGGTGCCATCTCTGTAGATGGACAGCTCTGAACGTGTGTAGTATCTGCTTCCACTTGGGTAGCTGTGCTTGTGGTAACATCTTCTTTTGTGGTGGCTCCCTGGTTGCCGCAAGGTGGCTGTGTATGGCTTGTGACTGGTGTTGTGGAACTTCCCCTGCTCACAGAGGTGGGAGGAAGAAGGCACCAAAGATCAATGGTAGGCAGATGTGTTTTTTATAACAATGGGAATGGTTGGAGGGGAATTCTGGCTGTGCTTTAGGCAAAGGATTCATCTGTCTTATGGATGTTCAGTAACTGACTCTTCTGGTTGATGTTGATAGAGGAAAAACTTGACTTTTGGGTGTCTATGTGCAAGCTGAAAAGCTGAATGGGAGCTGCACATCCCTCATTTGGGAGCACTGTGGAAATCCCATAGTGAAGTTTGCTTTATCCTACACAAGTGTTTAAGCTTCTGCATAACATCTAACCCCCAGGGGATGTTGCTGAACCTAGAACCGCAGGTCACTGTGTACCATGGGATGCTGTGGCTTCCAAGGAGCTTGCTTTGCCCCTAGAGCCTCCCTGATATTTCTTCGCTGGGAGTAGGGAAGTCAAACCCAGTGCTACACCTCAACTTCAGCTTCTCTAGTAAACTAATTTTGACGTTCAAATTGCCTTCCTGTCCTGAAGCACCCACATTTGTTTAAAAATTCCTGTTAAAGAATTCTTGCTTTAGATACACTCTCTTCATTTTGGTATCTGTCCAAATAGAGTCATAAATTACCTTTGTCATGCCTTTGATGATAGTCATAACAGCGTTTACTTCATTTTTCACCTTTTGGTAATTTCTAGAAGCAAAAAGGTTGACAACTGTCTCCATCAAGAACCAAGTCCTGCCCAAATCTCCTACCAAGAGGAGACCACCTTCAAAATGCTGCTTGAAAGGAGTAGAGGGCAAATAACTGTGACTTTCTCAACTTCCAGACAAGCTACTCTAAGTTCCCTAAGTGAGGGTGCTGCTCAGCAGGAGTAAGCACAGTAACTGTCCCTGTGCAAGCTGATTCTGCCTTGCAGAGGGAAAAGTGTACATTGCCAGGTACATAAGACTGGAAAGGACTCCTGGTCACTGAATCCTCTGCTACTGCAGATATCCACAGCCTTCTCCACTATGATCTGGTTTTCTGTGCTGTTGCTTGAAATGGAAGCTGCCTTGGCATGTTGGTTTAAGCTGTAGGCTGGTTAAGATGGGTTTTAACTGAAGTATCTTTCTGAGCATGCTGTTTTGTGCTGGGAAATGGTGGCTTTGCAGGCTGAGTCTGGGAGGGATCCTAGTAAATGCTTCCTAATGGGAACTTGTGCCCTTTTGAACTAGGTTGCTGGCCCTTCTGGGTTTCTTTCCTTTAGAACTAACTTCCCATCTGCATGTTTCTTCCTCTCTGGGTTTTTCTGTGGGACGCATTTCTGTTTTCCAGGCAGTAGCAGCAGCAGTAGTTCAGACTCCACATGCTCTGTCATAGAGAAACCTCTGGATAAGTCCTTCACTAGTGAGTGGGAGCTCTTAAGTCCTTTAAGCTTTGGCCTTTCCATAATCTGCACACTCCATTTTGCAATGCTGCACTCTTCCCTGCTATGTCTGTTGGAAAGATAAACCTGAACTTTTAACTGTGCTAAAGCATGCCTTTCCTTTGCTGCTTCCACGCTTGAAACAGTTGTTCAATGTGCACGTTGTTAGCTGGATGTGTGAGAGAGAATTAAGAAGTAATAGGTAATATTACTGTTAAAGTAATAGTAACAGTTAGACAGCTGAAATGGGTTGTGCTTTGTTATATTGGACTCTGCCTTCTCATAATTAGTTTTGGAGAAAATGAATGGAGCAGTCAGCAATCAAACAATACAAGGTTTATACTTGCAAAGAAAAGATGGTAATACTTTGTTGATTGGCTTTATTTTGGCAGGTACTTAAGAAAAAAAATCCTCAGTGGTGGTTGGGGTTTAACTGCCCCATGACATTAAGTTTTTGATCACTATGGGACTTAGTTCAGGAGGAGTAAGGGATCTAGATTTTAGTCTAGCAGTGAGGAAACTCTGGTCTGCTCCTGGTCAGAGAGAGGGCTCTGGGCCTTTAAAAACCCTACAGAAATAAATCATATCTCAGGACTTGGCTTGTAGGGACTTCACCCACTGTTGTGGTTATCCTGTATAGATGCAGCCTGCTCTCCGTTCTGTGTGGAGAGAGTCTGCAGAGTATTGCTGTATAGTTGAATTGCACTTAGACTAGTTACGTTAGTGGAAAGCATCAGATCAGAGAAAGTGTGGTAGCAGGTTAAGAAGGAACACAACCTAAGGGAGCCCTTTGGTTGGTCTCGTGATGGTAGGCTTGGAACCTACTTGCTTCAAACTTGCTCTTTCAAAACTTGCTTGAAACCTGAGTATTTTATTTGGATGAGGACAGTTAATAGCAAACTGCTGATGTGGCAGTGGGTGGATGAGTCCATCTCCTGCAAGTTTGGAGACAGCTCTGTTGTGGAAGTTGCACTGGTCTTTTGGTGATTAGGATAAGTGTGGCTCTATGTGGTTTGGGATATTAACTGTCCTCAAGCGTGATGCTTTTGCATGTGGTGTCTTTCATTATCCCTTTCCTGTTCTGCCTTTTTTGCTGCTCTTGCTTGAATAACCGAAACTGGCTATATACCTCTATGGAAGCATCAGTTACTGCAAATTAACCTACTAATACCCTGTGTAATTAAATGGAGAAATCTTGTGTTGAGACTCCCTATGTGTAACTGTCATGTATCTTGCAAAGAATTGGCTTGGAAACTTGATTAAAACTTAGAACAAGTCTTCCGTATGCTAATATTTTACAGGTAGTATAGCAGAATTAAGTTTCTTAAGAAGAAATCTACTCTCTTTAATTGTTTCTTAGGGCATGATCTTTGCGGCAGGCTTGTAATGTTATGTTTAGATTCTGCATTGCATTGAATGGGCAGAAGAATGCAAGAGTGAGCTGAAGATTATCCTGGTTATGCAAAGCACTCTGAAGTACAGAACTTTCTCTGCTTTAGCATAAAATCATGATGCGCTAATATTTGCTGTAATGGAGTTTTTTAGTGATGATTATCCTGTGTTTTCTACTCTAGAAACGTGCATATGAAATTAATGTTTGTTCTGATACAAATGATCTTTGTCCAAAATGATCAAAGCAATAATACATTTTCTTTCCTCCCCTTTTTATGCATATGCTGCCTCTCTGTGATTTACTTTCTACTTCCTGTTAATGCAAGATCAAGCAGGTTGGTGTAATTGATTTCCATCTCCTTAGAATACAATTGCAGAGCTTGTGAAAGGGTTTTAAAACTTGGTTTAGTTCATCTTTTTCTTCCAAATTTAGCATATAAGGGCTGTGTGCTAACAGTAAGAAGCCTTTATCTGGCTTATCTCTTTTTATAAGCTGAGCTCTGTATAGCACTTTCAGAAAGCTTCTTGCTCAGACTAATTAGAAAGAGAGATTTTTCCACCACAAATCCAGAAATAAGTGCTTATTATCTGATTCCAAAGTTTAGCAGATGGAAACTAAGGCATTGTTTGCTGTAACAATGAAGTCCTTACGTTGCTGCAAAACTAATTCTTGTGTGTGTGAACAAACGTATACAGTATGCACATATGTGCATGCGTGTTTGCAAATACAGTGCACTTTGTCTGTCTGCTCGAGGTCATATATGTATATAAATAAAGCTGAAGGCCACAAAGAGTGGTGGGAAGGGGAGCCTTTTACTGAACTACTTCCTTGAGCACATTCTGACTATATGCATTATGTCACTGTGAAAAACAGTCCCTTTACAGTGTATGGCTTCTGTTAGTTTCTAGGCATCTGGATTCTATGGGAGATTTTTTTTTTTCGTGTGTGGAGAAGAGCAAAACAAAAAAAAAAGATTCACTTGTAGTGAATAAAGGGACATTTAGGACTTTTGGGAGACTTGTGGATTTGAGGAAATGCATGTAGGCTGTGTTCTGGCTTACTCAAAGGACACCCGAGGTTCTCTGTATTCATCTGCCTTGGGCACCTTGGGATTACGATGAAAATTAGCTCAAGACTGGTGGAGTGACTTCCAAGAGCAGCAACCTTACACTTTGTTTCAAAATCACAGGTGTTCGGGACCAACCCTTCAGGCCAAGTTCAATGAGTTGCTCTGGCCACTTCCTTTGTAACCCTCAATGAAATGTACCTGGTTTGCTGTGGTTATGTTGTAAAGACACAGTTGATAAGCCACAGCAAACATCAGGACTTTTGAATCTGTGGGTTGTCACTTTTTACATAGATGGGATACCATCAAAAAGTTCCTTTAAGTGCCTGTTTTTCATAGGGCTGTTCTGAATTTCCCTAGTCTGTATTTTCGTAGTAGTGTGTTCTTGAAATAGCTACATGCTGACTTTGCAATTGGTAAGCCCATAAGGAGGGCAGTGAACGAGGGGTTTTGTGGGGATGCTAATGTGAAATTTGAGTATGTAACTCCTGGTAGTTTAACTCTTGTTGCTGTAGATCAAGGCGGTCTTCTGTTGTCCTTCATTTGGCTTAATCTGCATAGTTACAACATCTGAGTTTCCAGCTCAGACTTCTCTTTAGGCAGTGTTCCTTCTCCGACTGTTTTCTATTTCGGGGGCATTATGTTATAGTGTTGGTTATATAGCATTCCTTTTCTGTAGGAACTGGTGACAACTGGTCAATGTTAAAATGGGATTTGAAAGATTGAGTCGTGCCCAGTTTGGAGCTGACATCTAGTTAACTTTAATTTTTGTTAAATGCAAGTATTGAATCTGAACTTGGAAAAAATACTCTGATACAGAGGCTGTCTTATTTTTCTGTGAACTGATTTGTTTTCCCAATCTCTTCCAAAGTCAAAAAGAAGGTTTCCCCTGATAAGATGGTAGAGATGCAAGCGAAGATTGAAGAGGAGAGAAAAGCTCTTGAAACTAAGCTTGATATGGAAGAAGAAGAAAGAAATAAAGCCAGAGCTGAACTGGAGAAGAGAGAAAAAGACTTGCTTAAAGCTCAGTGAGTACCCTGCTCTGAGCAGTATGTATGGGTTTTTCCTTCCTTAATCAGTTATGATTGTGATTATAATCAGTTCCTTCCTTAACTCAGTTATGGGCATCTGGAGATACATGGTGAGGTGCCTGTCAAACTTTGTATAAACTGAACACCAGCTCTTGCTATTATCAAAGTGAAAGAGAAGCTTACTCTGCTTTCAGAGTTTGGAGCAGATGGAAAAGACAAACTTTATCCTTTTATCACTTCCTTCTTCTCTTAACTTTATCTAGTTGTCCAAGATAGCCTAGAAACATAAATGAATCCTCCAAAGCCTGGAGACCTGTGAAGAGCAGCAGTACTGTTGTACTTCTTGGTCAGTGGGCAATAGCTGTGCAGCAAGCCAGGTTTCCTGCAGCACACTGTCATGAGCATGTCATTTTGGGTGTAGGGGTTCTCCACTCTGGAGCTGAGAAGCTGCTGAGATTGCATTGGCCCACGCAGATAGGACAATCCTGCTGTCAGATGCCTCTCCAACAGCAGCCAGCATTCCTGGTTTGCATCTCAGCTGCTCTGCCTTGATATCTGTTTGCTCATTTCCATTTCTGTAGCTGCCTCTGGGTATCGCTGTGCTGTCAGGGCCCTTGGGGATGTGGTACCGTGGGTAGCCTGGTAATACCGCTGGTGCCTTGCCACCCCTCACAGAGGGGACTTCCAGCAGGAGAGACTTCTCTGCTGACCTGGTTTTGCTTGTGAGACAGTGATGGGAGCTAGAGCTCAGGGAACTCCCTGCATTCACTTGCACTGCCTCACCCCCACTTAAACCCTTGGCAGCAGGACAAGTTTTTCCAGCCCTGTGAATGCTGTCTGGGCTGTAAAACTGAGCTAGACCTGCTGCCTTGTGAGCACTGTGGGATAAAAGTTTTACACTTACCTGTCTCTCTAGACAAGAGCACCAGTCCCTGTTGGAGAAACTGTCTGCGTTGGAGAAAAAGGTGATTGTGGGAGGAGTGGACTTGTTGGCAAAAGCAGAGGAGCAAGAGAAGCTGCTAGAAGAATCAAATATGGAACTGGAAGAACGAAGGAAGAGAGCAGAACAGCTTCGCAAGGAGCTTGAGGAGAAGGAGGTGGGGTTATATGCTGTAGCTGTCTGAAAACAGCAATGGCAGGACACACCATGTTGTGTGCCTTGGCATTGCTCATGTGGATGAAACGTGGCTCTACTCTGAAAGCATGGCAGAAACTAACAGCTTTGGAGGCCACACGTTGCAGTGCTCAGCTGTAGGGCAGTGCAGTCGCTGGGGGTCTGAACCAGCCTGGCTAAGCCAGGTCTTTGTGCCCTTGGCAAATGCTTTGTTTCATTCAAGTAGTTTCTCCTCTTGTTCATACTATTGCAGATAGTTTCTTTGATTATGTTAATGTGTGGATGTCTGTACTAATTGTTGCACACAGCAAGAACGCTTGGACATCGAGGAGAAGTACACCAGCCTCCAGGAAGAAGCCCAGGGGAAAACCAAAAAGCTGAAGAAAGTTTGGACCATGCTTATGGCCGCAAAATCAGAGGTTAGTGTCTGAAGCCCTCAGCCTGTGATCATGGGAGGGACTGTAGCTGGGAAGGGTAAGCCATCGACTTAGTAACGCTGGAAAGAGTGCTGTATGCTTAGAAATGTCTTTCTGTGCTGTCCATTTGGCTCATGTAATTCAAAAAGACCTAGTTAAGTCTGGTGTCAGAGCTTCACAGGGGCAGGTTGTAGAGCTTCTCCCCAAGCCAAACTGAGAGGGGGTATGTGCAAGACCCTGAGATATCCAGAACTTCAAGGAAAAACACTGGTTATTTCCGAAACAAAATAAAAGTTGTTTGCTGGTGGCCCAGTCTCCAGCTCTGCAGCAGCCCAAATACTCCTCTGCTCTTAGCTCTCTGTCCTTTCTGCCTGTTGCCCTTATTGTCTCTTCCTCAGTCACACTGGATCGATGTGTCCTTTGGCTGGTATCCAGAGTTCCTGCTTCATCAAAAGTGCATTTTGTCTTTGGGCTCAGAGATTTTCCTTGAAATCTTGCCAGGGATGTGACTTGTCTGCACGCTCTTCATCTGCTCTTAGCTGGTGCAGAGCTTGGATTGGCAGAAGGCCAGTTTTTATGAAATTGAGAACTTTATGCTATTTTCATCCAGCTCTGAACTGGAACGTTTCAGAGGGTTTATTCTTCAGGGATAAATATTCTAGTACCTGTAACCAGAATTTGCTTTAGTTTCACAAAAACCTTGTACAAGCAGAAGACCGTTCTTTTTTTAGGCTGTTACCATGTGTTAAGCTAGTTCTGATGCCTCTCAACTGCCTGGTTTGTCTTCAGATGGCGGATCTGCAACAGGAGCACCAGAGAGAGATTGAAGGATTACTAGAGAATATTCGGCAGCTGAGCAGGGAGCTTCGTCTTCAGATGCTTATCATAGACAACTTCATTCCTCAGGACTACCAGGTAAAGACAGCCTAAGGCTGTGACATGGGACTGTGCTAGGCATGGCACACTGAGCCCTCTGGCTTTATTTCTGTCCAAAAAATGGAATGAGTTGCCGGTTTTTCCCTTCATGAGGTATTGAGAGTGAACTGATTGACATTTGGCTGCTGAGTTGGTGTGTATTTCTGGGAGCCTTTGTTTGCTGTGGCTCAGCTGAGCAGGTGTTACTTGGTTGCATTCAAGTATTTGTGCCATTGTTTGGAGTGTTGGAACCAGATGATGTTAAAATAGGAAAAGATGCTTTTGTCAAATGACTCTTGTAACCTGGTGGACTTCTGCTTGAAGTTCTGTTGGAAGATGATCAGAACTAGTGGGTGCCTTTGGCTCCAAAACCAGCACAACGATGTGAATAATGAATGCAGAATGGCTTTGGTGTATCTCTCAGAGGTTCTGATAACTTTAGCTACAATTCCATAGTTACAGAATCTGTTTTAGGGAAGCAGTGTATAATACGTTGGGGATTGTAAGCAGAGGGATATACTAATCTCCGATCTCTCACAGCGTGTTTTCCTAATGGTTTAAAAAAAAAATAATTAAATCACATTCACTGTGTATTTAACTGCGTGCCCACGCTCTGGGTCTCTTCAAAATCTCCTTCTTTCCACTGTGCTTGAAGCTGTGCTTCTGATGTCTGATATTAATACAAAGTAGTAACACTGAACTTGGAACTTCTCACTTCTTGTTTTCTTTGTGACCCCAATATCCAGAAAATTCATGAGGAGCTTAAGTATGATGCACACTAATTAATAGAAAATGTAAAAGCTTAATCTTTCATTTTTTCCATATTACAATGTGTGCTATCCTGATGACATTGGTGTAATGGGAAACCCATGCTTTAGTGGGAATTCCGATGGATACAATTTAGAATTGGTATTTTTCTCTTCTGTAGTCTTCAGAGTGTAAATAGGGGGTTTTGAACATGATATGGCTGTCCTGATAAACAACTTGGAATGGTCAACACTGTTCTTAAGCAGCTTGTCCAGGTCTTCAGGGATGTATGTTCTGGAAAATGCATCTAGAAGGTAAATTGTGCAAGTCTATAACTCTTACTGTTCTAATTTATTTCTAGGAAATGATTGAAAACTACGTTCACTGGAATGAAGACATTGGAGAATGGCAGCTGGTAAGCCAACCGACTGACTCGTGTGCAAGCTAATGTTAGCGCAAGCATCTGAGGAGTTCACTTGAGCCCAGAAGTGAATCGATAAAGCTGTAGTCAGTTTTACTGTGCACAGTAGACTATACTAACAGACCTTTCTTTCTTTAAGAAATGTGTTGCGTATACAGGAAACAATATGAGGAAACAGACGCCTGTCCTGGATAAAAAAGAAAAAGATGTGAGTGACTCTTTATAATCATGTATCGAATTGCGCACGTCTAAGTTCTGCCTGCACCTACCACTGCATATTTATGGGCAAACTGTCCTATGTCAATTTTGTTTTCTTTTGAAGAAATGAATCTAGTGTTACAAAAGCATTGTTGATCAGTGTGTAAAATGATTCTGATGTTTTTGTTTTGTGGGTTTTTTTGTTTTGGTTTGGTTTTCTTTAGCCCTTTGAAGTGGACCTTTCCCATGTTTACCTAGCTTACACTGAAGAAAGCTTGAGGCAATCTCTGATGAAGCTGGAGAGGCCGAGGACTTCAAAAGGAAGATCCAGGCCCAAGACGGGTAGAAGGTGAAGAACTTTGGAGTATTTATATGTAATGGGGGATTTACCCAAGGGAAGGATTAGGTTTGTGCATGCAAACTTACCGTAAATCTTCAAACACTTGTGTAATGAGAAGACAAAATACTAAAATTTTGTGCAGTATAAAGTGTTTACTGGTGCCAAGTGTGAGAGAACCAAGCTGAAATCTCTTTGCTGCAGTAAAATCTTGTCCAGAAAGACTTGTCTGGGAATTTTTCTGATGCCCTTTTGCCACATCCTCCTCTTCTGGGTTCTTGCTTTATTTTATTGTGTTCTGTGGTTGAGGTCAACATCTGACATGTTGACAGTGCATCTACTGTTACTACTGGAAAGTAATATGCTGTTGGGGGAGATTTCAGCATGGGTTTTCTTGGTTATTTTTGGTTGGTTGGTTTTGACAAATAGTTGTGGAAGAGTAACACTGTGTAGTTTTGACTTGAAATGTGGCTGGACCCTGTCCTTTCTAGACGGCATAATGATGTGTGTATGGTGTTATTTTTCCCTTTCCGCTCTCCAAACAGAAAACGTTCGGCAAAGCCAGGAGCCGTCATTGACTCTCTGCTGCAGTAGGTGTGACCTGTCAGAATTGCCGTAAAAATCAGTGAGTGTGTAAGATTTGGCCAGAGTTTGGAATTCAAGAGGTGGCACAGTTTGACATGGCTGTAAAATCCATGCCTTGCTGGTATGGAGCTTTATTTAAAAAAAAAAATGTATTTTTCCTTAGTTGCCCATATATTGTATGTTATATTAACATAATATTAAACTGGTATATAAGATGGTTGTGAAATTCCATGTGTTAAATGTGTTGTGCAGGGAAACTGTTGTTGGCACTCCTTGTTGAAATGTATAGAAAATAAGGGTTCTAGATGTGTGTTGAAGTGCTAGACATGTTAGCTCAAAACGGTTGATGAAATCCTACAATTTAAGGCTGGTAAATCTGACTTATGCCCTGCTTTGCACATAACTGGCAGCTTTCACTCGTGTCCTCTGTTGCACTGATCTATGTTTGAATGTGGTTGCTGCAAACCTTTGAATTAAGAGCATCAAACCCTTTTATTTAAATATTCCTCACTGTGGCTATTAACCCGATCGTGGTGTGTATCAAATACACAGTCCTTTCCCCTTAATTTGCCGTCTTGCTGTACAAAAAGTAGTTGGGTAGTGGAAACACAAACTACAAAAGTCTGAGACTTCTGGGAAGGGACCACACTCTGTTTAAGTGCAACAGAAAACAAGTGTGTCTAAGTAGTGCTTTTGTTTTTGCCTATTTGCTTGTGATCTGCTGGCACTGTGGAGAATGAGGCCTTTGCAGAGGCAAAAGAGTGCTTTTTTTCCCCCCCTCCTTTTAGGGCTGTGTTGCAGCATTGCTTTGGCTGCTTTTTATGCTTCTGAGCTGGAATTTTTTAAATATATGTGAATTGTTTTGTAATCTGAACAGTGGAGATTACTTACGGGGAATGCTATAATGCTAGGACTTGGCTTCAGCCTTGGGACTGTGAGCGTTATGGCTCCATTTTCTCATCCCTGGCTACCAGGGCACTGGACCAGTGCTCTAAACTGAGGGTAGATTTGAGTCTCCTGTATTTAATCAGCCATGAATTGCCTGATTTTCCCTAGAACGGTAACATCCCCTGAAACAACTGATGCCATTTGTGTTCCTGTGTAGATTACATCATCTCGGGTTTCTGGCTATGCTCCGGGAGGAGAAAAATTCTGGTCTCTGATGATAACCATTTGATTTGTGGTGGCTGCTCATTTTCTTTGATATTTATGCTGCTAATAGACACATATCACTTTAATACATTGCTTCTGTGTCGCAGAGAAAATGCATCTCGTTTGGTTTGTGTGTGCTTTGTAACTCATGCTGGAGCACATCAGCTGCAGGCATCGTAACAGTTCCCACGCCGGGGTGGTGGTAATTAGCTGTAACTTCATCTAATCTTAGTGTTACCTAGAGGTTTAAAAAGCTGTGATTGCTCTTAAGAGAAATTGAGTCCTTAGGCATGCCAGAAAGAACAAGACAGCTCCTTAGGTGTCCTGAGTTCTCACTAGTAGCCACGTTTGCAAATACCAGAATGTTCTTGTGAAGTACTTAAAGTAGTTAAAAGTTGATATTCCATTCTTACTGTTGTGATGCTTAACTGGATGTTACTCTGTAACAGGATCTGTAATAGTTAAAACTGGTCCTGTAAGGGCATATTTTGCTCTGGAGATATATTCAGAGCTATTCTAAATGAGTTGTAAGCTTTTCCGTGTTTTTTTTAAATGTGTTTTTCAGGATCATGACCTAGGAGAACAACATACTGCCCTCAGTTTTTTGGGGAGGGGGGGAGGGAATGTCTCCTAAGTTCATACAAGATCTGGCTTTGTCACCTGAGTTCATACAAGATACAAATACAAAACTGGCATTTGTTTTCTCTAGCCTAGCATTTACAGAGGTAAATACTCAGAATTGTCTGATCTAAGCTGTGGTTGGCTTTGCCCTTGAAGAGCTGACCTTACTTTGAATGTGCTTGGAAAGGGTTGGGTGATCTCGTGTTACGTACTTCTCATCAAACAAGACAGACTGAAAATGGCTTAAATGCTCTTTTGTCTTAGGCCTTGTGTCACTTCTCAGTCCAAGCAGATGCATAATGTTGGGATAACTGTTGTATTTCCCTTTGTGTTATGTCTTATGCCAAGATTGGTTGAGTGATCTGTTTTTAAGGGAGTTTCTCCTGAACTGTGCTTTCAAAAAGACTATTGAAAAGTCTTTTACCTGACAGACATCAGTGGCTTAAAGATACTACTGTGAACATGACACTGCATTTAAAATATTTAAAACTTAACTATAAAGGCATATGCTTTATGACTTAATGTTACAGTCCTGCTGCTGAAAACAATAGTACTCTACGTATTTAACTGAGCCTTGGGGCAGAGAAAACACTTAATAAATAATTGCTTGCACACCTTCGTAATTGGCAGATTGGAGAAACTGGTTGTAATCTCCTGTTACAAGGGCTTGGAGAACAAATTGTATGCTCTTCCAAGAGGACTTTAAGTGGAACACTATCATGGTCGTGATGTTCTGTCAGCTTAGCTTACCTTTTAACTGGTGTGTTTTGTTGAAGTTCTGGGAACTTTCTTTTAAAACCGGGGAGTAGCTTGCAGGGTTACCGTATGGGCCCTCTCTGCAGCCCTGGACAATCTGTGAATGTCTAATGGGTCCAGGACATGTTTTAATGTGGAAGGGGTTTGATTCATGTGGGTTTAAGAGCTTAATACAGCCATTCTCATCCCAGGTCAGTACATGCTCTATAGTATTTATCAAAAATCATATTACCATAAAATATATTGTGCGTGCTCATCTTTGCATATTGCTACTAGAAAATTCCTGTCATTCCAGAACATCGACCTTAACATTGAAGTCTTTGACGCTTTGTTATTTGATGTTGTGTAAATTAATTATTTCATATTTAACTTGTTCCTGATCCTTTCTTTAAGAGGAGGGGAAAACGGTCCTTAGTGCCTTTCACTGACTTAACACTGTCTGCACATGTCCAGCTGTCACCTTTCTCAACAGTTCTGCTTAGCCAGTCCTGTACGCAGGAAAAACTGCTCGTCGTGTATAATTTGTCTTCCTATTTATTGGTTTTCTAACTGTTTATTTCTGATTATTTTTTGTTTTATGATTAAACTTTATTCATTACACTGTATATATCAGTATTGTGTCCCTGGAGCATGTTCATACCATGAAATAAAATTCTTGATTCCTAGTTCCACCTCTGTGCATGTTTTTCAAATAACTTCATACTACAGCATCTTTCCGACTCAGTTGGGTCAGAAGGTGCGGCAGGGGAAGGGTAGCTGGAGTAGGCTGGGTAGCTCTGTGGTAGACAGCACTCACTGGAGAAGCCCCAGGGCAGCGGGCAACGGGCAACAAGCTCCTGTGGAGCAATGTGGATGGGCAGAACAAAAGAGGACCCTTTGCAAGGCTTCAGAGAAGGTTGGTGGGATGAGGCCAGGATGCAGATGATATGTACCCCGAGGAGCCGGTGAGCCCCTTGTTCAAGCCCATCCTCTGCTGGGGTTGTCCCAAGCTGCCCTTGGGGAAGAGGGAGCCCAGCGGAGGCAGAGCACTGCGAGAGCAGCTTCTCCTCTGCTGCAATAGTCGGTGCTGCTGTTGTTCTGCCTCTTCTCGCGTGTGTGCACTCACGGGTGGTACAGCTGGTGGGGAGGAGGCCTTTCATGCTGCTCTGGCTTTAAGTGTCCTTGTGCGACACAGCAAGCCTGTCCCACCCTGTATTTGTGCAGATGGTGTGAATTTTCCTGCATTGACTGGAAATGCTCATCTCTGTTTCCTTTGCTGTATAAACTGTGTTGCGCTGCAGTGCATTTCTTCCTCTGGAAGATGTTTCAGCCTGCTCGTGTAGTAGGTAACAGGTTTTTTGTGGTCTGCTCACTCTGCAGCTCCCCTGAGTACTGTGACTCAGCTAATGCACGAACCAAACCCTGCACAGTCCTGGGACTTTCCAAAGTGCTCTCCCACGCTGTGCCAAAGTAAGTTGCAAAACAGTAGACACCTAAATACCTGCAAGACTCCGGTCCCCTGCTGCTGGAGAGACTTTAACCACCACCTGTGAGTGCTGCAGGCTGGAGTCATGCCTTCAGCAGGAGACTTTGGCTCCCTGTTGCTATACCTTTCACTGCTGTTGCTGCTGGAGCATCTTTACTCCTGGGCCACAAAGGGTTGTGCCATATATAAATGGCATATGTATAAATACACGGTTATAATATAAATATAGGCTATAACTAGATATAAAGTGAGGGGAGAACTAAGGGCCTGCTTAGCTGAAGGACTTGGTATCTCCCTTTTCAGCTCTAGCGCACGCTTTTGAGTTCTGCTCACAGAAGCAGCCTCTCTTCATGGCTGCTGTTCTCCACTCTGGCTTTTCTTGGGCTTTTTCCTCTGCTCAGACCTGCTTTCCTCGTCTCAGTACAAGCTTTACCCCATAGCAGGACAAATTATCTCTTGCAGCATCTCTTGCCAGCACCCCCCTTGTGCCAATGGATTCTGGAGTCTCTTCACTGTAGCCCCATGTATTTCTAGCAACTTAAAAGTCACTTTTGTTACTTTGCCATATGGCTCATGGTTTTAAATGCCCAGCTAAAGCCCCTGCTCCGCTCTCCAGAGCCAGCGCTGCCCCTCCATGCCCTGGTTGCCAACCCAGTCACAAACTTGCCCCTTTCCAACAGCGTGGATAGAAAATACCCATCCCTCCTTCCCTGCCCTGCGGTTTCCCTCTGTTGCCATCAGCCTGGTCCCTGTCACTCCTGGGCATGGTGTGTGTCCCAGCTCTAGCGTCATCTTGGCCCCTGGCTGTTTCTGCTGGGGGTGGTGGGAGAGGCCTGAGAGGTCTTGCTCCTTGGCTTCTCACCAGTGTCTGGCCAAGAAAGATCTTGTGCAACATCAGCTAATTTAGTCCAAAAATACATTTATTTATTTATTTAAGAGTTATTATAAATAATCTTTGAAAAAAATACAGTGTCATAATAGTTTAAAAACAAACAAACAAAAACAAACTGTGTTTTTTCACTTCAAACTCTGGTCTTTTACTAATTGCCGGAGGAGTCTGTGTAAATCCTCTTGGAACTGATTCAGGGAGGTAGTGTTTCCTGCTGCCACGGGACACGGGGCCTGGGATGGGGAAGAGAAGGCTGTTAGGATGCATCCTGGGGGAGGGATGTGGTGCTGCAGCCTGGTCCTGGCCGCTGCTGGTGCAGGAGAGGAGGGGGCAAAAGCAAAAATGTGAAGGTGGGTGTGCAGAAAGCCTGAGGGCTGTGCGGCGGCGAGGGTCGAGCTTTTTCTTACCCTGTAGACTGCGCTTTCCCTTCGGACCAGGCTGAGCAGGTTGAGGTGGATGCCCTCCAGCTGCTTGTGGCAGCTCCGGCCCTCCAAAGCGACCGTGCTGGCTTTGCATAGCATCTCCATAGCGTCGCCTTGCTGGAAAAGGATGCACGTGGCTTTTTTTTAGAAACCCTTTTGTACAGGCGTGGCTTCATTAGCAGCAGATTAAAGCAGCGTAAGTAATACATTTCTGTTCTAATGGTCTGGCCCCGGCAAGGAGCGTGGTGCCACCAGCCGCTGGTGCGATGTCCTGGCAGTTTGGCGCAGCAGCGAGTGTCCGCCTGCTTGGAGCATCCTGCTCCTGGCACAGAGTGGGGACCCTGTGCCCTGCTCCCTGCGGCGACCCGCGGGAACGACGCTGGTTTGGGTGGGCAGAGGCTCAACGGGAATAACAAAAGCCCCTGGGAAGAGGTTGCCTCCATCAGGTGCTTAGAGTAGATAAAGCCCCGAAGCAGCGACATGCGGAAGGTGAGGAGCTATAAGTGATGGCAGTAATAAGAAAATTATTCAGTTGTCTTCCCTGGGGGACATCCCTGCTGGTGCCTTGCTGCTGCAGGGTGGGCAGGACATTGCAGTGGTCCCAGGGGACCATCAAATAAGCCACTGGCCTGTCCCTGTGAGCATGGACAGGTCGTGCAGCATTCCAGGTGTCTCTTCTCTCTGCCAGGGCCGGTCCCTGCAGCAGGAGGGGTGTGGGGACCCCCCGAGTGGCGCTCAGCCCCCCGAGGGGTGCTCAGTCCCCCCGGGAGGCTGCTGTGCCCCTCGGCTGCCACCTGCCCCAGCAGCGTGGGGCGAGGGCATCGGCTTTCTGTGAAAACAGGAACTCCTGCGCCGGGGAGCTTGGCTTAGGCAGCAATTTTTCAGAGCAGAAATAGGCTTTATTATCTGCTATTAAATCTCCTGCTAACTAAAGAGCTTTCCCCCAGATAAGGGGCTGAAGAGGGATAGTGCGTCTAACCAGAGCTCGAGATGCTGCGCGATAGGCGCGTGTGGGTGTCTGTGAGATGGTGACACACCGCTCCAAGGCAAAGGAAGAAGTTCCTCTCTTCCTTTCTGAAAAGCTTGAAAAACCCTGTACCGCTGCTCAAACACACGCTGCCCAATCCCGCCCGCCCCTCTGGCCTCCCCCTCACCCCCGCGGTGGCCGGGGGCTGCCGGTGCTGCTTCGGCTGGAGGTGGCGATGGGTGCGGGAGGGTGCAGGCACCGATGCTGGGCACCGGGAGCAGCGAGGACCAGCCTGGCAGCCACCAGCATCCCTGCTCGGGGCTCGCCATGGGCTCCTTGCTCCCCTGCAGTGCCGCACCGGGACGGGCAGGACTCCCACGCCTGCCGCCAGGCTCTCCTCCAGCCCCCGCATCCTCTCCCAATACCCATCCTGGCGCAGCATTGTTTCCCAACAAGGACGAGTTAGTTTTTTCTCCCTTACCTTATCGCCTGCAAAAATATTTGTCACGTTCATCTTGTCACAGGAAACCTTTATCGAGACACAAAGGAGAGGAGCGATCAGAAAGCGCTAACGCGGGTCCATCCTGACACACACACGCAGACACACACCCCCTGTCCCTCTGTCTGTCCATCCACCTGCCCTTGGTCCCCCGGGTGCTCCGCTGCCCCCCTGCGCGCTCAGCACCTTTCTTTCAGCATCGCTCTCGCCGAGCCCAGTGAAACCCTCTCTCCCTCCCATCAGCGGGTGAAGGCTGCGGCGCGGGGACCAGCCCTACCTTGGTGTCCAGGAGCTCGCCCAGCAGCCGGATGCTCTCCTTCAGGAGCGTGGAGGTGGGGAGCAGGGCCGCCATGTGGCCCTGGCAGGCTGACAGCACCAGGAAGGTGAGCAGGACCGGGACCGGGATGCTCATGGCCTGCTTGGACCGAACCCCCTTGGCTTGTAGTTTCGAGATATTTTGGTGATCTATACCTGTGTGTGCTTTTCTGGAAGCACCATCTCAATTTATGGCTGTAAAATTGCTGAACCTGTAGGAAAAACTTATTTTTCCCTTATCTGCACTTTCCAAAGTTGCTCCTATCCAATTAGGACAACAGGTCTTTTTTGTAAAAGTCAAGATTTTCTTCTGATCTTGCATTACGTTTCAACATAGGAAATTTCCACCGTAAGATAACGGTGGTAAGAGACAGGTCACATACGAAAGAAAGTATGTAAACTGCCCGGTCTGGGGATTCTTCATTTCTCCGTATCCCAAGACTTTCTCTGTGCTGTGAGGTGAAAGTGGCGCCCCTGAATCCGGCCACGCTCAAACAACGGAGCTTTGCTTTTTTTTTTTCCTCCTCTAACTGTCCTGCAAGCTCTTCCATCTTGCGTTTCATTTGAATATCTCCAAATCATGCAAAGCATCCTTCATCTGCATACTATTTTCTATCTATGCTTATCTTAACCTGTGCCGGGGAGAAACAGAAAGCACGGCAGAGCCCTGCCTGGGGCCCGTGGGGACAAAACCCTCCCGGACGGGAGCGGGGCATCACCACCTCCCGGGGCCAGGGGGTTTTGGAGAGCTGGGGGCCCTCCTGGCCAAACGGGACCCCCGAAAAGTGTCCTTGCCCATGGCACCCTGCAGTGATGTGGGTGAGGGACAGGGAGCTGGTGGCCCTGCGGCGTTGGTGCTGGGAGTGTGGGGAAAATGGGGTTTTGTGACTCTGCTTCGGCACCCGGCGTCTCGGGGAGCTGGTGGCTCAGTGACGGGCTCAGCGATGGGCTTAGTGATGACGGGCTCAGCGATGGGCTCGATGACAGGCTCAGTGATGGGCTTAGTGATGGTGGGCTCAGTGATGGGCTTAGAGATGGGCTTGATGATGGGCTCAGCGATGATGGGCTCTGCTGGCACCACCGACCAGCGCTGCCGCAGGAAATCACGCTGAGAAATCCGCTGAGCTGGGAAACTTCGGAGTTTTGTAATAACTAATAGGTATTTTTCTAACTCAAATAGCAACTTGCCATCAGATGCTTGATAAGAGTTTGCGAGTGCTCGATTAATCCAGGAGCAGCCAGACTGAGAGTAATTTTGTTTGTCTGATTACGAAATGCCCCAGATGAAGTTAGTGCCACTGACTCAGAAAGACCTTTGCGAGGGATTTGCCAGTGGAGCGCTGCGCCGTTTCCTACCTGCACCGTGTGCGATGGAGAGTAGATAAGCCCCGGCTGCGGGACTGCGCCGCCGCGGTGGCCTCTGCCGATGGTGGCCATGGGGCCGGGCTCCTCGACGGGATTCCCGGAGCGCCCCCCTGGGTCTGGGACGGATGGTGGTGGGAGGCTCCCTGCCTAAAAGTGATGCAGGAGAAGGGGATGGAGGTGGTGGTGCCATCCCGCAGCCCCAGTGGTTTCCCCAGTGATCAGGGTGGAGTAAATGAACAGAAAACGCTATATTAACAGAAAAATGTAACCTTTGAGCTACCGGGGCTGAATCATGGTGGAAAACTGCATCACTGTGTGATGGGAAAGTCACCAGTGAAGGAAAAAATTCCCATGTTCTTTCCCGAGGGTGGGATGTGGCTGATGGTGGTGACGGCCCCATCGCTCGCCAGAGGGATGGCCCCAGCACGGTCCCAACTCTGCCCGTGCGGGGCGAGAGGGTCGTTTCTAGAGCCCCGGCAGTGCCTTCGTCCCGGCCATCCTTCAGGGGATGCACCTGCTGCCGTTTTCCCTGCCGAAGGAAGGGGCTTGGTTCAGAAACACGTCCTCAGTTTTTCTCCACTGCCCTTCTGCCCCTCGCGCTCTGGGGTTTGAAGTGTCTCCCCATCGCACGAGGATCCAGCCTGGGCTCCCAGCACTGGTGTCCCCGCAGCCACCGAGCCAAGGGCTCTGCTGAAAGCCACAGCCACCGGATCGGCTTTCCCCCTTTTTTCCTTGGCCCAAGCTGGAGTGATTCCAGGACAGATGCTGAGAAAGAGCCACGAGGTTTTGCCTGGGCGTCACGCGCTGCTCAGGGGACATTTTGGCTGGTGGCGGCAGGGATGTGCTGCACTTCTCATGCATTTCTGTTGCCTGCCATATCTGGAGCTGGTGTGAATAATGCTGGGGTTTATCCAGAGCAAATCCAAAGGCTGCAGTTAACGCCCCCATCACATGCATTTATAGCAATTTCCTGCATTTATAACAATGTCCTGCATTTCTAGCGATTCCCAACAGACGGGTTGCCCATTTATTTCCTACCCGTGTACCTGCCACTGCTGGCACCCAAGCAGGTGCCCGTCCCATGAGCCAGCCCTGTCCCTTCCCTCTCCCATGGGCAAAGTGTTCCTTGCCCCGCTGGCGCTGCTTTGCCGCCCGCTGGGTGCCATTTCAGCCCTGCCGCCCCCCACCCCAGACCATGGTCTGTGCCCCGACACACCCCCCCCCCTCCATCAAGACCCTCTTCCCAAGCGCCGACTCCCATCCCCGCTCCTCCAGCCCTTCCCTTCACCCCGTGTTTCATAGAATCATGGAATGTGTTGGGTTGGAAGGGACCTTTAAAGGTCATCTAGTCCAACCCCCCTGCAGTCAGCAGGGGCATCTTTAACTAGATCAGGTTGCTCAGAGCCTCATCAAGCCTGGCCTTGAATGTCTCCAGGGATGGGGCCTCCACCACCTCTCTGGGAAACCTGTGCCAGTGTCTCACCACCCTCATTGTAAAGAACTTCTTCCTAATGTCTAAAGATTATCTAAACCTGCCCTGCTCTAGTTTAAAGCCATTGGCCCTCGTCCTATCGCTATATGCCCTTGCAAACAGCCCCTCCCCAGCTTTCTTGTAGGCCCCCTTCAGGTATTGGAAGGCTGCTATAAGGTCTCCCTGGAGCCTTCTCTTCTCCAGGCTGAACAACCCCAACTCTCTCAGCCTGTCCTCACAGCAGAGGGGCTCCAGCCCTTTGATCACCTTTGTGGCCTCCTCTGGACCCGCTCCAACAGGTCCATGTCCTTCTTGTGCTGAGGGTTCCTCAGCTGGACACGGTACTGCAGGTGGGGTCTCACCAGAGCAGAGTAGAGGGGGAGAATCACCTCTCTGGATCTTCTGGCCACCGTTCTTTTGATGCAGCCCAGGATGCGATTGGCCTTCTGGGCTGCAAGTGCACATTGTTGGCTCATGTCCAGCTTTTCATCCATCAGTACCCCCAAGTCCTTTTCCGCAGGGCTGCTCTCTATCACATCCTCCCCCAGCCTGTATTGATGACGAGGGTTGTCCCGGCCCAAGTGTAGGACCTCGCACTTGGCCTTGTTGAACTTCATAAGATTTGCTCGGGCCAACCACTCTAGCTCGTCCAGGTCGCTCTGGATGAACTCCCGTCCCTCTGGCACATCGACAGCACCACTCAGCTTAGTGTCGTCAGCAGACTTGCTGAGGGCGCACTTGATGCCACTGTCTAAATCATTGATGAAGATGTTGAACAGCACCAGTCCCAGTACGGATCCCTGAGGGACACCGCTTGTCACCCCTCTCCATCTGGACATCGAGCCATTGACCACCACCCTCTGGATGCGACCGTCCAGCCACTGGCGTAGGAGTTTCCCTGAGCCACAAGCCAGGTATGTTCCTTGGTGCCTTTTGCTTGCTTGGAATATTGCTCTTTGATGGAAGCCTGGGTAGATTTGCTGGGTATTGCCCCAAGAAATTCCATCCTTCCCCATCCCCTTGCCCCCGCCGTGCCGACTGACCGAGGAGCCAGCACCCTCCGATGCTCTTCATTGACTGCTGAAGGTAAGACAAGGGGAATCAACAGCATAAACCATTCGTACCAAGAGCTCATTATTCAGTAGTTTATTGCTTAAGCCCTGAGACACTTTTATAACATCAGTGCAAAGTTGAAATGAAAAAAAAAATTAAAACGAAGACATCCAAATACATGGTAATTTGAATATATTAACTCTGTTGTAATACAAATACTTTAAATAGAGGGAAGAACAATAAATTACAGCACACATTCATTTGTTGTCATGGAAAGGCAATTAGGCAATAATAGTTCCCTAGGAATGAGGTAGCAGTATTTTAAATATGGCTGTATTCCATAGAACTACACTTATATAAGTTACAAATAAAACACCTATTCTATTCTGAACGCTGGCTTTTCCTTTTTGTTTTGGGTCCCAAGCGAAGAAAAGCTCTCAACAGCTGGGACTTTGTGGTCTTGAATCTTTAGATTGCGCAGTATAAAAATAAGTTATTTAAATAAAATATAATAATAAATAAACTCTAGAAGAACGATGCCAATGAGCACCCATTAGATCCAAAGTTATCCTACAGACTTGTCTGGTCTTCACTATTAATAACTTAAAAGCCCACCGACAATAACAGCGACACGTTAAAGGTTCTGGTACCGGCTGTGGCTGCTGGGGAGGCATGTCCCCCCCCGCCGCTGTTTCCCCTCCCGCCTCTCGCTCCCGGACACTGCATTTCCCCGGCTCCTCTCCCACCGGGCAGGGAGTCCTCCCCCCCTGGGCTGCTGGAGTAACGCGTTAGCGAAAAATGCATCATTTCAGCCTAGCTTGTGATCTCTTTGGGAAGAGAAGGTGATTACGAAGAAGCCTCCCTTCATGAAAGGGAACAGGAAGCAGATAATTTGGTTTTGGTTTTGGTAGGTGCTGCAGGAGGAGGTGAACGAGTTAAAAGCTCAGCCTCCTCGGCCACCTGGTCCAGGAGTGATGCTCTGCTCCTCCCGGCCCTGCAAACCCTCCCGACAGCCTTCCTGGGGGTCATGTCCCTCCCGAGGGCTCGCATCCATCCCTCCTGAGGGGGTTGCATCCCTCCCAAGGGGCTGGATCCCTCCCGAAGGGTCTGCATCCATCCTGAGAGGTTGGATCCATCCTAAGAGGCTGGATCCCTCTTGAGGGGTCGCATCCATCCCTCCCAAGGCGTCACATCCTGCCTCGTGCCGTCTGGAAGAGCCGCAGGGCTGCGAGGGAGCAGTAAGGGCAGCCTTGTCCAGAGGAGACATCTCCTGCAGAGGTTGAGTAATGCCTAACGCATGGCACTCGGACAGAAAGCTTGGGAGATGCCGGGAAGGGGACGTTTCCCATCGCAGGGACTTGCTGTTGGGGTTGCACTGGGTTTAGGAGGGCTGGGGCAGAGCTGAGGAAATGCATGCGACGAGGAGCAAAAAAAAAAAAAAAAAAAAAAAAACCAAACTCTGCAAAACCTATTTTAAGAGCTACCAGCAGTAAGGTCCCTGGGCTCGGGGCTGGCAGCGGCGGCTCTGGCCGGAGCGGTGCCCGTCTCACTGAGCAGCTGACGTGGCCAGGCGCCTGTACATCCCCTGGGTGAAATTCCCCAGCTCCGGCAAGAAGTTGCGCAGGTAGATCTCGTTTTCGTTGCTCAGGGAGCAGTTCTGGGGAAGGAAAGGCATGAATACATTAGAGCTGACAGCAGGATTTGGCAGCTCAGACAGCAGGTAGCCAGGCTACCAGCCCAAGCAGATGGTTTGTTGCCATTGCCTGTGTCTCCCATATAAATATTCTGTAATAACTGAGTTAAGATTTGGGAGGTCGCTGCCCCAGGAGGTTGGGAATTTGTCCTTTGCTCAGGAAAAGCACCTGGCCCCGGTGCCCAGCGGTGTGACCCCCCCAGGGCCACTGGTCGGGGGTGGCGGGGGCTGGTGGGGACATCCAGCCTCTTCCCATGAGGCAGGTTGTCCTGCAGGGCTGTACTGCCCAGGTCTGGCCCCACGCATGGTCACAAACCCCGGCTGGGTCCATCCCCAGGGTCCATCTGGGGAGCTGGGAGCGGAGCGGGGCTGATGTGGGGCAAAGCCAGCACAGGGGGAGCCGGGGGGGGGCTGCAGCTCCTGCTTACCATCTTGCCGTGCAGGCTCTGCAGGTTGACGATGAACGGCTCGTAGTCTTTCTTGCATCTGGTGACTTTGGTGAGCGCCGTGGCAGCCTGGCACAGCAGCTCCTGCTCCGACAGCTGGGAGACACGGTGGGGGAAAAACTTCATTACAACCAAGTAGTTGATTTAAGCTGATGTCACTTATCAAAGTGTCCAAGGCTGGTGGGAGATTCCGCAGCGACTCCCTAAACTGCTTTCATTTTACGGCTGCGATGGCAGCCCCGGTGCGGTGACTGGGACCCTGGGCTCGGGGGGGCCGGGGCGGGCAGAGGCACCGGAGGCATCAAGCTCCGTGCTCGCCCCAGCCACTGGCACTCGAGCAGCTCTTGCTGGGTGACTAATGAAACCACCCCTGCTACGTGGGCTGTGCACCGCGGCCAGGAGGGCGCCGGCTGTGTCTGTGTTTATAACAAATGCGTTTTCCATCTATCTCTCCGCCATCTTTTACCTTTCGATCCGTGAAGGCGACCTGTGCCACTCGGGTGTCATTGCAGGGGACCTGGAGAGGCAACACAAGGTAGAGCTGTCATTATGAGACATTCATTACGAGATCGCTATTATGAGACCATCGTTATGAGGCTGTCCCTGAGGAGCCGCCGGCTGCACCCTCCCCTGGGAAGGAGGACCATGTCCCCATCCCTCTCTATGGGTACATCGCATGGATGTACCCCAGCTGATGCCACCGCCAAGACCTGCCTTTCAGCAAATTTTTTCAAAACAGGCTCCTGGGAAGACAGGCCCTGGGTTTGTACAGCCCTCGCAAGCAGTTTGGGGAGCGCAGGAGGGTCCCTGGGTGCTCAGGGGGTGCCATGGACCAGCACAGAGCAGGGACCCCCTGGCAGCTGACACAGTGCCGGGCCACCATGTCCCCATCACCGAGCTGCCCCAGTCACCCTGACACAGCTCTGCCTGTTGGACAGGGAGGTTGTCTTGTTTCTCAGCATGTTTTTCTGCAATGTGCCCAATGTTGGGTGGAAAAGTTCACCCTGCCCGACCCCAGCAGCCACTTGTACCACCAACTCCAGTGCTGAGCACACAAAGTGTAGGTTGAAATGGGCTGGGGTGCCCAAAGCAGCAAGGAACATCATCATCATCATCATCATCATCATCATCATCATCATCATCACTAACGTTCCTTTGGTCTGTAAGCAAACGCACGCCAGGAGGTGTAGTGGCATTTACCTGCACTCCTGAGTTGAGCCGTTGGATGCGGTGGGTGATCTCTGACAGCTTTAGCTTGGGAGAGGTAGTCATTGGTGGTCTGGAAGAAACAAGCTGGAGCAGGGAGAGGAGAGCGAAAGCAGCCTTCAGCGAGGGGAGCATCCTGCCGCCGCCTTCTGAGTGCTTCCCGTGCCGGCTGGGCTGGCTGGCCAGGGCCTCTCTGCCTCGCTGCTTGGCACAGCACCATTTTTATAGTCTCCATTGACTACCAAATATAGGTGTCTTCCTGTGCTGATCAGGCGTGACAGTGGGAAGTGCCACTCACCCCAAAGAAGGGCATTATGTAATGACAGCGAAGACTTTTCGCCCTTAACCAACATTATCTGCTATTCAGCTACCGTGCAGATTTTAATCACCTAATTGATAGATGAAGCGATACTGGGATGAAAAGTTGAGAATTTCTCTTTGATGTCGGAGGATCTATTTACTATCGAGCGTGTTTGTAATGTGCTGCATGTAGAAAACCATGAACATGTCCATGACTTAACCAAGCCCATTGCAAGGCTCGAGTGAAGTCAAGCCATGATCTTACATGTGGAGAAATACCTGCCGAAGCTTTCCTTGTCTTGTTGGTGCAAAAGACAATGGGTTAAGCAGAAGGACCGGCTCCGGGATGCATGTGGCTGGATGCCTGCTGGGCTCTTGGCTCCTGCCCTGGCTGTCGATGTCTCCTGGGGGACAATATGACCCCAGCGAGTGTCTGGTCGAATTTGGAGTTGTTTCCTCACTGTGTGCCAGAAGCCAGACCAGCCCCACTGTCTAGGTGGGTCTGCGCCTCGGTGCTGCGGCTGCAGCCTGGGGATAGGCATCACCCTCAGGTTAGATATCCAGGAGCTGAAGTGACACAAAAGCAGCTATTGGCTTTTGCACTTGAACATGCCCCTCTGCCACCTGCACAGTGTCCTGCCACTGTCTCAACACCCACCTGCCCCGGGGACACCATCACGGGATGCGGGTGGGAGCACCCCGGTGCCCGGCACTGCTTTCCGGGGCACCCCGACCACTTGCCATCTTTTCCATTGACGTGAAGGACCTCTGCTCCCCACCCCATGGTGGCCCAGGAGACTTTCCAGGACCACAGTGCCCTGTGTCGCAGCTTGGTCATTGCCGGTGGTGACAGCAACACTTCGGAGAAGGAAATGGTGCGCGGTTGCTGTCGCAGAGGAACGGCTGAACCGTGAGTCAGAAAAAAATTCATGCCAAAAACTTTGGCTATAATGGCAAACAGCTCCGGCAAGCTCAGGTAGCCAAAGTCAGATTTGAAAAGACAAGAAAACCTCAAAACTTTTATCAAGATGTTAAACATCTGCAAAGAAACAAAAAAATGCTCTTGCATGTAAAGGAAGAAGTAGCTGAGGGGGTTTTCTGGCGTGTGGGTGTTTGGGTTTTAACTAGGACTTGCTCAGCTCTGTAGCACGTATCCCGCCCTGCAAGGATGGCTCCTGCAGTGCCTGGCTCAGCACGGCGCCTTTCAGCCACACGTGGTGCTGTGCCCATGGGCCATGATGTCCCACACTATCCCATGCTGTCCCACACCGTCCCATGCCATCCCACACTTGTCCCATGCCATTCCACGCCATCCCATGATGTCCCACACCATCCCAGAGGACATCAGAAAATCAACAGAGACTCAAACCCCCGCATCTGTCAGCAGAAGAGCAGACAGGAACCCACAGTTGTTTCCCAACGTGGCTGAACTGTTAGTGGGAATTTTGTGGGGAAAAAAGTTGACTTGCCAAAATGGCTCATTTGTTCCCCAAATTCTGCAATGCCTTTTCCCAGGCGCTGCTGCCAGCACGGGAGAAGCAGCTCGGTGCCAGCAGCACCTCATGGCTCTGCTCATGCCAACACCCAACGCTGCCCCAGACGTCGCTTTATACCTGGTCAGAGGCTTGCAAGTAGTTATAAATTGTTAAATTTATAAACATTTGAACTTCAACCAGCTTGCTTTTTTTTTTTTCCAGTAAAGTTGAGGTGCTGCATAGCCCGAGGAAGCGCTCACCTTCGCATCTCAAACCAGCCCTTTCCCATTTCCCTGCGTTCTTTTTGGACGGGAAGATCTATCAGCACAGTGGCAGGACTGGGCTGCAGCACTCCAGGTTCATTGCCTGTATTAGCCTGAAAAAATTGGTTTTCCTGGAAAAAAAGATGGTGATGGTTCCCAATCATTTAATTCCCTGCAAAATCAAAAGGCTGGGTCAGAGCCAGATGGGAGCCTGGAATTTTCGCACCACAGGGACTGGGAGGAAGGTCAGGAGCTGGTGTGTGTCCAGGGCAGTGTCCGTGTGTCCCAAACTCGGTGTCCCCGGGTCCCTTGAGCTGAGCTGAAGGGCGGAATGCCGGAGCAGGATGCACTGTGGCCCCAGGGAAGGTGCCCTGTGCCCTGGCACAGTGGTCCCAGGGGAACTGCGGGACTCCGGGGGGGTGGGAGCCTTTGGCTGGGAACACCCTGCATCTGCAAACCCTGCGAGGAGAGCGTGTGTCACCTCCCCCAAAGGCAGATAAAATCATTCCCCCAAACTATTGATATGGTAAAGACAACCTGATGATGGGAAAAGCTGACATGTATCAATTTGGCTCGTGTGGGTGGCAAATGATAGCTAGAATGCGGAGCCCAGTTCTGAGAAACGGCGTCGAGCTGGGGGCTCGGGTGGGAGGCAGCACGGGAGAGGGGCTTGCAGCCCTTCGGGAGCGTCATTGGCCTGAAGGGAACCGAAAAAGCTCCTTCAGAGCATCTTCGGCCGCTCTGAGCACTAAACTCAGTGGTGATTGTGAAGTAATAAGGGAAATTTCTGCCTGTGCACCACCCCCGGGGCTGAGCCGGGCGCTACCGGCCGAGCGGCCCTTCCCTAAGGATGAGGGTGCATGGGCTGGGACACCACGTCCCCGCGCCTGCTGCTGCCGGCTGGGGTAGACGCAGAACCCCAGGGGTGTGACCCCGGCCTCCTCACAAAAGAGCCAGTTTTGCTTCCAGCTGTGGCCAGAGGTAGAACGCAGGAGGGTCCCGGGGGTCCTGCAGCTGGTGGGGGCGGTGCGGGGCGCCCACGCTCTTATGCCTGATTTAAGCCACCCCAAATTGGTCCCCGATCAGTTCAGAAAAATAATGCAAGTGGTTGATTTAGGTGTTGCAATTTTCCCCATCAGGCTCCTCTTGCCGCCATGTGCAGGAGAGGCCGGGCAGGGGAAGGTGCACACTGGGCTTGGCGCCAGTTGGACCTTTCTGTAGCTGCATCTCTGGGTGATAACACCAGAAAGCAGAGGAACCACCTGAAGAGACCCTCAGTGCAACCGAAACCAGAAATTTTGCTTTGTTCTGTGCCCAAAGCCATGGGGTTTTTTTTCTCTTTTTCCTTTTTTTTTTCCTATCAGCGAAGCCAAGGTTGGTTGCCCACAGTCATCACACACAAATGAAGAGCAGGGGGACAGGCTGGAGCTGTGGCCACCACCAGCACGGGACGGCATCAGTGGGCACTGGTGGAATCCATGGGAGTCAATGGTAAGAAAGAGGCATGGCTGGTGGCTAAGTCAGATTTACAGGGGCTACAGGTCCCAGTGGCAGAGTCCCCTTCTCTTTCCCAGCTCTGCAGGAAATGGAGGAACGGCGGTCCATAGTTCTAGATGGGCTGAATTCGTACCTTTCCAGTGAAACAGGCGGCAGCTTTGTCTCAGCACTGGGCAGTCGCAGCAGGAGGAGCGGGAAGAGTTTCCCGCCCAGCTGCCTTTGGCCATTCCTGGCCCAGGGTGGGGACAGCACCCCGACACCCCGGAGGAATTGAAAAGACAGGTGGAAGCGGTGCTGAGGGACACGGTTCAGTGGTGGGCTTGGCAGTGTTAGGCTGATGGTTCGAGTGGATGATCTGAAAGGTCCCTTCCAACCGAGACGACTCTATGATTGTCCTGGGCGATGCCCAGGGCCCGGCTGCCCGTCCTCCTCCGGCAGGGCCCTGCACGCCTCTTCCTGGCTCTCTGGGCACGGGTGAGCGGCCGCACCACCTCCCGCCTCCGTGTCAGCAGCCATGGCCCCCCCCGGCTGCCCCGAGCCGCAGGCTTTGTGGAGGGACAGGGCGGGATGGTGTAATTAAGAAACAATGTCAGAACTCATAAGGTCGAGCGGATGCTGTAATTGAAGTGATACAAACAACGGTGGGTGTCTTCTATCATTTCTGAGGGCCTGACTTTGGACAACCCTACTGACCATTTTCTGTTTCCAACACAGTTCCAGCCTTACCTCCTGTGAAATCCTCATGGAGAAGCCACGACACTTTTCTCCAAGCCGTTTGCTGGTGTGTGCTGTTCCTTACTTTCAGAAGATGGGGGAGAAGTTAAAGAAAACATTTTATAACATGAAAAAAACACCCAAATGTGGGTCACCATATAATGTCTAGCATCAGCACATGCAATATCTCTTGAATCAGTGGTTGAGTTTACAAACTGTGAGTGTTTCAGACCCTGAGCTGGGATGGCACTGCAGCCTGGTGCAGCTGGAGGCAAAGGTGAGCTACAGCTACAGCAGTTTCTGGGGTTTTTTCCTGCATAAATCAAATTACACAGAGTAGGATGAAGCCGGATGAAGGAGAACTTGCAAATTGCATCATATTTCCCGAAGGTGTAAACCTGCAGCGAGTAGAGAGTAAGTGCTGGCTCCTGGCAGCTCGCCCCAGGGGCGTTGTAAACAAACCGTCATACTGAAATAGATTAGAAATGATATTTACTGTGACATTTAAATGCTAACAAAGTTACAAGGAGACATTAAATGATTAAGCTTTTGAAAGCATCATCTTTATTTATTGCTTTGGTTTGTGGTGTTTGTTTATAGATAATCACATCTGATTGGATCGGTTTGTTTTTTTTTAATTTTTAGGGCATACAAAAGCTCTTTGCCTAAAAAGTAGCATGCAGTAGCGAAACTGGACCTCCCCAGCTAGGAACTTTATGGAACTGGCGTTCCTGGAAGTACCAAGTTACAGGCTGTGTAAGTCCCTTTGTTACTTCGGGCAGGTCAGAAAGCCGTTTTGGTTGCAAAAAAAAAAAAAAAAAGAAATTAAAAAGTCATCTCTGAAGTTGATCACTCTGGGCCAAGCAGCTTTTGCAGCAGTCTGTAAGCAGAGAGCGCGGTACCGTGATACGTAATCATAGTGACGGAAGCACCAGAACGCTGAAGTATTGGTTTCCCACTGCTAATATTAATTCCACTTAGAAGACTCTTCAGATAAGGATGCCTTTAAGGCCATTTTTTTTCTAGTGAGAGTAGTTGCCACCTCGCCTACTAAGTGCAGATAAACTGAAAATAAGTTTTGTTACTGAAGAAATCAATGATGTGTGTGGAGCTGGGAGGAAAGTCATTTGCTTGAGCGGCGCATGCTGGAGCCCTCAGTCTGCTGCAGGTTCCTGGCTCCAAAAGCGTTTGCCAGGGCTGAGGCTGCAGCCAGACAAATCCCTGGAAAGGGATTCATACCCAAGTGCCCTTTCCCAGGCTCCCAGCATTTGCTTGGGAGGTACCTGGTGCTCTCAGAGGGGTGCTGGGTGCCTGCTTGGCTATGAAACCACCATCCCAGGCTACTGCCTGATTCTTGGCTCCTGAACCCGCTGCGATCACACTGAGAGTTCTGTGAAAGCATTTAAAATTACTTCTAGGTCATCACCGCATCCTGGGCTGCATCCCCAGCAGCGTGGGCAGCAGGGCGAGGGGGGGATTCTGCCCCTCTGCTCCGCTCTGGGGAGACCCCCCTGCAGTGCTGCCTCCAGCTCTGGGGCACCAACAGCAGAAGGACACGGAGCTGTTGGAGCGGGGCCAGAGGAGGCCCCGGAGATGCTGGGAGGGCCGGAGCCCCTCTGCTGTGAGGACAGGCTGAGAGAGCTGGGGGGGTTCAGCCTGGAGAAGAGAAGGCTCCGGGGAGACCTTGGAGCCCCTTCCAGTCCCTCAAGGGGCTCCAGGAAAGCTGGGGAGGGACTCTGGAGCAGGAAGGGGAGCCATGGGACAAGGGGGAACGGTTTTAAACAAAAAGAGTGGAGATTTAGATGAGATCTCAGGAAGAAATTGTTTGCTGTGAGGGTGGTGAGCCTATGGCCCAGGTTGCCCAGAGAAGCTGTGGCTGCCCCATCCCTGGAGGGGTTCAAGGTCAGGTTGGACGGGGCTTGGAGCAACCTGGTGTGGTGGGAGGTGTCCCTGCCCAGGGCAGGGGGTGGCACTAGACGGCCTTTAAAGGTCCCTTCCAACCCAAACCATTCTATGATTCCACGATTCTATAATTTTTTGTTCTTAAATCATGGCATACCTGAGTGTCTGCCCGTGGCTGTGCCTTCCTTGTGAAGGTGTGTCCGTGCATCGCTGGGTAGAGGATGGCTGCTGCAGAGCCGCTCTCCTGCGCTGGTGTTCCTCTGCTGGAAATCCACCACAGCTCTGACCAAAATGACAAGCGGAGAGCCCGTTTCTGCACTGCTGTCACCTGCCCAATGAGTCACCACAATAAATTTGTGTCTCACTTACCTTGAAATATCTTTGCTTGGTTCTGTACTATAGACAGTGTGAACTTTGTGTTGCATCACGTATGTCAGCAAGGGCAACAACATTTTCCCTGATATTCTGCTCCGCTCACCACCCTCACCCTCAGCCCTCTACCCGCAGGAGAAGGCTGGTGAGGAGGCTGGGACCGCAGGCAGGAAGCCGTGGCGGAGCAGGGATGCCCCTGACGTGGGGCTGGGGGCGGCTGACTGCGCCTACTGGCAGCGACGCTTCCTCTGGGTGCCACAGGAGAGGCAGCAGAGAAGCTCCTCCACCGGTCCCAGCGAGGACCACCACTCGCCTCGCTCTCCCTGAGGTGCCCACAAGCAGCAGATCATGGAATTCTTTAAAGTTCCTCCTACACTTCATTCACATGAGCATATTTTTTTGTTTTCCTGGCCCCGTATCAAAACCACAGGGCTGGTGGCATCTCTTTCCCCCGCTGTTAGCTACAGAGGAGCCTATGGATTATTCAGATGAAAGGTGTGAAAAAAAACAATAGTTACATGGATGAATTTTTGTCATTTTAACACTGACACTTGATACAGGACAAGTTAGTTTCCCACCACATTTTCTGTATTTCTTCCAAATTCTGGCAAAAAGTTTAATCCCCAGAATACGGGTGTGAGGCTAAACTTTGTAGGTGAGGAACAGAGAAGGGCTGATTTAGGCAAAAATCCACCAAAACTACTTTATAGAGGAATTGCGAATCACAGCTTTAACTTGGGTGAAAAAAAAAAAGCACAGAATTCACAAAGGTTGGGGAGTTGCTTCTGAAGACAATGTAATTCTTCATGAGTTGGGATGTATGTGTCATGCTAACATAAACAGGTAGTACAGGAACATTTGAAAATTCAAAGACTTTTTTTTTTTTTCTGTTGATTATATCTTAAAGAAAATTCCCCTTCAGGAAGTAGTACTAGACTCAGTGAAGCTTCTTATTTAAAACTGCAAACGTAATGCATGTTAGTAGCATTTTCCTTTGCCTTCCCTCCCGCCCCCCCACCAAGTTTGGTGTTAATTGCTTTTTCAGGGGGATTGGTGAAAGAGCATAATTGCTAGGAAGTCCCATTCATTCACTTATCTCTGAGTGGTTTCCCAATGGCTGGGGCCACCCTGACTCTAGTGACTTGCAGTTTCAGAATACTCAGGTGGAAATAATCCTTAGTTCAAGTGCTCAGTTTCTGGTGTTACCCTTGAAGGCACCAGCTGCCAAGTCTACTTGACCCTCTGGCCACACAGAAGGATGAAAAACACTGAGATGAAGAACGCAACCCAGGGTACTGTTGGGTTTTGTCTTTTCTGGTGCAGGTGTTGACTACACCCTTTGGCAGGTGAGATGGTTTAAGGTGCGGGGCTCAGCAGAGGCCCCGTGGGCTGACAGGGCCACGCGTCACCGTCCCCTCGGGCCAAGGCCCTGGGGCTGCCTCTGTCCGTGGTGCTTAACTGTCCCCAGGCCCTGGTGGCACCCACCAGCTGCAGCCGCACTCCAGACCCTGTCCTCACCCCCTTCAGCCCCGGGAAATGTGCAAAAAAGGGATTCCTGCATCCTGAAGCGTGGGGAAGGCAGTGTGCAACATTCTCACGCTCAATCCCCTATTTACCAAAGGCAAATGTCCTGATGTTACTGTGATCAACATTTTTCTTCACAGTGGTTTAAAGATTCTTCCTCTGACATTGAGCTTTGGTCATACGCTGTCTGCTAAGGAGGTTCAGCCAATCACTGCTATCTGCAAGGATTTAAAAAGCTGTAGATGCAGCTTCTGCTTGTGGACTTGCACCCGGTACCCAGAGATCAAGGTAGAGGAGGTGCCCCCTTACCCAGTTATGAAGAAACAGAGACCCAGAAATCATATCCCCCAGGGCTCGCGTGGCTTCAGAGGCAGCAAGGCATGTTGCTGAGGAACCCTCTGAAATCTCAGGACTTGTGATGATTAGGTCCTTTGCATTTTGAAGCGTGCCAGCGCTGTTGGCTTTCCGTTGTTAGTCTGAGTTTTAGGTTGTCCTTGGCCTGTGCTCTGCAGGGCCGTCGGGTGTTGCTGTACCAAGCAAAACAGCTTCTGGAAGAACTCTGAATGGTGCAGATGAAGGTCAGCATTCACACAAATTAACTCTCTAAGGCATTTTTGTATCATTTTCACAGAACTTGACTGTATCTCATCAAGAATCAGAATATGACATAACTCTCATAAATGTCACCATCTTAAAGCAGCAGAAAGGTAAATGACCCTAAAGCAAAGAGAATATGGCTAGAATATGCTTCTGGCATCCATTCACTTACTCACCTTGTAATTTCTGTTATTCTGAAGAAAGCTGCTATACTTTGTGAAGCCTGAGCAACTTATCTTGTAGAAGAAGTAATGAAAGTTCTGTTTGAAGCCTGTGAATTTTGTGTAGACTGGGCAGGTAGCTATGAACATGCCTTGACTAGAGACACAAATCAATGGTGAACTCACCCTAACGCACTGATGGAGAGCAAGCCTTCTTCTATTGACAGAGCTGCAGATGTTCCAAAGAACCAGCATCTGGATCTCCGCACCACAACATACACAAAGAACACCACAACTTTATTTTCACTTTCAAAGCGTAAAATACATCTAAAAGTTAACTGCGTTGTATTCATTTAAATTCTTGCAAATCATAGAGATGCTTCAACCCAGGCACAGAAATATGTAGGAAGATACAAAGTTTTAAAAGTCTAATAGTTCCAGACTCTAGCTAAAATTGTCAGAAATGATATGAAGGAACTAGATTTTCAGATGCCTTCATTTGAGTTCTATCAAGTTCAGCAGCTAAGCCAGTCTGTAATATGTAATTACTAGAAATTCTAATGAACATATGAGCCCAGGGAGCTGACACTGCATTTCATGATCTCAGAGCACTGGTCAATGTTCTTCTTTATCCTGTAGAATGTTTCCACATATTCAGAACGGCCCAGAAGTTCAACAAAATCTTCATCATGAGTTATCACCAGAAGCTGAAAGTTACGCTGTTGTGAGCGGCTTTTTATTATCCTACAAAGAGATATCATTTAGTGTATGTTTATCTAAATCACATTCTAGTTTTAGAGAACCCGTAAATACATAGTACAAAAATATGTAATTATTGGTAATGAATGATATGAACTGTCAAGCAAACTAATGCTGATTAGCAACTCTTTTTACCTACATAAAAAAAATCCCAAATTATTTAAGAAATATTCTTCCTCTTCCAGACAAAGGATAGGAAATCTAAAGCTACTGCTCTGTATGCATATTTACAGCTGCCAACAAAGAAATGCCAGCTTGAAATATAATTCACTTCTGCCAATTACTATTAATATTTGAAAAATATCCATCTTTAAGCTTCAGAAGAAGAGATCACTTACTCCACCAGGGCATGTGCAAGGGACTCTATGTTTTCTCGATCAAGATTGGTAGTAGGCTCATCTAGTGCCAATATACCACAGTTGAGACAGAACGTTTCTGCTAGAGCAAGACGAATAATGAGAGAAGCAAGCACCTATGGGGAAAAAAAAAAACAAACAAAAAAAACCCCCACATGACCAAAATCTCACTTTTCAAAGTGTTTATGGAGGAACTGTATGTAACATGCTGTTTCAATGCCATTACAAACCATGACTGAAGTTTACAGTAAACTACTGATAGTTCACAAAATGACAATAACTAATTAATGACTGAAAAACTACATTAAGTCTTCAAGTTTGAACTGAAAGATCCATTCTACAAAGTACTCTTGGGAAAATATCAGAGAAGTCAAATACTCAATAATTCAGGAGATACTGGAAGTAAGGCTTCCAATCCGAGGTAAAGGTACTACGACCTTGCTGCCTGCATCACCCCTACACTCTGCATCACCCCTACACCCCAAGCCCCCTGCCCCACTGCAGCCGGGATGGTGGAAATCTGTATGCATATCACTAAGTTTGATTAGCTGAACTCCTGACTACTTCCTAAAACCGAAGACAGTAGAATTGACCACCTTACATGTTAGTTTTGTGTTAACATGCCTAATATTATTAGATCTCCTGAACTAGTGAAAATGACAGAACACTTGATGGAAACTGCTGCCAAAAATACTTTCCAATTATCACAACTGCTGGCATCACAGTTCACGATCAAAGAATTCTCAGAATATAGGCTAAGAAACTGTGAACAAGTTTCACTCTCATTTACATAGGACTCTAACGTAACATCCTAGACTACTTCAGGAGAGGACACATTTTTTGCCTGTACTGCTGTTTTATAAGATCTGGATTTCCCCCCAAATCAGTATGGAGTTTTCAGAACCAAGTGCACATCCACACTCAGGTGGGAATTTATTTGAGAACATTTTTTATATTCAAGCAACAATACAATACTCATCTTCTCACAAACTATCCTTTCATGATTCTATTGCTGTATGTGCTTAAAAATATTGTGTCTCGTTTTGTTCCATTCCTTGATTTCATTTTCTACTACTGTCTGTACCATCTAGTCGCTGAAAAGGCCTGTCTGCCAATGAATCTCTGCTGGAGTAAACAACAACAGTGGGAATTGCTACTCTGCAGGTAAGGAAGTAGGGAGTTTGTTACTTCAAATAATGGCAATTCTTCCTCAACGCTGAAGAGATCGAAATCTGTTGGCATCACAACCCTTTCAGCTACTGCAGAGGAAAGGGGGCTAGAAAGCTCCAGCTCCCACTGCAGAAGAGGAAGAAGAATGTGCCTCCCTCATATAGCTGCAGTGTCCTCGGGCTAGGCTGGCACCGGCACCTTGCAGAGAGCCTCAAATGCAATTTAAATGTTGGGGAGAGCAATCCAGGTCTTCTATTTACTGTGCAGCAGGCACAAAGGATGGGCAGAAAGTGTTCCAGCAGGGAAGAAGTAAGAGCAGCTCTGGCTGCATTTTTGTCCCTTTCTGCTATCTCTGCATTTAGGAAGATTGCTTCTTCTGGTGGAAATGATTCATCTAAGGAAGAGGCAGAGTTTCCTGCTGTAATACTGCAGGTAGCTTTGGTTGCCGAAGCTGCATAACCAATGTGCTAAGTGTCAAATGGCTACAAGTATTATGTTTTTTCCATAGCTCAGCTTTTTAAAAAAAATATTAAAAAATTTAAAGAACAGTACAGATAGTGATTTTGGAGGCAGATGAACAAGGCTGGTTCTTTTCTCTTGCTGAGGAATATTTTAGATGCTCTGTCATAACATAACAGACAGGCGGAAACAACTCTGGAGTCCCAACATGAAACAGGCTATGATGAACTGCTGATCACTGGTACTGTCAAGGCCGTGTGGTATCAGGCCACTTGGCCAGTGTGCGTTATTCAAGTACCGAGATGGCTGAGCAGCCAGACTGCAGAGCTGATCGTTGACACAGACAGGACAGCACCAAATGCAACGCCTGAAAGTATGGCATTGTATGGTGTTTGGTGACACGAACCGAAAGGTCACAATCAGCAGCAGGGGAGAGTAGCATAACTTGGAGAAAAAGAAACCTTATCATACTTAGAGGTAGATGCAGTTGTGAAAAGAAGACCAAGGGCCAGCCCTCAAGAAGGAAAAAATACAGGAGCAAAGCAATAGACCTAATGGTACGGGAACCTTAGTGGTAACTAGCAAGAGACTGGGAGGACTGGAACTTGAGGAGAGGGGGAAGTTGAACCCTTCCCTCCTGCAGGGACTCAGACCAGTCCCCAGCTGAAGCAACAGATTTTGGCACCCCAGAATAGGGTTCAGATGTTCAAAATCATATATTGCATACTGTCAGCAAAATCCAGATACAGTGAAGGAAAGTTATACAAGAATTGTAAATTAGAGTTGGAGCCACCTGTTCTTCACCATCACTTCAGAACGTGTTACTGCTCTCTTGCATTCACTCGAGTCAGTTTTCAGAATTCTCTTTCCTGTGTACTAAAAATAAAATGCTATTACCTTTTGTCCAGCACTACACCTTCCTCGCATATCCAGTGCTGTATCTCCCTTTATCATTACCACTCTATAATTGTAACTTCTTCTTTTATCAGAGGCTGAGACATTCTCATCTGCATCAGAACGAATTTCTATATATTCAATATCTGAAAATGGGAAGGAGATGGTTTTTACACTATCTTCAAAAATATCACAGGATTAAACAGAGTTGAAAGATATAATACACAGTAACCACAAAAATTCTATTCAGAACTCCCACTAATACATACATCTTTGAAATTAATTTTTCCAAAATTGAAGAAATGAACTTGTGCAGTTCCCCTGTCTCAAGGAAACCTTAACTTTGGAAAATATCGAAAAGGGAAAATTACCTGTATTTATCCTGTAACTAACTACATAATCTGTAATAAAAGGGAGGTTACAGGGGTGACCAACAGATGCAGCCTTTAGAATGAAACTAACTATTTTCAGACCCCGGTTTTTCAGTATTTTGAACAAACACTTTTCAGTATGCTGTGCTCTGTCTTAAATGAATACGTGTGAACAAAAATAAAAAATACATACCTTGTCCTCTGTAGGTGCTTCGCCAAAGGTCACGAATTATTTTGTTGATTTCTTCCATCTTCATGCTATGAAATGTCATTATTGCTCTAACGAGAAAGAGAACAAAAAGTGTAAATTGTTACAGTTGCAGTCACAGACTTCTATGGACTACAGGACCCCTAAGGCAGTCGGCAGCTCCCTTTCCATTCCCTAAATATGTTTACTAAAAATGTAATAAATACTAGTTCTTTTTGAATGCAGAAGTATCTAAAGACTAACCACAGTCTACTGCCTAAATAATTCTACTCTCACAAAGAGCTCAGTCTCAAGAAGTAGGAGAGTAATGAAGACAAAAGGATTGGCAGTCAGTCACTCAGAGAGCAAGTTTACCTGACTTTTTAAGAGATTTTAATTTCTGCATGAGGTATATTTTCAGGCTGACACCAAGAAGACAAATCTGATGTTAAGTCTTCCAAAACAACAGTAGTGTTACTCATTGGCACGGTCCCCCAACAATGCAAATAATTGGGTCTCAGAAGGAAAGGAGAGCCTGTGAAGTTTCCTCAGAGCAGAGAATTCTGTATCGAGAATATAATTACGCTAACAGATGTTGTGACTAGAGCTACCTTCCTCTTCAGCAGCAAAAGTAACACAGGATGTCATTAATAGTCTTCAATTTAATTTCTCTGGTTAATGTATCAACAGGACTTCAGTTCAATAATAGACGATTCCTTATGAAAGCACTCAAGAAAGGACAGGATGCTACATTTCTAACTTGACTTTTTAAAGAAAAAGTGCTCTGTAATGAAAAAAAAAATGCTTGCTCAATTTATGCCAATGTCTTCTTTCAAAAAAAAAAAAACATGGTGGAATGTATTTCTGTAATGGACTCTTACATACACTTTTCCTACTTCCTCACTTACAGGAATTATTTCCACGTGTTCTGGGGAATACTGAAGTATCAACTCTAATAGGAATTGTTAAGTCTGAAGAAAGAAGACATTGCTTTCGATTATTCACTCAATTAAACACAAGAATGCATTCCTCATCAATATTTATCAAAAACTTCTGAATATTAAGTCAATAAAGATCAACTGATAGCACAAACACCCAAAATGTTGGTTTTCCCAGCTACAGATAGTTTTCAATCTCTGACCATTAACATTTCGTCTCACCGATTTTTCAGATGATTACCAATAAGTGATGCTTATCTATTTTTCTTGAAATTACAAGACAGATTTCCTGTTTTGCCTTAAATAGAAACAATAGACGATCTGATACCATACAAAAAGATTCTGAATTCTAAAAGGGAAATTCTTGGAGTGCATTTCCATTTAAGCTGAAAGGAAGAATCATACATGCTCTGAACAATTTCCATCTTCAGAAAATAAATTTTGGATTATCTTACATTCTAATATGAGAGATATTTACTTTATCGTTAATACTGCTTAACACAGGGTTCCTCTAGACCCCTGTGTTTAATAACCATTGAAACCTGTCTTCTCAACTTGGAAAATTCTCATCTACTTAGTTTCTCTTCTTGACCATTATGCTGTACCTTCAACCATGTTACTGCTCTCCTGTGCTCCTTTTCCCTGCACTACCAGACCCTTTTTAATACAGGGGACCAAAATTCCATACTATATTCAAGACATGGGTGTATTGGGAATTCATACAGTGGCCAAAATGTTTCTCTTTCTTTCTCTTATTTATTCCTAATATTCAGTTTATCTTTCTGTCACTGAGCACCAGTTTTGTATTTCCTGAAACACATGCACTGATCCTTCACCATTGTCCATCAAGTTGCAACAGCTCACTGCAATTCCATCGTTATAATTGAACTTACAGGGTTTTTTAGGGAGCCATAGTTTTACTTTGCGTTTGTTTACAAATTTTGAGACACTATTTTTGGCCAGTCAGTCCAAGGCTAGAATACAAGCTTCCAGAGGAAGCAGAAACAATCACAAATTTCACTACAGTTTCCATCAAATGCAAGACATGCTTCTTTTGATCTTGCCTTCTCTAATGTAAACACAAACCCACCCACACTGGAAAAGGGGAAAAAACATCTCTATATTGTAATATTCTTTAACGAAAACACAATTGTTTGCCTGAAAAGATGATCATGGGAAAGATGTAGTTTACCTGGCATGTTGAAGTATGACCAAAAGATACTAAAACATACTGCTGTAGAAAAGAAACTAGTATGAGAGACTACGCAAGAAAGATCCAGTTCAATAATGAAGGATTTCAACACAGATTTCACCTTTCCTAAACTCGTACTGAGGAGTTTATATATTTTGAGAGAACATGTGAGACGGACTTTTAAGAAACACATTCTCCCACTGTGTATCCTGTAATACTTTCCTAAAAAAAAAAAAAAAGGCACAAAACCAAAAAATCCCACCAACAATTACCGTAAGAAAGGAAAACCATTAGCAATTTTGGGAGACACACTTACAAAAGCTTCCTAAAAATGCTTTCAAGTGGAAAAAAAATGCTAGAGAGGAAAAAGATCAGAGGAACAGCCTATGGCTCCGCTGGCTCTTTCATGTTTTCACATGAAAAACAAAATTGAATGTGTTTATTGTCTGGACCACCACAGGCAAGACAGCAAAAGATTATTTCACACCAAGAATTCATCACAGAATGCAGAGGTGGGTGGTATGTTGGGTTCATTCACTATTGTCTCTCAACTTGAATTGTTGCATTGCAAATATGAGTCCTAACACAAACAACCATAACTCAGATAGTCCTACAGAGAATTGTGAATAAAATTATAAAGATCACTGGACTTATCTATGACTATATTAAACTCCAGTTACAACCACCAATGCATTTACTGTATGCACATTATATACATTAACTTACAAATTTCCTACATCCTACCAATCCTGTGCATTTTGTAGCATATTTTCATTAATTTACTTTAAAAGGTGTACCATGTTATGTTATCTTAACATTTAAATGTCTGATTTTATAAAGAGAAATAATTATATATCTCAAAAAATTATATCAATTTACTATTTAAGTTACACCCAGAAGTCTGAAATTGAAAGCTGCTTTTGCATCGAAGTTTTCAATAGTAATAAAGCCTAAAACATTCAAGAATTACCCTCATATACTTACTTATCAAGAGCCTTGTAATAAAGATCCAGATCTTTGTTTGCTAGTTCTGTTGTTCTCATAATAATCATCATCTCCCTATATTTTTCCTCTGCATCTTTGAATTGTGGCTCTCGAAGTTCCTTTTTAAACCGAACAATCTCTTCCTCAAATCCACGTTGTCGGCCAAGTGCAACATGATGGTTTCTTTTCAGAGAGTCTATCTTCTCCTCTAAATGCTTCTGTTCACTGAAACCATAGTTGATATAGAAGTCTTTTGTATTTAGTGTTTCACAATCAGGGTTCTAATTTTAAATTTATATGAGACAGTAGCTCATTATATTGTATCTATAAAGTCTGTAACAGTTAAAATTATAGTATTAATGTCACTGAAATTAAGACATTGAAATAAAAATATTTTTAAGTTTGTTAAGAACACATACAAATCACTACTCTGAGTGGGAGAAGCAACTTACCAAGTCTGAGGGCCAAAGTGCTATATGCAGAAACATATAAAATAATTATTTCATAGGTGGAATTAAATTAGGATACTGTGCAAAATAAGAATTAATTGGGTAACCTCTAGAAAGCTAAATAAAGGATTCACACATAAGAACCAGCATTGGGTTAATTCCTTTTCAAAGGTGTTTATTATCTAAGGAATTAATATTAGACCACTGAACTAAACACAGCATTTGCTGCTGAGACCTAAGTGAGCAGACTGAAAGTGAAAACTAAATATTCTTATCCAGAGACATGAATTATTTTGTAAATGTGGATTTAACTGTGGAACTCACTAAAAAAAAAAATAAATGCATTAGACTGGAACAGGCACATGCACATGGCCATGTCCTGGTTTCAGCTGGGACAGAGTTAATTTTCTTCCGAGTAGCTGCTGTGTTTTGGATATGTATTTCTAGCTAGAAGCACTACATAACTTCACTGAGTCATTGACGTTGTCATTCTGGGGATATTATGCAAACATGAGTTTGAAGGAGGAAGAGTTCTACCTGAATGGGTAGAAAGGTGGACCAGGAAACACGCTGAAATACAGTGAATAGTACCTTCAGATATTCAGTGAATTCTTGTGCAAAACATGGCATTCTGTTTTGAAGGTGCTTACTTTTTCAATTGTGGGACTTTCATTTCTCCCATCTCCTTCACCAGGTGTTTTATATTGTCTTCAACCTCTTTTAGCTCTTCATTCCGCTTCCTCAAAGTAAGATTATCCTCTAGCCACCTCTGCTGTATCTATCTCCACAGAAAACAAGAAGTGGTATAAAGTTTCAGTACACTGATTCTCAATTACAAAGTATGAGCGCTGCACAACTCTGAAACATGCTGCAAGCATAAAATAATTAACAACAGAAATTATGACAGGGAGAACTTATCTGGTGCTAGAAATAGGGTATAATGGAAATCAGCAGTATTATTTCATATATCCATCTGAAACAATACAGTATTATTACAGGCAAACACAAGAGCGATCTTGTGTGCAAATATTAATCAATGTTTCAAACTCAGAAAATAATTTAGGATGAGATTTAACGAAGTCCCCCATCTCAGTTCTACAAAGTTAGATATTAAGTGGTAGGGTAGAATGGGGAAAGACATCTTTCCTATAAAGAGTGTAAACAATATTTGAAATATATACAGAAGAATTTAAAGTACATGACAAAATCTGGAGTAACTAGCAACTTTTGGTACCTGCGATTTGGTACCTTATTTCAGAAGGCAGGTATTCTCCACACAAAGATAATTTTGCAAACGCTGGCTACATCCCAACAGACTTAACCTTTTTGGAAATACCACAAAACGATAATTATAGACAAAAGTTTTTTAAAATGCAAAATCTACTTTTGCATATAAAAATATCAAGACGTTTTTCAGCCTAATACATGTATAGCAGCTATTCTGACTAACAACTGATTAAGTAAATCAGGAGACAAACTTTGCAATGCTACAGACCTAGGCAGACTTAAACCAAAACCAGAAATTATTTCAACTATGCAAAATATACTTTACTGTAAAACAACACATCTACCTTCTGAGTGTCAATATCTTGTCGAATCATTTCCATCTCTTTACTTATCTTTTCCTTCTGTTTCTCACAGGTAGCTAGCTGAGAATTTACTTCATCAAGTTCAGACTCCTTTTGCTAAAGAAATAAAACAGTACACGATTTAAACCCAAGAGCACTTTTAATGTCAACTTTTTATTGACTGGTTTTTAGGTTACCTTTTTATAGTCTTCTTTTCCTTGTTGAATATAGTTTTCAATTTCTTTCATGTACTTGTTTATATCCTTAACTTTCTCTTCTATGCCATTTATCTGCAGGGAAAATATTTCAAATGAACAGTCTTATGCCCAAGAAGTGATACACTCTGCATCAAAGATTAGATACTGGATAACACTACTGTCAAAGTACAATTACTTATCATAAATACTTCAGCTTTTGAAATCCAGATGCTTTGGAAAACATTTTCACAGTAATAAGGAGCAAGTGGTAAATCACTCATTTGTGCTTATACAAGAGGGCCACTTCACCCAAGAAAAACAGGTTTGTCTCTTGGCAAAGACAGGTTATATACATCCTGGCTATTTCTCTTAGATCTATTGGGAACTGCTTTTAGTACCACTGGTCACTAAATATTGCCAAATGTCCCCAAAAGCCTTTTGACAAAGCTGCCAAAGGTTAATTACAATTGAGTTCATCTCCTGACTTGGTTACGCTCCTTTTCTTCCCTAAAAGTTGCACCAATCTAGAGCATTTGCTGAAGTCACTGCTGTTTCCTCAAAGCGAACTCATCATTGTGGCTTCCATCCATGCCTGAAAAACAATATATAATCCTATCTCCCAGCTACGCCAAAAGCAAACAGACCTTCTCTTGTGTTTCCTTATTACTTGCAGTCCTTTTATTCATTAGATCCTCCTTCTCCTCCTGCAGTTTTTCTAAAGTTGCATCCAAAGGAAACACCTGTTCTTTTGCTTCCTGAAAAGCAGTTGGAGAAAGTCCTTTTTATTCTCTCATTCCATTAAAGATCAACAAGTTCTCAAGTGGTAAAAAAAGAGCCATGTTGTTACTTCTTTTTTTGGGGGTGTGTTAAAAAAAAAAAAAGATGTGACAATATGTATTAATAAAGTTCTGGAAATTCCTAAAGATATGCAATAGCAGAACAAACATTTAAAAATACACCTTATTTGCTAGGATTACAGACAATGTTAAACATAAAATATTTTTTTTTCAGGACAACAAAGCTAAAGGTTAACAATTAACAGTATTTCCTACCTTGATCTCCCTGCATAAGGACTGAACCTCAGTGGTTAATTCCACTGTTTGTTCCTCCAGCTGTTGTCGACGCTGCATGCTGCTGGCAATCTGAAGTTTCTCCGCTTTAAGCTCATTAACTGTACTCTTTAGCTGCTGAATCTGATTTTGCTGGTCTTGCTTGAGTTTTTGATTTAACTCAATTTTACCAGTAACTGTGGTTGAAAACAAACACAGAGTGAAAGAGTCAATCTATTACTAAGAACATTTGTCTTCCTTATGAAAATTTAACTCTAACTTATGCTAGTATGACCCCAAAAAATCAAAACAATGCTTAGAATACAGTTATTTCAGAATGTAAAATAAGTAAAGTTTACATTTTAATGGCAGCAAGTTTAGAACATTATTTTCAATATAAAAATGAAATACCAGCTTTGTATGACTTACCTGTATCCCACAAGTGTTTTTTCTCTTGTTTTTCATGGCTTACTTGTAGAACAGTTCTACTTAAGTCAACCCCTAGCAGCTTAGCCTCCTGCTGAGCAATTTTTCGTTCAACATCCCTAATATCAGTCTGAAAGTATGAGGAAAAGTACTTTTACTATTGTATTAGGGTTTAACAATATGTTTTATCTTTGGCACACAAGAACAAGCCTGGGGCCTGAGGCACACACGACTCAAGACCTTCAAATTTATCTCCTCTACTGGAGCAATGTCACATCATTAGCAGCAAGGTTACGTCAGTCCACAGGCTGCTAGAAACTAAGATTCCATATTATGAGAGGAAATCAGTCAATAGGGATGGATGGGCTTTTGACATCCCCAGGCTACCTGAGAACATGTGCTACTTGTCTCTGTTGGTCGGAAGCACACGTGACAAGATTTCAGAAAGTAGACAGAGTAGATGCTGAGAATACACTGAACTATAATGACTATGAGGACTGAAAAACACTTTGGTGTACTTGTGGTCATGCTCGAGTTCTGGATTACACCTCTTTCTTTTCCCAGGTACTATAGCACAGAACTGAATTGAACTCCAGGGACTCTGTGGGTCCTCAAAAGCAAAAATCATTACATAAAATCTGAAGTACCAAGATCACCTATGTTATGCTGTCTTTTAAAGTAATTTTACTTTGCTTGAAAAGCCTTAAGGCCTCCAAAGCTTTGTCACATTATTGAATAACTACATGTTTAAAAGCTAGCAAGGGAGTATCATTTTATATATTAAAAGAATTACCAAAGCATACCTGGTGCCTTTCCATTAGTGTTATATCCTGTAAACATGCCTTGGCACCTTCCTCTTCAGACAAAGCTGTCTGCAAGAGTGATTCCTGTTCTTCTATCTCAACCTTCAGGCCTGTTAAATCCCTGTTTGCACTCTGTATCTTGTTCCTCAAGTCTGGTATGTCCTTTTCATGGAGGTCAAGTACAGTTCGCCTTCGATGAAATACAAATCCGTAAAATTTCCCTTGTTAAAAACAGCAGCATGAATTCAAGACATTCATGATGACAAAATCTGTGATATGATTTAATAGTAGCAGACTAAATTTGGGCAAAATAGTATCCCCTTAACCTTGCCAATGTTCAATTAAGCTTACGTTATATGCCCAGCTAAGGTAATACATCCCTCATTTTAGATAGGTGAAATGAAACAAACAAGCAAATAAGGTTTTTTGTTTGTTTTTAACATAATTACAGCAAGTGCTCACGAGAGGGTCTAAATCCACTGTACAAGAGTGCCCTCTTGCGAAGGAAAGGTCTGCCCTCTAACATATATTCTGCAAATTCTCTCAGAAACACTGCAAATTTCTTGAGACTGGAGCCTCTTCACCTACTGGCAGGAAACCTGCATACTCTTACTTTAAATGCTGCTCATATGCCAAGAAAAAGAAAACAGGAGTCTGACAAAATCTCCTTAGGGCTAGTGTTATTTGCTTATGTTTTGGAAGGAGACAAGGGGGAAGAGAGAAGGGAGGCAACAACAAACCAAGCTGTCTAATGTTTTCGTAGCTTTAAAAAACCAGACAAATTCAGCCTGGAAACTGGAAAATACCGTAGGCACCCTTTCTGAATTTGTTAAGATTACCTACACTTTGTATTATCTTAGAAGTTAAAACAAAACAAAAAAACCCAACCATAAAAAGGCTTTTTAAATAACTAAAATAGAGGAATAAATTCAGTCTATGGTTTATCATTATCAGAAACAGAGATGCATTCCCAAATGATGGAACTGCAAATGACTGAACCTCAAGGAAACATAAACAACACTGAGAATCCACTATAAATTCTAGAGATGCCTTTCTAGAACGTACAATTCATAAAAAACTCCCAGCAACAAAAACTATCGTTAAAGGAGATACAAATCAAGACATTATTAAAGGCTGTTTAATATAGATTCAGTTCCCATATTGTCTATACAACCTCCATTTCAGCATTTTTAAGAAACATATTTAAGGTGACCTATGAAAACATTTCAATAACAACAAAACCAACCTGTCTATTTTAAATTACAATGATAAAAAACAAGGAGGGGAACTGTGCCTGCATAGCGTAAATAACTGGTAGAACAGTAAGTATATAATCACTTTTTCTGCCTCACTCTCATGAGAAGCCCCAAAGGACCAGAAATACCAAAAATATAAAATAGGTTAATACTAAAGTCCAAATGAGCAGAGTACAAATTCTAGCAAAATATTTCTCAATTATGAGATTTCTGAATGAATTAGCTAGCCTTAAAATAAAGCTTCCTTGACGTCCACATAATTTTTAATAATCAAAAAAAAAGCATTTGAAAGAAAACACCTTGCAACAATACCGTCTGCTAAGTACTTTACCTAAGGGGTTTAAGGCTCATCATTTCATCACGTCTTTTCTCTTTTCTTTTAAGCTCAGACTCTGTAGCCTTCAGTTTGTCTGGAGCAAGACGCAGTTTAGACTGCAGGTCACTAATTACATCTTGCAGCTCGGCCTCTGATTCAAAATCTCTTTGGCAAACTGGACAACACGACTGGTTCTCCTCTCTCAGTTGTGTAATGAACTGTGAATAAACTGCAGTGGCTCCAGCAAGCACAGCTGGTTTAAAAACAAACAAAAGACTTCATGTGAAAACATTAGTAGTGCATAATCAGATATAAACTAGATATGCATTTACTATAAATGAGACAAAATTATAACCTGCAAAATCACACGGACTGGAAATCGAAATGGTCTTAAGTGACCTGGTCTGAATTCAATGCTGCCCCTGCTTTCAGCAGGTTGCTCTAGGTAACCTCCCGAAGACCTCGTCAACCTGAATTATTCTACAAGCCTCTTTTATTAAACCAAGCTCATCCTGCTGTAATTAACAGTGGAAGTGAGTACTTCCTTCAGAAATTACTTTCTTTCAGTTAGTAGTAGGCCCTATGGGCCAACCCCACGCCAAACGGCTGGTTCTGCACTTGTCTTCACACCTGGCAGATCCAAGCACTCAAACATTTCCTTTGCTTTGAGAATGTCACGTTCTACATACACAGCAAGCCAAAGCAGGTATTTCTCCTATTACGTGTAAATGAAGTAACTAAAAGAATTAAAACAACAGATCCTGCTTATGCATAAAACAGAAATAGTAGTAAAGGAAAACTTGTTCAAAAATAGTAAGATTCAGTAATTCCCTTACATCAGCTTCTGTGCTGACTGTTTGGCCTGCACAAGCAGCAAACTGTCTCAGTATCAGTGGCTTACACTTAAAACAAACTTTAGGGAAAAAAGTAGAGCTACATATGAATTTACCTCGCTGTTTTGAACTTTTTTCAATTTCATCTTGAAGCTTGTTCAGATCACTGTCAAAATCTTGGCTTCCACAAACATCAAAGAGCTTTGCTTCATGAAGTGACAATTGTTCTTCTTTTTTTCTTAGCTCATTACTGAAATGAGTTTTATCACATTCTACAGATGCCAGTCGTTTGCTAAAAAAGAAAAAAAAAAAAGATTCCAAACTGTTCAAGCAAAACCAAAAACACAGGAAAGTTAATCTGAAATTGGTATTGCTGTTCTTGTTTAATGATTTTTCAGGAAATCTATTGCATCGATTTTTCAGTAATCAAAGTACAGCATGAAGTTTTCCATTTTAATTCCCTTTTGTTTTCTAGATGCTTAATGATGAGAAACTAATTTCTAATGACAAAGCCATACAAAACTTTCTAGAATAATACATTATCAACTTCCCCCCCCCAACTGCAATTATTGCTTATGAGATATTATTGAACCTCTTAAGCAAAGAATGTTAGCATCCTTCTATTTATGTTCCATACTTTTGAATTAAACAATATTCTTACAATTAAAATTCTGGGGGTTTTGTTTTGTTGAAATTTAATGTGCATCATTGCATAGTGTGCTGATGTTACCTATTCTTTCTAACAAATTGTTTTATATAATCAAATGAAATCAGGAGCAGGTACTCACATATAAACTCGTGACAGAGCAACTACCTACCCTCTGACTTAATAGAAAATCAGAAGACCAGTAATATTTTCTCCCCAAGCACATTCGTTCAGCTAGGATTAGTATAAACAATTAAGGATCTTCCACAACATTCTGCTATCTGCCTTTAGTGCTGCCTTTGATGTACTACAAACATTATGATCTTATTAGCTAGCACAAACTGTATCAGCTATACATTACCAAAATTCTGCAGGATGCTTTCTTTGATTTTGCGGCTACTTAAATAAACAGTAATGAATTAAAGTAACAAGTATGTTAAGCATATTAAACTTTCCAACATTTAAATTCATAATTAAAAAATACTTATGGAGACATCATCAGTTAAATTAATACCTACTTAAGGACAGCAAGATTATCCCTTGTCTGATTAATCTTTCTATTTCTATTATGAAGCCAATCTTCAAGTTGTTTTTTATTTGGAAAGTATCCCAACAGTGATGTCAGCTCATCAGAATGTCTTGATTTTACTCTTCTGATCTGCTCTTCTTTCTCTGCCTGTGGAAATGAAGCATTTTCAATTAATTTTTTCATATCTTCAAGTTTATGTCACTCAATTAATTTGTGGAGTTAATGGCTTCTATGAAGTCAAGACAGAAACTTTACATACAACTGTTGCTAAACACCTGAAAAATACACAAATCTTGAAGGGACTATATTAATTTCTCGCCCCTCTCTTACGAGATGATGATAGAAAAATTACTTTGTCTTTTTTCAGCATCTCCATTTGGGTAATTGTCATGGTATGTAGATTCAACTGTTCCATCTCTTGATCCAGCTTCCGAAGAGCTTTGTCCAGGTTTATTTTCTCATTTTGCAGAGTTTGTACTTCCAGTTCGAGTGTTTCTACATTGCTGTTCCTCTCAGCCTTCTCCAGCTCATGTTCCTAAACAAAAAATAAAAGCCCAGAAGATTTAAATAATTGCACTGGTCAATACACTTCTAACTAAAGGAGACAGAAAAAAGCTCTTAAGCTGCCCAGCTGCAGTATCATTAGTCGTTACAGGAATGACACAAGATTTGTAAAGAATACATGAAAAAGGACAAAGGCTGCTGGCATGGGGAAAATAACACAGATACTGGGTGCATTGGATGCAGTTCTGAAATACAGTACTGCCCCAAGTTGCTCATGTTTTTACCACAAGCCATAATCACATGATTTAGCTTCAGGAAGCTCATTCATATTTAGATTGATTCTCTGTATTTTAGCATCTACTGTACATTAAACTTGGAATTATCTTAGTGAGGAGTCTGGAAGGAACACTGTCGAGCACTGAATTAATACAGCCCTAACAAACACAAAATATTTGGTTACAAAGGCACAACCAGCTGTTCAACTGGGATACAAATGCATGTAACTTTATAATACTTCATCGGATAAAACACAACCAACTAGCACATCTCACAGACAAGTTATATAGAAAAATGTAGGTAGCAGAGCACTTCAGTCCATACTTTTCTGGCCCAATAATTTAAGATTGACTAATGTTATGATATCATCAGCTGTGGCTATTACCCTGTTTATAACTCACCAAGCAGCAGCAGTGTATTCTATACGTGCACTGTAAAGAACAAAATAGCGAACACTACCTGCCCCCAAGGGCGCACCATCTGAACAAAGCATAGAGAGGGTATTAAAAGGGCAAAAAGCAGCCGATGGAGTAAACATTACATTAACTTACTGTCTTGACAATCTCCTGATCCAACTCCAGAATTCTGTCTGAAAACCCCTCCAACTGCTGCAATTCGTATTTTACATTCTTCAGCTCAACTTGTTTCTTATTTTGAATGTCTGATTTCAGGTCAATGGTTCTTTCTAATCCAGTTTTCTTGTCTCTTATTTCATCTATCTGTTTTTGTTTCATTGTTTCTTTTCGTGCAAATTCTCTCTGAAAGAAATTAGCAATAAAAAAAATTAGCAATTATTTTTTTCCACAGGAAAACAACATTTAAAAACACTTCTTCACATTTGCTTGCAAATATTCACCACTGTAATACAAGATATTGAAATACTTAGATAACCAGAACTTGTCAAAACATTTTCTGTTTAAATGTTTCAATAGGAAAACGCAGATGCATCATAGTGTTAGCGTTCTGCGAGAGCAACTCCATTTTGAAGGTGACTTCAACAAAAAGTTGCTTATTTTCTAACCAGTTGCCCATTTTTAGCTTGTCAGTGATCCACCTGCTTGAGAGGGCTGCAGAGCAAAACCTATCTGAAGAACTGCCTGTTCAATAGCTTTGGCAATTCCGATCACTTGATGACCACGCTTAGTTCCAAAACTGATTTCCATGGAAAGATTCAGGCAACTCATAATAAAGAATTCTAGAAGAAAAAAAATGGCTTCAGTTCCACCCCCACCCCCCCCCCAACACTCTTCCTCTTCCTCCCAGCACCATGAAGACACTTTTGGACCAATAACACACTAATAACCAATAATAACTACACTACTAAAACAACAAAATTCTTACCATTAAATGATTTGCGGCTTCTATATCTCTTTTCTGTCTTTCCTTCAACAACCTGTGAAAATTGGTAATGTGCCTTTCATTAAAAGGTGCTCGCTCAAAACCATCTAATTCCAGCTGTACTGCCAAAGACTGAATTAATGAATCCCTCGTTGCGATGTGTTCTTGGTGACGATCTGCTTGCATTTGAAGACGACCTTCACAAAAAGAAAACATGACATAAATGCTCAAAAACCGAGGCAGAAGATGTATCTGGGATTCAAAAACAGCTGCAACCATTTTCTTAAAGTCTTTGAAACGGAGATATTTTTAAACAACACAAAAAGCTCCAGAATAAGAACAAGCTTTAGCTTGAGAGATTGCTATTTCAACTAAATTTTTATTAATTAAGTAAATCAAGAATTTAAAACAAAGCCTCTTAAAACACTGAAAATATTATTCTGATAAATATAAACAAAGCAAGCCCAAACATATTTTGTGTAGGCATATATTCTGTGTCTTAACTCCTACAGCTTTACTGAAATCCCCATAGTCCATCTAAAAGAGAATAAACGATATATGAAAGAGTATTATACTAAAGCCCTCTGACTAGGCCCCTGCCCCCCGAGACCCTGAGCATTGAGCTTTCACTTTTTCCTTGATTAAAACACACATACACAATCACATCTGCTTAGCACGCATTTTCATTGCCTAAAGAAAGTACAAGCTCAGACAGTGAAAACAACTGTGTTGTAAATTGCTAGACTGACATTGTTCTATTCCACCATAACTTATCCATTTTGAATATTTGTATAAAGAGTGATCAATTTAAGAACAAAGGTACTACATGTTATAATTATACCTCAAAACAACAAGTGCACATTAGAAACTCCAGGAGAGGAATACTAAGACCTGTCCACCTGTGAGATTCTCACACCATACTGTGCAGCTGACTCCAACCTCATACACATTCTGGGGGTTTGTCCAGTTCAAATCCCTTCGATTCTTATCAGTAGTTCCATTTCAGATCTTAATTACATTAAAAAATAAATACAAAGTTACAGGTTAAATCTAAAATACCTCGTTCAATAAGTAGTTCTGATTTCTCACTGTTAAATCTCTGACATTCTTTAGTGGCTCTATCTAATTCACGCTTACAGTCCAACAATCTCGTCTCCTTCTCCTTCACTGTTTTCTGGTGGTTCTGGTATCTATCCCTTAGTTGTTCATCTGTTCCTTGAAAAACCTGTATGCCAAATACAATACAGAATAAAGTTAGCTTTTTAACTTAATTTATAAGCCAATCAATGATGTTTATAAAACAGTATAGTTTTCACCAGAACAGAATTCAAGAAATAAGAGATAAACACCTCCCATACACAATTTCTATACTAAGACATATACTGAGAAAAATTATATATGCTACAAGCAAACCTGGAATACCTGTTTTTCTTAGGTTGATAAAACAAATTAGTTTAAATTTTTACCACTAAAGAATTTCTTCACGTTTGTCAAAATAGTTTTCAATACCTCAGCACAATCACAATGTAAGACTGACCGTTATTTCTTATTTTAAGAGAAAGAAATAAAAAAAAAATCTCCAGGGAGAGGAACAATATTAACATCAGGAGACATCCCATACCGGTCAAAACAAGTGCTGACTATCATTAACATATTGTGAGAGAGGTAGATATTTCCAAGTTACGCACCACAGGGCATTGTTACCAGCAATTATCACTTCTATGAAAACTTTTGTCAGGTTTGTCTTCCTGGCAAGTTAGTCTATGGTGGAGAAAAAAGTTACAAAAAGCAATTTAACCCAAATTACATGAAACGAATACAGCTTTATTGAGCCATATTTGCAACATCTGATAATATCAGGTGAGCTATATGGGCTATGAAAATTTTCTTCACCACCATCTGATGCATAATAAAATACACAGTTCACTGGGTAGCAAAACACAGACTGATTCTTCAGCACAAAGAATGGCAGTGTGGAATTTAAAAGGCAACCTTTTCCATCTTCTGTTGCAAATCTTGATTATCTTTCTCCATCTGCCTCCTCCGGCTCTCCAGGGCTTTTACATCATTGTCGAGCCTCATTACTTTCATGAGATTCTGTTCAACCGCTGCCAGAGAAGTCTGCAAAGGAAAGAATGCTGTAAATAAAATATCTTACCTGCTTTTGAATTCCATAATCAATGGTTCTATAAAATATAGTTAGTCTAAGTGTAAAATCTTCAGCTTTATAAAGTATTTTTTTTAAATAGGGTTTTTAAAGTTTTAGTTTAGTTTTGTTTTAGTTGCAGTTTATAATAGTTTCAGTTACCAGGGAAATTTTAGAAAGATTTTAAATTTAGCTATGGAAAAACAATGCCACTACAAGAATTTCACGAACTATGTTCTTAAACCTCCAATGACTGTTTACAGATTAGAAGAGCATCTGCCAGGTTTGTTGAGGTATAGTTGGTTCTGCTTCAGAGTAGACAATTAGATGACACAGATTTTAATCAATAAATTCGTCCAGCTTCCATGTTTTTCTGTGTTCTTAAGTACTTATGTGTTGTTTTGTCTTAAAGTCTTAACGTAATCGTCATGCAAATTACCTTTAGAGGATCAAGTTGATTCTCAATTGATTTTACATTGTCCTTAGAAGCAGCCAGTTGAGCCTCTCTATTGCTAAGATGATCTTGGATTTCCTGTGCTTTTTCTTTATTCTGTTTTAGATATTTCAGTTCTGCCTGACACTCTTTTACTTTCGAGCTTTGTTTCAGTCGTACCTGACGGAGAGTTTCGAGTGCTTTAATATACCTTTAAAAAAGACAGAATTTCAGATCCTATTGGCAATATAGCAATACCAATGTATGAAACAATGCCTTAGACATTTTCATTAACACCTACATTATTAAAGAAAACATTTTCTTACTTTGTTTTTACTTAATTACAGTAAAGAGAAAAACCTTGTTGCTGAAAAGATCTCATCAAATTTTTGCTTCAGAGCTTTCCCTTCGCTTAATGGCCAGTTTGATTCTTCTTGGTGGCAGAAAATGACATTGTTAATCACTGATTTGGAAACACCAAGGGCACTGATCATCTCTCGATCAATTTCTGCACACTTGGAACTCAGGCTGACCTTCTCGCCATGCCTATGTAACACAGATAAAGAAAATCCACAAAAAGTTACTAGCAAATTCTTTTAAAAGTTAACTGCATTATTAACAGTATAATCTCATTATAACGTACCAATTCAAAAACTTGACAAGTAACAGTTTTTAAGCATATAATTACCATGTTCAACACATGCATTTAACACTGTCGATATTTGTAGTCAAGACTATTACACATTTTAAACTACACAAAACCACTAGAGGGAGCAAAAACGATCTTGAATGAAGTTAAGCAAACGCACTTAAATAGTGGATATCAGAGTTAAACACGGACCAACGATGATCTGAAAGTGAAAACGGTGCTAAAGGAAGTAAAGCCTACATACTCCACACAATGCTACTTTTAAACTGTATCATTATTAATACAATTTTCAAATAAATGCAAGTTAATAGATATAAGCAGTTCTTAAAGCAGTGGCTATCAAATGTAGGATTTCTGAATCAACTAATAGATTAAAGCTATGTAGTTTCATCACTTTAAGAGCACTGGTAGCGACTTCAAAAGGAATACATTATGAAGTTTTTTCTTATACATAAAAAGATACAAACCCCAAATCAATCTTCATGACAAAGCAGGAAAAAAACACTTGACAACTTACTTTGTTCTAGTAATGACACCTTCAAGTGTTTTAAATTCTGTTTTCTTGCCTTTCTGGGTACAGACCATGGACCGCTGAACAGCTACAAGCTCTCCATTTACATCTCGAAACTGTAATCGAATCTGAGCTCTAACATCTGTTTCATTGGCAACCTTTAGTAGAAACAAAAAAACTGAGTAAGGGAAATTCTTCTCAACATCCAAATGAATACATGCCTTCCCAGCTGCGGGTAATGTTCTAATCTCCCCCAGCTCTTTGTTTTTCCTGAAACAATACGGTCAGCTCATGTCTCCCGAGAACTTGAGCATCCGTGTTTTCATCACAACACTGAAGGCAGTCAATTATGTGACTCAGGAGTAAAGACACATCAAATCTAGTCACTATGACTTTTACCTTTGGATCATGAACAAATGAGCTTCCTTTGGTGCCAGGAGGAAAATCTCCAGTGGATATATATTTAAGACATTCAATGATAGTCTAAGAAAAGAGAAGTAAGTATATAGTTATAACGGCAATTTAGAGTAAACAAGATGGACCACAGGCAAAATTACAGTGACAGCCCAAATATTTATAAATGAGTTAAATATGCAAGGACAGAGAAATAAGAAATAACATTTTAATTTTTGAGTATCATGAGAATACGGTACTTTGCGAAATCAGTTTTAATCAGGATCTGGATCAATTTCCCAGGTAAAATATCAACCAGTGCTCTGCAAAATCCTGGTGTGAAAGCAAATCTCTACTAATGCTAAACAACACAATATTTACAGTAAACAGCAAGATTTATGCAATATTATACCTTTATGTAGAGATCATTATTCATATTTTGAGGCCTTTCTGAGCTATTTGCAATTCAAAACCAAACACATAGTAAGCCTTACCGTTTTTCCTGCACCATTTGGTCCCACCAAAATAGTTAATGGATTAAGAAAAGTGATAATTTGTTTATCTTTATCCTCTACCCCAAAACTCCTCACTCCGAGGATACTCATTTTCTCAATCTTTGACATTTCTGCGGAACAACTTCTCTTCCAAAGTCAGAAGTGTAAACGTTATAAATCCTGTAAAATAAAGCTTTGTGAAAAAAATCTAAAAGGCAAAAATCACAGCATATCAGCACTGAAAGCTGACAACACATCTATCCAAGCACAAAATATTATGAACATCTTAAAAAAAAACACAGTTAAGGCTCTTCAGTTGTGGCTCAAGGTACAGAACATATGAAGGCAAAACTCTAATTTGTTTTCAACTGAGAAGCTAATCAACTCCAGGTTAATCAAGCTGCCATATTATTTATCATTAAATAAAAAACAACGGCCAAAAATAAGCCTTGAAGTGTATGAGAAACATACTTTATTCCGCAACACAAATGCCACGCACGCGCTTTCAGAATCCCCGAAAAGCAACAGAGGCCACAATATTTTTTTCCCCCTTTAAAAATCCACTGCGGTACTGCAACACATTGAGCCAGCCCCACTCTCGCCCCTGTTTCTCACAGGGCCGCGTTCCAATTTGTAGGGGACAGCCAGCATTAACTACCCTTGTCACCATATGAGGGGAAGGAAGAAGGCAGGGGGCTCTGGAGGCCCCAGGTGCAGGCAGGGCCCCGGGGCTGTGCACGGGTGGGAGCATCAGCTGAGGGAGCCGACTCCTACCCCAGGGCCCGTTACTGACCCACGGTAAAGACGTACATTTCAAGCCCATATATATGTATATTTCAAGCCCACCTATATAGAATCATAGAATCGCTGAGGCTGGAAGGGACCTTTAAGATCATCGAGTCCAACCTTTAACCTACCCTGACAAAAGCCACTTCTAAACCATGTCCCTAAATGCCCCATCTACCCTTTTTTTAAACACCTCCAGGGATGGTGAAATATGTATATTTCAGATGTGTTTCATCCGGCCGAAAAGCTCAGGGCCCTCCCCGCTCCCCTCTGACCTCCCCCGGGCAAGGCCGAGCCCAGGCGCCTCAGGGAAGGCCCAGCGGGGCCCGGCCCTGCCCAGCCACCGCTGCGGTTGGAGACAGGCGGCAGCGGCGGGGGGAACGGGCATTTCCTGGAGAAACCCCGCCGCCGGGGCAGAGGTGGGCAGCGGGAGTTCCCCGCCCGGGAGCCCCGCGCTGCAGCGGGGGTGGACATTTTCCAGGGAGAGGCGATGGCACCGCCGCAGTGGAGGAGGCGGCCGCGGCCCTTCCCCTGCCCGCCGGCCCTTCCCCGAGCCCGCCGCCTGCCCCGCTCCCCCGGCCCGGTCACCTCCGCTCGCCGCCGCCGTCCCGCGCGCCCCGGCAGCCACCGCGGCCGCCGCCACGCCCCGGCAATGGCGGACCCCGCCCCGCCCCGGCCTCGGCCTCGGTACCGCCCCCCGCCGGGCCTGGCCGCCCGCAGCCGCCGATGGGCCTGGCCGCCCGCTTCCCTTTGGTCCCCCGCCGGCTCTTCTTCCACAGGCCGTGTGGGGCGAGGGGGGAAGTGGGCAAGGATGAGGAAACCCCGCTCCAGCTCTTCCCCACGGCTCCTCTCCTCATCGCCATAGCCTCGCTCCACATCCCCATGGCCACTCTGATCATCCCCCGGCGCCTCTCCTCATCCTTCGGCCCCTCTCTTCATCCCATGGCCCCTCTCCTCATCCCTTGACTCCCCTTCTCATCCCTCGGCCCCTCTCCTCAGCCCCAACCTCTCCAGCCTGCCCCAGTGGCACCCAGTGATTTTCCCCCTGGCTGAGGAGCCATTAGCATTTTTATTAAAAACACAAAAGATTTGCAAAACCATACTTTCAGAAGGTTTTTAACACTGTTTCCAGCCTGCTGCCCCAGCTCGGTGCCCCTGCAGTGCTGGCGGGGCAGCCGTGGCGGTGGGAATTTCCAGCTGGCCGCAGCCCTCACCCCCAGAGCCGAGAGGGCGCCTCTTGAAAGACAGATCTCCCGTCATCAAGTGGCAGCGAATCATCCCACGCCAAGCCCCCTTTTTCTGACAGATTTAAGTGATGAACGGAGCGGGGGTAACGAAGTTGCAGGGAGCATGAGGCTGCGCTGCCGAGCCCTGCTTTTAAGGCAAATCTGCGGATCCCCGCAGCAATCTGTCTCAGTGCTGCTGGCTCAGAAACCGCATTTCCGATGCTGGGTTTGGTGTCCGCTCACACTGCCCATTACGTGCTGCTGAAGCAGAGCCAGCACAGGACCAGCCGCCGGCATGCAAAGGGGTGGCACGGCATCGCCGGAGCTGCTGCTGCTGCCCAGCTGGCTGCGGCCATGCCAGCCTGGTGGTGAGCGTGTCTGCTCGAGTGTTTCCAGCAACAGCGTGAGCCCGCAGGGCTGTGGGTGAGCAGCGGTTCACCATGACGCGGCCGGTAGTGTTAAGTGTGATGCATCCCTCTCTCGCAGTGACAGATGAGAGTCAGGAAATGGTTTACAAGTCTGAGTTGTTATGTGATCTGGTATTTCACCTTCCTTAGTAGGAAACGTAGAATACAAAGTGCAGAAATTCCACATCAATCTCGTCGTGCTTGATGCAGGAAGAGGATAAAGTGTAGTCATATATGTGAGTGTAGGATTGCTCCATCTATGTTTAATCTGGGGGGAACTTCCCTCCAAATCTGAAAGAAAAATAGGGAAAGAATGACTGAACTAAGTAGTGTAAGATATTTTTGAAGGTGACAACTTAGCAGGACTCAAAATAGCGTTGGGCATACAGAGAAGCGCTGTTAGGTGAATTGAGCGAGGACCCTCCGCCACGTCGTCCCAAGGATTCTCATTAAGTAGAAATATTTTACTCAACAGCATATAGGATTCTTTTCCACATTTTACACTTGCCTACAAAAGTCGTTGGAAATAGAATATAAGCTGCTTGTAAAGAAACATTCATCACCAATCCTGTGTTTTATTTGCTCATCATTTTCTGAAAATCTGTCTTGTGGATTGACAATTGTCATGCACGAAGGTTAGTTTTGTTGGACTTAGCAAAATGTGAAAATAAATTGCAGCAGCTTTTCGTAGTAAATGCAAACAGCTTCCATCATTCCGCAGACAGCTCAATGGCAGCTGAGCAAAGCAACTTCTTGCTTCCGGGTGAGTGACTCCAGCAATTTCTATGCTCTGGAAAGAAACTCAAAGAAAAAACTCATTTTCCTAATTAAATTAGGAATTTATCCTTAATTAAATTAGGAATTAATCCTATGTGTATCTGAAGGGAGATTGCTAAATACCGTAGCCAAAATTACATACAGTTTTTTACCACTAAGTCATGGAATCCTGGAATGGTTTGGGTTGGAAGGGAACTTAGAGATCACCAGTGCCACCCCCTGCCCTGGGCAGGGACACCTCCCACCACACCAGGTTGCTCCAAGCCCCGTCCAGCCTGGCATTGAACACCTCCAGGGATGGGGCAGCCACAGCTTCTCTGGGCAACCTGGGCCAGGGGCTCACCACCCTCACAGCAAAGAATTTCTTCCTGAGATCTCATCTAAATCTCCCCTCTTTTCGTTTAAAACCGTTCCCCCTCATCCCATGGCTCCCCTTCCTGATCCAGAGTCCCTCCCCAGCTCTCCTGGAGCCCCTTGAGGGACTGGAAGGGGCTCCGAGGTCTCCCCGGAGCCTTCTCTTCTCCAGGCTGAACCCCCCCAGCTCTCTCAGCCTGTCCTCACAGCAGAGGGGCTCCAGCCCTCCCAGCATCTCCGGGGCCTCCTCTGGCCCCGCTCCAACAGCTCCGTGTCCTTCTGCTGTTGGTGCCCCAGAGCTGGAGGCAGCACTGCAGGGGGGTCTCCCCAGAGCGGAGCAGAGGGGCAGAATCCCCTCCTCGCCCTGCTGCCCACTCTGCTGGGGATGCAGCCCAGGCTGTGGGGGGTTTCTGGGCTGCCAGCGCATGTTGCTGGCTCATGTTGAGCTTCTCATCCACCAACACCGCCAAGTCCTTCTCCTCAGGGTTGCTCTCCAGCCATTCTCCACCCAGCCTGGATTTGCGCTGGGGGTTGCCCTGACCCACGTGCAGGATCTTGTCCTTGTCCTGGTTGAACTTCATGAGGTTCACACAGGCCACATCTCCAGCCTGTCCAGGTTCCTCTGGATGGCATCCCTTCTCTCCAGCATGTCAAGTGCTCCATATAGCTTGGTGTCATCAGCAAACTTGCTGAGGTTCACTTGATCCCGATGTCACTGGCAAAGGTGTTAAACAGCACCGGTTCCAGTACTGATCCCTGAGGAATGTCGCTCGTCGCTGGTCTGCACTCGGACATCGAGCCATTAATCGTAACTCTTTGGGTGCGACCATCCAGCCAATACCTTACCCACCCAGTGGCCATCCATCAAATCCATGTCTCTCCAATTTAGAGATGACGATGTTGTGTGGGTCAGTGTCAAATGCCTTGCACAAGTCCAGGTAGATGATGTCAGTTGCTCTTCCTTTATTGACCAACACCGTAACCCCATCGTAGAAGGCCACCAAATTTATCAGACACAATTTGCCTTTAGTGAAGCTGTGTCAGCTGTCACCAATCACCTCCTTATTTTCTATGTGCCTTAGCAACCTGTTTTATACACTTTCTTAGTCACAATGCTAAGCCTGAATTTTATTTTTTTTTTTTTTTAGAAAAATAAGAGGAAATGAGAAAAAATTAAAACAGACATAATACTTTTAGGAAGGGTGCATGTTTTATACCCCTTGGTAGGTAGATCCTGCTCTCAACAGCAAAACAAGCAGTTACAAAACTGGCAAGAAATCATACAACTGAAAGAGTTAAGCAGGAAATCAATGGATAATACGCATGTCCATTGATGGATATGACAGAAACTGCCGCAAGAGCTGTTGTTCCTACCAGTGTTCACTAGGATGAGGAAGCAGAAGTTCAAATCACTTCAAAATGTGTAAGTTATTCCTTAGTCTTCAGAACACAGGAAAGGGAAAATAACTTTCCCTGCAATACAAAAAACTTCAACTGCTTCTGGTTAAGTCCTTAACCATTATCTGTCCTTTTCCGTGTACCCATGAAGACATAAACTCTAAACATTGCCGATTTTCTGATGTTTCTGATCTTAGCATAGTTTGTTAAATACTTTCAAAATTCTAGTCTGTCCTGGAAAAGAATCTGAGGAAAAATCCTGGACATTAGGGACATCCAAAATTCTAGGGTAGATCTGGAGTTTTGCAACTGACCTTTATTTCCATAATGAGAAAGTCAATCTCTCCCAAGTTTAGATCACCAAATAACATTGTTAATAACGATCACATGCACAAAGCGCATTAAGAAGTCACCTAATAGAGCACTATAAGGATAACACAGTGCGTCAAGGGCTGTGTATCATCAGATCTAGAAGATGTGGTCTGCAGACTCTGGCTATTGCACAGCTAGTGCCATTGGGCACTCTAATCAGAGGTTACTCAACACTTCATAGATGCTTCGGGGTCTACAGAAGGGTTGGAAAGGAATACCAGAGTTTTGAGGCAGTTTTGGGTCTGCGGGAAGGTTCCAGGTGATTGGAGGTAGGAGGAAGGATGTCTCCCTTTGGCTGCTCTTTTCTTTCCAGGGCCCACAGACTTCCTCTGTACCCTTGTACCAGTCTTCTCCCACATCCATTGCAAGAAGTAACTTTTCCTCTTTGCTCCACAGCCCCTGTTCATCTTCCAGTTAGAAAAAGGTCCAACTACAGAACAAAGAAAGCCAGCGGGACTGCCCCTTCCTCCCTTCCCTGGGACTTTCTTATGCTACTCCTGAGGACCAGGAGTCCCTCCAGGACTAACTGCAGGAACAGGCTGCCGCTGCAGATGCCATGAACATCCTCACCTCTTCCCGGCAGCCCCTGTCCAGGCGGGAGCCATCTCAAGCTCACCTGTATGTAAACTGTGAGAGCTGCCAGCCTGGGGAGTCTAACTTGCCTACACTTTCAGCCAAACCCAGAACTGAATTAAGAACTTTAGCAGCATATTTTAGTGCTTACTGGGCTTCCTCTATGAGGGGAAACAAAGTGGCCCGTCTGGTATCAGGTCAAGTTCATGGTTAGGTAACAGGGGCAAACTTTGGAAAACAGCCCTTGGTACTCAATCTCAGCATCATCTGTAACTAAAATGAGTAACATATAAATGATAGATGAAGTAAGCCTGGACCTTGACAGGCAGCAGGTGGGCTTTTGGCTCACAATTCAGGCTTCCTTTATGGTCACAGCCTGGTGATAATCCTGCTTTTTATGATTGCGAAAAAGGTTCACAAAAAGTGAGCTATGGCCACTACAGATCTTGAGACAAGAAGTTAGTATATTCACTTCACTGAGGCGTTACTGGCACAGCAGGCTGTAAGAATGCTGCCAAAGATAAAAGTCATACACATCTTTCAGAAGAAAATACAACTCCTCTAGATGGCTGATACTGGATTATACTGCACTTGTGTGTTGTCTCCCACCCTGTAGCTGCTTCTTATGACTGAGTTGTTCAGGAGTACAGTGCCATCAGTCTCTGTTGTTGCCGCACTCTATGGCAACAATTTTCTACGTTGCTTTTGGATGGTGCACAAACCAAGTCCTGACTCTGCAACCAGTCTGTTCTCCGGAATATTCTCCAGAAGTCATTGATTAGGAGACTTAGTTACTGGCGTTGTTTCTGGTAAGAGTTCTCTGTTTCACACACACTATTTTCCCATCAATATGAAATCTATTCTCTAAATCAGCGTCTGCGCTACTGTGGGATGATTTAGTGGGAATGATTTCTTCACTTGTGATCTATCTATCTCCTTTGACACTTTCAGAGTATATAAATCTGTGAATGTGAGAGTATGAACATGAAAGGCTGAGAAGCAGAAGGGACTACTCAAGTCACTGTTTCCAGTCTCCTGCAACGTGTATTACCATGTCACCCCTTCTAGAAATCTGTCAGTGCTCCTTTATAAAACTGGTTGGAACATTAGGTAGAAGAACAATGAGCAGTTACAAACTTTTATATTTCTAGCCTAAATGGCTGGTAGTTGGAGTGCTCCCCATTTGAATTTGTCTGAACATTGTCCTGTATCTAAAATATCTTCTTCCTGCTCTTATCTCCCAAACTGTCGGTAGACTGCACATATTCTCAGCCTTCATTTTCCCAGATAACCAAGCCAAGCTCTTCCACTGTCCAAGTTCTCTGTTCAGCTGGTCAACCAATGTTGTTAATGACAGTAGGACAGAGACTACACCTTGAGCCATTCATTGGTTACCTACTTCAGCCTAATAACTTTCCTTTCCAAGCGACTGCTAACATAGCCCAGTAAACTATTCATCTGCCTTAATACTTCCACATCTGCTCCAGATTAACCAATACGTTATCGTTTGACACAGTACTTTACTAAACCCCAGATACCTAGGATCCTTGTCTTCTCATAGGATGAGCTCTCTTATCAAACAAGGTTATCTCTCTGGCATGATCCATTGTCAGCAACCAATGTTACGTTTTGTCTTGTTCTACCATTTACTTCTATGTCTTTACCATGTGTTTCCTTCCAAAGTTGTTCTAAAGGCCAACACATCAGAAGAGCCAACCTTCACTAGTCCAAGTAGCTTTTTATGTGTAACTTAATGGACCACTTTATAGAGAACTGGGGGAATGCAGATTTTATCATCCCCTGATTTGAAAGCTCAGTTCAGCTCCCAGTCAGGCCTGGAGGAATGACACAGACACCTGACTGTCTCCCCAAGTGCTGCTGACCCAGCCAAATCATTTTATTTTGTCTTCTCATTTTTTTTGCAGTCCACCCCGTCATTTCAGATGCTGCTCTTCACTCACTGCACCGCCTATCTCGCAATATCTTATATCAGTATTTTTCCTTTGACTGCCCATCCTGCCTTGATACTTTTTTAACCACCGTGATATCTTCATTTACCTGATCATTTTTTAAATTCCTATATACTGTCATTTCTGATTTCACTCTACCCTACAGGGTAAGTATGGACACAAAGTCTGATGGACAAGATATCTGCACTCAGCTGGGAAATGGAACCTTACATATTGATCACATTTGTTTCTGCTGCAGTTGACTGAATGGCATTTTGCTGGGAGACACTTATCCTATGCTGCCTTCATACATTTTTTCCATTCTACTCCCACATACCTCCTGTAATGTCACAACTCTCTCTTTATTCAAATTCTGCAAGACTCATTGACACTGTGGAACAAAGAATTGCCATGGATGATGGACACAAGTCTTCCATTATTCAAAAACACGTGCGTCTTGTTCCTCTCCCAAATCATACCTTGGTGGTATGTCACCAGGGGTGTGATCAGTTTGGGGGAAAATTTTTCATTATTTCAAAAATGGCTGACATTGTCGGTAATTCAGATGCTGATGACAGCCCAAAAAGCTTAGATTATTGCCCAATATAGCAAGAATAAACATGTACTCCTTAAATTCTTGTTAAATATAATAAAATACATACTCTATTAGCATAGGATATGATAGACATGCTAACTTCTACTCTAATAATCTTAAATAAAACTACCACTATTTGTGAAATATAACAAAATGCTTGCTTTATATCTACATTGTGGGAAAGGGAAACCTTTCAGAAGATCTGCTTTTCTTCTGCCTGGTTTATCATAGATGCTTTTTAGCCCTCACTCTCTAGGAAAGAGTGGCCACACCAGGTCAGGTAAGCATCCTTTCTCTAGGAGTAGCCAAATGCGGATTTCTGTGGAGGAATGCAAGTATATGTTGTGTTTTTCCCCTCATGCCCTTCCATGATCCAAACATTTTCAGCTGGAGGGGCCTCTTGTGTCCCTTTGGATGTGCTCTGATGATAGGGTGCTCTATGAGCCTAGTGTTAGAAGCTTTTTCAGGAGCTTTTTCAGTTAGTATCAAAAGATCCTTTCAAGAGGGTGTTTTTAACAACCTCTAGTTATACTTCTCTTGCTGAGTTTTAGGACAAGAATAGGCATTTTAATATTAAAAAATATTTTAAAGTTTAGTTTAGCGATGTTTTCAACAAGATTTAAAGAGATCTGTTCATAAAATTATGCATTGAGAAATTAATTATTTGATGCGCACAAGGTCTCCCTGGTTTCTGTGACTCTCAAGCAGATAGCTACGGAAAACAACATGACTCTTCTCACATTGTTGAGTGATTTATCTGATTTTGCTGGAAAATTGTAACCTTTTAATGAGTGACTATTGCCCTCTCACAAGCAATTGCCAGGCATCTGAAAGTAGTTTTTAGCCACATGTATGCGCTTCAGTGCTTTTCAGTACATAGAGTTTTTCCACTAACATTGAAGGACTTCTTTAAATTCAGACAAGGTTTTTACTTGATACCAGGACCGCTAATTTTTGCCATTAATCTCTACCGTGCTTTTACCATTTGGCTGTTGGTAATTAAACCCCTGCTTTCCCAGCTATGTATTATATGCTGAATTTCACAGAACAGTGAGGGTGAAGGAGGAAGGCTAAAGAAGTCAAATTGGTTAAGTGGTGTTAGGCTCTGTCTATGTCTAAGAATTTGCTATGATTTTTTACTCTACCTAGAACTTCAGTTTATGTTAGAAAATCCTATTGAACAAAGGATGTCATATTAATGGGTGGAATGGAAGAACTAAGGTTTCCAGATATCCATCTATCTGATTACGTGATGCAAAAGTAAGAATAGAACCACATCAAGATGTGTGTTAAACAAGGAATACTCCTATTTCCTGTGATGAGTTTTTGATATCGTGTAAGAAAATGACATCTCTTATCTACAAAGGTATTTTCCCCTTATTTGATGTCAGAGGGAAGGAAACCCCCAACCTGTCCCCACTGAGGCATCCCACAATGCCTATAATAATTCACACTCCGTTCTTGTGCTTTTCCAATATGAGAAAACTTTCCCTTTGATTTAATATTCAAGGTGTACATGGGTATATATAGGCAGCATGCGGTGTTAAAAAGGCATAAATCAAACGTAGCTTTCCTGGAAGCAAAAATGCTGTTGCTCTGTCTCTCCTTATTGAGTTGCTGCTTATCTGGCTCAATGGGCAGCGCAATAAAAGAATTTCAAGTAAACTTCAAGGCTTTAGTGGATCTCACAAGCAAGGAGGTGGGTCATTATCTTTTCTTCTTCGTTTTCTGCAGTTCTTTTGATGGAAGTATAAACTCGAGCCTGGGCTAATTTCAGCTCTAGTTTGCATGTCCTGTATTTTGTTTGTTAAACTCAAGATGCTGAAGCCACTGCGTGTCAACCTCTCCTCAGAAGCTGGCGCTGCAATTGTTTCCCCAAAGGAAGTTCAGAAATAGAAAACCTGATGAAGATGATATGTAGTTAGAGATGCTTAACAATGTGGCAGTCACTTACAAGAGAAATACCTTTTAACGCTATTTTCTTTTTTTTTTTAAATTTTAGATCTTTCTTCCAGTACCTGCCAGGAAATTTCAGGTAAGACTTTTAAAGCTTCTTTATTACTGCTGCTGTTAATCATTTGGAAAATGATGATGCTTTGTAGCAGATCTTGAAGGAAAGAGAGAGTTAGACTACTGAAAAAAAGACCGAGTCTCACAAAAAGGGAAAACACGTGCTAGCGGTATGTTCATGAGCAGCCCTATCGAATTCAGTGAAGTTCCTTGTATGCAAAAAATTATGGAAATAAACAACCAATTTTGAGACCAGGGACTCCGAGGCTTGGTTATACTCCTACTGAAGGCAATCTCAGGAGCTCTCGCAGAGAGTTTAATACCAAGGCTGTTCTCAATATTGCTATAGGAGGTACAGACCCTGAACGTGACCCACTGTCATTTAGAGAAGGTGGCAGAGAACACCGTTAGTACTGGAAACTGTTAAATGTTCCTACCTCTTGGCAAACAGACAGGTTGAGAGTTATAAAGCACAATGGACTTTGTCTCCGAAGGAAGCAATTTGCAGAGATGACAAGTTATCGCACACAGACTTGTTGATCAGTGGTTTTCAGCCTGTGGTCTGCAGATTTCTCAGGCTCTGTGAACTGAAAAAAGGTTCATGAAAAATAACTAAGAGCAGGCGGCCTGTTGTTGGGAAGCCTTATCTTCAGACGAAAAAAAAAATTAGAGTTTGCAACTTTAAAAAAGGTGAAGAGCAGCACTTTATAAACAGGGGAGTTCCGTGCTTTTGTCCTTCCGCAGGGAGACGGTAGCCGTGAAAGGCAATTAGCAAATCTAATCTCCTTGGGCTATGCAGTGTGATTTTGATAAAACTGCAACCCCAATGGATTTTAATCCTCTTTTACAAGCCTTTTCCCTATTTTTCCTTTTTTAATGATTTTTTTTTGACATTATATACTTTTTCCTCTCCTGATGTAGATTTTTATCAAATCTCAGAAAACGCAGGAAAGCCCCCCCTTTCCCTAATTGTACAGAAATAGAGTAGAAAATAGGTAATTTCTGTTTCTGCTGTGCATGCAGTTAGTTTTTGAATTTAATGAAAGATAAAAATTAACTAATTTGGCGGAATATAACTTTGTTGTTGTTTGATATATTTTTCTAGTGCAACCTAGTTCCCTGTCACCTTGAAAGAACCGTAAAACGGCTGAAATTTTACTTTAAGAACGATCAAATGAGAACATACGTTTCTCTGATGGAGAAAAACATGGACCGCATAATATCGACTTTAAATAAAGCACATACAGTAAGTTATTTATACTGGTTAAACAGATGGAAATGTGAAATTACTGTGAATAAACTGCTCCTTTGTTTCCAAAACATATGAAATTAAGCAACTTGTCATCCTACAGTCAAACTGAAGTCAATAGCAAAATTTTGATACCGTCCCCATACACTCTTAATTTTGCACTGTTGAGGATTATGCCTGACACACAAAAATGTCTTTATAAAAAATACCTGAAATTCACAGATTCTGGATGGAAGTTGCAGTTTTCTAAAAGGTGCATCACCTTTAGACAAGTCCTGAACTTGTCATTAGCCCAGGAGATTAATAAGAAAAGGCCCAAGGCCACATCTCAGTGGGCAAAGTCAGCCAGGATGAAGTGTTCCTGATTCTCAAAAGTCTTCTCTCCAATCATTCGTGTCGAGCTCTCTCTGTCCCCTTCTGATTAAATATCGCCTTGAACAACCACCAACAACTCCGCAGCAATACGCTTTTTCTTTTTTTATTCTCTCCATTATTATCACTCTTACTGTTGTTATTCTAGACATCCAAGAAAGAGGGTTCCTGTCCGATGACAGAGGTGACCCTGCCGAGTGCCCTGGAGCGCTACAAGAGTTTCTTCCAAGAGCTGCACGAGAACTGCTAGAAGGGTGCGGAGACCCAGCAAGTCGGAGACGTCTTCTACCCAACACTAGAGCCGGTTCTGATGGGAAACTGCAAAGCTGCCACAGAGCGACAGCATAACATGAATGTGTTAGAGTGTATTATCAGATATTTATGTCTTATCGCAGGTATTAATGTATATATTTAATTTATGGAGAGCTTTCGTATTTTTTCAGAGTCCTAATGTTCAAAGAATAAAAGAACTTAAAATTATTATTTCTATTGCGGCTTTTGTGCACTATAATAATTAGTATATATCAAGGCTTGAATAAAGCTATGTGGGTGAAATTAATAAAATACTGATCAGAAGGCAGATCCATTACTCTGCTTTCCTGCGGACATTTACAAAATTGTCAGAATCTCTATTTTCTGAAGGCAGGAGAAAAAAAAAATTTAAAAGGCTGTCTTTTAAATATGGGTATAATTAAGTTTGAAATCAGAGGGTTTTTTTCCTGAAATTCTGCAACATAATTGCAGTGCAGTATACCTGCGTGGTATGCATTCTTTGTTTATTTAATGTATTTATTGCGACAGCAGATCCTATTTATTTTAATATTACTCCAAATTTATTTTCAAACCATGTTTATCTTCAAACTTTGGAGCAAAGAGTGAGGAATTTGTGTTTGTTGGCTCAGTGTCGGGCCAAAATGAGACCCTGAGCTGGTCTCGGGCTATTGCCGTAGAAACGTCGTAACGACTGTTGTAACAACAGAAACAACAGTGGTAGTAAGGGATGTCTAATTTAGGATGGATTTGTTGGTTCCCCCCCCACTTCAGGATTGCCTTAACTGACGTTTTCATGAAGTGAAGAATGTATTTGTGAGTTACTTTTCCTAAATAAAGATATTACATTTTTCTAGAATCTGAAGCGTCAGAGGAAAACTACACTTTTGCTAACGTTCGGAACTGTACGCTGGTTTCCAGCTGAAACGGGGTGGATCCACCAAGCTCGCTTTTGGGGCATGAGCTACTATGAGGACCTGCCCAGCTAGGCATTGCCTAAGTTTTAATTCAAAGATACTTACCGTATATGTATTTTTGAGACGCCACAGGCCCTTGCTGATAAAGTAAACCATGCTGAAAAGTAATTGAACGTAATTATGGCCAAAGAACCACCAGGGTTGTGAAGATCGTGATAGATAGTCAAGGCATGAAAAGTAAAGAAATGACAGGGTGGTGCACTGAGAGGCGATTCCCACCTTGGTGACAGATTAAAGCCGGGATGAAACCAGACACTATTATTAGCAGGGTGGCAGTGGCTAATCCATTGGGTTGTGAAACTAATAAACCATAGTAAAGGGGGAAGGCAAAGGACACTCTCCCAACAAGCCAATATCTGCACCGATAGTCACTGCTGGAGGTTTAGCAAGAGCAGGTAACAGCGACACATAGAATTTTGAAAGAACCCAACACCAGAAGGTCCCTCTCCAAACAGCATCTCTCTGAGCCAGCTCCCAAGGAATGGCAGCACATTCTTGGAGATGCAATAAGCCAGGAAACCTGACCCGTACAGAGTGGGTAATAAGTACCTGAATGACAGCTTTCACGGGTAACTGTAAATGATGCGCAGCTGCTAAAATTGACGCAAGACTGGACAGCATCACTTTTTTCTTTTATTTTATGGTTTGTGCCGGCTTTCTGCATAAAGCTGAAAAATAGCAACAAAGTTGGCATTTTTACCGCGATTGTTTGCAGGAACTATATAATCTTAAAACAAACAAAAAACCCCTTTCAACCACGCATTGCTAAGTGACTGTAACGTTACTGCAGGGCATGCTGAAACCACCCCTTTCCCCTCCAAACCATGCTAAAACACGTTGAAAGCGTCAGCAGCAATGTGATGTACCCATGGGTGGGGAGGATATTGCTCACCCACGCCAAGCTAAACCTCACGGGGCGAGCACAGACAAATTCTACTGACAGCTTGAAAGACCACACTGGACCTTAATTAACTAATTAAGCAGGGGAGATCTCTAGTTACATCATATTTTAATGCAACCTTGTGTAAGCTCAGCCCATACCTACAGGTGTATTCTTTCACTAGTCCTTCGCATTACCTTGTGGTGGGTCCATCCACATAGGGCAAAGCACAGGCAAATCTGTTTTCTTTCCATTTTGCTCTTCTGGAAGCATTTGACTTCCTGTGCTAGTACAGGTTAACAGAGTTTGGAGCACCTGGAATTCTCATTTTATGCTATCTGCTCTTTGGGAATACGGGTGTCAGGATTATAAGACAATTGGGAGCATTTTGAAATACCCTGAGTGGGAGAAATGGATTTTTGGTGTGCTGCCAACACGGTGTATCATCCGTTTGCCAACCGGCCAACCTATGGAAAAGTCATTTGAGAAGAGACAGGAAAGATGTTGTCCCAAACCAGTCACCAAGGAACATAAATGAGGTTTTCAGGAGCCCGGGGAGGGAAAGGCTGTACAGGCAAGGGCAGAGGGAGTGACGAGCCTGGCTGGGCAACCTCTAAAATTCAGTCAACATACACAAGGCTGTTCAGCCCTCTGAGTGGAGAGGAAAAGCCTTAAGGCTTTCGTTCTCAAGACGTAGAGGCAAAAAAAGAAAAAAAACCTCAGGCAGAACCCGCTCTGGGGAAGGTCTCTAGCCCAACGCAGAGGACAGGCTCCTGCAGAGCGTGATGTGTGGTGTTGGAACTGAAACCCCACAATAAAAATCAGAAAACAAAGAAACAAAAAGCTATAAACAAATATACTGAATTGTCTAGGCGGAAAGAGCTATAATCACGGGTTTCTGAGCTCCTACCAGTTTTTGTTTTCTGGCTGGGGGAGCCAAAGGCTTTTGGAAAGCAGAAGAGATGTTGAAACTGCCCAGAAGTAATTGCCGGGATGCGAAGAGGTGAGCATCCCACTGCTGCTCCTCTGCCTCGCCACTTCAGGCAGTTACAGGACAACAGTTTAGGGGTTTTTTTAAACTATTCTGGTTGCCATTCCCGCTGACATTTCCCAGGAGGCTGAAAAGCTTTCCAGTGCAGCCTGGGCCAGCCAGCGGCCATGCCTTTGCTGCAGGCTGGGGCAGAGAGCGAGCCGCAGACACCTACATTTCCATTAGTTTTGGCTGAGTCCTGAGCAACAACTGGCTCCTCTGGGTCATCTTCCTTCCCCTGGCTTTCGTCTTCCCTTCCTCTGTAGGAAGCGTCCCATGTTGTGCAATGGCTCAGTCAAGCTGAGTGTGGGGTGGCATCTGACAGAGTCCCACCGCCGGCAGTGTCCAGAGTGGGATTGGGACCATGCTGCACTCCTCACCTACCTGAGCAGGAGCAGCAACAGTGGACAGCAAATGACGGAGTCAAGGCCACCTGGCCAATGTTTTTTCTTTTCTTCCAGGTGTCTTCCACACCACCAAGGAGCCTGGCAAAAACAACACAAAACCAGGTGCTTCTTGCTACAGGTCACTTTGTGAAGAACAAGGGAAAATCTGTGAAAATAAAAGGCTTGGTTAGTCCTTGCATTTAAAATCATGTATGCTTTTGTGGTGTATTTGGTAATACATACTTAATAAGTTACATACATTAATTAGTACATACTCAATAAACCTTACATACTAAACACTGTAAAAACCAGTCAGACCATCGTTCCCAGTGTACCCCTGACCCAGTCCACCTCTGCCTGGTGGGCTCCAGTCTCCCCAAGCAGAGTTAAAACTTTTCTCCCCCCCCAAAAATTGGTCAGATACTGTGCATATTGTTCCCAGTGAGCAATCACTCCCATGGACCGTTACAGAACTGCAAAAGACATTCCTCTTGACAGCCCCTTTCCTAAGAAAAGATTTTAGTTCGTGTAATTTAGGTCAAGACCAGTCTTTACAAAACTTCTCAATTTTCCCAGCTTGGGACCAGCCTTTGACCGAGCAGCAGAGCTGTTTCTGTGGCAGAGATGCTCCAGGCTCCACCTTGTGGAGCGGCACCACTTCGGGATGATCTTCTAGCAAAAAAAAAAAAAAAAAAAAACCTCTGGGGTTTATCTTTTATCTCCATTGCACGAGGCAGGATTCCTGCTGGCTGCTGGAGCATCCCAGCCTGGCTTTGCCCATGAGTGCATCCCTCGCTTTACCAGCTGCCGTGACACGGCGTGGGCAGGCTGGAAGGCAGCAAATAGCCACATATTTGTTCCCTAAATCCTGTGAACATGACTCAGGGCCCCCTGCTCATGACCTGCTGTTTGCACTCACCTGCCTTTTCTCTGTTGCTGCCTGTTAGAGGCGAGAGTGTCACTAGAGATTAAAACAGTCTCTACAACCCCAGGAGATTGTTTGGGGTCAGAAAACTTGCCAGGATAAGAAAAAACTCCATTTCAGCCAAATTGCTTTAAACTAAGGCCCCAGAATAAAATATTATCATAGAATCAGAGAATGGTTTGGGTTGGAAGGGACCTTAAAGCCCACCCAGTGCCACCCCCTGCCCTGGGCAGGGACACCTTGCTCCAAGCCCCGTCCAACCTGGCCTTGAACCCCTCCAGGGATGGGGCAGCCACAGCTTCTCTGGGCAACCTGGGCCAGGGGCTCACCACCCTCACAGCAAAGAATTTCTTCCTAATCTCTAACCAAAATCTCCCCTCTTTTTGTTTAAAACCGTTCCCCCTCATCCTATGGCTCCCCTCCCTGATCAAGGGTCCCTCCCCAGCTCTTGAAACATAACCACTGAGAGAACGCATTTCAGAGGGTTAGTAAAAGCATACTCATACTCTAATAGGAATGACAGCAGGTGGCTGCGAGCCCTCCTGGCCCCACCAAGTCGCCTCCTCGTCTCCAGGCATTGGGCTGGATGCGACTCAGGGAGGCAAACCCCGCGGTCCCCAGCAGCTCTGCTGTCCCAGGAGCGGGGAGAAGAGCCGGGCAGGAGGGATTCCAGCAAACCACGGCTGCAGCTTTTTATGCCGTCAACTACAAGGCACTGGCTGCAGCTGAAATCCCTTCGGGGCCACCGAGCATATGCTCAGGTGGCTCCAAATCACATCACAACCTCTTCAGAGATGGCCAGGAAGCACTTATCTTTAACAAACGAGAGATAACATTTACTAATGAGGTTAACTGCTGAAATGTAGTTTCCAAGTATGAGATTATGTTAGTCAAAAGGTGCCCATTCATTAAGGACGGTTTAAAAAACAAGATATAGTCTCCAAAGCCGCAGTATCTCCTCACACATCTAGCCTGCCCTGCAAGATAGGGCCTTGCTGTCTTCAAGGGAAAGATGGTCAAAGAAATGAAGTCTGTTCCCTGATTTTTAGAAGTTTCCATTCCCTTGAGCCTGGCAGGCCGGAGAGGCACAGGTTACTGCACCATATCCATGCTGTGTTACATGCTTGCACCGGTACAAAAACCTTATCTGAGCATCATAACTTCATGCTTATCTAGATGAAGGAGGAAAACCACCCACTGCAAATGGTTGCAGCTTCCAGCTAACGATGCCAGCAGAAAGCTGTGAAGGTGACAGTAGCACACGATAGCTCACTAGTTCCTGTGTGCCACCTCAGGTCCACCTCCCCTGGGCACCGCGGTGTTTCAAGCTGCCGTGGTTTCCACGGGGGCTGTGTGGCCCTGCTACAGCCGGGGGGGGTCAATCCTGCCCCGGGGGCCAGGCAGCAAGCGCTGGCAGCTCTCACAGCTGCCCAGGCGCTGGTAATGCCCCCAAGCCAGGAGCAGGGTCAGAAAAGCTCACGCTTAGGCAAGGCCAGCACCGGTCTCGCCCGTTATGGGCTCAGCCAGCGGCCACGGTGCCAGACTGACCCGCTCCATTCATCCGAGCATCCGCCATGTCCCTCCAGCCCCTCAGCAAGGCGCCTGCCCACAGAATCACCATTTCTGGGTGCAGAGAAGCCCTTACCCCAAGCGATGATCCCAGCTCCGGCATCAGCAGCACCCTGCACAGCTTTCGAGGTAGCTTTGTCTTCACGTTCATAGTGTCATCTGATTCTTTTTTCAATAATATTCCTGAATCAGCTATAACAGGAACATGGCTTATCACACCCTGACTCCCACTGAAATACCTTTTTCATTAGTATCAGAATTCGTGAATTCACTAATTAATCATATTATTTATCCACTTCCATACTCCTGATCATTCCAAATTCAAACTGAGTCACTTTGGATTAATCCAACAGTTTGGATTTCCACCTGCTGTCTTTTTCTCCAGCCTCCAGAGTTTCTTCTGAAATATTTTCTTTTTCCTTTTCTTTTTCCTTTTCTTTTTCCTTTTCTTTTTCCTTTTCTTTTTCCTTTTCTTTTTTCTTTTCTTTTTCTTTTCCTTTTCTTTTCCTTTTTGCCTTTTCTTTTTCCTTTCCTTTTTCATTTTCCTTTTCTTTTCCTTTTTTCCTTTTCTTTGTCCTTTTCTTCTCTTTTTTTTTTCTTTTTGTTTTTTTTTTCCTTTTTCCTTTTCTTTTCCTTTTCCTACCAATTCGGTCAGTGTTTGTGGTGCCTTTGCTCTGCCCGTACTCACAGACGAGACAAATTCTAGAGCTATAGGGATCAAAGGTGTACAGCATCGAGACGGTCGGGACCTGTTGCTTAACGTTGCCCTATTTTGTTCTTAACATCATCGTTCAGCTTCTTAACCCTGCATTCACATGTGAAAAAAACCCCAAACCATCCGAACAGTAACAAATTTGAAGCTGGAAGACGCGACTACAGTTTGTGTAGGGACACTGAGCCGGCTGAGAGAGAAAAACTAGCATTTGAGCAGTTCTCTTAACTCAAGCAGAACAGAAAAAAAAAAAAAAGGAAAAAAACAAGGAAAAAACCCCTCCCTGCATTGCGAAGTCTAATGATTTTGGAGTCTGTCACAAGAAGACAGAGTGGTCACACAGTGGTGAAGAACCAATCTTGTTTCCTTTGTGGGCCAGCCAAAGCCCTGCTGAAAGACCATCAGCTGCTACTGATACGTGCAACAAAAATACCCTTCAGTTCTTGGGAACTGGGAATTATCTCCCAAACACAAAAAGCCACGAAATTTTCAAAGGGAAAAAAAAATAAATAATAATCGCAGAGTTCATGCAATGTCCTGGAGCAGTGCCAGGATTTTTGCAGAAGTGGTCGAAAATCCCAAATGCAAGGGAGGCGGGGGGGGAGGGGGGAAGGAAGGAGAGCTCTGAGACATAAAACCCATCGGCAGCTGTGCCAGGAGAGGAGGTGGGACAGATCATAGAATCATAGAATCATAGGGTTGGAAGGGACCTCTGGAGATCATCTAGTCCAACCCCCAATGTGCTCTTGGTGACCAGCGGCCGTGGCACGGGGACACCCAAGGTGGGGACACCACGGCAGCGGCAGGTGGCTCTGTGGGCGATCCCTCACGGAAGTGACAGGAACCGCTGTGATACAGGACGGACCAACCGTCGGCTGAGGAAAAAGTGAAACAGAGAAATTTCCCATTACCAATCCTGAGGTCCCGCAGGAATTCCAAACCAAGCTGTGCACGGAGGTCTCCAGCGGTGGGGTCAGACCTCACGGGGCTGGTACAGCCCCAGCGCCAGCCAAAGGGGAGAGGAGGCTTTGCCCGAAAAATCAGTATGAGTTTGTGGGAGACCAAAAGAAACGAGCTGTAAAACACCAAAAACACAGCGGACCAAGAATGGGGCTTAATATTTTCTGCTGCGTGACTTACAAATTCAGCCCGAGGGCAACTGTTAGCTCCAGGCAGGTTCTCTGCGGAGCTCCCAGCGGTGCGCTGGCGCAGAGTCCCCATTCCTGCAAGGATATGACCCTTGGAGTTGTGTGATGGGAAAGCTCTAGAGCTAGGCATGCAACGTGAAAGAAAGCACACTATCCCTGTTCGAGACGGCAGAGTGGGTATAGCGAGAGGGCAGCGACCAGCTTGTAGGTTAGCTTGAGTGAAGCCACACGACCGCTGCTGACTTTTGACTTCCCCAATTCAAAGTATTGAGATGTTGAGGCACTTACACATAACTGCTGCGGCACTGGGCTGGGTGCCACGCAGAACGGGGCCAGCAGATCTGCTCCAGCCCAGCAGAAGTGGGGCCGGACCTCCTGCTACCGCTGCCGTCGCCGGAACCCGTGGGCAGAAGGCAAACGATAGCACTTTTATGAAAAAGAACACCGTTCTTTTCGAAAAAGGAATCGAAAAAGGCTTTTTTCCCAGCTTCCAGGAAAGAGGAGGAAACAAGTCACCGAGTTAATTAATTTGGCCAGATAAGAAGTCACAATGCCTTCAGTGAATGAAGGGCTTGGCCCCAACCCTTGCAAACCCGCGGGGCTCCCCCCCATGCCAGCGCCTGGCTGCGAGCGGGGCAGCGGGGGCACCATCGTCCCGGCACAAAACCAACTCCCTCCCCCCGCCGCGGAGTCTGGGCTGAGACACTCGGAGCATCCCACATCCCTCCTTCTCCAGCCAAAAGGAGCCGCTTCCCTCTCCCATCCCCAGGGCCACCCTCCCGTGCCAGGGCAGTGGCTTCTCCTGCTGTAAATTAACGAATTCCTACAGAATACCTGCATTTTGACAAACTTTTGCCACAGGTAGTGCACAAAGGCTGTCATTTTCCCCTTCTAGGCAGTGCTCCACATATTTTCCGTGGGGTTTTGGTGTTCTTTGTTTTGGTTTTTTTTTCTCTTACACCACAGTCTTTTTCCCTCATTATCTATCAGAAGATTGCATGCTGTTATCAGAGGAGTTCCGATTTCTAGAGAAGCGCCCTCTGCTTGGTCATGGTTTTGATCATTCGATGTTTTACTGATTCGAAAATCAAAAGGCCACAACCTTATATCTTTATGACCTACTTCTGTGGAAATGCTGATGGGGTAAGGAGTTTGCCCCAAGGTTAAGTGCCAAATTTACCGGAACCTTCCTCTTTCAGAAAATCTCAACAAATGGCCTTTTTTCTATCAGTTTAAAAAATCAACCTAAAATGCTGTTTCCCTGTAGGGAGGCCATAAAATGACAAAGGACCGGCCCAGAAGCACTTACAGGTTCTCTGAGCGCATCAGGAGGATGAAGACCCATCTCTACCTTCTTTTGCTGGCTGCAAGCATCTCTGCTGCTCCCCACATGAGCAGCGTGTCTGAACTACTGACGTTATTACAGGAGATGTGGGACTCAACGACAAAGGACAATCTGGTAAATTCAATTGCCACATCACTAATCTAGAAATCTGACAAACTGAATCCTCTTGTTCTCAGATATTTAACTTTTCTGAAAGTCAATCTGTTTATGTGACATCTTGTTTTTGTTAGCGTTAATGACGATGATATTTGAAAGGCTTAATTGATGTACTGTTTTTCAGGCTCTGAGGATTGAAACTCCAGACAACATAGATGTAAGTGAAACCCCTTTTTTAAAAAAATAAAATTAATTTTTTCATAAATGTAGTCATTGGAAATTGAAATAGCTTAAAAATTGCTATCTCCTAAAATACTCTGTTTGCATTTAAGGACAAACAATGACTTTAAATGTAGCTATTACAAGATATAAAATGTTATTAAAGATATTAAATGTTATCATAAGATATAAAATGTTATTTTAAAAAATTGAATGTTGAGCCAAAAAAAAATGCTGTGATATAACTGTCGCCAAGGACAGCGATTATTCTTCTTCTATGTTTTGGTAACCTCCTGCAGAGCGCACACAGAGTGATTTTCTGAATCAGCTTTTTAAGCCTGGGACAGTTAGAAAGGAAAGAACAAACTCGGTCACGTCTCTTGCTTGTCCGTCTGCAAAAATACTTCTTTTTAGTCTGCTTTGTTTAGTCTGCTTTTAGAAATGGCTTTTTATACCTTTACCATCAGTATGGGATTAAATAGTTGTATTACCATGTCTTGGCTGAAGGATTCCTTGTAATTGAGGTGTAAAGCTCCCAGCTGTGTCACTTCCCTTACACCGAAAGGGTTGTCAAGCATTGGAACAGGCTGCCCAGGGAAGGGGCTGAGGCACCATCCCTGGAGGTATTCAAAAGCCGGGCAGACGTGGTGCTTAGAGATACGGTTTAGTGATGGTTTTGTCAGTGTTAGGTTGATGGTTGGCCTCAATGATCTGAAAGGTCCCTTCCAGCTGAGACAATTCTACAATTCCCTCTGGCTCCTGCCTGAAGAGCTCTGTTCCCAGGCTGGGGCTTGGGCTGGGTTGAACCCTGACGTTTTAATAAGGAAAAGAGACCCTGGAATCAGCAGTGCCAGGTGCCGTCAGCTCACTTGTCCCTTTCCCTGACGAGGTCCCTGGTGGTGCCACCACAGGCCACCGCGCTGGTGCCTGGGGATAAGAGCTGCTTCGCTCTCACCCGCCCTTTGAATATGGGGATAACGGAGAATTTCCCCATGTTTCTGTGTTTGGTGTCGGTCAGTGTCAGAAGTGAGCAGCTTCCAGGCAAGGTCACAGGAAAAATTATCTTCCTTGTCATGCAGCATCCAGGAATGACTTGCAGGAGACCACGCGTTGGTTGAGAATGCCGTGGGCATGACGCTGGCCTTTGGCAGCTGTCTGCATTTCCTCCCACCTTCACTAATGAGTTTTTGCTTCATTTTTCATCACTCTCTTCTATTACACTTCAATCTGTTCTTACCACGGGCAGTGGTGTCCTCTCCTTCCTTCCTTCTCCATCACTTTAGCTGATCTCTTCCAAAACAGCCCGGCACTGGCAAGTGCAAACACCATCATCTTTGCCCTGCTTCCATCCCGCGGCCCCTCTGGCCACCTTGCCCAGACCACAAGGTCTTGGACACAAAACCCAGCCACTGTTTTGTAGAAGAGGACCAGTGTGCCCAGTGCATGGCCACCATTGGGATGGGACAAGGGCTGTGAGATGAGAGTGTGAGTGACCATTGTCCCCACCTCTCCTGGGAGGCAGATGTCAGCCGTCACAGAGGTTAATGCTTGGAGTAGTGTCAGGTTCATCTATTTTCTCTCTCTCGTGTTCAGACAGCTCTAGCTTCTGGCACAGAAAGCATCTCATATCCAAACTGAAGAGGCGAACCAGAATTATCTGCTGACACGAGCAGATGTAAGAAATCAAACCAGTCTTCAGATGGCTGCAGAAGAGAGAGAACCAAGTCTTGAAATAATTATATGGTTCCTCTGGACATTACAAAACATATCCTAGCAGAAACTATCACCTGCCAGGCTTCTGTCTGCAGAGTAAGATGTCCCTGCTTATGGCAGGGGGTTGGACGAGGTGACCTTTAAAGGTCCCTTCCAGCCCAACACATTCTATGATTCTAAATGAATGTGCACATCAGTTAAGCATGCTTGCTTAAGTGTTTGCAAATATAAGCCCAAAAGTCAATACCAATTCATTCCCACCCAGGCAGCCGGATGTAATGCAAGATGAGTTTTAATAAACTTACTGTAGCTCACGGTTACCAATTCTTGTATCTCAGTTTTGCTGTTTCTTCCATCTTAGGATGTGAATTGTGTCAGCACAATCTTTGAAGGAATAGAACAGCTGAAACATAATCCAGCTATGAAGAAATTCAGTGGTTTTTTCCACAAATTTGAAAGACTGAAGAAGTTTCTTGCACCAAACCTGGCCAAAGAGGTAGGAATTTATTTCTTGTGTATCAGAGATCACGCAGCAGAGATGTAATAAAATTTCACATTTCTACCTTTCCCTTGCTCTGCAAGGCCTGCAGCTTGACTCACCTCTGAAAAAAGGATTTGTATGTGTGATCAGCATATTTAAGGTTTAAGGAAAATCATATCAGATGATTTCAAGATGAAAAAGCTCTACATAATGGTTAAATACTAAGTAATTTCATTTTCTTGTTTGACTTTTCAGGGGAAATGTGATACAGAAAGAAAGACTGCAAGAATGTTCATAGAAAAGCTGATGACGTTCATCCGAAAAGCATCAAAAAATGCAAGAGCGTAGAGTTATAAGTTTCTAGAATAGCTATAAATTTAAACAAGCAGTAAAATGTAGATTTGTTTTAAAAGTACCCTTTCTTCGTGTTAAAACGTGGCAGGGCACATCTTCGGTTTCAGCAGTATTGTTCCAATTTGTGTTTGACATGTAATCTCTGAAAGTATCGATGGCGAAATGACACCTGTATTTCCAGACGAAAATTTAAACCCTCGACAAAGCAAATCGTGCAGGGGACTATGGAAGGACCTGACTAAGCAGAAAACTCTTGGGTTTATCCTGAAAAGGTCAAGTCAACTTCTGAACAGTCACAGCGAGACTGAAGGCAGAGGGATGCGAATGAAAGCGGGGGGGGTCACCCAACGCGCCTCATCTGAGCATCGCCTGGCCCCCGGGGTTTCGCAAGCTCCAACTCTGTGGACCAGTTTCGGGGGGGGGGGTGGGGCGGGCATTCACTCTAGCAATGGAGGTTTGGGGAATCTTCTAACTTTTCACGTGTAAGGTCAAATTTCTGCTGGAAAGTTTTGCTGGTGTCGCACAACCTCAGCGCAACGGGTATTATTCTCGATAGCACATCTGGAAGAACGAGAACCCCCGTACAGACCGTTAAACCAGCACACAACGGACGCTGCTGAAAGAGGTGATTTAGCTCAGGGAACTGCTAGGGCTGTGCTGGGAAAATCTCAGCATTGTAATAGCCATCTACCATACAGAGGATTAATCAATATAATTTTACGAGCAAAACTTTTCCAGCACGGAGCTGGCTTTGCCTCTGCTTTGAAGCCAGATGAGGAAGAACAGCAAAAGTCATATTCACCCAATATTCCACCTCTTGAGCTCTGCCTGCGCTTCTCTATGTTTATGTGTATCACTGATCAGCAAGGAGTACAAGAACATTGCGCTCAGACGTGTAGGATCACCTGGATTTCGTATGCTTAGCACCCCGTCCAAGATCTTCCACAACCACTGAGAAACATCCTGAGATTTCCCTCTGCCTGCAGCTTTGGGGCGTCAAGGTAAATTTGGCAACTAAGGATTTGTAAGGCCATCTGGCACATGCCACTTAGAGAATTGATGTTTTTTTCTAAAGCTAACTGTGACAATAAGAATGTTTAGATCAGTATGAATTTATTTCTATGGTGTCAATTAAATTATATTTAATTTTATAGATGTAGGTATTTTGGAGAAAATATTTATTCTGTATTTTTACTATTTTTAATAAAGTGAATAAATGTTTGTCTCTGCTTTTTTTTTTCCCCCAAAAAAAATTTCTTCTGAGCTATTTCCACACTTGAGCAAATCTAGTTATTGTAAAATCTCTGATGGCCAAGGGAATGAGATCCTTGAGGTGAATGAGTGAGTGTATTGCTAGAAGCTATTTCTAATTAAAACCCAGGGAGACATTTAAAGTGCACACCTCTGTGATGGAGCTGAGCTTGTGTGTTCAGTTTTACTTGAGCAGAGCTGTTGAGGAGCCCCTGGTAGAACATGGACTGATGGGCCACGGAGACCGAAGTGGCTGGTCATGGGGAAGGCGACTGGTCGTTCTCCCTCCTTTTCAACAACTAAAACAGAAGGGGAGAGCATCCACGCAACAGTCCAACTGCAGAACTTGCTCCAGCCTACGTAAAATAAATACCTTTTTATCAATAAGTGAGCATCTCCTCAGATTTGCAACAGAAATTACAGCCCTTGCCCTTCACAAATAAACATTGGCAAAGAAAGTACCTTTGGTGAAAAATGCTTTCACCCTCCCGGAAGCAGGAGGCTGCCATGATGAGAGCATCCCCCGAGCCGGGATCCACACCTCCGGAGCCCCCAGCGAAGCAGGACCCCCACCAGCACCAAAATGCCGTAACCAACCTCGATTGCTCTTGTAGCTCAAAACAAAATCCCAATCTGCGTAACCCCCGGGTGATAGCTTCCGCATGTTGCAGTCTGCTTGTTAAAAATATTGGAAATCGGATGTTGTAATGAAAAAGATGGAATAAAGCAGGGGACGCAGAAGCTGGATGCTGGCCAAAGGTTCCTCCCGTGCTAATTGTACGTCATCCAGAGCGAGCGCAGCCCTCCCCGGCCCTGCAGAGGGTTTTAGATACCCAGGTACGACCAGCACTCCAAGCAGGCAGGGAAAATTAATAGCAATTAGAAATGATTAGGGAAAAAAAAGAAAAACAAAACAAAAAAAGACCCAGAAGAGATTTTTCAGCATTTTGGTCTGAATTGGGATAAGACAAATTATCTAAATATTTAACATGAACAAAAACTAAGGCAGTGGGGGGGTCGCCGGGCAGGCAGGCAGCACCATGGGCTTGCTGTGCCCTCCAGCGTTACGGCGGGGATGCCCATGGTACACGAACCTGCATTTACTTCTTTCAGTTTGGGCTGTGCCCAGCCTGGGACATGAGCTCCCACTGCCGGGTGTCCCTGGGGAGGCTGAAAAATAATTTATGCTTTTTTTTTTTTTTTTTTTTAATTGTTCCTTAGTCTCTTTTTGTTTGCACAATGGTGATTCTGCCTTTAATCTGCCTTTTATCTGCCAAGTGACCACCTGGATGCCATTTGGAGACAGTTTCAGTCTTCTGAAGATGCTTTCCAGCTTGGAATGCTCTCCCCTGCCCTGCTGCATAGTTTTTTCTGCATTTCTTTCACATTTTCTCAAGATATTTTGGTAGATATGGACTTGTACACTGACTTCAAAATATATGTGTTTAAACAGCTTCCTGACCGCCTGCAAAAATTTGGGCAGAAACAGATGAAATAAATGGTTCTGATTCTTGTATCAGCTCCTAGAAAGCACAGTAGGCTGGATAACGGTCGGATGGTTTGCAAAACAGCCCGAAACAGGCTTATGAATAAAATAAAATAAATAAAATCTGGCACACAGCCTGACATGAGCAGAGCATGGAGGAGGCAGGACACCCGTAATACTGTCACTCTGTTACACTGTGCCAGGTATATTTAAAATCCCATTATTAACCTGGTATCACCTACCTTCATCCCAAATTTCATTCTTCACTGCAGGAACGGCTCCGATTTCAGCTGGAAAACACAAAGCAGAGCTCCAGAGAAACGCTTGGGCTGCCTTATCGATGGGTTTCCTTTAGCTCCCTGGATGATGGTTGCATTTTTTGCTGTAAGTATCCCAGTGTAAATTAATTCTTTCTTAAAAAAAAAAAAAGTTTTAAACATAGGAGAAAGGAATGAGAAGAAAACTGAAAAGAGATTTGTGGTGAGAAAGAGAGGTGGGTTCCTCCAGTCTCCTTCTAATTACAGAAAAAGCTTCCTGCAAAACTTACCGATTTTAACATCATAAAAGAAGCAGCCTAGCATCTGAGCTGGCAGTCACAGTGTTTCCAAACTCTTGATCACATTTTTTCTGAATTTCCCGAGTCTCACATGTCCCGATGCAACATGTCAGCTTCACTGCTCCTTTTTCGGGTGCTTCCCCAGAGATCTTCGCGGAAGCAGGGGCGAGAATCCTGCGATACCAGAACAAATCTGCAGAAGTAAAACATGCTCTTGTCACATCAATACTGATTTTCCCAGTGTTTCCAAGTGTTATCAGACAACTTTTGTAACGGAAAAATACAGTTTTTCACATTACGGCTCCATAAGATGGGGGGAGCCAGCACAGTTGCTGGTGAAACAAGGATTAATCAGCAAAATTATTTATAAATTATTTGTGCAGACAATGATCTATAAGACTTTTTTGCTAAAGGAGGAGCTGCTGCCCGAGCATTCACGCACCAGTCATGGTGTCACACACACACACACACTCTTGGGTGCGCTCCCTTCTTCTTCAGGCTCAACCCGCGGTTTCCTGCAGCAGTCTCAGGCGGCAGATTTTATAAAATAATTAATTTAATTGAGATTAATAAGCAGCAGCAAGGACAGCCCAGGCTGGGTGCCTCCAAAGAGAGAAATCCCTGGGCAATGACACCCTTGTGATCCCTCCACCTCCCCGGCACGTGCCCTTCATACGCTGTTCACATGTCTTTTAGTCCAAAGGTGATTTTTGGTCTGGGGTCTTGTAACATCTTGTCAGATTCTTTTCCTGTGTCCACTCTTGCCTTGTTGATCTGCATTTTCAGACGTCGGTTGGAGCCTCCGTATCTTCTGGTTCACCCGCCTTGTGCACCCACACTCCCTGGAGAACGGAAGAGTCCCAGAGTTGGGAAAAACCCTACCAGAACATCAGGGTGATATCAGCATCTTCCCATACTAAAAGACACAGACTGAAAGACACAGCACTGTACCAGCTGCTAGGAAAATTACTAAGAAAAATAACTCCATTGCAGCCTAAAGGCTCTGGTAAATCGAGCTACTCCTGCCAAGTAAAGCCGGGCATACAACCCAAATCACACCATATTATAAATCTAAGTATTTTATTCTAATTAAAACTTACTTATTTACATTAAACGAGTAATATCCCTCAACATCTTCCCCTCCCTGGCAGCCCCCCGGCCTCCCAACCGGAGCAGCCTCCCGTGGGGGAGCAGAGACGGGTGGCCGGGGCTACCGGCAGGTGGCAGCGGGCGACCAGAAATGCGACCCTGACCGTGGCTACCGGGCGAGGGGCTAGGCAGGAGCCCCCCCAGACAGGGGGGGGTCCCTCCGGGCTGTGCGGGGCCGCCGGCGTGTTCGGAAAACGAACGACTGAAGGCTGAGAGAGCTGGGGGGGTTCAGCCTGGAGAAGAGAAGGCTCCGGGGAGACCTCGGAGCCCCTTCCAGTCCCTCAAGGGGCTCCAGGAGAGCTGGGGAGGGACTCACAGCACCGCTGCAGCCTGGAAAAGCAAAAGGCTGTTTCTGAGTAGTACTCTGTAAGACGTACAGACAGCCCAGAAAAATGCAAGCACAGCACAAGAAAACCTCCAAAAGAAGCTCCTAATGACACCAGATCTTTTAATAAGTTAGGCTTGCCCATATTTTTATTATTTTCTCTATTATTTTTTATTTTCCATGTTATTTTTTATTATCCCTTAAAGAGATCGCGCACAGAGATGTGGACAGGATGCTATGCCAGCACAGGAGACTGTTCTCACCACATTTTCACATAGCTACCATGCTTCTTTTCATTCCTGCTACCTCTTATTCAATTAACTGTTCCTGCAAGGCAGGTGAACGCTATGATAGCCCTGTCCCTGGCTGCAGGTGGAGCAATGAACCCGCTCCAAGCAGAATCTGGCCGAGTGCTCAGATGCACTGGATCGGTCTCCCGGGCTCCAGCCTCCGCGCCCAAGCACTTGCAGGAGGGAGATGGTCCTCGGGGCGATGCCCAGGCATGTCCTGAGAGCTCAGCCCAGTTATGTTTGTTACAACTAAGAAAAAAAGGCAAAGGAAGGAAAAAAACATTTCTTCCCTTGTCTACCCGCATTTTCGTTCTACGAAGGAATGTCACGGTGGTGCTCCTCTAAGGCAACCGCCCCATTTCTCAGCGATTCTGATTTCTGAGATGAGACAAAGTCCCGTTGGTGTTCAGTACAGAACACTCCCTGCCTCCCGCAGCCTGCCTGGTGCCCACGCTGCCGCGCCGGAACCACGGCAGCCCCAGAGGAGAGCAGTGCTGGGGGATTGCCAGCCACCGCATTCATCCCCACAAACCTTCTCCCTCAGGTGTAACTGGAGCAGGAAGGATGCGGCTCCCGAAAATATAGAGTCACTGAGTAGAAAACAAGGGGGCATGAGCATAATACAACCCCTCAATACAATCATGGCATAACAGTTAAATAAAGGCAAAGGAATAATTACTGCGAAAATGCCGGGTGAGATTTCATTGGGTTTCGTCATCATTCGCTTCCCGAGGGCTGGAAAGGTGGAGAAAAGGAAAGGCCTGAGCAGCCGCCAGCTGTACACAGCTATGGAAAACACCACCGCAATGACAAGAAATGAGTGTGTAAAAAAATTTAAAAGGTCGCGATAAAACTACCTGCGACAACGACAACAAACCACTCTATATCACTTAACACGAGTCGAGCGGGACAAGTTGAGTATCACTCCAAGAAACGGGATTTTTTAACTTTAAAGCATCCAGCAGCTCTGCCTGGAAAGCAGCCTGCTGGGCATCCTGCCCCCACATACCTGCCCCCCGCCCCCGTCCACCTGGATTCTTTTTCAGATGTAAAAACGGTTCCACCTATATTTTAGATATTAACTTTGAGTTTACACAGAAAGTTGCAAATAATAGTCTTTTCTAGCATGCCCGGGAAAAATCAGCATATACGTAGCATAAAACAACACTTTTTTTCCTTAATTAACCTTTTAATACTTTACTTTTATACTTTAATTGACCCTGGTATGTATTACTCATTTCCAGAGAGTAATTCTCTATTTTTTATTACTATTATTTCTGCTGCAAATACAGTCGGTGTCTATAAAATGTTGGTTTCAGAAGCCCTGGGTGGCTTGGAGAGGGTGTCGGCCACAGACTCTTCCAAGAGGGACCTCCCCAAGCACAGCTGGGATCTGTGCTGCCTTCTCTGCCTGTCACTGGAGCAGGGACATCCCTTCCCGCCTCCCCATCACCTCCTGGTCCCGCTTGGCCCTGCCGGGCTGACCATCAGCTGCAAGCCCCAGACAAGACACCTATGTTCTTCAGCCATGGGGACCCCAGCCACCAGCTCTTGCTGGGGAGCCTCTGTCACCTCCTTGCTGTCACAGGACAGCCCAGCAATGGGGAGACAGAGAAAACTCTTCCATCGTGGGTCAAACACAGTGGTTGACCACTCCAACCCACCTGAAAGCCAGCTGGTGTTTTGCAGACGTTGTGCTCCTCGTTGATCTTCCAGAACACAATTAACCAGCAAAAAATCCAACCTCTGGGATGTATCCTGTGGGTACGGCAGCCCCCGTGGAGCTGCGAACCTGGCTGAAGGCTGCGCCCTCCAGGCGGTGAACCATCAACACCAGCCTCCATCTGCCAAGGGGGGGTTCTGGGGGAGATGGAGCACAGCTGACACCACAGTGGGTCGGGGGTACCCGGAGGAGGAGGGCACGGGGAGAGGGAAGTGCCAGCGGGGTCCCGTAGAACCGGCATAATGGAGTCAAGGGACACGACCCGCATGCATGGATTTGGTCTATAAAGGTTTTTACCAGCATCTTTATTTTGGGGAACTCGCAAGACCTCCCCAGTTCTTTCTGGCCGGAAAGCTCCATTTCTCCGAGAAACAAGTGAAGACGCCCAGAGTTCTCTCCGCACCTCCCCCGGCCGGGGACAGGGACCCCGCAACAGCCACCCCCGGGCACCCACCGGCGGCTTTGCTCCAATTCCACCTGTAATTTCACCTTCCTGAAATAAGCAGAGATTTGTGAGACAAATTAGAGGCGCCAGATAACGACCCGACGTAGCGCAGAGGGTTGTGGTGGTAATTAATCAGCTCATTAGCGGCGCAGCAGCCAGCGGCGGGGGCGGGCACACCGGTGCTGCTGGCACCGCTCAAACCCAACGGCTGCTCGGGGCGTTTTGTTGTTGTTTGGTCGGTTTTTGGGTTGTTCGGGGGGTTTTTTGGCTCGCCCGGGGGGCAGCGGATGGCCGCGGTGCCGGTGACGCCCCCCCCCCCCCGCCCCCCCGGGGCACAGTGCACATCCCGGTGCCTCGAGGGGGTTTTCCCGGCGCGGGCGGGTTTTCCCGGGGTGGGGGGGACCAGCTGGAATTCCCGGCGCATTCCTGCCCCTGACTCACGGCCCGGCCCGGCCTTCCCCCGGCCCCCCCCCCGGGCCCCAGCCGCCCCCCCGGGTGTGGCGCCCCCCCGCGGTCTCGCGTGGCCCCACCGATTCCCGGAAGCGGCTCGCGCCGCCCGCGCCGCTCCCGCTGCGGGAAACCGAAACTCGGCGGCGGCGGCGGCGAGGGGGGGAAGGAGGACACGACGCGGGAGGCGGGGCCCGGGGGCACCGGCTGCGCTCGCGGCCGGGCCGCGGTTTGGGGAGGAACAGGGTGAATCCGTTCTGCCAAAAGACATCAATAAAGAAATAGGGTGCGAACAGCCGGCAACGGCAAAAGCCCCACCCCAGGCAAAAAAAAAAAAGGGGGGGGGAAAAAAGAGGGGGTGGACAAAAAAAGGGGGGGGCAGAAAAAAAAGAGGGGGAGGAGGGCAAAGAAGGGGGGAAGTAGGGCAAAAAAAAAGGGGGGGCAAAAAAAAAAGGGGGTGAGAAAAAGGGGGAAAAAAAAAGGGGGTTGAGAAAAAGGGGGGAAAAAAAAAAAGGGGGTTGAGAAAAAGGGCAGGAGGAGCAGCCTGAGCCCCCCCACTCACTGCCCTTCCCCAGCCCCACTTGGAGCCCCACTGTCACCGGGAAGGGACCGGGTCTGCCCGGGCGGGGGCCCAGCGGCCCCCCCAAAGTGCGGACTTGCCACTTGCCCCAGCAGCACCTCGCCAGCCCGGGCCAGACGGGAACTTCTCCATTCCAGACCGAAAAGTCAGCGATTCTGCGAGGGAACCCAGCAGGGAGTCACATGCTGCGGGGCATCGCTGCCACCCACGGCGGGGGCGTAGGGAGCAAACACGGGTGGCATGGTCTCTCCTGCCCTCCCCAAAGGAGGCGAGGGTGGCTGTGTGGCGGGGACGGCCACCCTGCTTTGAGATTTCAGCCACAGAAGGTGAATCGGTGGCTGGGGGTCTCCAGTGGGGCATCAGGAGATGTTAAAAACCAATAATTAAAAAAAAAAAATCTGTGCTTCTTTCAGAAGAAATCACTCACTCCCATGAGACCCCCCTGCAGTGCTGCCTCCAGCTCTGGGGCACCAACAGCAGAAGGACACGGAGCTGTTGGAGCGGGGCCAGAGGAGGCCCCGGAGATGCTGGGAGGGCTGGAGCCCCTCTGCTGTGAGGACAGGCTGAGAGAGCTGGGGGGGTTCAGCCTGGAGAAGAGAAGGCTCCGGGGAGACCTTGGAGCCCCTTCCAGTCCCTCAAGGGGCTCCAGGAAAGCTGGGGAGGGACTCTGGATCAGGGAGGGGAGCCATAGGAGGAGGGGGAACGGTTTTAAACTGGAAGAGGGGAGATTTAGATGAGAGATTAGGAAGGAATTGTTTGCTGTGAGGGTGGTGAGCCCCTGGCCCAGGTTGCCCAGAGAAGCTGTGGCTGCCCCATCCCTGGAGGGGTTCAAGGCCAGGTTGGACGGGGCTTGGAGCAACCTGGTGTGGTGGGAGGTGTCCCTGCCCAGGGCAGGAGTGGGACTGGATGGTCTTTAAGGTCCCTTCCAACCCAAACCAGTCTATGAAATCACACCTGTTTGACAGGGGAAGGTGATGCATTTGTACAGGGGACCCACATGGGACAGCCATTCCCTGCAAGGTGTCCCCTTGCCCTGGGTGTCACACCTGGCTGGCGGGTGCTGTTTCAGGGTGTCCCTCCATTCCTCGGTGTAGAAAAGGATGCGAGGGGTCCTTGGCCCTGCCACAGACCCACCGATGTCCCTCCAGCACATGGGACATGGTCATCTGAACTACGACAAGCTCTCCGGCGTCCAGCTGGGCACGTCCCTTAGCTTTTCCCTTTTCAGGGGAAAGGCCAGCACACACAGCACCCCCTTTTACAGGGTCTAAAAGCAATGCCCGAAAGTGACATTATTTTAAAATTATTTTAAATAATTATTTTAAAATTGCATTGTTATCAAATAAGGCTGCTGTTCTCACCTGTGGTCTATATTTGGAGAGAGATGTTTACAGTCAGCATGAAGGTTAATAGCCAATAAATAATAATAAACAAAACAGGGAATACGACTCAAATATTTTAACATCTGTTGCTTGCAGCACAACATTTTCACTATTTGCTGAGGTCGCCCTATGAGGTCCTCGATACCAACCTGCCCTGGTCCCCTCCCAGTGCCTCCCAGCACAACCCGGGCTCCTGTCCTGCCGCAGGACCTAGCTCAGGCTGGGTGCCAGCCACCATCCCAGCACATCCCGCCTTCGCTGGCCCGTCCCTTGGCTCCCAACGGTGCTAACGTGACAAGCCCAGCAGCGCTTTTTCAGCATCTCCAAGAGCTTCCTTTTTTGGCAGCGCCCTTGCACAAGGCTGGGATGGAGCATTTCAAACACCCCGAGGCAGAGCAGAGGTGACACGCTCAGGGGTCACCGCACTGCAGCCTCCGCACCAAGACGGCTTTTCCTGAAGAGTTACAGTATGTTCCCAGGGTGTCCCTGCCTCTGTGCTCGCAGGTACCCTGGCCCTCTCCAGCTGTCAGGCTCGGCCGGTCGGCAACAGCGCGGTGCAGGCGGGAGCTCCGTGGGTGCAGTAGTGTGGAGAGGGTGGGCAGGAGGCGGGTGGTGGCCCTGGTGAGCCCCCAGCCCAAGCATGGTGCGAGCGGGACCTTGCCTACGCCTGCGATGGGCTGGAGGCACAGCACCACGCGGCCGCTGGCTCTGCTGGCCTGTCCTTCCCCTTCCCACAGCTGGGAAGTTCGGCACCTTTTCCCATCAGTCCAGGAAAGAGAAAACCCTCCCAGCTCGGAGCCAGGCAAGAAGCACAGCCAGCCTTGCCCACAGTGTGCTGCTTGTCCTGCGGGCTGCGGCTCCCTTTGGCTTCACTCCTGCTCTTCAGGTGGCCGCTTGGGTGAGTGGGTTCATCCAGAGCTGTTACCTTCAGGCGGATACTCTAAGGGCATGTAAGAAAATAAACCTTTAGCACCCAACTCACCTCATTTTTCTACTGTCGTCAGCCTCAGCTGCATCCGTGGGACTTCAGCAGTGTGAAATGAATGGATGCCCCATTCAGCTTCACATGGGTCAGCTACCAGGACGCCCGGGCACCTCGGGACAGCATTGCCCCACTGCTGCCCCTGCCTGGGCTGGCAGAGCAGCTCAGCCATGGCCATGACCCACAGGCACCGAGAGAGAACCCCCCTCTCTCTGACCTTTGGCAGGGAGGCTCAGGCTGTTGCAGGTCTGCACCCTCGTTAGGCAAACTCATCACAGCTGCCAGGTGCCTGCAGCTCACAGGGCTTTCCTTGGCAAATAGGTCGTGAAAGGTCCACATCCTCCTGCAAGGTTGAGAGAAAAGTAAAGAGTGGGGGAAGTCCGGGGAGACAAATCAAATTCTTGGAATTTCCTTTTTTCCCACCAAACCAAGCCCAGAAGCTCATTTTGGTTTAGTTTAATAATTCACCGTGCCATCAGTGGGGAGAACTGAATTGATTTTGGGTCCTGAGATAGGTCTGTCCAGTTCCAGGAAACCGTAAACGGCCCATCCCAGGATATATTTATTGTAGCCTATGGATCAGAGCGCTTGCTAGTATTACCTCATGCCATCTGGGCAGAGTTTCAACATTGCTGATATTATTCATTCTCCTGCATGTGCTTCAACCAAACTTCCTTTTTGTAAGAGAGGCATTTATAAGAAATGGAAACAGCTCGCAGCAAGTCCTGCACTCTCAGGGCTACCAACTGAGAAGCAGCTATTTATTTTTTTTTTGGCTTTTAGCGGTTTTTGAGGCTGGCACTCCATCTCTGCTCCTCGAGTCTGCCCTGCATTAACCCCTCTCAGCCCAGAGAGCCCGTAGGAGGGACATGCGCTGGCATGAGGCTGTGACAGTTTTCGGTACTCGTTAGCAGGCAACCGTGGCATTCCCCAGGTGACGGTGAATGCTCCGCACCCATTTTGTATGCCCCAGTTAGCCATGCCGAAAAGAAACAATCATTTCTGAGTGTGATGGGGAAAGGGGAGGAAGGCAAGTGGGGGAGAAAGTGACAAAGGGTTTGCATTAGAGTGGGTTTGTCCCAAAACAGGTAGAAAGGAGGAACAAACCCCCAGCAGAGCGGGGTGTGGAAGGACTGTTGAGTGCTGGTGGGCATGGAGAGGTCATGATACAGCGATGGAAGGAAGCAGCCAGGGCCCGCGAGGAAGCAGATAAGAGGCTCTCTCTCGCGGTGGTCCCGCTCTTCCCCTCCGCAAACCCCTGCTCCATCCTGTGGTTGTTCACTCCCCCCACCCAAATACTGTCCGGGCATGCAGACCTTGGCTCCGCTCCCTCCCAGGGCTCGCTGCCATCTGCCAGAGGCAGCTTTCTGTGGCAGCCCCCATCCCCATCTCCCCATGTTCCCATCCCCCCGCTCCTTCTCCCCATCTCCCCACCTCCCCTCTCCCACCTCCCCCTCTCCCACTCTTCCCATCTCCCATCTCCCCATCTTCTATCTCCCATCTCCCACCTCCCCATATCCCCTCTCCCCAACTCCCCATCTCCCATCTGCCAGTCTCCCCATCACTGGAGCAGGGATTCCCTGCTTCTCCCCAGCTTCTCCACTGGTTGGATTCAGAGTCCCGGGGCAGAAAAACCTTCAAAGCAAAGACAGCCATCAACACTTGACATTGAGCTCAAGCTCTTTCCCCCCAAGACCAAGACACCTTCGGGATTTACAACTGGAGGATCATTTGCCCTTTCCACACCTCGTGGAGCGCAGGGCCGGTGCCTTTGCTGCATGGCATGTGCAGTAAACGAGGTGCTACGGGGCATCCCCGCCCTGCCGCACACACCCCCATGCTCCTGCAGCATCGCCTCCCGTGAGGGAAGGGCAATCTACCTCCTGCTCGGCTTGGAAGGGAGGCCTGGGCTGGGAAGTTATCAGAAAGCTGATTGATAGACTCCTATGCTGCTGCTCCGGCAAACCTGGAGGTGGACATGGCTCGGGAGTGTGCAGCCGCCTCTGCAACAGCTTTTGCACTGGAGTGTGCTGGTTTTCTCCCCTTCACTCCCCAGCTCCTCAGAAAGTATTTCTGGATGTTCAGAGCCCTGTTTGCCTGGGGGTAAAGCATGGAAGGTCTCATGGAAGGTCTCATCCCCACAATGGAGGAGCATCGCAGAGACAGGGTGGAAAAGACGCTGCTTTTGCACTGCCAGAAAAGCAGCCTGCTCTGGGCAGTCCTGGCTCCAGGCTGGGCACCCACGGGCAAGAACGTTTGTGCCACCTGTCACTGGGGGGGGACAGCTGGGCCTTCAGCTGGAGGCAGCAGGCTGGGCTGTCGGGGAACAGCACCGCCGGCTGGGCACTGCCCGTTCCGCTGCACACGCCGTTCAGTATTAACCACCGTTTGTTTCACACAGCACAGGAGCGAAGGCATCTTGAGCTGCTTTTTATAGCAGATTAACCAACCGTGGCAGCAAAGACAGGGAACAAAGGACCACCTTGGAGCAAGTGTGCCCAGTTCCTAACCCTCCCTTCTCGTGGGCATCGCCAGGGTCTCTGCGGCCGGTGCCGCGCGGTTCCTGCTTTTTAGCATTACTTGAAATACAGTCTTCCTAAAAGCACCTTATTTCAGGGCACTGCTGACGGAGACAGAGAGGTGCCTGTTACCGAATAACAAATACCACTTGCTGGGGCATCAGTTGGGGATTTGGTTTTATTTTAAATAAAAATGTTATTAAATATTTCCTCTGCATTAGGAAAACAAGCCCAGACTTGGGATCTCCCTGCATCGGGTAAACGTGATCAAATATTTTAGCCATCTGTTTCTCCGTGTCTCAATTTACCATTAAACCAAGAGAACGGGCAAATCACAGGGGTAATACTGAAAAGGGAGGAGGTTAAGGGAGTTGAGAGCCAAAAGGAGTAAGAAGGCTGTGAAATAAAGCTGGAGCAGGGCTGCAACTCTGCAGAGCGTCAGAGATGGTGGCGTTCATGGCAGCTCTTGCTGGGCGATAACCTGGGTGGAGCAGAACAGGTTTATGGCCAACCATTTATTGACTCCTTGAGGTGCATGGATTATTCCTTCTTCATACTTTTATACAAGTACACGGCAAATTTAGGTGCATATTCTTGCTACATTGCTGAAACAGCAGTGGTATAGCGGTATAAATGGGAGGAAGGAGTCAGTTTTGTGAGGAGAAGGATTTGTAACCGTGGCGTAAAGTGTAAGGAGAACCCGACACACAATAACATCGGTAAGAGACAACTTGTTATTTCCTTGTTTCAGCCCAGAGATAACAAAGAAGCAAACAAACACAAGGCATCCCAGCTTGGGCAGGTCATGTTCCATGGAAACCTGCTGTGCAGATATGGGAAAGAGCACAGATATACATGTCAATTAAGTTCCACTGAGTAGGATCTCTGTGGGCTGAAGCCAGAACAAAGAAGTGGAGGTTTAGGGCTGGGACTGTTAACCTGCCTTCATGCGTTTCTATTCTAGGTCTATGGGTCTGTCGCCGGGTGCCATTTCCTGGCAATGAGACATACTAAAACCAGCCAGTAAGGATCATAGCAGTGCTGAACTCATATATCAAACAAGCCACCGTAGTCATTTAAAGTACCTCAGATACATTTAGTGTACGCACACTTTGGCCCATCAGACCAGGAAGCTCAGAATTCATTTTTCTCAAAGCTGGCTGAGGGGGTAAAAACAAACCACGGGCGGTTGGAGCTTGAAAGGAAGGGCAACCTGATCTTTTTTGTCAATATTTAGGTTGTATAAGAGGTGTTGTGACTATTTTTGTGGGGGACATTTGCACTGGAACCTCAAATACCTTCTGTCATCTCTTTTTCAAGCTACTTTTATGTTACTTCTTCCTACTTTAGATTTCTGGACATGTTATGCTGAGGAGTGAACCTATGCCTCTCACACAGCTATAAATGTCCCCACCTTGTCTGTGCCACTCTTCTTCTTTTATTATTTGTTTAATTTCCCTAACATGTTATATCTTTCTTTACACTGAAAGCGCACTGGCAAATGGTGCCTCACCCAGCACCAAAGCCCTGACTGGAGGACACTACCACAAGATAAAGTGTCAAGCAGACAAAAAAAAATAAGTTTACAGAAAGCACATGACACCTACAGGGTGGGTGTTTTTTTTTTTTTTTCTGCACTTAAATCCACGATTGGGCTTTTCTTTTATCTTTATATTAAAAAAGGAGAACCCTCGCCAGTCCAGGCAGTGTGCGTGTGTCCTGCTCTTTGCCTGGGCATCTCTCTGCTTTTCTCACAATATACCTCTCTCCTGTTGCGTACGACCTCAGACCTGCCTTGAAAGTATTGAAAATTGAAGAATAAATAAAAATGCTCTCCTATTCTGCTGGACTGAAGGCTGGATTGAAGGCATTGAGTGCAAATCTAATCTCACTCTCATCCGGATCCAGTGGATTGGAGAGAAATCCTGATGGTTTCAGTAGCCTTCTATCAAGCCATCATTTCTCTTACACGGTCTTCATCCACAAACGGTAGGAGAGGACAATACCAGTGGTCACCCTTTATGCCTCCTAACACAGTTCTTCCGGATCAGCTCAGCCCAGGCCAGGGGAAGATGGAAGAAAAAAATTCCCCGAGTTTTGCAAAATGCCTGCCTTGCCCTGCATTGCCGTTCACACAAGGGGGACGATGGGCAGCACATCTCATGCTGTAAGCTATTGCACAACCTATGGCAAACGCGTGCTGTGAAATCAGAGCCTCCGCAAATCTTAAACCCCTGCAGCAAAGCGACCGAGACCGGATCTTAGCTGGGAGCTTTATGGGAAGAAGCACTGAAACCAGACTGTGCTACAGCTCTAACTAGGCTGAGCAATCCCGTTTGACTGTTGAGTTTCAAACCTATGACGGAACAAGCCCTGGCAGTGTCTGGAGCACCACTTCTCACCAGAAAAGTGGTCTGCTGAGACCCTGTGGAGACCTGTGTGACAGGCCAGTCCCCTGGCTTAGGAGGACCGCGACGTGCAGAGGAATTGCTCTGGTGACTCCACTGACCCATTTCTTCCAGCCTCTGCTGCCACCACTGGGGGGAATCGGGCTGACACTGGACAACTCGTTGCATCTGACCACTACACACACCATGAAAGCGTAAATGCAGAGGAGATTGTCAGGAGCATTGCTCACCACCTTCATATATTTCCTTTTCTATTGACCCGACCTTCTTTCTACCACCCGTGACCCTCTAGGCCCTACCGCATCCCTTCTGCAAATTGCTAAATCTGAATAAATAAAAATACAGCTCTGTCGCTCCCTGTTCATTAGTCCTGCTGTCAATAGCAAGACTGTGCCCTTTGGAGCCGGTACCAGCCCAGAGTCCCGCGGCCATGCTCTGGGAAACCGGGCTGCTCAGAGGTGACACCGGGGCCGGTTCCTCGATGCGCTGCAGCAGGGTGACTGGGAGCAGCCCAGCTGCTGGCCGAGCTCCCACCTGGCTCACAATCGCCTCATCGGGACCCTGTTTTTCATTCACTTCCTTTCCAAATTTTTGCGGGTTGCTCTGGGCTGGCGGAATGTCTGGGAGTCTGCATATTGGGATTGCCGGGCTGCATCCAGCTGCCCGGGATGTGCCTAAACAGTGGCTGCAGCGGGGGAGCATGGGCCGGGGCTGAGCCCCTTTGGGGGGATTGGGGTTGGATCCCTCGGGGGATGGATCCCTTGGCGTGATGGGGGCTGGATCCCTGCATGGGATGGGGGCTGGCTCCCTCCGTGGGGATGGGGGCTGGATTGCTGCATGGGACGGGGGGCTGCATCCCTCAGGGGACTGGGGCTGGCTCCCTCCGTGGGATGGAGGCTGGATCCCTGGGTTGGATGCGTGCTGGATCCCTCCATGGGGATGGGGGCTGGATCCCTCGGTGGGACGGGGCAGGATCCCTCCATGTGATGGGCGCTGGATCCCGCGGTGGGATGGGGGCTGCATCTCTCAGGGGGACAGGGGCTGGATCCCTCCGGGGGCTGGGGGCCGGATCCCGTGTGCCGGGGCCCGTCCCCGGGGGTGCCGCCTGGGCGTTGCTCGAGGCGCCCCGCGCCCGCCGAGCCGCCCCCGCGCTGCCGGAGCCGCCCCCACGCGGGACAGCGGCCGGGGGGGGCGGGGCCGCGGCGCGCGGCGGGGGGCGGTGCTCTCCCTCCCGCTCCCCCCCCCCCCCCGCGCCGCTGGTGCTACAACAGCGTGATTTCCCCGAAGTGATGCCGCCGGCGGCAGCCAATGGGAGGCGCGGCCGCCCCCCGTGGCGGCGCTGATTGGCTGGGCCGCAGTCGGGCCCGGGGCGGCGGGGAATCCCGGGCCCCGCCGCGTTATACCCGAGGGCGCGTCCCGCGGGCGGCAGAGGTGGGACGGCGGGCGGCGGTGTCGGACCGGTGCGCTCCCATCGGCTCGTCTCACCGCGGAACGCACGGCACAGCACAGCCAGGTGGGTCCCGGGGCGTCCGCTCCCGTCGAGGAGCTCGTCCCCCCCCCACCCCGGCTTTGCAGCGCAGCGGGGGCTCCAGAAGAAGGCGTGCCCCGCAGGATCCCGGGGAGCGGCCGCGGGAGCACGGCACGGCTCCGCTCGCACAAGAAGGCGGGTTAAGGGAGCGGGGCTCGTCGCCCCCGCGGGCATCGGGCATCCCTGCGGCCCATTGCCCGACCCGCGGGAGGGGACGGGACGGGGCGGGATGTCCTCCCGCACCGCGGGGACGGGCACGTCCGGGCGTGGCTGCCGGAGGCTCAGCTCCGCCGTTGAGCCGCTGCCAGCGCCGAGCCCCGGGGCCGGATCCAGCGTCGCGGAGCCGCGGTTCCCGCGGGGTGACCCCGCGCCTCCCCGGGGTTGCGAGGGCGGGTGGGGGGGGACGCACCTTGTCCCGCCGCTGCCGAGCGCGTCGCTGGTGCGAGTTAGAAATGTGTTGTTTGGGAAATCTGTCTTGAAAAAAAACCACCGCAAACAGGAAATTTTTGTTCTGCAGAGGAAGGGCTGGGAGCGCCGGGCTGCCCCGCTCCGCCTGCGCGGCGGGGAGCAGGGTGGCGGGGGGGGGGGGGGGGGGGGGGCTGCTAATTGGGGATTCCCCCCTGCAGCAAGGCCGGGCTCCCCCCCAACCTTGCGCAATTTAATTAATAATAAACTTTTAAGAAGGCGACTGTACAGTTAGTGCGTGTCTACGGTCGCGGGGGAGGGTCCGGCAGCCCCGCACCGGTCCCCGCGGGGAGACCCGCTCCCGGGAGAACCGGGCCGGTGCTGGCCGTGGGATCCATCTCCGGGCGGGGGTCGGGGCCACGCAAAGCGCCCTCCGCAGCAGGGGCGAACGAACAGCCCCTGCGAACAGCCCCTTTCCAGGGTTCCAAGCTCCGGGGGTATTTTTGGCGCTCCCCGGGCAGAGCGGGAAGCGCGCCCCTCCGGGAGCAGGTGGAAGATGCCGAAAATGAGTTAAAATGCTGGACAAGTAGTTTTGTTTGCATCGGTGGCGTTAGTGGCAGTGCCTGCCGTGCAGGGGGAAGGGAGGGGTGGCATTGCAGGGTGGTTAAAGTAGTGATGAGGTTTTTGCTGATCTGTTAATTCTTCCACAGACACCATGCCGGTATCAAGAATGCGCATGAGGCCCTGGTTGGAAATGCAGATTAATTCCAATCAAATACCAGGACTGATATGGATTAACAAGGTGAGGGTTGCTTATTACTGTTATTATCATTATTATTATTACTTCTGTATCGTTAACCATTCTTGTTCTTAGATTACACTAAACATTGGTCAAGATCATAAAGGAAAGAAGAACATGGAGAAAACTTGCAAACTTTCTATTTAAAAACCAGCTAGTTTTGCTTTCAGAGAAGGTAGCTCTGGTTGGTACAGAATGTAGTAGTTCCATTTTTTGCCTGGGAAATGATAAATTAAATGCAATCTGAACATGATGGAGAGCCATGAGAACTCCAAGATCTCTTTTAACTCCTGCAGCCCGCTTGAGCCGAGTCACCTGCTGTCCCAGTTCAGTAGCTACTGTTACACTCCCGGTTGTTCCCAGTTTTAAGATTTGGCCTGAAGGAAACCCTGGATTTGTCTCACTTTGCTCTGGAAGGCACATCCCTGTACCTGTAGCCCAGGGCGAGATCACTGGGCTAATCGAGCCAGGTCTCTTTCTCTGAGGTCTCCATATCCGTCCCAAGATGATATTTAAGCTAGGACATGTTTTTCTTCGGATTCCTGCAGGATCTTATGGGCAACTTTAAAAAGGGATTGTCAACCAAAGTGTACCTGGAAAATATACTGTGCTTGATGATAGACTAATAGATTAGATGCAATGTATTTAAATGATTCTGGGGTAAAATTGGTACTTCTACTGTACCATGCCATGTGTGGCTTTCCCAGTTTCAGAACTCTTAAACAGCCTCCTATGCATTGGGCAACATAGATGGATGGACCAATGGATGCTTAATTAAGACACAGGGCAGAGGGTTCGTAAAGTTTCTGAGCTGCTACTGAGAAGTCTTTGATTAACTCTGTCATTCCAAACTGGCATGTAATGCTTCTTTTTCAATTAAAATCTCTATTGGTTTAACTTCAGGATAAGATGATGTTTCAAATCCCATGGAAACATGCAGCTAAGCATGGCTGGGACATGGAGAAAGACGCCTGCCTTTTCCGGAGCTGGGCCATTCATACAGGTGCGTGCTGGCTTTACGTTTCCATCAGTCAGATCAATATCTTGGGTTTTTTGTCTTGACTTGGGTAGTTATATTAACTACTAATATATATATCAGAGAAAATAGAGATTTTTTTAAAATTTTTGGTGGGAAGAGCTAGCACAGAAAAGTCTAAACACTCATCCCATCTCTTATTTATAGGAAGATATAAAGTAGGTGAGAAAGACCCTGATCCGAAAACCTGGAAGGCGAATTTCCGCTGTGCCATGAATTCCCTGCCTGACATCGAAGAAGTGAAGGATAAAAGCATCAACAAAGGCTCCAGTGCTGTCAGGGTTTACAGGATGCTGCCGCCCCTGACAAAGGATCAGAAGAAAGGTAAGCCCTCAGCAATCCAGCTGGGGTTACGCAGCTTAAACACCACTTAAATTCCCTGCTCCACTTGGGAAGACCTGTTGGTAGCACTGGTGCTACTGGGGTTACTCACTGGTTATTGCCATGTGTAATAGTTTGCACAAATGGTTCATTTTAGCCCAGATTCTTTAAATGTTTCTAAAGGCATCATGAGGAGGAGATGGGGACTTGCTGCTGAGCGGGGCTCAAAGCTGCAAGAGCTCGCGCTCGCCTAAAATGTCAGCCCTGCAGCCCTTTCTCACACTCGTCTTATTTTTATTTAATAGAAAGGAAGTCAAAGTCTTCAAGAGAAGCCAGAAACAAGAGCAAGAGAAAGGTATGTGTCTGCAGAGGCAGCTGAAGAAGCTAGAGGTTTTGGTGGTTTTCATGCTTAAATTTTTTTCGTCTGGGAACTTGTGCATTCTTAGACAAGTCTTTTATTCTCTGCCCTTATTTTTGTAGTCGTATGAAGACATGAGGACGGAGGAGTCAGCAGAAAGACTAACCAACACTCCTCTGCCAGATGACCACAGTGGCTACACCGTGCACGACTACACGGGGCAGGAAGTGGAAGTTGAGAGCACGTCCATCACCTTAGGTGAGACTCAGTTTTTATCTCTCTGAGCAGAGTGGAAAGTGCCGTTCATGTTAAACCCACAATCTCTGCACCAAAAGACAAAGATGACTCTTGGGGCTGGGCCCGGCTGCACCGTCAGACGGGCAGGGAGAAAACAGAGGTGGTTGTGTCTTCTCCCATGAGTGCCAACTCCTCCTGGTGCATCCCACAGACCTCTCCTCCTGCGAGGTGAGCGGCTCCCTGACCGACTGGAGGCCACCGATGGAAATCACCATGGCTGACAGCACCAACGACCTCTACCAGCTCCAGGTGTCTCCCCTGGCTTCGTCCTCAGAAGGTGGGTATTTCTTTATTCCTACCTTGGTCTTTCATTGGTCTATTGGTTGGAGGCAAGGCAGTGCAGTGAAGGAGTGCCTGGAGGGACCAGGAGAGACAAGAGTTGGTTTGCAGAAAGAAACCCAACCTCTTCCTGATGGATTTGGGTGTCTGGAGCTCTCAAATGGGCCAGGTTAAAGGACACGCGCCACCTGCTCATGGGTGAAAGGTCCCTGAAATGCCATTTACTTTGCACATGTGGGCCCAGGGGCAGGCTTTGTCTTGCAGGCCCAACGTGATGGCTCAGACAGGTCAGCCTGTAAAGAAGAGGAGAGATTTGTGAGCTGGGAGGGTGGGACTGGGGGTTCCCGAAGCAGCTGGAAGTAGGCCAGGCCAGAAGCAGGACACAGTCGGGTACAACAGTGACAGCGGAGGTCACCATGCTTCCCAGTGGGACAAAAAAATCAACATGGCTATATCAGAGTGGTTCTTAATTGGGGTGCAAGTCATCTTCCTCGTGCATCCCAAGTGGGCTCTGCTTTGGTCTCTTGGGGTGACCTCAGAGCTGGCTGGAGCCATGCGCCCCGACGTGTGGGTGATGAAGGGCTGGGGGGCACAGAGCTGCTGATGGGCCTCCCCACGTCAAACCCATGAGCCCCTCCTCGGTGTCCCTCATGGTGGGGGGGACAGTAAAAGGCAGTGGTGTTGTGTGACAAGAGAATATGAAGTGGGTTGTGTGGTGAAGAAGCAGAAGTGTGAGGGCAAAAAGTTGACATCTACATCTGTTTTCTTCTCTTTTTTTTTTTTTTTTGTGCTTACAAAACAGTCACAGATGAAGATGAAGAGGAAATTAATTCGGACATTTTTAAGGTAAAACTACCCCTTATGGTTGGAAAAAAGTTGCCCAAAGTTGCTGTTTGCACCAAGCAATGAAGGGAAGCAATTACCAGATCCAGTCCTATACGAGCTGAACATACATTTGTGTAATGCAAGACCCTTATTTAGTGAAGAAGCCTGAAAAATTAATTATAAAAAGAAGGCTACTTCACAAACACGAGCTGGGGATGACACATCCATGGAAACATTTACTCTTCCTGTGAAAGTCAGAGAAAGCTGCTAGAGGTGAAGGTTGCTGTATTAGAGTCTGCAAAGGTTCTCCAGACTTTATTTTGCTCTTCCTCCACCTCTGACACAGACGGCCCTTAATCTGTGTTTCCAGACATGTCACGCTTATCCCACTGATAAAGACGGGGGTTTCATCACCAAAGGTGCTCCGGCCCTCCCTGTTTTGCATTAACTTTTTTTTTTTTTTAAACTGGGAGTAAAACAAGTTTATATAATTTAGCATGAGAAGATATAATTTGATCTTTTTTGATTACCTGTCCTCTAACGAAGAGAAAGGAATAAAATATTGGCAGAAGGAGCAGTTTTTACCGTCTTACTATTCTCTTACAGCTGCTCGAACCAGCCCAAGACTGGCACACCACCAGCGTGGGGGGGAAAGGCTTCCTCACCAACGAGCCGGGCACGCAGACCATGGGCACTTACAGCTACAAGGAGCAGGACAGGGAGATCGACACGACTTCAGGTAGGGATGACTTGGCTCTCGTTGATGGTCAAGGCCATGGGGTGACGCAGACGAGGGTTTTCATGCCAGATGCTAATGGGGAGGGAGAAAAGCAAATGGAGGAATTCACGCATCCCGGTGTTAGATTTCCAAGTAGCCCGTCGAAAGGCTGTGAGGAGTTTGTTGATATGAAGGAAAAGGAGAAAAATGCCTCCAGTCAGAGTATTGTACAGATTTGTCTTAGAGTTAGACACATGCAAGTTATGCCAGCTTTCAGGAGCTCCTTGCAATGTAACTGAAGAATTTCCACTAGCAATAGCTTAAATGGGATAGAATTGTAGAATCAGAGAATGGTTTGGGTTGGAAGGGACCTTAAAGCCCACCCAGTGCCACCCCCTGCCCTGGGCAGGGACACCTCCCACCACACCAGGTTGCTCCAAGCCCCGTCCAACCTGGCCTTGAACCCCTCCAGGGATGGGGCAGCCACAGCTTCTCTGGGCAACCTGGGCCAGGGGCTCACCACCCTCACAGCAAACAATTTCTTCCTGAGATCTCATCTAAAGCTCCCCTCTTTCAGTGTAAAACCATTACCTGTCGGTCTTATCACTACAGACTTATCGTTTAATAGCGCTTAGAGTATTTTAGCAAAATATGAGGCTAAAGCATTTACTCGTATCTGAGAAATATCTTGATTTTTAGATATATTTATATATACACACACACAATCTTGCTCTTGCTGCATGTGATTCAGTACTCATTCTTATTTTATTTTATCTAGGAGACCTGGAGTTCAGGTTCTTCGACCAGAAGAGCAGCCTAGACTTCTCCTGGCTGGAGACAGTGAGACCTACCATGCAAGCCATTCACTGCGGGTTGTAAACTCCTGGCTTCCTCCCACCACGAACTGCTCTGGGGTAGAAACTTTGACAAGCCTGAAGAGAATGGAAGAAATTGTTTGTTACTGACTGAATGAAGAAGAAAGTAGCTTTTATATTCCGTTTAACTTTTAGGCCTGGAAAGGCTGGCAAGAAAAACCTCCATTATAAATATTAAAACAAAAAGGGCCCCCGTCTCACTAGCAGGAGCGCTGGCGCAGAGGATGCTCAGCTGCAGTACGCACCTGGTCATGGTGTCGGAGGTGAAGCGCTTGCTGGAAGGTTGTCGATGTGGGGTACCGTGGGATGGGGGGGGTCCTGGGGAGGAGGGTACTGGCCTCCCCCTGCGAGCACTTTACCCAGGGAGTGCTCAGCAGAGACACTGCAGAGGAGTCTCTTACCTTCTAGTTTGGGTTGCTGCTTACCTGTGCAACACTGGTGATGTCGAGCTTAATGACTGTCGTTACACTTACTCAGAAAAATTGCACTAATTGGCCTGCTCTTCTTTGATTTACTGCATCACATATAGTTCACCTTTCAGATCTTTCAAAACTCTGTAAATACTTTAGACCAGTAAAATGTGAAAATTCAGTTTAGGCTTTGCTTCCATGCAGGACATTTATCCCGGTCCACTCGTAGGACGTTATCAGCTGGTAGGCATGCCAGAGCTATTTCCACGTAATAGTTGAAGAGCTGCTGCATGAAGCCATGGGTTTTTTTGCACTGATAGGGGCAGAGCTCTTTATTTATAGGCTGTGCCTTTGTGAGATCCCATCTAGCACTCCGCCGTGATACCCACAGTACTGTACGTAGCCAGCTGCATCGCCCCGCAGACCCCCCCGGGGCTGGCGCGAGTTGGGGCGCAGGATGGAGGAGGTTCTAGTTGTTGGTGTCTAGTACATAAGAATCAAGTCACTAAGCTGTAATAGACTATTTTCCTGTACATTTTATTTTTGTATATAAAATGTTGTATATTTGTTTTAATAAAAATGTTTTATATATGACATGTTTACTTGTTCTCATGGGAGAGCTCAGAGACTGCATTCCAGATTCCTTGAAAATACCCAAACAGCTGTGCTGTAGACAGAGGCAGTTGGAGGGGTTTTTTTCATGAGTCACGGAAGCACAGGGAATTTAGTACAGTTTGCTCCCGTTTCTCCACCCCTTTCTCTTCCCAGTGCAGCTAATGGGTGGAATCCTGCTTGTCCAGGTCCTCTGTGTGTGTGTGGGGGGGGTAGTTGCTTTGCATCTGCCATCGTCTGCAACAGTCAGACTTAACGTTACAGTCTATAGAGCAAAGTTAGAGCCTATACTATTAAAAAATATGCACCAAATCCCTGCCGTGGATCTCCCCATCAGCAACACCATCAGCTGCTGTGATAAGATGAGCAGTGAAGCCCTAGCTGAATTACAGAATGGTAGGGGTTGGAAGGGACATTTGGAGATCATCTAGTCTGACCCCCTGCCAAAGCAGCTCCACCTAGAGCAGGTAATATCTCAGGTTTGCCTAAAAAGAGCACATGCACAATTCAGAAGGCAAAAGCAGAAAGCAAGCTTGTTTCCCCCCCGTATTTATTTGCCATACTCAGGCTGCAAAGGTCTGATGTCTGGGGTGGGAGACAGAGGCAAGAGTGGCTGACGCAATGTGTCTCCAGCTACGGCCACCAGCATCTGACACTGCCTGGAAAGCCCCCGTAGGGAACAAAGCCTTTGGGGAATAACTTAATTCACTGAGCAAGGGTGAGGGAGGACCGAGGAGAATAGCAGGCTGCAGAAGAGGAAGACCCAACCCAGAGGGACAAAGCAGACATTTCCTACTGCCTTTGGCACAGGCTCTGCTGCGACTCAACCTGCAGACACATGGGGACACATTTGGGTTTACCCAGGGAAGAGGGGAAAAAAAAAAAAGCTGTGGCTACAGCGGGGGTGGAGGGGCAGCCCAGGGAGGGGGAGCCTGGGCAGGGCTCCCACAGCGCCTGTTCATCACGAACTGGCCCGATCTCGGGGACAACCCAAAGTGGGCACTGCAGGCAGCACCAGGCAGAGAGCAGCTTCCTACAGCCCCATCCTGGCTCTGCGTGGGTGGCAGTGATGGCCTTGCTGTCCCCCCGCCGTGGTCACACTCCCCGGCAGGGTATCACACCCCGAGGGTCCACCTTCTGGGAAAGGATCCAGCCAGCCAGGAACCCCCCCGAGTACCAGGGCTGCCTGGGATCACACCCACCTAAAATCCTGCACGGCCACCCCCCCATCATCTGGAGCAGGAACGTTTTGTGCCCAGAAATCACCCACCAGACCCGCTTTGTGCCCTGGCTACTGCCAGGGAGAGCACGGGGCTGCTGGACCCAGAGCCACCCTAGGGAGGGACAGCATCTCGGTGTCATCAGCATCGCCAGAGGAAATTGGTTTTGTTTAGGATCCGCTGCAAGTTTGTCACACACAGGGGGAGGTTAGGGGGCAGGGGAGAGAGAAGGGGAACTTTCTATGATGCAAACAGTGCTAAAAATAAAGTAGAGATTAATTTGCCCGTTCATGCGTTAAAAAGAGCAAGTTTTTCACATTTATGCTCAGATTTAAAAAAAAAAAAAAAACAACAAAACAAAAAGAAACAAAACAACCCAGCACCAAAATTTCCTCAGATAAGAGGTTTGCCCAACACTTAGGGACAGCAGAAAACAGCAGGTTATGCCTCACACCCAGGGACCACAGACACGCTCCGAGTGTTTTTACTGGGACAGAGGAGCTGCTTCCCTTCCTCACCTGCCAAGGAACCTGCGTGACCGACTGCACCTGGGGTGTTCTCCCAGTGAAAAGTGGTGAAATCACAGGATCGGGTGGAGTTTATCCGTCCGGTTTCTTCGCTGGGTGAATAACTGCCAACTTCAAAGTATTTTGTTGCTAGTTTTGTTGTTTTGAACTTTTTGGGAGGGGGAAGGAGAATGAACAGAGTGATGCTCTGCAGCTCGGGTGGGCTGCAAGTGCCAAAACCACTGCGCCAGCTTGGTGCCTCACCAGCTCCTCCATCACCTCCAGGGCAGGTGGGATTTGTAGAAGCTCCATTTCTTCTCCCAGTGCGAACTGAGGCGGCCTTTAGGCTGCTTGTACCCAGAGGAGCCTCACGAGCTCTTCAGGATAAACTTCCTGCAATTAAAACAGTTTTAAAACCTTGACATTGGCTTCTTCTGAACTTGCCTATCCTAATCGAGCTCTTCATAAACTTCAGCTGGCTTTCCTGTGTTGGAATAAGGGTTGTTTTCACCTTTGAGATGCCCACAGCTACTTTCAGCTGGGAAGAAATTCCATACTAGGAGAGCAGGTCACTGGGAAAGCTCACCTCTGCCAAACCCAGACAAAGGAATAAAAGGGGAGTCTTTCTGGGCAGGGCTTGAAGGGCAAAGCGGCTCTTTCTTGTGCTATGAACTTCGCGTGACAGTGAGAAAGATGTATAGGCAATGCAACTGCTGTAAAAATAAAGACAGTTCACCTCTCTGTGGTGGAAAACAAAAAGGAGTCGTCGTGTAACCTGCGCTCATTTGGGAAACGAGTGGAGCTGATGCTGCAGGCTTGGCAGGCGGGCCATCACCCGTGCCACGCTCCCACCACCATCACTGCCAGCCGCTCACCCACAAACCTCGAAACCATGTGAAAAAACAAATCCAAAATTCTCCCTACTTAGTTTCAGAGCTTCAAGCTGTCAACAGGGCAAAACCTCCTGAAAATAATAGGACAGCCTCGGAAACAGCCCCACAGCCCCAGCCTGGGAGAGCCCTGCAGTGACTCAGGCACAGACTCTGCTGCTGCAGCAGCTGCATGAAGAAGACAGACCTTGCGTCATGCCAACAGGAGATTTGCAGCGCTGCAGAGGCAGGGACAGCACACAGCTGTTAAGTGCAGCTTTTCCCAGTGAAAACCCTTCACCTATAAATAAAGAGTTGTTGCTTTTCCCCCCTCCGATCTTTGTCCAAACGCCTTGTCAAGATGCATTTCCATAATTAGAAGGGGAAGGTAACTTCCTCCCCTGTGGTCCACTCAGCACATTGCTCATCGTTTAATCGCTCATTAGGAGCAACCTGTGAGCGGCTCAGCACCAAACCAGCCTTTTGCTCTTGGTTGCCCAGAGCGGTGGCACCTTGCGTGAGCTTTGCCCAGCAGGCAGCGGCGCCTGCAATTATCGTTTCACCTTTATTTGCCATGGTGATTGAATCCTGATAATTGGACGCATTTCCAGGCAGTCACATGATTTGCGGTGTCAGGATTAGCAGTGCTTCAGACCAAAGGTATGGATTTATAACTGCAAAAAATAGTATAATATTTGTTTGTGGTGCAAAGGCAAACTATTGCTTAGATAGCAACTGAGCGTCTTGGACTGCAAACGTTATTTCTCTGCTGTTGTGCTGGCTCATTCCTCCTCTCAAGTTCCCCAAGGGTCCATTTCTCCCCCCGTGTTTGTACAAACAAAACAAGGGCAGAAACTTCTGCAGGACTGAAACCTCTCCCAGAGGCTCACGAGGGCCAAGGGAAGAAGTGTTGTCTGTACAAAAGTCAGTTTTAGGTCTTAGATGAGGGCAAAGCTTCCCTAGACAGTGAGAAAGGGAGGAAAGTCACATTTTCATAGAGGAATTATATCTAAGTTGTGCTTTCTCCTACACCAAGTGCTTCAGTCCACTCCATACCCTCTTCCACCACAGCATCGTCCTTCAGAGCTCCTTTTCCTCCCACATTTTTCCATCCCCTTCGATATTTCTCTCTCTATTAAATTCACCCCCCTCTCTCCCCAGCCTTCCCGCATGCAAAAGAAACGAGGCAACAATAAAAGCGCGCTCATGCAGGCAGCATGGTACGTGCAGGTCAAGCTATCTGCATGCTACCTCCCTCCTCTCCAACCTTTGCTCTTACTGTTCTGATAACGCCAGGATGCGAATCCAGCCCGCGCGGGTCCCTGCCGTGCTGGGCTGTTGGCGACCATGCTGTCCCAGCAGCTGGGAAGGGTCGGGGAAAGCTTCCCATGGCCCTTTTCAGAGCTTAAACAGGAGCATGGCGTGCACTGCCACCAAGCGGAACACGCCTAAGGGCCACACGAACCCAAGCTGGAAAACCAGCTCATCCTGCTGGCAGATAGATTTGGTCACCAGTTGGATGTCAAACCATGGTATTAAGGATTTGGGGCTGCCAGGCAGGGAGAATCATACGCTCATTCCAGCAACTGCCCCACTGACCAGGGCGAAGAGTGGTGCCAAATCACAGGCAGCACGACAGGAGTAACCAGGAGGATGGGGTGGCCAGGACGATCTGTAGCCACAGGGCTAGGAGATGATGAGGGCCAGGGAGCAGATCCCATCACCCACCCACCACGGCACCCAGGTGCCAGAAGTCACCAGGGGTGGCCTCTGCGTGAACACAAAGGCAGTGAATCGTCCCTTCTGGTATATAAGGCTGGTAAACAAAGTCAGGACAGATGCATGGATGGAATAGGCATTGGACAACGGTTGTCGGTTTTCCAGGCATAAGGAATCCAGTCTGCAGGGAGCAAAGAGGAGCGTGGCCCCTGCCTCTCTCCCTGCCCTCTGACAGCGCTCGGGCTCTCTTAGAATCAGAGAATCGTCTTGGTTTGAAGGGACCTTTCAGATCATCGAGTCCAACCATCAACCTAACACTGGCAAAAACCACCGCTAACCCATGTCCCTCAGCACCACGTCTGCCCGGCTTTTAAATACCTCCAGGGACGGTGTTTCCACTACTTCCCTGGGCAGCCTGTTCCAATGCTTGACAACCCTCTCAGCCTCTTCAAGCTTCAGGATGATCCACCCTGTTCACTTCACTCATGATTCATATAGAAACTTCACTTTGAAAGCTTTGGAGAGCCTGACAGTGGGTACCTGGCCAGCCTGGGCACGGCTGGGTGCGGCCACTGTCACCCGCTGGCGAGGGACAGCAGGCGGGGTTAGGGGTGAGATGCTGTCACAGCCCCACCTCTGCTGTCTCCTCAGCTGACAAAAGGCCGCAGGGAGGAGAAGGCTGAGCCAGCGGCATGTCAGGTTGCCAGTGGCCCTCCCCTGGCAAGCAGCACCCAGCTCCCGGGCCAGAATGGCAACACCGTGCATTACTCCTACAACACAAGCATCCTGAGCGCCGCCGCCTGTGCGGGGGATGCTCAGCTGTCGCACACGAGCTCACAACCTATTTCAGTATAGGAAATTTCACACTTCAAATCAGCGCTCCTGCCTCTTGCGCATCACTTCCCTCCACGTGACCACGCCACGCCATGGGCACATGGCCACAGCACCAACGTGCAGAAACGCCGGGGCAAGCTGAGATGCACGATGGCTTCTGGGCACCTTCCCGGGGAATTCAACCTTGTCAGCTCCACGCGACTGCCATGGCAGAAACAGCTGCCTCGCCTGCCACCGGGAGAGGGAAGGACTTTGTTTTCTGTGTTTACGTGGAACAATGGTAAAAAAACACAAAAGCAAGGGAGCGGCTAAAAGGCAGGTTTTGCTGGGAGGAGCCAGGGGTAGTGGTCTGGGCAGCTCTGGGCAACCGGAAAGTCTGTGGGGGTTTTGCTCCTCTCAACGCATGCGGTGCTTTAGCAGGGATGGGATGGAGAATTGATGACAGAAAACAGCATCAGGATGCTGGCCCTAATTCAAAATGAATCCAGCAGAAGCATTACGCATATTAGCTATTTGCAAGGAGGGCTATTAAATAACAAGACGCAGGCCAACCACAGGCACAAACACTGAACATGCCCGGTTTTAATGTCTGCGCTGCAAGAATACATTTCACTAAGTTTGTTTTGTCATGAGCTAAATACTATAAAGTTTTCACCAACAGTCTTCAGGCAGAAAAAAAAATTCATTGAGAAGCCAAGTCCAGACAGGTACAACTTTGTTTTCACCAACTGTACTGCTGAAGAAAGCAGAGGGAGCAGAGCACGGAGGGACTGCGCTGGCCTGTTCCCAGCCTTGTGGCTGGTAAATTTCTTTGGTTTAGGATATTTTTTAAAAACTCTGGAGGGAGATGACATAGGTCACCAGTGGCATTGTTTCAAATCAGCAAGTGAACCATGTTAGCATCTCTACGTTTCGCACGGAAATAATAATTCAGCAGGATAGCCAGCAGCTACCATTCCTGCCCAGGGCAATCCTCTGCCAACAGCTTCGGAAGAGCCTGGCTGGGGCAGCTCCAGCTCCCCGCGCTTCTGGAAGCCCAGGGACAGATGTTCCCAGGGCAACCTGCCTCGGCGCAAGTGATTCACCCCACCGTTTGCTCTGCCCCACAGACCCACGTGCCTCCCACCCTCACCCCACGGTGAGGTTCCAGCTCCCGGTGGGACTGGGGACCGTGGCAAAGCCGTGCTTCCATTGCCCAGTGCTCACGCGATGTCTGCATCGCCCCAGGCTGCGTGGCAAAGCCCCCGCACAAGCTGCATCACATCAAGACATCTCATGTAGTTTGTATTTACTAATGGGTAACTTCCATCAAGCTCACACCAACAATCAACAGCTGCATCCGGAGCCACAGCAAAAGCATCTTAGAAGTTGCCTACAAAATATTATCTGAACCACCAGGGTTGCAAAAGTTCTACGGCAAACAGCTGCATCAGAAACATGCTGCTTCCCTGCTGCTGTGCGGAATGCCACCAGGCTGGGCAAGAGGAATGGTCCAAACCAGCCTCACTCACCGCCGCCGCACGGGCAGTTCCCAGGCAGCTTCTCTCATTGCGTGGCTGCTTCTCCACGAGGCAGGGAGAGGAAGGCAATCATCAAGAAGAGGAAGAGGATGTAAAAAGCCCGTAGCAATTAATGGGTATGTTCTTGGACCTATTTTTAGTTTACATCTTGTGACTGACCAGATTTCAGATTGGTGGCGTCTTAAATTAAGGCACTATTACTGAAACTGCCCTTTCTTAGCTGACAATGTTAGCTTCCCTTTGAGCTAACGACAACAGAAGTTTTTTCCATTGATTTTAAAATGCTTGGACCCACCTAGGTTATACCCTTGCCCAGCTGCCTAATTTTTAGGCCTTAATTCACGGATCCTGTTTGCTGCTGGGTTCATCCCCACAGTTCAGAACACGATGCCGTGTTTAAAGGCGGTGGGGCTCACATTGCAGCAGGGGCATTTCCCTGCTGAGCCCCAGCACGATCCTGCACCCTGCGGTGCCACCTTCAGCAACCGGCTGCATTTCACTGCCTGGCTGCTGCGGGGATTCTGCATCGCTGGCCATTCCAAAGGGCTGGCTGAAGGCCACCTGCAGAGAGCCCCGGCTCAACTCTCCAGGGTTTCCAGCATTTGCCAAACCCACACTTTACAAATCAGAAGGTCTCTGCAACTGCAGAAAGAAGCGGCGGGAGCTGCCATGCCAGGGGACTGTGCTCCAGCTTCCCTGGGGGCCTTGGCTGGAAGGAGACGCTCCATCATAGAGTCACAGAATGGTTTGGGTTGGAAGGGACCTTAAAGCCCACCCAGTGCCACCCCCTGCCCTGGGCAGGGACACCTCCCACCACACCAGGTTGCTCCAAGCCCCCTCCAACCTGGCCTTGAACACCTCCAGGGATGGGGCAGCCACAGCTTCTCTGGGCAACCTGGGCCAGGGGCTCACCACCCTCACAGCAAAGAATTCCTTCCCAATATCTCATCTAAATCTCCCCTCTTTCAGTTAAAACCTGATCCCTCTCATCCCATGGCTCCCCTCCCTGATCCAGAGTCCCTCCCCAGCTTTTCTGGAGCCCCTTGAGGGACTGGAAGAGGCTCCAAGGTCTCCCTGGAGCCTTCTCTTCTCCAGGCTGAACCCCCCCAGCTCTCTCAGCCTGTCCTCACAGCAGAGGGGCTCCAGCCCTCTAATCACCTTTGTGGCCCTCCACTGGACCCGTTCCAACAGGTCCATGCCCTTCTTGAGCTGAGGAGTCATTCCCATGACTTTTTCACACGGCCCTTGTAAAGGCGAGGAGGAAGACGCTGGTCTTCCAGCTTGTTTTGTTCTGCTTTGCTTTCAGTGCAGGACTTGGTGAGCTGCAAGACAGAGGACCCAGGTGTTGTCCCTACCACGGTTGTCCCCTGGAAGCCGAGAGGATGGCACGGGAAACCCACTGATGCCCTCCCGGCCCTGGGGTGGGCACAGCATCCATCCAGCCCTGCCCCTGCCCCCTGACTTCTTGGTAAGGGCCTGGAAGGGATTGGCTTCGCCCCGCTTTACAGAATCACAAACAACCCAGGGGCGGCTGGAGCCACACCGGTGGCACAGTTTCACAATGAACTCGCTGCGGTTCAGCAAACCTCAGGCACCTTGTGTCTGAGGAACAGGAACCTTGGCCACCGAGGTCTGCAGGACGCGAGCCCAGCCCTGCAGGAAAACGAACTCACTATGGTGTCAAAAAGCCAACAAAACTCTCGAGAACCTGGCATTTGGGACGTGTCCCCCACTGCGGGTACCCTGGGCCTGCAGGTGCCACCTGAGGTACACCAGTGCCCTCTGGGCAGGGCCCAGGACAGCTTTCTGCTCTGGAAAACAAACTCAAGATCAAGAAAACTACGGAAAAGGCTAATGTTATACTCGATAACAGCTTGCTGCCTCCTGCACCTCTGCTGCGCAAACCACTGTTTCCTGAATTGAGGTATCAGGCATGAAATATTTCACATGCTGGAGCAACCGTCACCATCTGCTAAGTGACAAACAGAACTTAAGCCTTTCCTGGTATTTAATGCATAAATCAGGGCGCGTCCTGTGTGGCTGTTTGTGATTCTGTAATTGAAAACTCCCCGTCTTGCTTGGGGAGGCGGCAGTACGAATGCTCGCACAGCCGGCGTAGCTGCAGTCTAAACCACTTTCTATGGAAGCGTTTCCACGGCATGCCCGACTGGGGTGTGCGTCTGATGCTGCTGCAGCAGGAGGGTTGCAGTGGCAGCAGAAGTGCCTGTGAGCAGCAGGTAAGGCCATACCTGAAGAACCAAGGACTTGCTTCCTCGGCTATCCTCTTTTCCCCACAGCTAATATGGTTTTATCCTTTCCTTCCACTCCACATCTCACCAACCAGGTGAGTAGTGACTCGACCATTACTCATGGCCCCGTGGGTCTGGCCCGCTGATCATACGCATTTATTTCTGCTCTTATCCCTCCAGACGCTCATCGATTACCCTACCAAGCCCATACCCCAGAAGCAGATACCATTGCCTGGGGCCAACAGGCCCCGTGCAGTCAAAGTGAGAAGACAGATCTCCATGCTTGGAGAGCATTGGCTTTGCATGGTAACCCCCTACACCCAGGAGCTCCTGGGAGGTCTCCTGTGCAAAAGCCGCATGTTATATATTGTCACCTAAAAATATGCTTCACCAACACTACACACAGCACTTGCAGGCAGCAGAGAGGAAAGGCTGATGGCTGGTGTCAGGGAGGGTTCGTGCCATGGGGGGAACGGGACAGGTCTGGCCCTACCTGCTGCGGTCACGAGGACACAGCACTCGGTGTGTCTGATATTTATGCCCCAGTTCGGCACTTCCCCTGCTCCGCTCTCCACCGCAGAGCACCAGCTCACCTCCCTCTCACGCCTCCAGTCACACAGGCTCCGCATCGATACACACGAACAGAAGCACATGCAGCAGATGGAAGGAAGGGGTTACCCCCTCCACCCAGCAGGTCACACCTGGAACACTGCACCCCCTTTTGAGTCATGTCCCCCCCCAGCACAAGAAAGCTCTTGACAAACTGGAGCAATAAGCCCAAAAACCTTGAAGCCACCAGGCCAGCCAGGGGCAGAGAGCCCCTCCTGTGAGAGGAGGGGAAGTGGGGTTGTTCTGCTGGAAGGGAGGTTTTGGGGGGGCTTATAGCACCCTCCTGCTGGGGGCTTGTCGAGAAAGTGGAGCCAGCCTCTTTCGAGGGTGCACAGCAGGAGCACAAGAGAGAAAAACTGAAATGAGAGGTTCAGCCTGGGTATCAGGGGGTGTTTTTACCTGCAAGGACAGTCCAGCAGCGGGACAGGTCACCTGGGAGGTTTCCATCCTTAAGAGGTTTCCATCCCTGGAGGTTTCCAGGAGTCAAAACAGCCCAGGGCAACTTGGTCTGATCTTGTGCCTGAGCAGGAGGTTGAACTAGAGCCCTCCCTTCCCACATGAATCATCCTTCAAGCCCGCTCTGCTGTGTTCTTCTAACTGCAAGCAGATCATCACAGGTGGTGCAGCTCACCAGAAGCTCTTTGCTTTCTCCTCCTGCTGAGTGCACTGATTTACCATCTGTTTATCATCATTATTCAATCAGCAGCTGGCTTCCAGACCACGCTTTCAGAAGAGCTCTTTTCTTGTCAAGTTTTGATTATGTTTCAGATAAGTTCTGGTAGTAAGTCTCTTCTCCCACACCTCACAGCCATAGAAACAGAGCTGCTGGTGGCTGTTCCCTCCCTTGTCTGCTGTTTCTCTGCTGCACAGAAGTGCAGAAGCATAAAGCTCCCAGGTGAAACCACCTACATCAGCTCCAACAGCAGAGCCAAATCCACTTTACATGGCATTTCCACCTAAGTCTTTCACACTAGCGATGGCGTTCTATGCACCGGGGTGCTGCCTTAATATTTGCTTTATCAAGCTCCAAAAAAAAAGGACTCTAAACTTACTATCAGAGGAAAGCTGAATCATCAGTAACAAGAAATCTGCCCTCCCCCAACCAAGAAACATTAGACCAAAAGCTTTCACTAAACTGGAATGGGGAATAACCTTCCCGGGCTGGCGGTGCTGCTGCTGGAAGACAAAGAGGTCCCTCTGGTCACACTCTTTCTGTCCCCAGAGGGACACTGGGAGAGCACAGCCAGCAATTCTGAGTCTTGAGAAGCCCTGCCTGCCCCGGGCTTTGGTGTTATTGCAGCCCTGCACAAAGTGCTTTTAGTTCCTCAGGAAGCCTCTCAAACTAAATAACCCAGATGCAGAAAACTAAAGCACAAGAGATCCCTTGCCCTCCACACAATGCGGGTAACTCCTCTGAATGCACTTTTAATGCACGTTATTACTAGAATAAGCCACAGTAGAAAACTCCTCATTTCTTACTGAAGTATGTAGGAGCGGAGGGCAATTGGCATAGATGGGTTAGGAAGAGGCATTCGGTGCCTTGGAATTTCTTCCCTTGTTTGAATGACACTCCCATTCATACAGGGGCAGACATGAGCTGCCCTCAGGCCCCCATCCAGAGGACAGGAGAAATATCCACAGAAGTGTCCTGTACAGTGGAAACAAAGAAAAGAACAGGTGCAGTGAAAGAAAGAGAGGAAAACCCAGAAATATTGAGTAAAAAAATAGAAGAGGAAAGCCTAGAGCCAGTAGAATTTGGCTTCTGTCTATGAATGAAAAAATAAAAAAGGAAGAAACAGTTTCATTTTGTCTTACAATGCAACACGCTTAATGTGCTAGAGACACATCTGTGCACTCAGCTCCACCAGTAATGTTTTCCTCGTTTCCCTCTCCGTTTCAGGGCACCCAGTAATGCTCTTCAATCGTTTCGATTTATGCCAGCCGATGATGGCCCACAGCACCCACTGCAGGGAAATGACTGTTTATTTACTAATCTTCTGAGGGTAAAATGGAATTAAACCCAAGAATGACTGCAGCAGTTTTAAGCCACGTGTAGTTCAAACAACAAGATGCAAACTTCCTTAGATATATCCCTAAAATAGGTGTTAGAAACCCCAGATCAAGAGTTATTAAATCCCAGACTCTGTAGTTTACCTGCCCTTATTTCTCAATGCAATGTCCCAGTAAATTAGCCTGGGGTCTCCTATCTAACCCCAGGACATCAGCAAACCAGTGCATCCCCACATCGGGACTGCACTCCTCAGTTCTCTCCACCACTTCAGTAAGAAGCAATAAAAATGTCAAACAGCCTCAGAGTCCCTGGTGCAGAAGAGCTGACGGGCTGCAGCAGGGGCTCAGCCCACGGCTGGGGCTTTGCTGGCTGATAAATGGGCCAATGGACCTCCTGGCTCCTTCCCTCCCTCCCTCCCTCCGCTAGACATCAGCACCACAAAGCCCTTGCTGATGGCAGGATACAGCCACCGCCACATGCCCCTGCCGAAACTGCCGCATGGAAAACCCCGCCTGTGGCAGACTGCTGAGCTCAGGTGAATCATGGAATCACAGAATGGTTACAGTTGGAAAGGACCTTAAAGATCACCTTGTTCCACTCCCTGCCCTGGGCAGGGACACCTCCCACCACACCAGGTTGCTCCAAGCCCCGTCCAACCTGGCCTTGAACACCTCCAGGGATGGGGCAGCCACAGCTTCTCTGGGCAACCTGGGCCAGGGGCTCACCACCCTCACAGCAAACAATTTCTTCCTGAGATCTCATCTAAATCTCCCCTCTTTCAGTTAAAACCTGATCCCTCTCATCCCATGGCTCCCCTCCCTGCTCCAGAGTCCCTCCCCAGCTCTCCTGGAGCCCCTTGAGGGACTGGAAGGGGCTCCAAGGTCTCCCCAGAGCCTTCTCTTCTCCAGGCTGAACCCCCCCAACTCTCTCAGCCTGTCCTCACAGCAGAGGGGCTCCAGCCCTCCCAGCATCTCCAGGGCCTCCTCTGGCCCCGCTCCAACAGCTCCGTGTCCTTCTTGTGCTGAGGACTCCAAAGCTGGACACTCCAGCTCCAGTGAAGAGCTCCAGCTGCCGATTACAACATTCAAATACCAACGGACACAAAAACCAGTCGCAAGGTAAACAGCAACATGCTGGATCATACCAGAACCCAGCAGCTGTACAAAAAAAAATGCATTACGGCAGCTCTACTTCCTATTTCCTTTTCCTTACAGCTCTGAAAATAATAGCTGCAAAGGTCAGGGGGTTTTGGGACAGTTGCTCCTCACCAGGCTGTTGCTGCCGTGGGACCAGCCGAGCACCCTCCAGAGCCAGGTCCCAAAGCCCCAGCCTCATCTTTCCTCCTGATTTCCCACCTGCTTTACCATCGGGGGGCAAAGCAGCGCAGCGCAGAAGCTGGTTGATGAGAGGAGCTTTGGTGATGGTGCCCCAGCGCTGGTGGTGGGGCACGGAGATGTCCGGGGTGGGGAGGGACCAGCCCTGGGCGGTCAGGGCTGAATCTGCTCCTCTCTGGTAGCGCCTGATGAAGGCTCTCTCAGAAACAAGCAAATTCTTACTGAATTTTTACGTTGAAGCAATACTAAGGCTCCTGGCCAAAATCAACACTGAACTGGGTTATTTTCTGTACAGCTACAGGGAGCGTTTGGTCTAAGAGCCTGCGGCAGGGAAAGCACAAGCATCGTAGGAGCAAGAATTAACACCCAGACCCTGGGCGCGACTTGCACCACCAGAAAAACCACTTTCCTCCTCCCTCCTCACCATTGTGCGCTATGAGCCCAAAATGGCAGCACCATCCCTGGTGGAAAATGAGGCCCCTGGGCACAGTGGTGGAACCAGAATTAATTAAATATGCAAAACCTCACAAACTTGCAGAAGCAGCAATATAGCAATGGGATGACAGGAGCGCGACCGGGCCGGCTCCAGTCTGAGTCACTGCCAGGTATCCGCGCAATTTTCTAATGACCTGAGACGGGCAAATTTTACAGGGTATTTGAGATTCAAATTGGTGTCCGTTTTGCTTTAATATTAAAGGACAGGGAGGTGGCACAAGGTTTGATAGAAGAGAAAGCTGGCAGAAGGGGCTAGCTAAAAGGAAGAGTGGGGAAAAGTCGGGTGTAGGCAAGAGGAGAGGAGGACAGGGATTATTTCCATGGCCAGAGCACAGCAGATCGCACAGTGTAAATATCTTACTCTAGCTTGTATTGCTTGCAGTCTTAAAGGAGGGAAAGATTTTGTAGAAAGGATTATAAATGCCCATTTGAAGACAAAAAAGCAATAGGAACATCAAAGATTTCATTTAAAATAGCTTTTATATTTATATTTATATTTAAAATAGATTTCTATTTTAATCTATATTTAAATCTATATTTGATCCATATTTCTATTTAATCTATATTTAGAATAGATTTCATTTAAAGTATGTCTTGGTCCAAGGCTCAGAAGCCCTTGATAAGCAACTGGTGAAAAGGGCCTGAAGCCAATGACAGAGGCAGTGTGAGGAAATGGGAACTGAAGCAACATCTACTGATGGGAAAAGAGAAGTGGCCAGGATATTCCTCAGCTGGTTTCACATCCAGGCACCTCCTTTCACGCACAGTCACTCCAGCTTTACGATGAGTGGCAAAGCGAGAGGTCCGGGCCAGCGCCAGGTGTCCAAGGGTGTCAGGGTGCCCATGGAAACACACCATCGTGTGGGGGCTGATTCACGGGGCACTTCTTGTTTAAGATACCATTTCCCCTCTTGTACAAAAACTGCAATAGGGAAAGTAACCTCTTGGTTGTAAAATCTGGAGAAAAGGAGGCCGAGGGGAGACCTTCTCGCTCTCTACAGCTCCCTGAAAGGAGGGTGTAGCCAGGGCGGGTCGGTCTCTTCTCCCAAGGAACAGGCGATGGGACAAGAGGAAACGGCCTCAAGGTGAGCCAGGGGAGGTTTAGGATGGGTATTAGGAAAATATCTTCATGGAAAGGGTTATCAAGCATTGGAACAGGCTGCCCAGGGAAGTGGTGGAATTGCCATCCCTGGAGGTATTTAAAAGCCGGGCAGACGTGGTGCTGAGGGACATGGGTTAGTGGTGGTTTTTGTCAGTGTTAGGTTGATGGTTAGACTTGATGATCTGAAAGGTCCCTTCCAACCCAGGCAATTCCATGATTCTATGATTCTACCTACCACTGCCAAACTTTACTTGTTTTCTACCCAGGAGAGAAAATACTGAAAACAAAGCAATCTGTAACTTGTACTAGGTTTTAAGAACTATTTCGGATTAGTAAAAGAAAGTGTAATGATAGAAGCAAGGCTGTGGCGGTGTGCTCTCCCCTTTTCCCTCACGCGGCTCCTGCTCGAGCCATGGCCATCAGCGGGAGTCGTGATGAGTTGCACTTGAACTACGGGGGATGGCTGGCAACATAATCAAAACACTGTCTGGAGTGGGAACCTAGGTATCTCGTTCCCATGCGAATATGACTATAGGTCAATTCTCTTACTCCATAAATAGTGGACAGCCCAAGAGCCCTTGGAGCTCTCCTGCACGGCAGCGGGCTGCACGCCAGGATCTCTCCTTGAGTGGGGACGCTCGCTTAAGGTTCTACTCCTCGAGGTTGAGACATTCCTTGCCGCAACAGATTCTCGGTAAGTGACTAATAGCACGCTAAACTTTGAAATCTTAGCTAAGTGATATAAAGGATTGATTGCGCATATATAATCCTTTAGACATAAACCGCTGACCAAGTCTGGGACTAGGACTGGATCCAGCCTAGACTCCTCTCTGAGAAGGAGTTTAGAAAGCCAGGGGGTCCTTTCCGAACCTCGCGACCCAACGGGAGGGTCTCCCTGACGGCTTGTCTGGCCCTGGCCTCTATGCAGTAAATAATCAAGCATACCCTGGCATCGAAACTCATAGAACACTGTCCCATTCACTACTAACTTTGTTAAATCACTGTTTTATGTTAATAAATATTTCACCACTACTCTCCTTACAAGTGAAGTTAATCACTTCGCCCGCGACACCGGTGCAGAGTAAAGGGCACTGCAGGCCCGGGGGACACGTTGCAGTTTGGTGCCAAGAGGCAGATGGATGCAGGGGGCGTTGCAGAAGTCACGGTGCAAACGAGCACCCAACTCCTATCCATAGGTACCCGACCCACGCCTAAAGCACCAGGAGGTGCCCCGGGATGTGGATGCACCTCAGGTCTGCTCATGGGGCCCACAGGGCACCCCCAGAATAGCGTAACCCCAGACTCGTGCCCGCGGGGACAGCACAAGCCAGCGCAGCAGCCTGCAAGCACTTGTCGTGGCTGCAGCATCTGCGTTACCTCCCTCACAATGCGTGGTTGTGTGGGTTTGTTCCAGACCAGCCACGTACAGGGGAGGGTTTATGTTTCTGCTTGCTTATACTTACATACAAGAAAACACATCGATATACCCCAGCACCACAACAACCAGCTGCCTGCAAGGAGGCAGCAGGGACAGCCCTGGCTGTACCCTGAGACCGGGCTTGCTTTGATTCCTAACCTAACTCTGCCCAGCAGGGACTCCCCGCTTCTTCCCCGTGTAACCCACAGCGATGTACATCATTTAAAGACGCGCATGGAGAGGCTTTTGAATTGCAAGCATTTCTTCAGCAGCAATTTGTCACCCATATTCTCACCTATCGGTTGCTCCCTCTCCAACTTCTTTGGATTTTGGCAACAAAGTTTAATGCGGTTAAAGTAAAACCTCTCAAAGATTCAGAGGGAAAAAGCTCTTTGCGCTTTGGAAAGAAAGGGGTTCAAAGGGCGGTTGCACAGCTCTGAGCAGTGGCAGCGAGAGGCTGGAGGGCTGTTCTGGGCGCCCTGGGCTCAGACGGGTCCCACACTTGTGGGTGACGGGGTCCCGTGCGCGGGGGCTGGGGGCTCCCCCCCACCACAGCCGGTTCATCTGCCACCAGAGAGAAATCCAGCATCTCCATCAGCACCAGCTGCTGCCAAACTCCTACTGCAAAGGAGGAGAGGGGCACGGCTAGAGCCACACGGTTACATAATTAATTCGCAATTAATTACCCAGTTAATTCAGGCAGAGGGTTCGCACCCACCCTGGGCTGGGCTGAGGTGGAGGAGAGCTGGGGGAGGCCAAGCGTGACCCGGATATGCAGCTCGTGGCGTGTCCCCATCTTAAAACGCATAGCGAGGATGATGCAATTTACCACAGGTCCATTTTTCACAGTCTTTTATCAGAGTCATTTAGAAACGGCAGCGGAGACTGGTGAAGCAGCGCCGCGAGGACTGAACTCACACTCACCTCGAAGCAGCCTGGGAAATATTAACCACAAACTTGAAGTGAATAAATCCAAAGCCGCAGGGTGTTTTTTTTTCTTTTTTCTTTTCTTTTCTTTTTTTTTTTTTTTAAATCTCATCAGCCATGATACTTTATAAAGGCATTAGTAATACTGCAGAAAAGGAGAACTGAGAATTCCAGAGGTGCATTTTATGCAGTATGAAATATGGTCTCCTCCAGTTTCATATCTTAAATTCAACTTTTGCTGTATTCTAGTATAAAATTCAGTTTGAAAGGAGCTGTACAATGGCACAGATGAACAAATATGTTACATGTACACAGGAGAAATGATCCTGCCAACATCTTTGAGGAGATTTAAATGTCGTAGGTTGAGAAATGTATATGGAGTTGCACAGTTCGTTAAGTGAGGACCCAGGGCCTCGTCTGAGGTAAAACTGGTCCCCGTTTCAAACCTCCTTCAAAAAGCCTGACAACCCCAGAAGACTACCTTACCAAGATACAACATGCACATTCATTCCGCCACGTCCCCACGTGCCCGTGGGAATGAGAGCTCTACATTCCTAATACATGCAAAAGCCCCATTTCTAACAAACCAGGTGGTTCCAGGAAAGCAAAGAGACCTTCTGAAGAGAGGGACCGAATTAGTTCAGCCCAGGTTGGTCTTTGTTTTAGTGTTAGGCAGAGGAAGCCCTTGCTGAGGGCTCCTGTTTTTAAGCATTTGGCCACTGAAATCCAGAGATGGTCTGACAATGATCGTGGTAGGGTCCGAGTCCGAGCGTCAGTGAAGATAAATCAAGTAGTAACACACGTGTGAGCGAGGTCAAAACCTCCTGGTGGAAACCGTCCTCCATCCCCATCACAACATGTCTGAGTGCCAAGGCATTGGCTGGTTCCATCGAAATGAATCCACTTCTCTGGAAGTGACCTAAAAATACACACCTGGCACGCCAGCGTTCCCAAAGCTCTTACACAGAGCAGAAACAGGCCGAGTTCTGGCTCCAGAACGCACAAGAAATGCCAAAATGAAGATCTTTATCTATAACAGTTGCAAAGCACGTGGCTGTGAACCTGAATTCAGATTCAGGACTAACTCAACCGTCTTTCTTCCACTTTCCCCCATGGTGTCCCCATCTCATGTTGGACACCCCGTTGGCCGTTGCCCAGTCACTGGTGGGGAGCCCTGGAGCTGCTGGGTGTGCGGACCATCGACTGCCGCTCCACCAGAAACCACCACCACTTCCACGGCGGAGGTTTCCCATGGCTTCATCCCATGCCTCTTCTGGGTATAAACCATGTATCAAGCGCTGAAAGGGAAGGGAAAATGTTAATATACTGAATATTACTTTATATCTAGTTCAGCTTATAAAAAGTGTTCCTTCTTTGCCAAAGTGTATTCAGATCTTCACATCCTGATATCTATTCTCCCTGCAAGTGTTACGGGTGTGTACATCTATCTGTCTGTCTGTCTATCTATCTATCCATACACACACACATACATACATATATATATGTTTTTACAACGCTGGCATCAAGACAGCTGGCAGCGTGTTACCTTTGGTATATTTTACAAAGCTCTTCTGCAAACACTGTTGCTCTGTTGCTGAAGCAGCCGCTGACAGGTCTGGCAACACCCTGCCAACCACCCTCCCGTCTCACAACCTTATTCCGGCCATATTCCCTTCCGCTGGGGAAGCACCATCGTCTCCCTCACAGCAGGACCCAACCCGTGTGGGGCGGAATGCAGGGTCTGCCTTGCAAAAAGCTTCAGCACGGCAAGACGTGAAGACGGAGAACTGCATTTTTCTAATGCTCCTACCCCAAGATCACCTCCAAGACAAAAATTCTCTCCTTCCAGTCTGACTGGAAAATGAAAACTTAGATCAGGGACCCTAAAATTTTGTAACCCGCCACCAACAGCTGTGGGAGTCCTTGCCACAGTCTTTGCTTCCCTAAATTTTATCCATTCCAGCCTACCCAGCTCACCATGGAAAATAACTGCCCCCATTCCTCATCTCCTGCACTGTCTTGAGGTGCTTTAACTGTCTAAGATCTGCTTTCCCCATGACCCAAGATGATGTTCAAGCACCTGGAGGACAGACCTCACACACCATCCGGTGTGTAACCAGGACCAGTGTCTGACCGCACTGGGACTCGCAGGCTGCCCACGCCTTGTCCTGGGCGATGGCCCGGAGCACTACGAAGTGTGAAGTGACTAATGCAGGGCTCGCTGCTGGCGAGGAGGTAGCTGAAGCTCTAGAGTTTATGGCTACCTGAGCAATAAAATCCAAGCAAGTTGTGTATAATGAGAAATATGAACCAGGCTGGGGAGTTGTGTGCTGCTGAAGATCTGAGAGACGGACACGGGGATAAGCTCCAGCCTCTGGGTGATTATTTCCCAGACACGCTTCACAGGGTGCAGCACCCAGACATGCTTTTAAATAAATGTGAGGGCTGGTGTGTCAGAGATGAGGGCACAGAGATGGTGTCTCCCAAACCCCGAGTCCTTCCCAGAAGCTGCGCCCCCCAGCAGCACCGCTCCGGGTGCCCGTCCGCACAGCGGCTCCTGAGGTTTCATGCAGTTCCATCTCAGGAACTCCCCTCCTCAGCTTGCTCAGAGTCTGCGGCAGCTTTTTCGAAGCACCGCTTATTTCTCTGGCTCGTACCTTTCCCACAAGCTGCTTCCCCTTGCACAGCCCAGCTCCGCTGTGACGTGCGAATCCACCACGGAAGCCCGAAGTTCCACCCCCAAGTAAGGAAGCTGCGATTCCCCCGGAGGAGGGCGGCTGGGTACAGAAATGCAAAGGGACCGAGGGATTTGCTCCAAAGTCGCAGAGGATGCTGGGCTGGGCAGGAGCGGGGCAGATGCAGCATCTCCTGACACTCGGGCCATGCACGGAGAGTTTCCCCTCTTCACACTCCATCCCCGAGCCCGTAACGCTCCATGCAGCCAGGAGAGGATGAAGGTCCACAGGGGAAACCCACCGAGCCCAGGAACAAAGATCTACCGGGGGAAAACACAAAAGGAGCAGTCTCCTGAGCAATAATTCGCATTTTCTCACAAAATAAACAGATCTAAGTCACCACTGGAATGATTCTATCCCCTAACAAAGGAGGGACAGTAAAAGGGCTCAGGAAAACGAGGGCGCTTGCGGAGGAAAAATAGCCGATGCGAAAGAAATTTTCGCTTTGCCTCAAAAGGAAAAAAAAAAAACAACAACCCAGCACAAATGATACCTAGCTTTCTTCAGCAGAAAACCGGAAAACTTTGTCTGAAAAGCATAGAAAAAGTGGTTTGGATCAGAAGAGGAGCGAAGCAGTTTTCCACAAATCACAAAAACCATGGACAACTTCTGTGGAAAGCAGATAATTTATGCAATTATTTTTGTTGCTGAGGTCTCTTTGCTTCCCCTCACTGCTGTGGATGGCTGTGCTGGGCTCTCTTCCTGCCGGTGGGAGCTGATGGACACACAGAGGACTCCTGACCTAACCCTTAAGTCAAGTTGATGGTGGACTCCAGGATCTTGTTGCCAACCAGCAGAAAAGAAACGTGCTCTAATACGAAATGAGCCAGAAGCATTCCCGCGGGAAGGTAAGACCTGATCTCCTGGTGGTTTCAGTCTTGGATCTACCACTGGCATCGTCCAAGCTCAAGACCAAATCTGAATTTTTCCCTTTTGAGCTCTTGAAGCGTGCAACATCTCCACGTGAGCCATGTCTGGCGTGGGAAGCAGAACTAGAGAAGAGCCTGACATTTAAGGGCAGAAGTCACCATTCCTGTGCAGCATCTGCAGAGAGAGGTCTTGGCCTCGAAATAACCCTTCTAGTACAGGGCTCCAACAGCTCTGTGTCACATCAGATGGACTAATCTTCATGACCGCAAGATCAGATCCATCAAATTTATCATCCTCTTGCAAAAGAAGATAAATCTGTATTACCCTGAGACTCCTTGCTGACTGAATAAACCATTCTATCATTCTGGATAAAATGAGCCTGGTTTTTTGTCATATAAGTAAGAATTAATTTAAGTGGTGTAATTAAGATTATATCAGTGCTAAAAAATAACACCAGAATCCAAAAGCCTGTCCTTATTTCACGACAAATACTGTGACAATGAATGGCCACTTGAAAATACCACTTATTTGTGATACATTTCTAAATTCTGTTGTACAGAGCCATGAAGTTCTGCATTACCACGATGAAAAACTCATACTTTGAAGAACAGCTGTACGAAGCAGAGGTCAAATGCTAATCCAGATACAAATATAAAACTGAACAAATAAATCAATAGGCTTAAAATAAATATTACACATTACAGCTGCAAGTCTTTATGTCCTGTTATCTTGCACATTAAAAAAACAATTACAATTTTTTTTTCTTGCTCAGCAATGTCTGCCCGTGCGTGTTGGAGGAGCAGGACGGAAGAAGTCCAACAGCTGATCTAACTGCAGTGTTTACGTGGGGGGCCAATCCAAAACGCAATGAGACAGAACAGGGGAATGATGCAGAAACTCTCCCCACCACCTCCCAGACAGCTTAGCGACAGTCTCTGAGCACCTGCGCTGCTCATCTCCCGTAATCAAATTTTTTATTTTCTTTTTTTAGCCTATGCAAAGAACTTGATTTAAAGTGTTTTATTTGATGGAGGAACAGCCCAGTCTCATACCTGCATCCTCTCCAGCACATGGGACCGCTGACACGACCGGGCAGACGGACCAGCTCCTGACCGACAGACGCTATTAAAGATAGTCCATGCGGCCACAGGTGCGTCTCCCAAAACCCATTGACTTGAGTCTGATGTCTCGATCCAAAGTCCTGGTGAGCCACCAGACCGTGAACACGTCGGGAGCTGGTTCCAGCTTCGGCTGCTCCCTGTGACACCAGCTGGACGGACGAGCCCCCAGCTTCGCCAGTGGCCGCTTCCCGGGGCAGATTTCTACAAATTTGAAATTCAATCTGTAAAACTGATGGCAATTCAGCAAAGTAGCTCCTCTCCTTTATTTCCAGCATTTTCAGTCTCTGGAAAAGGGCATGTAAATAACAAGCAGTAAGTCAGATTGTTCTGGTCCTCTAAAAACTTTGTATTTGATATGTATTTCAGATTATTTTTTTTAACAGTGGTGAAGACACTGCTTAGAATCATAGAATCTTCATGGTTGGAAAGGACCTTTAAGATCATCAAGTCCAACCAAAAGATCATCGAGTCCAACAAAAATGCTTAATGGTATCCTGTCAACAGCCAGCTGGACGTTCCCCCTCCAATGCAAAACAGGCCCTTTGCATGATGCAAAACTCCTTCAACAATATTGATAAGCGACAACCATGAGACAGAATCATACTGGAAAAATGAAAGAACAAATTCTTGCAAAGCCTCTAGTTGGTGATGTCGGAATAATGATTTCGACAAGTGGCATAAAAAGGCAACCCCTTCTTTAAGGTCTCTTTCCTTACCAGTATCTCCCATGCAGCCACAACCAAGTGCATCCGCCACCCGTTTAAACAAGGTCTATAAATCCAAAGGGATGGTACCACTTTCAGGACACCTTCACACGTATCTTCCATGCAGGAACACCGAGGTCCTACAGTGCACACACGTTCCTTGGGTTCCTCAGCCCAGCTCCTCCTCCTGTTGTCCTCTACATCAGAATTGCCCATATTGCTATTTCACAACTTATTTACCTACACAAAATATTTAGAGATGAAAGCCAGTGTGACGGCCATTTCAAGGACAGCCTCCAAGACTTTGAGCTGTATTACCTGTGAAAATGGCTCACAACAGCAGATGGACTTTCCTCAGTCAGAGGGTAAACAGTTTCAAAGACTATATTTAGATATTTTATTTTTTTTGGCTAGTTGGAGTAGTTACTCTGCCAGTAACAAAAGGCACAGCCGCTAAAGAGAAAGGTGGAAATATCTGATGTAAACTTCAGGACAAGCCTTTGGAGCAGCTTGATCGCTTCTCAGCCCCTTACGTTGGGCTGGGATTGACTCATGCGTCGTCCTGAGAAGCAGCTGCAGTTGTACTCTGTATTTACAGGGCTTCAGACCATGTTTAGGCTGAATTTCCCTGTACAACAGCAGTGGCTGGTTGCAGTCCTACTTGTTTATGTAGCTAATGGGATGTCATAGAAACTGGCATTGCTCTCATGGCATCTGTCACCTGCACCTTGCACCCAGCCACCACCAGCCAACCGGCAATAACAAGCATATGGGCATGCAGGGATCACTCCGTTACATCACGAAACAAGATGAAATCAAATACTTTCATGTGCAGAGCATTGTTTGTCTCAAATAACTAAAACAAATGTTGAAATGTGAGTTGTTTGGCACTTTGTCATCACAGCGCTTTCGTCTCAGAAAACATGACTTAGATCAGAAGGGAATTTCCCCAAGTACATTTGAATTTTTGCTTAAATCACCCCATAGAAATATAAAGTGTTTCAGTTGTGTTTATTAAAATAAACACAAAAGAATATCTGTCTTGTTAAAATGAACTGAAATATTTAATTTTTGCTCAGCCTGACTGTGACACGTCCACCTGAGCTACCATCAAGCCATGACATTTCTGAGTAATTTTTGCATCTCCTGACTCCACTTCTGTGGTCAGAGTCCTTAACCTGACTACGCTGCTTATAACACAATCTATTTAACCTTTAATTACAACTTGGTGCCACCCCATGGATGTTCATCACCACTAATGAGACCGTTCCCATGGGATGAAACCCTGCTTCCCCATGCACTCCGCTCTGTTTTGGTGTTGAGGAGCACAGCGGTGGGTGACTGCCCCCAGAGTGGGTTCAGTGGAGACCCTTCTTATGTTGTATATTGAAAGGGTGACTGAAAAACCTGCAAATTTGGATTTTCAGCTTCATACCTGCCATTCTTTTATCTCTGTTAACGCCCAGTAGCGCGGGCACATTACAAGAAGAAAGCGCCGAGACCAGCAGTTACGTAATACAGCTAATATTAATCAGTTGAGTCACAGTAACTATGTCAAAATTTCCTGCGGGGAATGTGTTTCGTTTGCTTATGATTTGTATTGTTAGTTGTTTTTTTTTCAAAGTTCATGCAAATACCTTTTGAACTTGTCTACAACCAAGCCAATAAAAGCAAGCTGACCTTCACACGCGCAAGACGCTGGAGCAGGTGAACTCAGGACAGAGCAAGCCCTCTCCATGAGATGTGGCATCACCTTCCTCCTGTGTCCCCCGCCCTGCTCCTCACACTTCGGCAGAAGCCGCAGCTCTCTCAAGCTTTGCTCACCACGACGCAGCTCGGGTTTTTGCAGCTATTTTCGGCACCGCCGCTGTACAGCAGCCAAGTTCACAGGCGCATTTGTGTGATTTTTTTTATTTTTTTTTTCATAACTTCCTCCAAGTAGGTCTTTTTTCTCCATACTAAGCCCAACATTTTTACTCTTCCTAGGTCAACCAAAAGGCATCTTGTCTTGGCATCGCGCCTATCTGCCGGGGCCAGTTGCAGCATTTCTTATGAACGGTGCCAGCTCCCAGGGCGGGGAGAGCAGGCTGGGAGGTGGGGATCTGGCTTATTTACCAAAAGCCCATCAAAAACTATCTCTGTAGTGCAGACTCAGCGCCTTCAGAGCTAAAAGGGTAAGGATTTGAGTGCTTCCCCACGGGAAGGCAGCTCCCACTGGGTACACACTTTGGGGACTGAAGACAATGCTATTTTTGTTCCATTTTTATGGCTGTTGTTGAGTCCACGTTGGGTTCCCCATCCTACCGTGGACTTCACCGAGCCCCTGGTATGTGCCAAGGCTGAGTTATTGCACTGCTTGAAAGCAGAGGGGAAGGCGGAGGAAACGACGCTGGCGGGGCGTTAGTGCACGAGCAGACGCATGCTCCGGATGTACGATAACAACATCCTGCCAAGTGCAGGAAGCTCTGTTTGCTGGCAGCCCTACAGCTCTCCAGCTTGAACCCCATGGTACCCAAAGTTCATGCATGGTGGTACCCAAGCTCTTGGATGTACATGAAACAGCCTCAAGTTGCGCCAGGGGAGGTTTAGGATGGATACTGGGAAAAATTTCTTCCCTGAAAGGGCTATCAAGCATCGGAACAGGCTGCCCAGGGAAGTGGTGGAGTCACCATCCATGGAGGTGTTTAAAAGCCGGGCAGATGTGGTGCTGAGGGACATGGGTTAGTGGTGGATTTGGCAGTGCAAGGTTAACACTTGGACTCAATGATCTTAAAGGTCTTTTCCAACCTAAATGACTCCATGATCAACCAAGTGCTGATATTACGCCTACACATGCCAGTTTACAGCAGCAGAGGATTGACCTCTAACCCTCCGCTCTTGCACGTTAATAAAGCACTAAGCGAAGGTTTGGAGCAGGCTGGGGGTGCCCGGCGCTGCAGGGAGTGCTGCAGCTGAACTCCGGCTCTGGAACCAGCGTCACGTCCCAATGGCTGCCGATGAGGAGTCTCTCCTGGAGGTTTTTCCCAGGTGTTAATTCACCTCGTGGGGTCCGGAGCTGCTCTGAGCTCTGGGCTGCAGCTCCCCGCCCTGGAGAGCTCTCCATGTCGCGCAAGTTCAGAGGTTATTAATAAACCACACAAGGGAAGGGTGGAGGGAGAACGTACTTGTGCTCAGAGCATCAAACACGAGCAGACATTTGATGTACTCAAGTGTTTTTCTTCCCTTTTTCAATTGCTGCTTTGATTCTTTGACTTTTTTTTTTTTTTTAGTATGCAAACATTACTTTCAAGCTCTTCCTGTTCTCACATCAAGGTGTATGCCGTTGGCTTTCTCACAGCAAAATTGCCCAAAATCTTTAAAACCTAAAGGTCAGGGGCATTGCCAAGGAGAGATTTCCATGTGTACCCTCGTCTGACACTCTCAGCTCCAGAAAAGCTCCACAGTGGCTCCTGAAGCAGCCTGGCCCAGCCTGCAGCCAACAGCCCCTTTCCAGAGATAGAATCACAGAATGGTTTGGGCTGGAAGGGACCTTAAAGGCCATCCAGTGCCACCCCCTGCCCTGGGCAGGGACATTGCCCACCAGACCAGGTTGCTCCAAGGCCCATCCAACCTGGCCTTGAACACCTCCAGGTATGGAGCACCCACAACCTTGCTGGGCAACCTGTTCCAGTGCCTCACCACCCTTACAGTGAAGAATTTTCTCCTAATATCCAATTTAAATCTACCCTCCCTCAGTTTGAAACCCTTACCCCTCATCCCATCATTACTCTCCCTGATAGACTCCCTCCCCACCCTTCCTGTGAGCCCCCTTTAGGTACTGGAAGGCTGCAAGATGTGGATGAGGTGTTTGCTTTTGAGGATCGACCAGGAGAGCCTAGTTCTCAGCTGATCCCCCAAAACTTGCTTCCTTGTCCACCTTAACCAGCTGCAAACCCAAAATCTGCTCTTCTTGGATGTACACCACTCAGCCACCAAGCCTCCCCCAAAACCCAGAGCTTTCTAGTTCAATGACCAGTGCATAACAATGGTCTCAGCCCCAGCTCCTCTGCACTGCTGTAACCCCCCAGCACATGCAATCCCCCCCGCACACCCTTCCCATGCAGAAAAACTAGCCACGACATCACTGGGGTACGAACACTACCATAAGAAATTCACTGTGATGCTACTGGAAACACACTGTGGTTACCAAAAATAAAATAAAAGAAAATAAAATATCAACAAACTGAAATGCAGAAACAGGTGTCAGGGTCTGTGCAGCCCCCAGTGCTTGGGGTAGTTGGTTGATGGATCAAAAATCTCAAGAATTGCCAACGCAGTCGCGGCCCCACAGACCTGGGGCACCCACCCTTTACTTCCAGCTTCCTGAGAGACGTGCTGGGCAAAGCTTTGGCCATCGCCGATGATGCCCTTCCAGCTCCAGGTGGCTCGATCTCAATATTCCTTTATAGCATTGAATATTGGCCGCTCGAGCTCCCGGCCCGGGCTCAGCCCCGTCCCCCAGCAGCACCCGTCTGCAAAGGCTGGGCAGGGTGGCAGGAGGGACAGGGCACAGCCAGCAGCTACTGCAGCCCCCAGAAACACCCGAGTCAGCCTCACGCGTGATAAAGCCTTGACTCATACTTTCAGGTTCTTCTGGTTTTGATCAAAACGCATCTGTTGCAAATTCACGCGATGCCACGCTGTCCCATGAAACCCCCCCGCACAGATTTGCATCATTTGGAGTAAAGCCCATCCTCCTCCCTTATTACCTAATTACCTTAATATGTTTATCACGGCGTTTCCCAGTAGCAAATGCAATTCCTAAGGTCATGTTTTCTAAAAGAGCCCGGATACCCCATGAGGATACAGATGTTGATGAGGATGAGCTAAAGCCATCGCCCACGGCTCTCACAGACGAAGCCCCCCGCGAGCAGGGAGACCTCAGCCCTGCGGTCCTGAAGGCGCAGCAGAAAGCAAAAGACAATTCAAAGACAGTTACACGAGAACAATTAATCAGAAACAGAAAGCAGCACACATCAAGGGAGTTAACCACAGGAGCATGCCTCCAGTGCTACCCGCCAGGATCACAAACACCAGCAGGTGAGCTGGAAAACCAGCGCCTTGCTGGAAGCCTCCACCAGCTTCGTGGCATTCACTCCTTTGTCTGCAGTCCTTTGCCACGTGGGCCTGATCCAGCACACAGACACACGTTCTCCTGCTTTCCCAGCAGGTTTGTTTCTATTTTTCGAGGATGCAAAAGGCTTGTAATCCCTGTGTGTGCCAACGTGCACCAAAACACTGACTCTGAAGAAACCCCTACCCAGGCACTTCCTACGCTCCTCTGGTGTGTTCAGCATCTGCTCCTGGTAGATATTTCATAGAAGCACAGAATGGTTTGGGTTGGAAGGGACCTTAAAGATCATCCAGTGCCACCCCCTGCCCTGGGCAGGGACACCTCCCACCACACCAGGTTGCTCCAAGCCCCGTCCAACCTGGCCTTGAACCCCTCCAGGGATGGGGCAGCCACAGCTTCTCTGGGCAACCTGGGCCAGGGGCTCTCTGCCCTCACAGCAAAGAATTCCTTCCTAATCTCTCATCTAAATCTCCCCTCTTTCAGTGTAAAACCGTTCCCCCTCCTCCCATGGCTCCCCTCCCTGCTCCAGAGTCCCTCCCCAGCTTTCCTGGAGCCCCTTGAGGGACTGGAAGGGGCTCCAAGGTCTCCCCGGAGCCTTCTCTTTTCCAGGCTGAACCCCCCCAACTCTCTCAACCTGTCCTCCAACAGCTCCCAGAAGTTGCCCAGCCTGTCGCCACTTCTGCAGGCTACCGGGGATGATGGGCACCAGCTCCTTCTGCGCAACCTGTCAGCGGTGCACGTGTATGTCCATACGCCCAACAGCATCCAGCTCCCATTTTCCCCATGCAACACACCATTTATTTCTTAGCTGCCTCAGAATTTCTGTAGGAATAGTGCTTCATCTCAGGAATGCCTGAATATCTAATTATCACCTTAACTGAGGCTTGATTCGTTCTAGCAATTAAATTAAGGCAACAAAGCAAAACCAAGAGTATGGAAGCATCTAGGCCGCCTGAGTGTCTAGCTAAGTAACTCCCAATAATTTCATTCACCTAAATCATGTGAATCAACAAGATAATGAAGGCCATCAGGGAACCGCTCGGTATCAACAGGAAGCGTGATGCGATGCTTAAAGCAGAAGATTAGCCACTATTTGCTCTTCCTCTCTATTCCGCGCTTTCATCATCTATAAAACAGGAATACTGACATTTTTCCTAGCCTGTAGGTGCATATTAAACCACTTCCTTAATGTTTATGGGGCAATCAAAGAGGTTCAGAAGAAAAGAGCTGAAGATGTGAAACCAGAGAAGGTTGGGAGTGACTCCGAAGAGTCGGTGCCAGACAAGCACCAAACCAGGAGCGGGACGTGCTCTGGAAACAGATGAGAGCAGGCAAAAAGCTACGGCTAAGCACCTCAGAAGGCGTCCCCAGTGGAATATCTCTTTTCAAATGTATTACGTTACAAGGCTGTTAGATATACCCAATGGGAAGACTTTAATTTCCCCTCGCTGCCTGCAAGTTGCACTTAACTTCAGCCATTTCTTCCTATCGCTGGAGCCTGGGACAAGAAAAGATGCTCTACATGGCAGCTGAGAGGCTTATTATGGGGTTAAAATACTAAGACCAAAATAAAGCTAAATTATATAAATAAGTCAAGGAAATACTGGCTGCAACTCAACTCCAAAACCAAAGCACCAGCCAGATTTGTTAAATAGTCATAATTAAATCAAATAGATCTCCATCAGCAACTTACTATGCTGTAGAGCAGGATTTATTTAGCAAGATGGTTCCAATTTTTTATGAGTGCATTTTATAATACCTGGACACCAGAGCAGTTTTCTCTGTACATAGGCCAGCAGTCAAAATTACGACTGTTATTAGGCTGCAATTAGTTGGGTCGGAAGCGCTCTGCCCACTTCACCGCATAAGCATGAGGACGAGCCAAACCTTTCTGTCAATCTGCCTTTTTTTTTTTAGCAGAAAACTGAATTTCTGACATAACCGTTTCCTTGCAGCCATTATTTGCTTTCCAAGAAAGCTCCCTTAGCGATGTTTTTAATTTTCAGTGGGTTAAATGCTGCCGCAGCTTTCTGTAAGAGAATTAAAATAGGGTGGGGTGGGGTTTTTGCCAGTTTTCTGGCAAACGGGAACGCGTTTGTGCCCCAGTTTGGGATTGTTGCTTTATTTCTCAGACCTGCCCGGCACAGCCCATTAGCCGCCTGCCTCTGCTGCTTCGCCCTGCGTTTTGGGGAGCAATATTTCACACCCTGCTGACTCGAGGTCCGCGCGGCACACGGCAACTGCTTATTTATGGCTCCAGTGGCACCTCCCGCCCCCATGGGTGTGAAGCGCCCATGGATGCTCCTTGACACAGTGACCCTCATCGCCATGGTTTGGGTTGGTTCGTTCCAACGACGGGATTTACTCCCAGGGTACTCCCCAGAGTTTTTATTCTCTAATTCACTCCCTAATTCCTGCTAAATACAGGCTCTCCCGTCTCCGTGGCCAGGCGCGTGGAGCAGAGCCACGGTGATGGTGGCAGCGGGGGGTCCTGCCCGCCCGCTGTGGTACCCGCATGCACCGAGCGACTTCTCATTCCCTTATGGCCATCAGCCGGACAGGATTTGATGACACACTTATCAGCGGTAACAATCAGATCATGGCAGCAGTTATCAATGACCCAGCAGCGGTAACCCCAGGTCCATCACCTCGCCCGCCTCCTGCCAGCTCTCCCTGCTTTTACCTTAGATTTCCTTCCAACCAACGTTGAAGCCAACGCAGAATACTGCTTCATCCTTTTTTGTTTCCTTTTTTTTTTTCTCCTTTTCCTACGCTTCCCTCCGCCGCCCCCCCCCCCCTTTTTTTTTTTTTTAAAATTTCCTTAGCAGGGTGTTTTTCCCAGGATCACAACAGCAGCAAAGGAAAGCTGCTGCTAACGCGGCCTCGGCCGTCAGGGCTGTCTCCGCATCGCCATGCAATCTCTTCTCAGGAGCGGCAGCACCAAGAGGAAACCAGACACAATCACAGGTATGTGCCCAAATCAAACATGTCAACATTACAAGCCCTAACAAACAAAAAACTCACGTGGAAGCTCCAGTCCTTCCTGCTCAAGGCCATAATACAGTTGTGTTTTTGGGCTCACCTTCATCGGGCTCAAAATAGCTTGAAAGTCCCCAGATCCCTGCAGTCACTGCCAGCGCCCAGCAGCACCAGCCCAGCTCCCGCAGTGGGACCGTAGGGCACATGGGGAAGGCAAAACTCATCTCAGGGCACGCACAGGGTCAGAAACACGGCTGCAAGGTCTGCAAGGTCAGCCAGCCTTGAGTGAACTGAGAAAGTGACCTGGCAAGCCTGGCTCCGCTTCTCCAGCTGCCTCCGTTGGGATGGAGACCTGGATGCTCCAAGTCCAGCCCAAATGCCCATCCCAAATGCCCTCTAAGGGAAAGCAGGGCATGAGGAGAGGGGGCACGGGGTGTTACCAAAGACAGGCCTCTGTTTTGTTTCTAAAATAATTGTTTCTTACTAACCTTCTTCCTGTGTGAGAAAATAGCTAATTACTGACCTTCTTACTGTGTAGAAATAGTTATTCGCTGAGCTGATGTTACAGATAGCGATAATGAGGAGACAACCAGAAGCAGTTAATCACCAAGGATGGAATAACAAGAAGTAGTTAATCACTCCAAGGTTCTTCTATACGCCAAGTATGTACTCCTATACCAATTAGGACAGAGTTATGGCTACTTCAAAGACCATCCTTATTAAGTTGGCAAACTTACAGCAAACATTTACCGTCCTGAGATGACTCAATACCTTAAAAGGATAATGTGAGGAAGGGTCTCCTTACCCAAATGACCACTGAGACACTCACGCTTGCACAGAAGTGTTTTGCAGACGCAGCAAAACTTGATACGCATGGGCAACAAGACTATTCGGTCATCTAATGAATATGTAAGCCTAGGTGGAGTTATGTATTAGGTAGGCGGAATAATGAGAATATTTTGTGTACAAATAACGGGCGAATATCCCCAGAAAGGTGTGCTAGATTTGTGGGGTTTCTCCCTAGCACTCAACTTCGAATAAAGCAGTATCTTCTCTCTAAATTACTTTTGGTTTCGAGGGCTTTTATTTCAGGTAACAAGGGCAATGGTCCACCCTCTGCCTGGACTTGAGGGAGACCCAAGACCAGGACTCCCACAGCCCAGAGCGTACAGCCACCAGCAGCTACAGACACGACTCCCAGTCCAAAAGCTTATCCATACTCCAGCTGCATCTCTTAAATAAAAAAAACAGTCTCAGCCACCAGGGATATTTTTTTCTTTTTCCTACCACGGCAAAAGAACAGAGGTTTTCAAGCAAGTTTGCCAACTATAATAGAGAAAACTTGTATCATTAAACACTCACACAGGCTTTTTTGTCCCTTATTTCGTGTATGCTCTTGGTTCTAAACAAAGGATAACAGACAAGATAAATTAGGGAGGAAGATGTACTTCAACAAATAAATACACTTTTTAATTTTTTTTTCTAAAACCGTCTCGATTCTGTTTATACTGGCTAGCAGACAGCATCCTCTATTCTTCTCCAACATCCCAAACAAAACCCGAGCTAATGACGTGATTCCCGTAATCAAGGTCACGGGCCTGGTTTTGCTGGAGCATGCAGCTGGATGTTATACCCAGGGCGGAACCCAAAACTTCATTTAAAATGGGCCAAGTATCAAAAACTTAAATAATTTGCTTAGCAGGAGGAAAAGCACTTAGGGAATGCTTTTTGCTCAGAAGAAAGGAGGAGAGCTGGAAAGCTCCCAGGTCCTGTTGAGGATCCTTCTTCCATCCAGTGGACGCTGCAGGGTGAGCTGTGATGCTGCTAAAGGCAACGGCAAAGCCCCTTTCCACTGGGGTGAAACTGGGATTTTGCTCCGTCTCCTTTGGGCTACACCCAATGAGGGGCGAGGGTGGTTCGGAGAGAGAAAGGCTGGCTCACTACGCAAACATGATGTCAAAAAATAAAGCCATTTCCCAGCTGAGAAACTCACCTGGGGGATCAGAGCCTTGAAATAGCAGCAGTGACTCTGCACTCGCAAACAGCGGCCGCTCCCTGCACGCGCCGCACACGAGGGATGCACGGGGCGGCAGACGGGCAATTTCCCTCTAAATAAGGAAATCACCACACGAGGAAGACTTGCAGACTGGGTTGTTGACACAAGAAAACCTGCCTTAGCTCCTAAGTCCATAGTTTGCTCAACGGAGAAGAAAACAAATCAGATTTGAAGCCAACAGTGCCGGTGACAAGGCGGGGAGAGCTCGGGGTGTGGATGGCGGGAGTGTGGTACCCGGGGATTTGCGCCGTGGCTGGTGGAAAACGTGTGACCGCAAGTCCATCCCTCCTCTCCTGCCAGCCTGGCTGACCGTGCCACTGCATGTGCCAGCTGGAGAGGGATGCCCGGGGCTGGCAGGAGCTCTCGGAAGGAGAGAGGGGAACGGCTGTTCTGCGGGTGATTCCAGCTTCAAGTGTTTGTGAAATGCTGTATCTTGGCACCAGGCAGAGGTGGCTGGTGTTTCTCGAGGTGAGCTTGCATGAATCATACAAGGAAATACAACCATATTAACCATACATACAACTGTATACGACTGGCAAAGCTGAAACGAGTGCGGAGAAGGCAGCGTTTTCAAAGATGGGTATTCTTCTGTGCCTAGACCTATATTGGGGTGTGGGAGAGCTGTGGGACATGTCCACCCTGAGCTCTCTGCAGAAGACCACGGAGGCACCAGAGAGCTCATTACCTCTGATGAGCAAGGCTGCAGACGTTTAGATGATGAGTGTGCTGCTGCTGACTCTCTCCAAGGCAAGAGGGAAGGGACTCTTGCTCTGCTCTCCCCAATAGACTTTGGTCATGAGGAATAACAGACCATTTGAGTCATTGCCACTGATCCATCATTCAGGAGAAAAAAAACCAGCTTTCTTTTCCTTGCTGTATTGCAGCAGCAAAGATAAGCAGGGGGGGGAAAAAAAAGCCACAGGGAATCCCACATGAGTTTCTTACAGTGCTCCGTACTTCAGCTATCGGAACTAATAAAAGCAGTTACAGCTGCGGGGCACATACTCACACAGCTAGATATGAAGTAGCACAGTTGCTGCAAGGAAACACCTCGGCAGCACTATTAGAACAGGCTGCCCTTTGCTTTCAGACCAGCTTCTGGTCTTCCATTAATCCAGCCGGAGGGGCAGGAGCATCCCCTGAAGCAGCTCCCATAGTCCGTCCCTCCACGAGGCTGGCTGCGGGTACTACCTGTGCCCACCACGCTTCCTGCACAGCACCAGCCACTTTTATTCACGCTATATTTGATATAAATCAAAGCTCATTTAGAGACAGCTCTTCCAGAGCACCTTTGTGTGCTGAGGGACCTCCCGTATTCATGCTCGTTATCGCCGGCCTGTCACACACTACATTTTTATTAACCACAATACTTGTTCAGAGGAAGATGATGCAACGGCTGCGTGGGAAGTGTCAGCTCTTTTGTACAATGCTGTTTATTGTTTCAGAAAAGAGACTCTCAGAATGGAACGGACGCTGCCATGTTTACTGACCTCCTCAAGAAGGCTTCTGGCCATGCCTTTTTTGTCCTAAGAGGGAGGCGAAAATATCAGGATGCAGAAATCAGTGCGTGCCGGCGAAGGGGCAAAATCAAGCAGCGCCATCCCTGACCCGGGGTCCCCCCGCACTGCAGCTGCTTGGCCTCCTCCCAGGGGCTGAACTCCAAGGGTTGAGCGGATAAGATGATCCTTTTTCTCTATCTAATCGCTCCTCTGGTGCGATAATTATCTCGGCATGAACACACGCTGGCTCCTCCTCGCGCAGTTCAACACCCTGGTGGGCACAGCGGCCTCGGTGCTGCCGGGCTGGGGGAGACGGTCCATCCTCCGTCCTACACTGCTGACAAGGAGCGGAGGTGGCATCGCCCTCCCCAGGGCAAATAACACATGTGGAATTAAAACACCTGCCTGCTGTCTTTTATGCAGCTTGCAGTCACCCTTTTCTCCTCAGGGGCACAAAATCAGCTTGGCTTCATCAGTTCCAGCCACCTCCATCATCACCAACCTCACCGGAGCCCGCTGCATCCAGACATGCTACAGCATACATCGACAGAGGAAGGATTTAAACCACAACGTAATACATTGATAAACACAGATGTAGGTGATAAGCAATAACTTCTGAATGTGCACTGAAAGCAGGTGGGTATGATAATGAATCATCAGAAGCAAAGTTGTTATTATTATTAAACAAGAAGGCAGGGCTGGACCTGGAGTCCCTGCCCATGGCAGATGGGTTGGAACAAGGTGATCTTTAATGTCCCTTCCAATACAAGCCATTCTAGGATTCTATGATTCTATAAGCCCCTTCCTTAGCGGCAGAGCCTGGCATGGCGAGCACCGAGCAGAAAGCAGTGGCCACAGTGGCCACATTGGCAGGCGAAGCAGAGCTGCTCCGTGCCATGCCGCTGCTCCGGTGACATTAAATAGAGCCAGCAATGTAACCTTTCCACTCTACAGCCTGCCTGGGAGCCATTAGCTTTTATTGCCCTCTGGAAATCTTTAACTCTATATCCAAAAGCCTGTTGAAGGCAGGAGCAGGATAAATGGAGATTGATAAACCTCAGTTTTCTCCAGATTAAAACTAAATTCAGTTTTCAGACTTCTAGTGTATTCTCACTCTCAAAAGTGGAATTGTGTGGATGCCCTTCACCTAGCAGCTGCTTAATAATCCCTTATATATGCAAAAATCACAATTAGCATAAGGAGACACAGGGAGCCAGGTGCAGGTGCAGGTTGCCTGCAGGACCTGCCGGCAGCCACTGCGGGACGTGGGCTCCTGCGACAAACGTTCACAGAATCACAGAATGGTTCAGGTTGGAAGGGATCTTAGAGATCACCTAGTTCCAACCCCCTGCCCTGGGCAGGGACACCTCCCACTAGATTCCTGCAGCCCCTCGCTGGGCTTCGGTCCAGACACGCAAGGATGGCTACGGCCAAATTAATTAAGGCATAAATGACATCACATTAAAACCGATTCCACGCTTCTAGAAAGCAACATCAGGCCAGTTCAGTGCTTCCCATCAGTGGGCATCACCTGCATCAATAACGACCCCCGGGTAATTAGGGGGCTGTCCAAGCCCACGCGCTGGTGGCTGGCAGGACCACGGCGCCTGTCCCCCGGCCTGGGCAGTCCCCCAGCATCACGGCTCAGCAGGATACGGGCAGGGGGAAACCCAGGACCCGTGCAATCTTTCATTTCCAAGGCTCACAGCCCACGTTCCCCAGGAAGGAACACGCCATTTTTCAAGCCTACAGAAACGCTGCGGGACACGGGGGTTACCGTATTCCAGTAATCCTGCAGGCAAGTGCTTCAGGCGGACAGAATACAACTAATGCTTTTCAACGGTTATTATGGGAACGCCAGCAAAAAAAAAGTAGAGGTTTAAAGTTGGACACCTCCGGATTTCCCCGTTCTGCACCTTCCACCACCAGACGAGGCAAAGGCAAAAGCTGTTTCATCTGTGGAGCCAAGAGCAGCCAAAGCTGCTGCGTGGCACCGCGGCGACAGCAGACACCTCTGATTCACACCACGCTGCCTGGTGAGAATCTGGTATTTGTGGCGATCCCTTTCCTGTAAAAGAGCGGCAGAACTGGTTTTGCAGCCCTTGGCTGGTGCTAACTTGCTGATGGAAAACAAAGTGCTTGTAAGGGAGAGTGAGCAAGCAAGTCAGTTTTATTCAGCTTAATCACTGGGTTAATTACTTGTACACCAGATGAACACCATCTAAGTTGTATAACTAGTGTAAAACCTCCTCAAGTAGGGTTCACTTCAAACAAGAGGCTCTCACCCATGAAACCATAGCCTTCCCTCCAGCAGCAGGGGACATCCATGCTCCTGACTGCTGGCAGAGGTAAAGAAAAGAGAAGAACCTGCCCTGAGGCTTTTTACCAGAACAACTGAGGTCAACAAGTCACACAAGGTGACTCCAGGGACACGTCTCAGCTGGGAGAGACTTATTTGGGCTCTTAAACTTAGCAGCACAAGGAGAAGTTACGGGTGTGTTTTGCTAAGATAAATGCAAAGGCTCTATACGGCAAAGGGGACTGACCCAAACTCCCCCAAAGTCACTGAGCACTTTTACCAGCAGCTTAATCTCCCCTCAGGCGAGGAAATCCCCCATTCCCCGCAGATTTGCCTCTCACAGCAAAGGAAACAACTCTGAGCATTGTGATGAACAAAGGTATGGGCTCCTGATGGGGGAAAAGCAAAACAGGATCCGTATTGGGGGTTTACTGGGACATTGCACAGAGAAAACCCTAAAGCAAATCGGCACAGACCCTGCACTGCTGCAGATGTCTCGGCTCTTTCCCCAGCGCACAGACTCCTCCGTGGCCACGTGAGAACGGCTGCACTGGAGGAGGAATGGATTATATATCGGTGGATTTGCGGGGATTGACGGGCTCCTTAGCAGAGTAATTTAATATGCTCATGAACGCAACTTCTATGCAGCAGAACATTGACTGGGCAGCAAGATGGCGGTTGCAGGAGTTCTGCGTCATGATGAATCCATCTTGCAGCGGCGGCTGGATGGTATCTCTGTGAATGGAGCTTCCTTTTGTGGCCTCAGACACCAACCCCGCGGGAGGGGATGGCAGAGGACAAGCCCACAGAGGCAGGGATGGCTCCACTCCGATGGACCTCTGCAACCACTGCCTTGGCAGCCAGGGCCTGGCCAGTAACAGCAGAGTAACAAACTGGAGTCATTTTTATTAATCCACTGCAGAATGACTGCACGGTGAGCGTATCTGAGCTAGGGAGGGAAGAACTTCCTCATCCCTTCCTCAACCACAGCGTGCCAGCGAGGGCGAACAGCACTTGACATCTCCTTTGCCTGTTTCTTCAATCAAATCCACCTGGATTTTCTCCACCAGACCTGGCCCATTGCTGCAAACCCCTCTGCTCCATCTCTCTTCTACAAATCATAGAATCCTACAGTGGTTAGAGTTGGAAGGGACCTTAAAGATCAACTTGTTCCACCCCCTGCCCTGGGCAGGGACACCTCCCACCACACCAGGTTGCTCCAAGCCCCGTCCAACCTGGCCTTGAACCCCTCCAGGGATGGGGCAGCCACAGCTTCTCTGGGCAACCTGGGCCAGGGGCTCTCTGCCCTCACAGCAAACAATTTCTTCCTGAGATCTCATCTAAATCTCCCCTCTTTCATTTTAAAACCGTTCCCCCTCATCCCATGGCTCCCCTCCCTGCTCCAGAGTCCCTCCCCAGCTCTCCTGGAGCCCCTTGAGGGACTGGAAGGGGCTCCAAGGTCTCCCCGGAGCCTTCTCTTCTCCAGGCTGAACCCCCCCAACTCTCTCAGCCTGTCCTCACAGCAGAGGGGCTCCAGCCCTCCCAGCATCTCCGGGGCCTCCTCTGGTCCCGCTCCAACAGCTCCGTGTCCTTCCTGTGCTGAGGATGCCAAAGCTGCCCGTAGTACTCCAGGTGCGGTCTCACAAGAGTGGAGCAGAAGGGTAGAATCCCCTCCCTCAACCCACTGATCACACTTCTTCTGATGCAGCCCAGAATGCGGGTGGCTAAACCCCCTTCCAGGTCTCCTCCCGTCTCCAGAGCTCTGCCTACATTCAGCATCCAGTGATTCCCCCGCAACGCTCTGTAGCAGCTATATTGAAAAGCCTGGAGCATTTTTTAAAAAAAATTACTGTATTTGCTTTTTTTTCTTTTTAAGCTATTGTAGCTGCACTGGCTCCAGCATGGGGCTGTGTTTGGCAGATGTCCATGGCTGCTGCGAAGCGATAAGCGTGGCTGCCACAGCAGCTCGCCTTCCCCCACAGCAGCTCGCAATGAGACAGGAAGGGGTGGGATGGGTGTCAGCTCGAGAACAAGCTGTGACAAACACGAGGCAGGAGACCGAAACTCCCGAGATGCTGAAAGGGCGACCGCAGACCTCCTGGCCCACGAGGGAAAAGGAGCCCTGCAGAGCTGCCCGGCACGCGTTATGGGTCCCAGATCCAAGCCCAGTTGTGTTTGCCGTGCCTTTCTACACCTTTCTCTCCAGCCATGCTGCAGCCGATGTAAAAGCTCTCTACTGTCATGCCGTAGACCTCAACTTGACCTCCAGCCCTGGAGATGAGCTCAACGTGGGGGTGAAGCCAAGGGTTTCCGTTCCAGGGTCCCAGGACAACAAGGAGATGTGGCTCCCACGCCGCAGCTTAAAGCCAGTGCTGGAACCTGACTTTGGCTTCCAGAGGGAAAAAATGGGCTGAAACAAAATGAAACCATGCCCAGACTTTCCAAACTGGGGCTGGCAGCTGGAGGCCCCAAGGGCGAGAAGGCCATTGTGGGCACACGCTTGGCAGGGGCTGAGGGAGGACAGCAGAGACTCCCTTGCGCCGGCCAGACAGCGTGACTACTGTGTACAGCAATTACTGGGATTAAATTAGAACAGAGAAATGTTCTGCTGAGGAAGAGTGATGACTACAAGCTGCGCTCCCAGCAGGCGAGAGAAAAGAAGATGAGGAAAATCAAGTGCAGAGAAGGGCAAAAAGACGGGCAGTAAACAACAGGCTCTTCCAAGTGCTCGAGGCAAAGCTCTGTCACAGGATTTTGATCACAAACAGGTAAAACTGAAGTCAGTACATTCATTTCTTCCTGACAGCTCTGACAGGACCAGCAGCTCTCTGCCCTCATCCCGAGATCTTCCTCTAAGACCTGTCAGAGCTGCTGATCTTCTCCCAGGACCCCTCAGATCTGGAGGCTCTTCAGTGTGTCCAAGTCCCCCAAAGGCAACAAGTGTCGGGGTCTCCTCACTGACCTCCTCCCTCAAACCCTTCCTTCAGATGCAGATGTGGAGGCTACTCTGAAGAATCAGACGACGGTGGGTGTCTCCAAGGTCTGAGACCACATGGACTGCATGACCACGGGCGCTCCTTGGTTGCCCTTTGAGCATCTTCCAGTCTTCTCTGCCTCCTCACCCACATGCTTGTGCCCCCCTCACACCCTGCCCAGGCAGACGATAGCTGCTGCTCCCCTCGGTATTTCTGCATGAGCCATCAGCACCCGCAAAGAGAGCCTGAGACTGCCAGGCCCCTCATCTCTGGGGAAAACGGGCTCTGTGTCTGCTCTGCAGCTGTTTTAACCCACACCTCGCTCCAGGCACTCGGAGACTCCTTCCCATGGGAGCTGGCTCCGGTAATCACGCCACCGGGGGAAGGAGAGAGAAGGCAGGAGGGAAGGGCGCGCTGCACTTGGTTCACATCGCTTTTTGAGCTTTGCTGATCTCGACTGCAGCTGTTTCTCATTCCTGCGGACAGATGACCGTGTTTGCCATCGGGGCAGCGTAAGAGAAGCATCATGGAGGTGGAAACTCGTGTCTTGAGTGGATGTTCTCCACTGCCCTGGCCGGGAGGGATGGCAGCCCAGAGGCCGGGACACCAGGGCAGCCCCTGGCAGCCACCGGCAAACCCCAGGATGTGCAGTAACTTGCAGAGACGCTGCAGGGGAAGGTGATCCCAGCAGAAAGATGGAGCCCAGCGAGCGATGCAGGGACCCGCACTGCTGCCCAGGACCACCCCAGGGCTCCCACCCTGCCTGCCAGGACCTGCTGCGGGGCAGCTCCTCCAGCCGGCACCCAGGGCCACCCGCGCTTCTCGTGGGTGCCACTGCCCTCTGCAGTCCCCAGAGGAACACGCAGCTCACACCCACGCAGCCGGGACGTCCCTCCGGCGTCCTCCTCTCCTTCCAGCCTCACCTCACACTCGTTTCCCTAAGAAGTCCCAGCCCAGAAGATAATTAACCTGAAGAAATGCATTTACCCGCAGTGGGACCATTGGACGCGGCGCTGGGGGGAAGCAAAGTCCCTGACCCCCCACCCCATGCATCGCCCCCACTGGGAACTCTCCACCCCAGCAGTGGTTCCTGCAGAAGGTGCCAAGGAATGGCCAAAAACCCCAGCAGAGAGCTCACTACCCGCACCAATCCCTCCACCCCTGTCTTTTGCAGGAAACCTTCCCTCTTCCAGCCAGAGCCGAGAATGCAGCGAAACCCACCCCATGCATCCAAGAGCAGAGCTGTGACCACGCGCTGCCTTTGGTCACTTAGTTTGGGACATGACTGGCTCAACATGGATGTCTCCGTCTACACAAGCTGCTTTAGGCTGGGTTTAGAGTCAGTAGAGACTCAGCGGAGTGTAACACGCGGCTGGGGCTGAAAGCGGACGTGGGAGCAGTCGAGGTGAGGAGGTGGAGAGCAGCACCAGGAGGGAACACGCTGCGGAGGGACAACAGCTTTGGCAACTCATGTAAAGGTCCTTCTTGAAGCTTTCTGGACCGCTGAGACCTAGCTGGGTCCGATCAGGGCAGGACAGAGGGCTGCACGGTGACAGCGCAGAGGGAGCCGGCACATCTTCAGCCACCTGTGGAGATGCATGGCTCCAGAGGCAGGGAACCATCATCAGGACACCTCCAGCATCCCTCCGGCTGGCTGCTCAGGGAGGGGACAGTGGCTGGCAGCTCCCAGGGAGCCGCAGGGGATGGTGCTGGGTTCTCCCTTTTTCCAGGCATTGGGATCATGAGGTCTCAGCATCTCCTGGGCTCCCTGAGGCTTTGGGGAATGTGGCATCAGGCTGCTGCCCACCAGCCTTGCCCCGTCCTGCCCCGGCTCTGCCATGGGGGACACTGCCCCTGCACAATTCCTGCTCCTTCTGCCCAGGGCTGGTGGGCCCTCTGCAAACGAAACCCAATCCCTCCCACCAGCACATTCCCGCTCCGCACACTTGGCAAGCCTCACGGCTTTCTCCTCATCCTTCTGCTGCAAAGACACAATCCCTGCGGTGCAGCTGAGAGCGAGGACCATCCTCGGGAGCACCCCTCCGAACCCCCACGCTGCACAGGGAGACCAGAAGTCCCCAGGAAGTCCGCTAGCTGTGGGGGACCGGCGTTAGAGGTGTCCTGGGAAGCCTGGCAGGCTGCCAGCCAGGATGGACCTTGCTCTGAGCACGGTGGCCATGCTGGTGTGCGAGCAGCTAGGGTTTGGGAATAAACATTTCTGCTTTGAAGGAAGGCTTTTTCGTAGTAAGCCAGTCAGATTATTACATCTAAAATCTACACCTTCATGCAAAAAGTGGAAATTAGAGCCTCTTGGTCTGTGTGTGTATGGGCACAAGTGCTGAGCAGCGTTTGCTTTGTAGCAGCAAGTTAATCGAAAAAGCCGTCTGGTCTGCGGCTTGTTTGCGAAACGGAAAGCAGAAGATAAGAAAGGGCATGGGTGCCAAGGGCGCTGGCACCACCAGCTGCTTTCACCATGGCTGGAACAGGGACTAACATCGCCCCCGGCGCCCCCGCCACTGCACCCGCCACCCCCACCCCCAGCCCTGCATCCCCCACGCAATTTTAAAAGCTCTGATAATATTGCTGTTATAAACACAATATAGGTAAGAAAGATGGTGAAGCTGGGCCGATTCCTGGGGGAGAAGTGGAAGAAGGATGTTCCCTGCCAGAACTGGAGATTCACACATCCGCCACCGCCCCCCGATCCCAGCGCAGAGCCCTCAGGTCCCAGTACCATGCACTGGTGCCAATAATCAAGACCCGATAAGCTGAACAAGAGCGCGCGGGCCAAATTCATCCAAACTTTAGCTCTGTCAAAGCTTGTACAGTTTTACCAGCGATGAATTTGTATCTTTAGGTACAGAATCTTGAGTGCTCTGGGAGCAATGTCTCGATGGAGAAACACCACCACAACATCACAAACTCAGACTCCGAACACTGAAATCCCCCAACTCGCATCGTTACAAGACACTCAGGAACACAAACGTGTCTCTGCTGTCGCTCAGCCATTCCCTGCCACAGATGAATGGTGCAGATGAACGGTGCTCACTTGCTGTACACTGTTTCTCCACGCTGCTGGAGCCCGGCATTCTCTACGTGCTGGTAAAACCCTGATCTGAGGACAGATCGCATCGTCTCACCAGCTCCACCGAGGTGCCCATTGCCAGAATATTCATTGCATAATGCCAGGGCTTGGCCTCACGGTCTCATTTCTTATGCCGAGACAGAGCAGTGACAATAACGCTGCCATTTTAGTGACTGACCTAAACCACATAATTTTCACATGACATTGACAGGCACTTTACATACACAAAGCTCAGCTCTCTCTCAGCTCCGTGGCTGCTCCGAGAACTCGGCACTTCCAAAGTGCATCTCCCCGGCTGCTGCTCCCGCTGCACTGTCACCACCAGTCACGCTGGGACAGCGGGTCAGGCTCGGGAGACATACGCCGCCTCCAGCCGCAGCTCCCTCCATCCCCCCTCCTGGGCATCACAGACATGCCAGGGACAGGGATGTCGGAGCAACCTTAACTCTGCCACTGCCTGGAGCGTGCCTGTGACCCCGCTGTGGCTGTGTCAGTGCCAGCACGGTACCTGGGGCCAAGCACGTACCTGAGGTCAGCACACGCACTCGGTTTAAAAATAAGCCCCTGTGAGCACACGGTGACAGCCAGCGGTGGGAATGGTGGCTGAACACAGACTGCCTCTCCAAACACGGGAATGGGATTTTCTCCCCATTTCTGCTTGCCCCCACCGCCCTTTGCTGGGGCAGCAGAAGGATGCTACTTGCTCTTCATTAAGCTACAGCTGGGTGGGGGGAAAGGCAGGTCCTGCGCACAGCTGAGGAGGTGCTGAGGGCTCTGTTCTCAAGGGGAGAGCAGGCAGAGATCACAGCTCCTGCTGGAGGAACAGACGATTTCGTCTGCCAAAGGAAAGGGTGAAGCCTGGGGCGCTCGGCTCCCGCAGCGGCTGCCTGCACGGGGACCCTGTCCCCAGGGGTCTCCATCCTCAGCAGCTCTTGGTCCAGTCTTGTCCAGCCCCAGCCTCACCCCCTTGTCCCAGCCCCCAGATCACACAGTTCCACTGCTCTCCTCTAAATCCACGTCTATTTTTCATCCTTTTCAGGTTCCTGACCTTGACCTATTCTTCCTGCTGTGGCACCACCAGCAGCTGTGTGTGCCACAGCTACAATTAATAAACTTGACCTGACATAGAACAGATGGAAATTAAGCTTTTATTTTATTATGATGTCTTTAAATCAGCTTATATTTAGGCAACAGATCTTCACAAAATCCGTTCTCCCTTCCCAAATGCAAATTCCCTACTGGGAGCTGCTGGGCGGGCAGCGCTGCTCCAAGGAAAGGTCACCAGAACTACGGCCAGCTGAGAGACAAAGGTCAAGCCTTGGAATAAAATAAATAACCACAAAAATGAAAGCCAAGCTGAGGCGGACATCCAGGACAGAACATTTTCAGCTCAAGCAACTACAGTTATCAGAGTTCTAAGCAACTGGGAACTCGAAAACAGGAACTTGCCGTGGGATAAACCGAACCACCGGAGCGAGGGGCAGCAGTGCCCGGCTCCTCAACAGCCTGGGGGAACCTGCCGTCTCTGAGAGCACACGCACCAAAGAAAATTCCCAAATTATAATTGAAAAGTCAGCCTTTCAGAAGTGCCAGCTCCAGCAGGAGCTCCCAGCAGCCGGACAATCCGGCCCTTGGGGTGCAGGGGGACCACCGGGAGCAGACGGACGGAGGCGGCGGGGACGGGGGAAGCTTTATCACTGTCTTATTTGCCAAATACGCAATTATTTCACCCAAATTCGCACCTGCCCACAGCAGAGAAGAGCACCGAGGAGCCAAGAAGGGAACCGGAGGCAGCAGCTCCCCTCCATCCCCGGCAGCGAACCCTCCCCCGCCCCGGCACCCAGCCCCTGCGCGGAGGTACCTGTACATCCACATGCGCTGCCTCCCGCCGGGCTCAGCCCCGCTCCCCGGCCGCACGCAGCCCCTTCCCGGAGCATCCCGACCCTCCATTCCCCACCCCCCGCCCCCGGCTCCCCCCTCCCTGGAGCCCGCGGAGGATGCCCGGGGACCGGCGAGAGCAGGCGCTTACCTCCAGCTGCCGCGGGGCGAGCGGGGATGCTCCGGCGGGGGAGGATGCTCCGGGGTGGGTACCCCGGGGGGGATGCTCCGGCCAGGGATGCTCCAGGCGGGGTGCTCCGGAGGGGTTGCTCCGGCCGGGGATGCTCCCGGGGTGATGCCCCGGGGGGGATGCGGTGCCGGCCGAACGCCCGCCGCCCCCGGCCCCGCTCCGCAGTGACACCGCGCTTCGCTTTCGCTTTCCCTTTCCCTGCAAAGAAGGGGCGGCCCCGGCTGCCGGCCGCCCCCGGGAAGGGGCTTGAGGCGGGTCGGGGGGGGCGCTCGGCTCTCGCATCCCCAGGGGCTGGGCTGGGGGAGCCCGGGGGGATGAGGAACCTGAGCCGGGGCCAGGGGTACCCAAGGTCGGTGGGTAAAGCGACTCCTCGCTCACATATTACACGAATTTATTTCTTCCCGAGCTGCCTAAATGCGATGATTCCCGTGACTCGCAGCACAGCGGGCAAAGAGGGACGTTAGCTCTCCACCAAAGAGCCCAGAGTCCCCGCAGGTGAGACAGAGCTGGCCCCCACCAGGTGATTTCCCACGTGGGGCTTGAAGTAGAGGTGACTTCCTTCAAGGGAAAGCAGTCCCGTACCAAAAGAGAGCTCCTTCTGACCAGCCCCTCTCTGCAATCATAAGCAGGAGCTGTATGGACACTGGTAGCTTGGAAAAAACTCTCAGAGCCACAAGATTTCTGATGGCTGAGGACAATTAAAAAATAAGTCAAAAGGAAATTAAGTTGGTTCACCCCAGGGTCAAAGAACGCTCCAGGTGGTCGCAATTAAAACGCCTTGAGAAGCCTCAATTCCAGCAGGGAGTCAATAGAGAAAGAGCTTCCCCCCAGCAACACGGCCATGGGGAGAAGAGCTGGGGCTCTCACCAGCAATTAGCAATAACCACGCACCTCATCAGCTGCTCGGCTTTAGCCCTCCTGCACGGCTGCAGCTCCAGGAGGGAACCTGCTGCTACAGGGAACGCACACTTAATGACTGCATGATATATAGCTATTTTCTTCAGGAATTTAATCAGTTGCCTGGTTTTCTTGGGTAATTTCCTGCTCATTGCTCTTATTATTTACCTTGCCTCAAAGTGAAGCTACTAGAGGAGCTAGCAGCAGGTACAACTGCAGGGCAACAGAGCTGGTGAGGGGTCTGGAGCACAAGTCTTGTGAGGAGCGGCTGAGGGAGCTGGGGGTGTTCAGCCTGGAGAAAAGGAGGCCAAGGGGAGACCTTTTCGCTCTCTACAACTCCCAGAAAGGAGGGGGTAGCCTTTCTGGGCTCTTCTCCCAAGGAACAGGCGACAGGACAAGAGGGGAGGTTTAGGATGGATATTAGGAAAAATTTTTACACCGAAAGGGTTGTCAAGCATTGGAACAGGCTGCCCAGGGAAGGGGTTGAGGCACCATCCCTGCCGGGTAGACGTGGTGCTTAGAGATACCGCTTAGTGATGGTTTTTGTCGGAGTTTGGTTGATGGTTGGACTCGGTATCTGAAAGGTCCCTTCCAGCCTAGGCAATTCTATGATTATTTTGCAGGTGGAAAAACTGAGCTGTGGGAAACAAGAACTTCCCAAGGAACCAGCCCTGGAGCCCCCAGTCCCAGTCCAGCGTCCCATGGACTGCACAGCATTCCAAGAAATGCTTAAGTGACCTGGGAATCCCAGGCACTGCTGCAAAGGTGACTTGCTACCCCAAATTCTAGCTGCTGGGGAGGCTTCCTGCAAAACTTCAGTTATCTGAATCATATTTGAAATGTGGTTCATGGGAACCAGTCGCCCAGGCTGCTACTTGCCTTGGCAATACCGGGAGATGCCGCCTCGGGGCTGGGTTTGGTCCTGGCCCTTGTGCCTTGGAAAGGTTCAGACCCAGACCCAAGATCTGTTCCTGGCTGCCAAAAGATCTCCTGGTGACACCTGGTGCACGGCTCAGGTCTCTGCATCTCTACAAGGCTGTTTTAACCTATATCCTTGACAGAATTGAAGGGGAAAATAGAGATCTTGGGAGCAATCGTTTAGATTGCTGGATGTAGAAAGTGTATTTTATGATGTATTCATAAAACCCTCAAAAAACTTGTAGTCCTGCTTTACTTGAGTCACGGTTCTAGACTTCTCCAAATATTCAAGGGTAAAGCACCCTATTCCCTCCGCTATCGCCGGTTCTCAGGACAGTGTCTTCCTACCATGGGAGAGACACAGGGCCATGAACACGCATCTCATCGTACGGAGATGCTTGTGCCCCCTCTGAAATAAAAGCCAGATCCCTTCTACGGCGTAGGAGGTTTGTCTCAAAGAAAGACATGCGTTTCTCACCACGCCCCAGGATTTCTGCACCGCTTCATTTGTTTTAAAGAAAACAAAACCGAAAATAAACCAGCCCACAACCAAGCTTTCACATATCGTCGTGGGGGGGAATGTCACCCCTGTGCCCGTCAGAGAGGGGGATGCCTGCCCTCACCCCCAGCCTCCATGGTCCTTCCAGACAAGGGGGGGGTTTCTTGAAAGCCAACTGGGAACCAGCTCTCCAGGGGCCCTCCCACTGGATAAAGGCTTCTTCTCCCCTTCTGCTGGCCTCATCTCCACCCCTCCCTGAAGGATTAAAACGAGCAATTTACGGCCAGCAGGGGTTTATTTGTAGACAGCCACGTATTTAGGTCTGTAAACATCTTAAGCAAATTCCTGCTGCCCCATCATCTCACTTTCACACTTCCTCACCGTTTTACTGAATTTCTTTAAAAGGAAGAAATGACCCAAAGATAGTTTGTAGAGGTTGGTCCAAACTCAGAGGAGCTATTTCTTTCACAAGATGAGCAAAGATTTTTACAGATAAACCAGACCCACGTGTCCCACGTACAAGATGGGCCAAACGCTAATGACTGAGTAAGAAAAAGCAGGCAGAGTCCCAAAATTGTTAAACCTCCTGGTATATCAAACTCAGCCAGCCTTGCCAGCGGTACTTCTGCTTACCTAGAAGCACACAGCTGAACACAGCACGTGTTGGGGAACACCCAAAAAACCCCAGAGACTGAATCTAGGGGCTATGTTTGCGCGGCTCCTTGTCTCGGGCCAAATGAAGACTCCCGTACAGTTTTACACCAAACACTTAAGTAGCATCTCAGAGAAACTCCTTACAATTTTTCAACAACCTACCATTTCTAAATAAATGTTGAATTACTGGTTCACTGCCTTGCTGACATTTGGAAAGTGCTCCAGGAGAACAGGACCCACACGAAGACCTTTCGGCAGATCATTCTCCGCAGGGAGGAGGGGAAGCCAGTGCCCCCGCTGTGGCTCCAGCACCCACCTCCCCGTCACCTCGTTCACGGGCAGCAGCCACAGGCAGCGCTCAAGTCAGGAAGACCAAGCTTGGAACAAGTATTTAAAAAAAAAATATGAAAAAAAGTCATTATATATAACACAAAATTAATCAAGGTAAAGCCTACAAGTTCATAAAATACAAAGCAGCTCTGTTACAAAAAAAAACAACCCCTTAAAACACAAAGATATAAAAAAAAATTAGAATACTTCATTTTAAAGGTAATTCAGATATGATTTTATTCTGAATTTTACAAATAACAAGCATTTTTCTATAAAAAAACTAGGGTAAGAATCAATTCAGTTAGAGTTAGGAATATTTACATTCTTAGAAGAAACTTCTATATCTTTCGATATACAAGGCTGTGGCTGTTACAAATGCCTTTGGGGGTACCTTAAACTAGTAAGTAAGGCATTACGGTGCATGAGCCGATTTGATGCTTTGAGAAAACCGTTCACAACTGCCAAGACTGAGGTTCTATTCTACAAATACTGAAACACAAATTTCTCCGCAGAGACAGTCCCATCAGGTTCCTCACATCCACGTGCCCCTGGAGAGCGTTAAAAGAAGAGCCCTCTGGGTGAGGCTGTAAAACGGAGCCGGCTGTAAAGCAGAGATGGGTAGAACCCACGTTAATCTCCAATTCCATCAGATCAGCAATACAGTTTTAGCATCCTTCTACCTCAAAATGAAAATCCTCTGAACAAACCAGTATTTTTACAATGTAGTTGGGTGCACAGTGACAATGTTCAGTAACCTCTCACCGGCAGCACACCACAGGCAGTTTTCTGTAGAACTATGAAGGGGTTGTGCAATTAAAAGAATATAATTAAGCATTCAAAACCCAATCCTTGCTTGATTTACTGCAGTCCAATTCCCTGGGCAATGCACCACCTCCCCACGCGTCCTTCTTCCAAACGGTAACTTGGAAACGGGGGAGGAGGGGTTCACACCTCCTAACAAAAATAGCATCAGAAATCATCCAAAGTTTCCCGTTTCTGAAAGATGAAATACTAAACGGTGCTCACATGAGCGTTACATTCACCGCCAGGGGAGTCAAACAGAGAATCTAACGGATACAGACTGTGGAGCGTGAATATCACAAGAAATTATGTTGCCTTTTGAGTCAACGGCATTTCCACTGGCAAGCAAAGAAACTGAAGTCACAGGATTAGGCAACATGGCCAAGGTGACGAAAGGAGCCGGTCTCAGAGCTGGAAGGCAGACATGGTGCTGAGGGACGTGGTTTGGTGGTGGACTTGGCAGTGCAATGTTAACAGTTGGATTTGATCGTAAAGGTCTTTTCCAACCTAAGGGATTCTGCGATTCCATGTTGGCATGTCACCCTGTGTTATGCTGCTGTGCAGCAGGACCGGCACTGACTCTCTGATCTTCCGCTGCAAACAGACCACTATGTAACTTACATTTTTGAGACATGTTTCACCCACCCCCGCAGAGCTGTTGTGCGAGTGTTGTGAAATGAGTCACGGTCCACGTGGGAGATTCTTCTCTTGGCCTCATGGCGAGCGAGGGATGCACGGGAGAGCCTTGAGTCCCACCTCACATACAGATTATCCCTTCTTTAAAGAGTTGATAGTTTTTAGTACCAGTATTTTAATGCACCTAAATACCAGTCTTGCCTAGCGTGCTGGCTTGTGGTGAAGGACCTGCTCTGCTGCGCTCTGGGAAAGCCAGGGCTTTTCATAGAATCACAGAATTGTCTTGGTTGGAAGGGACCTTTCAGATCATCAAGTCCAACCATCAACCTAACTCTGACAAAACCCACCACTAACCCATGTCCCTCAGCACCACGTCTCCCCGGCTTTTAAATACCTCCAGGGATGGTGCCTCAACCCCTTCCCTGGGCAGCCTGTTCCAATGCTTGATAACCCTTTCAGGGAAGGAATTTTTCCTAATATCCATCCTAAACCTCCCCTGGTGCACCTTGAGGCCGTTTCCTCTTGTCCCATCGCCTGTTCCTTGGGAGAAGAGACCAACCCCCCTGGCTACACCCTCCTTTCAGGGAGTTGTAGAGAGCGAGAAGGTCTCCCCTCGGCCTCCTTTTCTCCAGGCTGAACACCCCCAGCTCCCTCAGTCGCTCCTCGCAAGACTTGTGCTCCAGACCCCTCGCCAGCTCCGTTGCCCTTCTCTGGACATGCTCCAGCACCTCAATGCCTTTCCTGTTGTGAGGGGCCCAAACCTGGACACAGCACTCGAGGTGGGGCCTCCCCAGAGCCCAGTACAGGGGGACGGTCACTGCCCTGGTCCTGCTGGCCACACTTTTGCTGACACAGGCCGGGATGCTGGTGGGCACCTTGGCACACTGCTGGCTTGTATTCAGCCGTCTGTCGACCAACATCCCCAGCTCCTTTTCCGCCGGGCAGCTTTCCAGCCACTCTTCCCCAAGCATGTCTATTAATTAATTAAACAAACATGTCTATTAATGAAACCATATGTCATTTAGGAGCTGGTCACATCTGAAAATGTGACGCTCGGCAGGCACCTCCCAAAGCCGGTGCTTGGTTCTGCAGGTCTATCTGCAGCCACGCTTCGTGCTGCGAACCCGACCTCTAAGACGGGCCAACAACTGGATCAGGTCCTTTTATCTACAGCGTATCTGCACAGATCACATCACCTACCCATATTAAAATATTCCCCCAATTTCTTTTGGAAATACCTGTTAGCTGGATTCTGCCTACCCACTAGAACAAGCTCCTTGTTTTAGAGACAAACTTGCAAATACAAAATAACTCAGGATGCTATATTAAATATATTCTACATTTCTGACTCATTACTTTTTGTTTTTTAAAAAAAGATGAGCAAGGACAAAAAAAAAAATGTATTTTTTTGACACAAAAGATTGCCATTATGTTTTGCAGTATGTCATAACCAGGAAGTTCCCCAATTTGTCTGGATTAACAAAAAAAAAAAACAAAAAACCAAAAAAACCCACAAAACCCTTTAGTAAATATCAGACTATTTAAACATTCAAGAACAAAAGTCTCACTGTCAAGGCACATACCCGGATAAAACAGTGGATAAGAAGTTACAGCTAAATCAGACGTTAATAGGACTCTGCACTTCAGGACAGGAATTTCCATACTAGATCATGTATCAGGCAAGCACGTATCTTACATTTCAGGATATTTTCTGAAACAGTTTACAGGAAGAGACTTATGGGACACAGTTGTTTACATTGGCAAACGCATTACAAGGAAGCTGCAGTTAAATGTGTTTTGTCTCAGATTCCTGCGGTTATCAGATAATTCTTCTGCAACACACAGAATAAAAGCTGCTTCTAAGTGTTCCAGTTCCTAGAAATAAGGTTTACACAGAAAAATGTCTGCAACAAGTCTCAGAACATATTCTAAATGAATATTTCAAAAAAAGTGATAAGCCTGACAAATTCTATCATGTCTTTTGGGCAGGGGAGACTGGCTGTTACATGCACTCTCCTGACACATATTTGCTCATGTCAAGGCTGTTATAAGATGTGCAGCGAGGCTTGCAAAATCCAGATTCTCATTTTTTGCACTGGCTTCAAATCACATGCTGCATTTTAAACCTGCCTGCCAACGCCCCGTCAACCCATCAAACAGGAGTGACACCGAACCTGCCCAAACGTTGGGATTTTTCTTCTTAGAAGAGCTGATGGTATGAGAAAACTATGTTTCTGGGTATCATTCTCTGAGCCGGTAACACTGGCTAACTTCCTGCTGCATCCAGAAATTAAAATACTAAACGAGTAGGTAAGACAATGCAGGGAAAGCAGAGCAAACCGTAAAGCTCAAGACGCTGGTAGGAAGAGTTTAAAAAAAAACCCAAAACACCACAAAACCCAAACAAAACATTATAGTCTATGCAGGTTTTTTTAATTTCTAGTTTTTAAGAGGAGCTGCGCACACACCAGCACATCAGTCCCTCTACTGCAGCCGGTTCCCATGGCCAGAATCCGGGATATCGCTTAACAAAAGACTAGAATCAGCCGATGCTACCTATTTAAATACTGTCGGAAAAAGCCGCAGCAGAGAGTAAGGCCCCTAAGCTTTGGCTACAAAGGTTTAGGTTCTGTTTATTAGGTCTCTACAAGATAGAACAAAACACAAACAGGTGCCACAAGACAGAAATCTTTCGCCACTCACATCTGTCAAAGTATAAGCAGAATAGCACAAACGAGACTTGCTGTAGGCATATACTGTATATATTTAAAGAAACACAGGTAATGCCAAGGGTGCTTCCACAGCCCAAAGAACAATTTCTTGGCAGATTGTCAACAAGATTATTATTATTATTTTTTTTAAGCAATTTGAAAACAATTCAGTGATATATGAGTTAAGTGAAATAACAGACCTCACAGAGATCGTACAGTTGGCACTTGAGAATGGAGCGCCAGAGGTCAGAAATGTATTCTGAATTCTGTTCTCAGGACATTCCACCATGAGGTCAATGCACTGGCATAGATTAACACAAAAATTTATCTCTAAATACATTAATTGTGTGCGTGTATATGTGCACGTGTGTGAAAAGCGCAGAACAAAGACCGGAGAATTGTTTCCATCATTCAAATGGCACAGAAGACATTAAAATGATTCAGACGTAAAACTTCCACCACACATCGAAAGAGAAGAACCCCAAATTAACACCGCTCCCTCCACACACAGATGAAACCTTTTGCATCATTTAAAATAAATACAGTGCAGGGTCAGATGTAAACAGCTTCACCACATGGGTACAGTTGAAAACCAGCATTGGAATCAAGTGAATTTTACGAGCAAAACTTCAGTGCTACAAATCCTTTGTGCAAGACAGCCCTACGTTGAGTTAAAACACAGCAAGTCAGAATTAATTCTCAAAATCTTCCTTTGCATCCTGCTGAATTTGGTAACAAATTCAACATGTGCAAAGTCATTTGAGTAAGATCACAGGGAGGCACGTTCTCATAACCTTTGCTCTAATAAATAAGTTTCCTGCCCAGAGACAGAAGTCAAGGAATCAAAACCAATTAGCAGCTTTTTCTGGCAATTTTTGCTTGTTGATGTCCATTAGCTCTGGAGAAGGTTCACTGAGAAATCCAGGCTCCCTGCCAGCCCTTGAACTCATTTTCAAGTATCTTTCAGCTGAACTATACACTTAAAATTACAAAGGATTGATCAGATACTGTTCCATGTTACTGCATTAAAACAACTGGAGCTGAAAAATCTCATTAAAGGCTATACAGTATTTATCTTCATATAAAAAGAGAATGTACAGAACACAGTGTTTAAATTAATAAATAAGGTTAAAATTACAGGAAACAAAGTGTTGCCACTAGCCCTTTCTAGAACAAATTTTAGAAGAAAAGTCCATTTAACTTTCAGTCCGCCAGGAAGTACACAGGAGTTCCATCAAAAAGCTGTGCTTTTAAAAATCTCCGGATTTTCTTCTTCCTCCTTGGAATCCCTTGTGCTACTAGACGCAGGCCTGTATTCTAATCTGGGTCAAAAAAAAGAAAAAAAGAAAAGAAAGAAAAAAGAAAATAACTTAAAAAATAGATGAGAGAACAGAGGAAAAAGAAAACATCTTGGGTTGTCTGAGCCCTACTTGACATTACAGCTTCCTAATTTGAATATCCCGATGACTTCCGTGGACACGTCCCTTTCTTACACCAGGTGTGTGGTTACGTGCCATCTTCAATCAGAGCCACGGCAAAGGGTCAAACGCTCTCAATGCCCTTTTACGCCAGTTGAACTAAATTGCAAGAGTTCAGCCCTTCACCTGGCCTTATATGACTTTCAGAACCTAGAAAGATAGATTATAACCTACAGAGTGTCCCTATGCATTTACAAAGCAAGACGCTTTTACAAATGCATTCCTCGTATCTACTTCTATTCAGTCCTCAGAGTCAAATGATAAATTCGGAGCCGAGAGATGTACAGACATACACACTTGGGAAGAGGGACCAGGATTCCATCCAAGCTCTTATATCTTCAGCAGAGCACTAACCACCCTACCGAAACCAGCCCCTCCGTCTGACAATACCTAACTCAGTCCACTCCTCAGAACAGCGAACAAGCGTGTTAACATCAGAAGGCGACACTTACCCTTTCACCAACAGCATTTGCTCGATTGTGTCCGGAAGAGGCCTGCCGTAGCTTTCTGGCAGAAATAAAGTCAGAATTCCTGACAGCACAGTCAGGCTCCCCATCAGGATGTAAGGCAGGAATCGATCGTAGGCACCTAGTAGATTAAAAAAAAAAAAAAAAAAAAAAAGTGCTCGCATCAGCTCTAGGTTTCTGATAATGTTTGCACCTAGGTACAGGGCTTTATCCAAGCAAGATTTATGCTTTCAGTGAAAAACCAACCAAGCAAGCCCCCTCACCGTCTAGCACTCAAAGCATGTTGCTATAAATGTGGTTTTAGGAACTCAAGAGACTGGGAAACAGTGGCTATAAGAGCTGTCCCTTTTGAGTCAGTAAGATGGTGAGTCTTCAGAGCACCTCTTCAACAGGACACAACCCCCCATTTCTCTGCGGTATGGCCATTCCTCAGAGATGCTGAGACCCCGCCGCTACCCGCGCTTTCACAAGACACCTGCACCTGGAAGCAGAGAACAGCAGAAATGCCCAACGACCCCCAGAGGCAGGGCACCGATCTGGGTAAAAGCCATGGCTTTCCAACCACCTGCATCTCCCCCGCACATGCACAGACTCGTTAACTTACCGAGGTAAACGAAGTAAGGCGAGAGGATGCTGCCCAGTCTAGAGGCCATGGAACTGGCTCCAACTCCCATGTTTCTCACCACCGTTGGGTAGAGCTCAGCAGTATAAACATAAACCATTGAAAAGGCTGACGTGATCCCAAATTTCCCTAACATCACCAGCAGAATAGATAGTGCACGAATATCTGAAATCAAAACACAGTCAGGACTTCAATAAAGTTCTGATAATTCATGGTAGCTCTTAATTCCGTTGTGTTTGTATAACTCCTGCCTAATTAATTCCACTATCTGGTGTCCTTTTCCCCTGTACATGTCCTACAAGCATGGGCAACATTTTTTATTTTCTTTTAAAATTACTAGGATTCAACATTTTCTTTTCCTCTTGAGGATGGGCTTCCTGCCAAGGAAAAAATGAGGAGAAGAAAGGAAGAACTGGAGAGATACTCTCAGATTTCAGGGGCCAGGTCTCTGCTATTGCAAAGAATGCCATATATCCCTTTTTAATAAAGCGAACGAAGTTAAACATTTGAAACAAGTTATTTTTGGTTTCCTGCCCTGGTTTCTCATTAACATTCCTAGCTACAAGTCAATAATTTAATTATAGGAAGGTGGGTTGACTTTAGCTGGGAGAGTTAGATTTGAAAATCAAAACAGATCATATCAGTGCCAACTGACTCAAAGGACATGAGGGGAAAAAAAAAAAAAGAGGATGTAACACATATATTACCTATATAAAATATGCAAGGCAGTACTTGCACATTCTCTTCTATTCTTTGATTTGTAAACAAGTGCTAAGCAACAACACCTCCCCCATCATATTCATTATCAGTAACAAGTCCATAACCCTATTAATCTGACTTAAAGATAGATATAGTATGATACCCAATAAATGTTATTTTGTCCTCTCTAATTGTGAAATATTATTTTAACTATCAACACTAATTCAGCACAAGCAGCTTTGCTTATCAAAAATGCCTCTAGAATGACTCCCTTGAATAGAACTGTTTAAACAAGCCATAAAGAGAGAGTTGTCCACTGCTGTTTGGGAAGCGAGTTCTGCGGCATCTTGGTAACCTCCGCTCACCAAGTTCTGGTTGGTCTCATCCTCGTTTTACACTTGGACGTTACCAGGGTCCAAGGGACGTACATTAAAGCAGAACTGGACTACAGAGCTGACCCCAACAGACCACAAAGCCAATGACCCACCTTTAAAAATATATCTGAATTGATGTGTTGTGTGAGCTCCCTGTGCAGCAGCACTGAGAACCATGGAAGAGGGGCAAAGATAGGGAACAAATATCTGTATTTAGTCCCCTCAGGACACTTTTCCTCCACATCTGCCCAGTGCATGGTACTGCACTTCACCTATCATACATATTTGAGATCAACTAACGATTCCATACGTGAAGGCACCAGCTGAATGAAGAGAAGAACACAGCCTCCCAAGAATAACGCAGCAGCCATTGAATACCGTCGGGGCAGGTTTCGAAGCAGCAGCCAGGAAATAATGTAGGCTGGAACTTCAATCACTGCCGAGAGGAAGCAGTTCACAAAGACATCTCCGTGCAAGTTAGGTGTGTCCAGAGAAAGTCCAAAATAACCAACAGAGATTATCATCCTGAAAGAAGCAGAATAACATGATCAGATGAATTCCTCTTCTTCCTGAGGTTGCCACGAACCTCTTTTAGATCTCTGAAGCAGAGAAATCACTATGTAAGGTAAATTTATCATGTCAATTTGTTCACCTCAGAAGCATATTTTAAAAAAATAATTAAAATTCCCTATTCAGCATTAACACAATTAGATAACTCCAGAGCCGAGGCACAGGCCTACAAGCCCATGGTCATAGGTGGTGGATGGTCCTGCAGCTGTAGAGGTCACACTTCTTTCCTGATGCCATCCCGTGACTTTACAACTGCCCATCCCGCTCTCATTCAGACCTTGCAAGGAAGCTCTGGGTATTTGTCACTTTTAGACATCGCATTTGTCTCTACAAGTCACGCTGCTGCAGAGGGGCCGACTACTTCTAGTACCTCTGCATCTCAGGTCACCCCTGGGAGGTAAGCGATGATCATTCCCAAGGCAGTGACACAGCACTTCCTATTACTAGTAGTTATAGCCTTAGCCTGAAAGTTCAGACTACTGAATCTTACCCCTGCCGAGGCGTTTTCATTATGTTTACAAGGGAGCTCTGGGTGGAGAACATTGTTTCTGGGTCATTACCCTCCATGCTCTGTGTTTAAAGTCAGAGAGGAGGAGTATGGCATCCCAGCAGACCCAAACAATGCAGGATTTTCTCTGTCATGCCCCAGGCTGGCTGGGCAGCATTCAAGTCACATTTGTGTGGCTCAGTGCCTGGGTCGGTCAGTGCGGCAGGACAGGCCTTGGAAGCCAGGAACGCTGACATCTTAATTGTGCCGCTGCCAGATGAGAGCTGGCTTCCATGGGATCAAGGGAAACACACAACTGGCCCTGGACACAAATCCCGTCGTGTCTTGGGAGGAGTTGGGAAGAGAAGGTTATGCTTCACCAACGAGTAACACACGGTAAACAAGGGAACAGCGGGCACGGGATCAGGACGTTCAGTCTAGAGAAAAGGAGGCCGAGGGGAGACCTCGCTCTCTACAACTCCCTGAAAGGAGGGGGTAGCCGGGGGGCGTCGGTCTCTTCTCCCAAGGAATGGGTGACGGGACAAGAGGAAAAAGCCTCAAGTTGCACCAGGGGAAGTTTAGGATGGCTATTAAGGAAAAATTCCTTCACTGAAAGGGTTATTAAGCATTGGAACAGGCTGCCCAGGGATGCGGTTGAGGCAGCATCCCTGGAGGTATTTAAAAGCTGGGCAGACGTGGTGCTTAGAGATATGTTTTAGTGGTGGTTTTTGTCAGAGTTAGGTTGATGGTTGGACTCGATGATCTGAAAGGTCCCTTCCAACCCAGACGATTCTCTGATTCTATGACGCGTGAGGTGTGACAGAGAGGCACAGAGCACTCAACACTTCATCTCCTTCAGCATCTATGTTGATAACGAAACCTCGAGCAAAATCACTGCATAGCACGAAGCAGATCACTGACCAAAGATTAGCTCTTCCTCCTCCTCCTTACTTCACACGGGAAGAGCCTTCACGGTCAAATTGCTTAAAATAAGTTGCCTGGCGTACCTGGGAAGGTATGAAGTCATACACTAGAGGGTAACCCCCCCGCTGCGGTGTCTGCCCTGCCAGCTAACGCTATTCTTCTCAGCGGTAGTTCTGCAGCATTTTCCATGATGCCGTGCAACATGCCCAGCCCTGTGCTCCCAGGAGTTATTGTTATATACAATGAACTGTGCTTGATGGAACTCACTTTCAATAGCAGTTTGCCTTAGCTGATCACCTTGGCAAACTTTGACACAGTTATATATTTTCTAGGAAAACTTTAGGGGTATTTACACATCTGAAGTGTAAATAGAGTGAAGAGATGCCAAACTTCCTCCTCCCTGATGCAAACCCAGCAAAGGGATTAGTTTAAAGGCCTGTTACTTACTCAAAATTAACAAAACACTCAGCAATATGTAAAGGTGATATAACCCTATCTGCAACCATCTTTTTCTACAGAGCTTCTTTCATGAGGTCTTTCAATTCATAATGTGGAATATACCACGGGTATCCTATGGGTTGGAAAACATTTCTGTGAGTCAGCACAGGATGCTTTATATTTTGGGAAGTTAATTAAAAGGAGGTTAGGCAACTGACATACAAGGCAAAAATAGTGGAAAAATTGCCCAAATCAACTGAATACTCTTCTGCAAGAGGAGATAAGATTGTGTAAGTCAGCTGCACGTGTTTGACTTGTCCTCCCTATCATAAAAATTCATTTATCATGTGGTAAGAAGCCCTCCAGCACATGGAATGAATTACATACTGCCACGTAACTCTGTTTCTCTGAGATGTTTGTCCTACCAGAAATGCTGTTCAAGCAGGTTCTGCATTTGATTTCTACAACCACATATGCAAAATTGGCTGTGCCTAAGAACTCGCTACTGATCTAAGCCATGCAGATCAGAAGTAGGGCAGTCTCAATGCTCTACCTCACTTCCAATTAAAGGTGAGAGTCAGCAACTGGAGTTGGAGGTAAGACAACAGTACATGGAAACTGTATGGACATCTCTGAAAGAACCAGCATTACTTTTGGTTTTTGAGCTGTCTTCTGCTCAAGTTCCTTTCTCAGTGCGTTTGTAGCACTGCGCTTGGTAATGGGGAAAGGAACCTGGCTTAAATATTAGCCGAGTCATCCTTTGGCCCAAAAAGCCACATCAGCTTGTACGCACTGGCAGGTCAGTGGACTGAACTACAAAGCTTTGCCTCACCAAAGCATAGGAACATTATTCAATGAGGCAGTAAATAGACTTAGTTAGCTCCAAAGCACTTGTCGTGGTTTAGCCTCAGATGGCAACAAAGAACCACGTGCCGCTCGCACGTGCCTTCCTAACACAGGAAGGATCGTAAGAAAAGGCAAGACTCTTGGGTTGGGACACAGGCAGTTTAACAGAACAGCAAAGGGAACAGGCAAACAACAACAACACGGATAGGGGAATATACAAACGCGATTACGGAACCGCCGCTCCCCGCCGCTCGCCGACCGGCCGGACCCGGGACGCCCCAGCCCGCTTTTAAGCAGCAACTTCCTGCCCCCTCCCCCGGCAGCTCAGGGTGGGCGTGGCTCACATGGCATGGAATACCAGGAAAAGTTAACCCTATCCCCACCGGAACCAGGACAGCACTCGAGGGACCTTCTTGGTTAGGACACTGTAGGTACATGCACTAATTAAACCTCTCTTTTATAGCCTCTGGCAGGCTATAAGTTACCCTCTCCATTTCTCTCTTCTGAGCAATTACAGACAGCTTCATTGAGGTTTGCAGTAAAAGAAAATTACAACCATTTAATCAAATTGAGCATAAAGTATGGCTTCAGCTAGTGCAAAACCAAGCTGAAGATGGCAGGTAGACAGAACAGCTAGCAGGAAAGTCCAGGGAAATCTCAGATTAGAACTTCAAAGGCAGCTTTATCCCTTTAAGAGACAATACAAAAGAGACTGGAAGATTCTCCTGGTAAGTCAGGCTTTGCTGTGCTGGGACCCCTGGGCAGCATTCTCTGATTGCAGGACAGGGCATGACTCATTCCTCTTAGAAGACTTCGTTACAGTCAGATGAGGATTCCCCAAGGCCCAATATCAGGCAGGATTCCCATGCATCACTGCCAGCTGATCTGATTCTTGCTCAGTTCAGGATACGCCCGACTGCTTCAGAAAGACATAACAATCCAGATGTGTTTCTAGACTGTTACTGAAACGAAGAACCTACATCACCAGAATTTTGTGGCTTCGGCCAGCAGGTCATTGGGTTTTGAGCTGCTGGTTTTGTCCATATCTCTTCAGAATACCTTAGTTTTCAAAGAACAGTTTTTGTTTTGCTGCTTTTGTGCTTACATACTCCAGAACCACACTTGCTTACCAAAGAATCACTGACATAATTGTGATAGTTAGGATATTCCGGGTTCTCATTAGATCCAAAATGGTGTACGTCTGCTGCTTCTGGGAATTCGTATCTTGCAGCTGGAAATAAACAAACAAACCAACCATGGGAACATTAACTTCCTGCGAGCAGAATTAGTGTGGAAATAAGTCTCCCCCAACTTATACATCAGTATTTTGATACGCTGCAGAGCTGAAACAGGTGCCTCACTTTTAACCAAACGCGTGTAAGCTATAAGAGCCAACTACCTGTGAAAGTAGTTGCTCCTCCCTAATTTAAAGTCACTTAAAATTTAGGCAGAAATTTGTCACCATTTTCTCTGCCTGAGGCTCCACAAAGCAACTGCTTATTGTTACATTGATATTTGAATTATAAAGTGACAATGCTAATTCACAATTTATATGTTACTACTGGCGGGGCTCTTAGGTGCCGTCCGTTTTGAGCAGTGCACCTTGAGGATCATGGAAATCAACTGCACCCAGGCAAGAGGAGAACAAGGATGATGAGGCATTTGAAAAATGTGATCTGTAAACACAGAGGGTTTATTTAGCCCAAAGACCAAGAATGGTCTTCAAGGACCAGCAAAAAGAAGTGATAAACTGTCCTCTATGTCCACTGCATACAAGGCAAGAAATAAGACTAAACTGCAGCAGGACAGATTTAGTAAATGACTCCTCATGCTGAACCTAACAGTAACGTATTTTAAACTGAGACAAACTGGCTAATGAGCTGAAAAATCCCCATCATTATCTAGCCTGGTTTTCAGATCTTCTTCTAAGATTATAAGCAAAAAGACAACAAGCTTCTTTCCTCATGAAACTTTCCAGCTCCTCAAAATAAAACCACTTCCATGTAAACAATGCAAAGAGATTCACCCAGGAAGCACGCAAACAAGTTTTGTGCTCAATAAGACTGCAAAAAAGGAAAGAATTTAAGTTTGTTTTTTTTTTTTAATTTAGGACTTTAATTTAGACCCCTAACAAGGGAGAGATTTTTTCAAAATATGTAAAAGGTGATCTAAGAGAGCAAGTTCCACTATTAAAACTATCAACTCTGATAAAGCAAGGCTATATGGCGGAAGAACCACAGTTTTCTAGACATGTCATATTTTTGTTATTGCAAGAGATGGTATGCTTTAAGGATTTAGCGCAGCCTACTTATCAGTTTAATGGTATTTTTAACAGTCTTACAGTAAAAGCATTAACAAGATTTTGATTTTACAATCTTCCACAGAGACTCTTTTTCCTGATATTTGAGGACTTCTCCTTCCACAACCAGAAGAATCACTCTTGCCTGACAGACCTCTATTATGTGCCAACACAATAAGCTGTATGCAAAGATTACTTCCTCCCTTGATTTTTTTTAAGTCAGCGTGACCTGAGAACGTCAAAATAAATTTTAACACGTTTAAAGACTGAATGCCTTCTGTTGGCACTCCTTCATGGTATGTACAAATCGTTATCAATAAAAGTAAGCTATGATTGTAGCTTGAAAACAGCGCCATTAAAAACTTTTCTGAACTCTTTCCACCTAGTCTAATATACCGTCCTCTACTCTGTATTAGTTCAATTTACAAGACTTTTTTCCCCTAAAACTGGTCCAGCAGAGGTAGCTGGATGTATTGCAGGACACAACACACCAATAACAAGACAAAAGCAACCATTAGTGGAACTTAATTCCTCATCAATCTCTCTTCCATATTCAGTTAGTGATGGGTTTTTTTGGCAAGTTAGTTGATGGACACCGATTTGGGGCCCTCAACCTTGTCCTTCAACTCAAAATATACATCACCTCCTTAATATCTAGTAAACTGTATCTGAGCTAATGGGAACATGAGGTTTATGTAACTTCGGGTGAAAATTTTTTCTGAATGCTATTTTGTTCTGATGACACAGAGTATAAAATAGCAGCCTGATGCTCGTGCAGGCCGAACTTCAGTGTATTTATTTTCATAAACCTTCATTTTCTAGGAAAGGCAAACAGTTCTTTACATTTGATAGCTGTAATTCTGCCTGAAGCCAACGCTCCCAGCACACAGGCAGCTTTACAGCTCACAGCCCCTTCTCATAAATCACATGATCTTTCCTAAGCACTCTCCAGTTTGGCCACTATTCGTTTCCAAGAAACCAGCAAACAGGAAACAAAAAAAAAGGAGAAACCCCAAACAAACCACAAAACAAAACCAGGAACAGTAACATGCAGAGAGTCACAGCTGATGAGAAAAAAGGACCCTGCCTTTTAGGAGCTGGATAAGGAGACAATGGAATCCTTAACAGACAGGTTAGAACAAGAAGCTATGAGGAGGGCAGGGAGGGGAAAACGATGATTCGAAAATAAACCTACCATCCAAACATTTTTATCCCCCTCGCATGGGATAATTTCAGCCAACCAGGCCCTATTTGTGCTCTGTAGCCTGTTTGGGACTAGTCACCTGCTGGATCCTAACTGGTTTTGAAGCCTCTGGAGCCTGAATGTTGCAGGTGCTGCTCTCAGCTGCACAGGGTTGAGGAACGCTCTGAACATGAGCTCAGGGGGCTCCTACATCCAGGACTCACATTCCAACTGCAGGAGGGGGGCCAAGGGCCAGCCGGATTTCTGAGAACCTCTCTGCAGCGTAAACATGCTTCCTAAAAACTCACGAGAGGCCGCAAGCCTTCTGCTTTACAGCTGTCCAGAACGCAAACACAAGAACAGCATAAACAGACCACTGATGAAGAAAAGTTTTGCACAGATTTTTTGGTCACTGCGTTACTTTTACCTTAAAAAGTAAGAAGAGGGATAGGAGTTCATCATTTAACCAGTGCCTGCTCATCGAGCTCATTTTCCTTCCAGTGTCACAATGTCAATCTGTGCTTCTGACAGCTGACATGCAATGATTTATCCATAAATAAGCACTGTGTTCTCCACCCCACCCTGCTGCAGAAGTCCACATTTCCCCTCAACCAGTGTTCCCTGGGGTAACATCCCTACTCTTGCCCCTGCCTTCTGCTGCTTCGTAATCCAACCCCGTTCAGAGATGGCAAACAGATCAATATTTTGTTCTAAGAGCGGGAGATAGAGGATTCCAGGGACAGTGACCTTAAGCAGATCTTGGAGCCAGAGCTTATTTTCCATTCTCCTGCTGTAGTGCTGGCAATGGGTGAGTTTTCATGCCTACAGCATAATGAAGGGGAAAAAAAAGGAAAAAAAAGCATGTTCTAATGAAACGCCAGGGTAAAAGCTATCATAAGAAGGTCTGGGTTTTCCTGGCACTCTCACTCAGTTCCAGCAAGAGCAAAATGTCTGTCCTACTACCTACGAACAAGTCTGGACAAACAGCTTTGTTTGCACCTCAGCTAACTTCAACCCAAGTGAAGCCGTTTCAATCCCAATAGCAAACACACTACAGTTTAACGGCTCACCATTTTCCTTAGTCTGGTACAGATGCCTTGTAAAGCAAGTGAATATGCAAAGTATTTTCATGTAAATGACAAGACAATGTCAACTGCCAACCAGAACACAATTAGGCAACTGCCCAGACAGTCTCTACAGATCTGCCTGGAGGTGCCCATTCTCCTAGATTATGTAAACAGTTTGTCTGTCTGCCCTTTGGAGGTCATGTTTGAATGAACGTGGAACTGCTTCTACATCTTAAGGTCACCAACAGCCCAGGCAAAGGGGAGACACCTAGAGGAAACAAGAAGAAACCGATGGGGAAGAAAAGCTACTGCTCACCACTCCACCCGAAAGGAGCTCAGGTTTTGCTCTCCTTAAGGATGGAGTAGAAATTGGAGCTGAACTCTGAATTGAACTAGAATGACATTCTTTACACTACCACTGGCCAGGATGAGTCCTGTGTTAGACTTTTATAGAACTATATTAGGCTGCGCAAGCATAAAGTCTGCTCAGCGTAAGTACTTAGATCACAAAGCAATAAGTACCTCAAATTCATTACCTTCCCCCAAAAACTAGAGTTTAAAAGGAAAAAGGCGGCCGTAAACTGGATCAAAACGATGTTTGCATTAGAACGCATGCTGGCATTCCCATGGGAATGGGACACCAAGGTCTTTACAAATCTTGGTGAAGTGGAGAAAGGATATTCTGCTTTTCAGGAAAAGGTGGACCTTTTACCCATTTGAGAAGTACGTGATACACTGCAGGCATAACTCAATTCATACGTCTAGAAATTAATCACTTTACATGGTCATCAATAGGTCCAGCAAACAACTGGACTGCTAAATGACTCTTACCTCACTAGGGTCAAATATAACATCTGGGGCTGTAATGCCATTAATTTTTGCGGCCTTTCGGATGATGTCTTCTGCCTCTTGAAATCTTCCCTGGGAGATCAGCCACCGCGGAGATTCCGGAATGATCCTGAAAAAAAGGTTCAGAATAATGAGGCTGCATTTCCACAGAAAGCACTGCTACAGGCACCGATACACGCTGTTCCAGGCGCAAAGAGCTCAAAACTTGCCATATCTTGCACACGTTAAAGCAATCACAACAGAGGTCAGATTTACAAGAGCAGACTAGCACACCAAACAAAACCAGATTAAAAAGCCATTGTGGATTTTAGAAATACTACAGAAATAAGCAATGACTCGGAAAAAAGAGCAACCAGAGCTTTCAAAGTATGGCAAAACAGTTTAATTAAATAAATTCAGAAACGTGAATACACAAGTAGCACACTGTACATTAAGAAGCATATCCTTAGAGAATAACACTTATAAAATCACTAATTGTAAATACTGTCATATAAAGGCAAGTCAGAAAGTAGAATTTGCCTGAGTCATGCAACTTCGTAAGAAGCTGGATGGAATCACAAACAGATATGTTGCTGTAAGTGAAGAAACACCACCACCATGTGGGCTGTTTAAGCTTTACAGCCACCTAAAAGTAGTATTTCATTAGCTATAGAAGAAAACATGGAAGTCTCACAGACGTGCATGTAGGGTTTTGTAGCTTGTCATATCTATGCCACCCCAGCATCGCCCAGGTTCCCAACGCAACTGGTTTCTCCTTGTGCCTTTAGTTAGTTCAGGCCTACTCTTTGAAAGTTCATGGATTTCAGCTGGTGTAGAAGGATGAGGTTTTTTGACTTTATATTTTTTTTCTTTGCATGTGCATCACTTCATTTTACAGAAGCCTACAGAAAATGAAGAACAGGCTTTTCAGGCCTGAGTCAGATCACCCACGAGGCTACGGACTTGCAGCTAAACGACTGGGAAGAATAAAGGACACAACGTCCATCTGTCACCTGCCTATTCCTGAATTTCATTGGTAAAAGCTGGTTGGCATGGAGCCTGGATCTTAAAAATCTGCAGACAGGATCTTCTAAAGACTAAGGTCTTTTAAATTAGTTATACTCACCACCAGAGCGGGATGCAGAGCAGCCCAGGTAAAGTAAGCGCCAGCAGCAGCATCCGCCAGTCTCTGATGAAGTAAGCAAACAGGGGCAGCAACATGTAGCCAAATGCATAAAATATGCAAACGCCCAACGTGCAGAACAGCACACGAATTGATTTGCCAAGAATTTCTGTGCCTGTTCAAAACAACAGAGTGAAGATTAGTATTTTACCTTAATAGCAACCAAGTAACTTATAAAAATACCTGTAAAAAATGGCTTTGAAATATGCTACCCTGGGTAGTTACAGCATACAGCGCACTCTGCCAACCAATTTTAGAGGCTCCGCACATCTGCTTCATGCAGTGATCCTGCATCAATGCACGTAAATATTAAAGGAATCAGGCCATACAGTATTTCTGTAGCCCAAAGTAGCTAAAACCCCTATAATTTGGTGTTTTTAGCATTTCCCATTTTACTTAAGGAGCTAAAACCAACCTAACATGCTACACAACGCTCACAACACTTAACCTCAGCTTGATCTCTACAGGGTCCTCTCCAGCTTATGGAGCGAGACCAACTTCTTTAATGGATAATTCAGAGATGCCTAAATTAGGTTCTTGACCCGTATCACCTTCTAAAGGACTATTTTGCTATTAACCAAAAATCGTGCAGTTTTTTTTGGCGTATACACGTAGAGGGTCACTAACAAAAGCCAGGCTACTGAGAGAGGAATTAATGCACTAACCCGAGCCAATGCTTCCCTTTGAAATGCTTTGGGACCCGCAAATCAAGAGACGTTGTAAGAGATATTATCTTCCTCATTTCCACAGAAATGGAGGAAGACGGACAGAAGTTGCAGCAGGATGTCTGCAGGGAGGTTAGCTAAACACTGCTTCCACAGCTCAACTGCTCCTCTTTGGCCCAAAAGGAATTCTTGCCAACATTTGGTACTTTGTACAGTGAGGCCACTGCAAATAACATTAATTTAAAAAAACCCTGATTTTTAAAAAAAGTCTCAGATTCATAAGGTAATTCACGTTTCCATCTGATCAAATACGGTCGTAGTTAAATTGAAAGCAGACCAAGCAGGAATCATTATGCTTTTTAATTTTTTACTATAGGCTGTTTTAAGGAGACTTTATAACACTTACTTGATTTTTTTTTTCGTTTACAAGTTTTTACATCAAATACGGATTTAGGCCCCAAAATGGACAACACAAATCCCTGAAAAATCATGTCTTGCTCATCTTAACTTTCCATCTGGAAGGCAGATTTTTGTTTTGACTGACCAGTTTCTGGTTTTTTGCCTTTTTAGGATGGTAAGCCACCGATTTAATTCAAATTGCGCTTCTATCAACTGGAAACTTCCAAGGAGAGCACGAGTTATCCATGTGTGGTGAGGACACACTCCTAACAGTGTTGCCTGGCAAAACAAATCAACCCTAAGCCAGTACTGAAAAGGAGCAGAAAAAGCACAAGACTAAAGAACACATCCTGTGCCCAGCAGGACTTTCATACCAAGAACAAACGCTGCCACGTAGTTAGAGATCTGTCCCATGCCGACCAGCACAAAGAACACCGAAAACATCTCCCAGCTGGTAGAGAAGACCTGTACGAAGCTGAAGCCAGTCTGCATTGCCAGAGTCGCAAACAGCACATTTTTCCTGCCAAACCTTCCACGGACAGATTAAAAAAAAAAAAAAAAAAAAAAACCAGAAAAAAAATGATTATACAACAGCATGAATGAAATCTTCAGAAACAGAAAAATAAGATTACTCATATGCATACTTAAGGAGATACAAAACATCTGCAAAAAGCAGAGGTTCAGGAAACGTGACACAGGCACAACTATTCTAAATACATTAAAAAAATCCACTGCCCAAGAGAAAATAATATTCCAAGGGCTGCTAGTGAAGTTGCCTTTAAGTATGTGCTGGAGCACTATTCCTTTCTTACTGATAGGATGAGCAGGGAGACAAATCATCGGGAACAAATTATTTAAAATGCAAGAGTATGAGACACTCCTCCTCTAAGGAGCACACAGCTCATGACACAGATCAGCACGTTAAAAAAAGAAAAAGAAGGAAAACTTCTGAAAGAGAGGTAAAACTCAGCTTTGTAAGACACTATTATCAGTAAGTGATCCCAGGCTACAGTCTTCATTCCACTTGGTTGAAAAATGAATGAATTTAAGGGATTCTAACAATTACACTGATGAAGTATTAAAAAAAAAAAGAAAAGAAATTAAACTAAACCCAACTCATCGAGCTGCTCTAAGAGCTAATGCCGATGTCCTGGGCAGCCCCACACAGCAAGCAGACTTTGTGACCCAGGACAGGACATCTGCTGAGCACGGGCTGGCACAACCCCACTCCCAAGTTAGGCTTAAGCAGGAGGTCTACAAAAGCCTCAGGTAGATCACAATGCATTAAGAACAGAACTTGAACCTGCAAAATATTTTGTCAATCTCACTGTCATGTCTGGCTCAGGCTTGTCACAGGACTTTCTGTACCAGATGGGCAGATGGGAGCAGCAAAGCACCGCACACAGCCTTGCTGGAGTAGTGTCTTCATGGGGCTGCTGGATGTACTCAATCTCTTGACCATGAGCTAGCTGCAGGTCAGTGGCTATGGGAGGAACTGGATGAGCTGTGCTGATGGCCTCCTCAACTGCACCTGGGGCACTTGGGGAGGATCTGAGTGACCATGTGAAGAAGGAGCTGCAAAAGGAGACTCCCATGATGGAAACTCATGGTTTCTGGCACCAGAAGAACCGCTCCCGCTTCACCTGATGGTTAGTCACCATGGAAGACACTCGGCATCCTCGTAGCAGACGAAGGGCTGAGAGCTCTGTTGAACGAAGCACCCGAGCCCTGCAGTAGCACCGGGATGAAGCAGTGGGAGACTCTCTGCAGCAAACGGAAAAATCCCCCCTCCCGTGAGAGAGCAGCTGGAAGGCACAGAGTTCTGCCTGGGGATGGATGACGACCCAGCTGAGAGCTTATGGGTCAGGATGGGCAGGAAGACCGATGCTGGCACTGCTGTGGGTGTCTGCTGCAGACCACCTGATCAGAAAGAAGTAAACGAGACCTTCTTCACACAACCAAAGGAAGCCTCATGTTCAAAGGCACTGGAGATCATGGGGGACTTCAACCACTCCAATACCTGCTGGAGGGACAACACCCCAGCATTTTCTGAAATGCATCAATAACAACTTCCTAACACAGATGTCTGAGGAGGTGACAAGGGGAGATGCTGCTGGACCTTGTACTTGTGTTTGGGGATAGGAAGGTCGGCAGCAGCCATGACTGCTGGCTGTGCGATGGTGAAGTGCAGCATGGTGAGGGGAGGAACAAGGCAGAAGGCAGGATCACAGGGAGAACAAACACTGGCCTGATCAGGGATCTGCTTAGAAAAAATCCCTTGGCACAGGGCTCTGGAGAGAAGTCCAGTAGCACTGGCTGATTTTCAAGGATCATTATCTCCAAGCTCAAGATTGGTCCAACCTGATAAGCAGGAAACCACGCAAAGGACCTGCATGGATCCTACAATCCCTGTGCCACAAATCTTATGTTTCAAAGAAATATAAACTCCACAAGTAAATCAGCACATTAGATGACCACATATTGTTCTCTGGGAATCAGGAAGACAGCACAGCAAATCTCAGGGAGATATCAGAAAACCTGAGCTTTAAGAGAAAGAAACAAACCCAACCCCAAATCCAACAACCTGTCAACATCACAAAAAATTCATGGTGTCTTCCATTCTTTCGTGTTTGTACTGATAAATAAGAAAGCCGGTGTACTTTGGGACTAAAAATTAAAAATAAATGTAAGAAGAAAAGAAAGCCTTGCTTCTCTGAAGTACAGCTGAACAGCATTCATGCTTTGCAGCTTCCACAAACACAGGTCATTGGACTTAGATGCGGTATTGGATGAGGAGGAAAAGAAGCTATGGGTTCTCTTCAAAAAGAGAATTTTAAATTTGACCTCAAAAAAAAGGAAAACAAGCTTCAGGGAACTCTCTGTACGTAGTCCAAAGTAATTATAAGAGAATGTCACTGTTCTGATTTTTCCAGATGAAACTTATCTCCTACACCTGTTTTCTGGCATAAAAAGTTTGCTCCAGAAGAGAGTTCACTGAAAAAATAAACAGATAAAGGTAACACTCACTAACAATCTTTGTAACATCCTGTTCTACTTCAGAACATTTATTCTATACACTCTGTGTACGTTCAGATTAGACAGTGACAAAACAAAGACATGTTAGTAGTTGCAGAAAGACACTTATAGCAAACTTCACATACAAGAATTGCTTACAAACAGCATCAAACAGAGAGCCAGCAGCTCTGGTGTATATACTTTACTTGTCTGAGAGCTGTCCTGAGACAAAAGATCCAAGCAGGACACCCACGAAGAACAGGGAGGTGCTGAGGGGTCCCTTCCAGTCGTTGTCACAGACCAGGTTCCACTGTGGGGAGAGAGAACATGAAAGTCTTCTAATAAACAGGATTTTCCCTCCTTCCTTCTGAATGCCTTGGCTAAGCCCAGATGAAAGTGTATCCTTTGGGCAGGAAACCTCCACAGCAGAGTAGCCAACCCACGGGACAGACGCAGCCCCATGAAATGACAGGGGGGGATGCTGGGCAACAGAGGGGAAAAGCCACCTGCCCTGAGCCACCTCAGCAGCGACGACCCCGAGGCCCCAACACCACCTTCAGGTGTGACCCCTGTGGCTTTCTTTACACAGTCCGTAGCTGTGGTGTTTCCCCTACACGCATATGTAAGTGACGGTAACTAATAATTTCATGAAGCACTTGGTTCAGCTCCCTTTCAAAGGCTCTGCTGCCCCTTAAACTGTGGCAGTTCTGCTGGTTTTGGAAAGAGCGAGAACAGACCCCAAAACTTGATTTCCCTGCACACGGGAAAGTTTGCCATTAAAAATTCACATTTCTAATTTAAGAGAAATTAAACTATACAAACAAGAATACAGCAAAAAAACACACAGCCTCCTCCTCTATTACATTTTAATATGATTTTGAGAGACTGGAGACTGCTCACTGGGAACCTAACAAACAATTATAATCTGTGGTATATAAACTGAAATACACACCAAACAAACCAAGATTTCCAAAAGGAAAACAAAAAAAGAAGAACAAGATATTTATTAAATGAAAACGGCAACAGTTTCCAATCTCCTGCCGGCTTCAGCCTGATGTTTTTGAAACAGCCCTGGTGTTATTTTTGTATCCGCACCAACAGCTATTTATCACAAATAAAACTTCACTTTATTTTGGTTATCTGGGGGGAAAAAAAGTATGTAAATATTAGAAGAAAGGAAAAAACCAAGCCTGTCCTGCCAGGCTCACCCAGCAGCCTGCTGGTGGAGGGCAGGAGGTGCTGCAGCCCCACCGGAGAGGAATTTGGAGGCAATCAGTGCTTCTGATGTGAGGCCAAAGCCTCCTGAGCTCAGTTATTCAAACAGCTCCCACAGGGCCCCTCCTGATGTTTTAGGGATGGAAACTTTTAAGTTTTAATCACTATTAAAAAAGTTGACACGAAAAGAAAATATTCACCTTGACCCCAATAATTAATCCCCCTTGCTCCCTAGTAACAAATAGTTAGGTATGGTGTGTTTTCCTCTTAGTTTTTTTTTTAAATTTGTACTGGAACACCCCGTAAGATCTGTCCCTGCAGCTGCTGCGTGTCCCAGCTCCACCATCCACCCCGTCTGGGGTCCCACATGTGGGACACCACTGTTCTGCTTTGTCTGGCATCACTGTCCCCTTAGCATTGAGCTTTCAACTCCAGGAATCTCACAGCCCCCAGTCTATTAACAGGTCAGACTACAACTACCCCCAGCATGTGTTTTAAGGTTGGGGGATCACTAAAAACCCTGCACTGAACGAACAACACCAGCAAGGGGCTTCCACCACCAGATCCTCGTGGCAAAACTCAACTGAACCGCCACTGCCTTCATGAAAGAACATCCAGCTTTGAGTTACAACAGGATTTTTTTCTGGAGGTGAATGATGCTCATTCATACAGGCTGCATTCATTCTCATCGGCCTTTGTGTAACTTTAGCTGCCAACCCTTAGACTATCTGATGAATTCATCTCATCATTACTATTTTTTTGAAGGTCATGGGAGCAAACAAAATGCACCTTTTTCCAATTTATAACCATATTCAAGCCATTTCTTAACCTCTCCTTTGATAAGCCTCTCCTTTGATTGTGGGTTTGTGTCTGAAGCACCTCCCCTTGTATCAGAGTTCGTAGTCCTCAACGTTATTCTTGTACTTATTCCCCAAACCTTCCCAGCCTCACACCACCTGCAGCCCCGGCACCAGCACCCAACGCAGGGCTCCAATAAATCCTACCGATACCATCAATTATGCATCATTATGGATGCAGATTTCAGAATTGTGGGTTTCTAATGTGCTAACAAATTTATAGCACTCCTGTAAGGGGCTTAACTTACTATAGTTATCAATATGATTTGGATTAAAAACTGTAATTAACATTTATAATTAAATCTGTATTTATTAAACAAAATCTGTACTTCATTATAAAGAAAGCTTGAGCAGTTCTGTGACAGCCACAGAGGCTAATCCAGCCAGAAAGCTTCAGTAAATCGTGTCTGGCACCTTGGAAATACGCAGCAAACGATCGTTATCAAGTTTATATAGGCCAAGGTTTCAGTGGTTATCATATGCTTCACACAGTGACACTTGTTTGGAGAACAAATACCATTCCCAGTACACATCCTGCAATAAGGAAGACTTTCCTACTCACAAAGAATCGTCTTTGTATCAGCTACTGGAACCAGACATCTTCAATAACACAACTAAAATCTAACTAACCAAATATCTAGCTCAGTGATTTATAGTCCGTTGTTTTCCAGCCGATCACCCCGTCTGTGATTTAGCCGTCCCCTCTCAGCCACCTCACGCTGTACTTTGGCACAAGGCTGCGTGACATGTGGCTTTCCAAACACTGGCACGTTGTTGTGCCCAGAAACAAACATTTTCTCCAGACCACTGAGGTAGAGACATTGCTTGGAAAAGTTCATGGTATTAACATGTTTTGCAGTGTTCTGCCAAAAGTTTCTTGCATTGGCAAGGTGGAAACATTAGTTCTTAAAATGTGGCAATGACTACCAGCTTGTTTTTCTGTCTGCTCTATTAAAGCAATGTTAGGAGCTGTTATGCTGAAAATCACTTGAACCAGGCCCCAAAGTGGACTTCAGTATCAAATTTCCAAGGGAAAACTACCTTGGTTGTGCAATACCAGTTATTTACAGGCTCCAGAGATGGACAACAATCAGAGCAAGGGGACTTTAAGGTCTGTTACCCCTTGCCCCAGTAAATGAAGGCTGAAGACTTCAACTTTTTAATGACTCACCAAGCGGGTCTTACTGTATTGCTTGAGTGATGGTGGCATCAGTCTTCCAGAACCATTCTGCAACCATACCCTTCCCTCAACTGTACGTTGCCCAAGAAGTAGTCACCAAAGCGTCACTGTTGGAAGACCAGCATTGCTAAGAGCCAGGAGTAGTTACTGATTGAACCCTGCTGCTGGCACTGCTGTTTGGACATAGTATACCCTGACCCAGTGCTCTAAAATCATGTGCTATTTTCACTTCTTAGTATCCTTTGAGGTAGCCTGCCAGCTCTAATGGCCTTTGCCCCAGTGAATGAGATAAGGTTAACGTCAGCAAGGTACGGACTGGGGCTCCAAACAGGAGAAAAAGCTTCCAACTTTTTTCAAACAGCTGCTGATGTTGCAAGGCATCGAGCTCCTAAACACTGGTACCCAATGCTCAAGGCACAGCACAGAGCACTCTTGCCCAGTTCTATTACAACTTTAGAAATGACATCTTTCTATTGCAGTTCAAACTTATCTCCTTACTCAAACAGCCTGCACATACTGTGGGCTGTAGCTACTTCCCAAACAGTTCATCCAGTCAGGGTGATGTCTTCATCAGCAGCCTCATGCCTACCAGAAATAATCGCTTATGCATCGGAGCTGAGATGAGCTCCATCCCTCCATAAAGGATTCCTGGCTGAAACCAGCCACTGGTGAGGACAGGTGGGAAGAGGGGATGGGGAAAGGAGGACAGGCTGTGGAGATGGCCAGAAAATGTGGACAGCTTGGGGGAGAAGGCAGGGGGACACCACAAGGGAAAGCGACTGAAGCAGTTGCTTCTTGAGCACAGAATATGAAACAATCCCAGGTATTTACAGTCATCATTTGAGCATCTCTTTAGGAGAACACTTTCCAAGTTCTGCTTCATCTCTTACGCGGCAAGTCAGGTACCCAGAACCACAACCCCAAACCCCTTGCTATAAGGCAAGCCCAGTTAGGAAACTGAAAAGAATAAAAAAACCTCGACTACTCCCTCAGACCTCTTTCTTCCCCCAAACACAAGACCCTTACCAACCACATTTTATTGGCTTCCGGCCTTTTATCACAACACAACCTAAATAAGAAGCATTACTGCAGGTTTAGCTAGAATTACACTAAGCAGCATAGGGAGAAGTATGTGCTCAGTGTCAGGGCAAGCGTCAGGCTGGCTAGACTTGTATTTCCTGCACTCTGTCTTACGCCTTCCTGATATTAAACTGAACTTATTAATGTAACACCTCTACCCAAAAAGAAAATGAGCCTACAATTTTCACACAAGCCACAATCACAATGAAATTCAGACCCCAGAGGAAATATTTGAATTCTTTAAACTGCAAACCACAGGACAACATTCAAAGCATAAAACAACGGTATCAAACTGAAACTGGAAGGCAAGTTTAGGCAGACAGGATGCCACGAGCCCAGCTGAAGATACTGCCATACCACAAGTGAAAAACATCATTCCTCTAAGCTCTCTAGGCACTTCAAAACCTTCAGGGGTAAAGACTAATTTCTGCATAGAGGCTCTGCATCCACTGCCCTTGCAGAATACCACTTGCCTCGAAAGGAGAGCCGGCACTTCATGAATTACTAACAGTAAATCCCGCAGGGGCTCTCATCCAGGCATCGATGCAGATCCCTCATCCTGCTTCACTTTCACTGCAGTTTTGTCATCTCTTACAAGATGGTATAACGGGGATAACAAAATTCTAGCTGCTAATAATTAGACGTCTATATTGTTTGAGCATAACATTTGCCCAATATTTTTAATGCATCACAACATGGAAATCACAAGTCCAATTACAGGGGAGCTCTTCAATATGTCAAAAGTTCTTGCAATACAGCATCAGAGCAAACAAATATATACCACTGACAAATATACACCACTACAAAATATGTTTGGAAAATTACAGAGGTAGCTGCAAGGCCACCAAGAATGTAATTTAGGACCTCACTTGAAAAAAGTGTGTTTCTCAGATTACAGAGAACTGTTCCACCGCAGGAACACTCACGCTTCCCTAATGCCATTACTAAAACCCGAAACAACAATCAACTATGACAAATACTAAACACTTTGAGATCCTTACTCTGTTACACCCTTATGATACAATGAAGAGCCTTATAAGAAAAGGAATTTTTACAGCTACATCATGTCCTCACACTCCTGTATCTTTTTTTTTTTTCAAAAGAAACTGTTTTCTTCTCTTGTGCAGAACAATACACACAATTGAAAAATGAAGTGGGATAGTCCCACGTGCTAATATTTTCTTTTTAAAAATCAACATGTTAGCAAGAATTTTTGAAGTTAATCCGACATACTGTATTCTCTCCTACCACTTGCTTCTGTCTGCAAATAGAGACAGGTTCTTCAAAAAAATCTCGCAGTCTCACAACTGACTACCTAAGACCTGGATTCAGAATCTGGTCTTGTTTATACCCATATAAATATTCTCTGCATACTTGAGAGCTATGAGTGTTATTAAGCACCCTTTCCTCTGAAAATGCATTTGTATATTCCAAATACTTAGAAGTTCCAGATGTTACCTTAAAGCTTATATCCAAATGTAAACAGAAGTCTGTATCTACAAAATATACAATCTGCTCGATTTCTCCCCTTGTAGTTGCTTTAAATGTTTACAGAGGTAAAACTTGCATAGAACAGGAAGGAAAGTGCCAAATGTTTTATAATTCCAGTACAGAAACTTAACTCTCCCCCATACATCACATTTTTGAGATGTCTGAAGAAAAAGGAGACAAGGCACTGACATGAGAAACTGAGAAACATGAGCTAAGTTTTAATGTAAAAGTAAAGACAGCATAATGGGAACATTACCCTAATTGCCCATGGTACCTCTAAAAGAGCATCGTTTCCATTTTAATGACATCAGCTGCAGGCCGGCCTACCATTCTTTAATAATACTAACTCTATTTGATGTTGCAAGGTCAGAAGTGTCTGTACTTTGTACAATTCTGAAGAGTCATGCACTATGTGCTTCTTAAATCACACCTTGAAAACCTCAGCATTTCAGAAGTGCTTTCGTACATCTGCCAGCCATTTATATTTACTTATTAAATGAAAACTAGACTTTTTTTCCTTCTTCTGACAAGACTATTAATACTAAGATTTTGTACCTGCAAACCACCTAAAGGTCTTTCAACAGCTTTATCAGCTCCTGGGGCTAGAGAAGTTGTCAATATGAACTTCAGGCAGAAAAACAAGCAGACGGTAATCTACAGCAAGACAGAGGATGCACTGATTTTAAAGGATGAAGAATAACGGAGGTGACTTCTTGTCTTTGGGGCCACTGCACTAACATGAACGAAGAGATCAAGAGCTGGACCTGGATGACACGGGCTTGATTTGCACGTCATCTGCCAGCTGCACTCTTAGAAAAGCCCATGGAAATTACAATGTCTAGCATAAGCCTCTTTTTTTATTTTGGTAAAGCAAAACAATAGAATCCTCTTTGTCTTCCAACAGAGAGTGAACATCACAACCGTGAGTTTGACAGCCACAGTGCCCATTTGCGTCTTTCCAGATGTCACCACTGCAGTCTCCACTTGTTTCGTGAAGGTCTCGCATAACCCACTGATAGAATCACAGCATTGCCTAGGTTGGAAGGGACCTTTCAGATCATCGAGCCCAACCATTAACCTAACACTGACAAACCCACCACTAACCCATGTCCCTCAGCACCACGTCTGCCCGGCTTTTAAATACCTCCAGGGATGGCAATTCCACCACTTCCCTGGGCAGTCTGTTCCAATGCTTGACAACCCTTTCAGTGAAGGAATTTTTCCTAATATCCACCCTAAACCTCCCCTCAGGGACAGGGGTCTGACAGCACAGCAGGGCACTTCATTCCCTGGTGTAAAGGGAATGGAAACCTCAGGGCACTAATACTGGCCCAGAACTTTCTCTCCCTGCATGTCACACAGGACGGAGTGCCAGCCCTGCACCAAGCCTCTGCACACTCGGCAATTCCCACCATGTGCATCCTTCGTCCGCAAAAGCCAAACAGGCCCTGAAGCTTGTTAAGAGCACGACTAGCATAAAACATGCAGCTCTGGAACACAGCCCCTGCACTGAACTGATTTCCAATTGGTGAACAGTGCAACATATTTTTATAAGTTAAGGATTAATATGTGTATACAAAATTCACCATCTACTTATGTTTCAGCATATAAGAATTACTCCCGTATGGGCTAAAACATTTTGAATGCCATATCATCTAACATCTTCTCATTAAATCGTATTTCATGCTCTTAGTAACTCCACTGCTCAATTCTATTCCCATTTACTCAGCATAGCCCAATAACAAACGACTGGCAGAAGTTGTTAGCCTTTTCCCTTCATTACCCCTGGTTTTATTCCTTTTACTACCACGTATGAACTTTTATTGCTCCTACATTCTTTTTTTTATGGGACTTACAAAGGAGTAAAAATGACACAGATGGCTTCTGGAGCCAAAGCAAAGCTTTTCTTATTCCCTGAGCTCCAGCATTTCAAAAAGTAAAAGACGTAAAGGGATTCTGTCACACGAGAGCTGGTTAAATACTGCAGACCGGCTAATAACAACCTTCTGTTGTTAGTCTGTGTGAGAAAAGGAAGTCTCTCTTCAAATGAGAGGGAACTGAATGTTTTAAGTCTCCCCTGAAAAGCAGAACCATAACCAAGGGCTTTCTCTAGAATCATGAGAGATTCAGCAATAAGCTTTCTTAAAAAAAAATTTCCCCCTTCCCCCTCCCAGTGCCAGCTACAGAAATCTGGGACAAAGGTCCTCATGACTATTCAACAAGTTAGAGATATGCAACCAAACACAAGATTAGTGAATCATAAAAGCAGCAGCAGCAAGCCAAGAAATTAAACCAGTTTAACACTGAAAACCTGCAAGTATGTGAAAGGCCACAGCTCTTGCAAAACTTGCTCAGAAGCATTAATATTAAAAGGAAAAAAAATACTGCCTCAGTGCATGATGTCTGGGCAGACAAACATTACCTCCCACAGACACAAAACATCTGCCAAACCATACAGACAACAGGCCAGAGCTGCTGGGGAGTCTCAGCAAAATGTCAGCAGCTCCTGGTTCTTATAAGAAAACCTCTTACAAGACTCCTCAATGATACTCTGGTAGCTCAAGACACTTTAATTTCCACCGAGACAATGCTCAGTGATGAAGCTCCAGAGACAAAGTTCTGCCTGAAACCATGTCTAAATCAGGTCAACCATTATATTAAGGTGCTGGGAACAAAACCCGTATGTTCACCTGTGAATGGGACTGCCCCGAGAAGATGCCAATTGCCTTACTCTGCCCTAAGAGCGGCTCAGCCTTTCACAACAGTGCATTTCAGCAATGGCCAGGGTCTAGAAATCCAGAACGGCTTTCCTCTCCAGGAAGCCAGCAGTTCTTCAGAAGCAGGTGAGGCAAGGCCTTGTACCACTTGTCAGAATCACTCGTGCCCCTGCTGCTGTGCCTGTTCAAGGGAAGTTTCCAACAACGCCAGTGTCACCATTTCCATGCCTCCCTGTGCTGCCGCGGCTCCCCTCCCATACTTCCTTCCTCACCCCAGTCCTCCTGAGGAAGATTTCTGTGCTCAGATCAGCTTACAGTGATCATTAAGTACTCACACCCATCACTATCCAAACACCCATCACAACCCATTTTTCCAAAGCAAGGAATAAAGCCAAATATAGTTACAGCTTTGTAAAATTTGTCCACAGGCACAATCAGGCAATGAGACCGCACAAATGGTTTGTAAGCCTGCTTGAAAAACTTATACAGGCTTTGAAATTCAAGTATTCCCTAAAACACATGCCCTTGTATCTTAAGTCATCCAGCACCTGTGGGTCTGTACAGCTGCCACCTGAAAGAAGAGGGACAATCCGCACAGCTTCACCTTTCCTGGGTTGCCCTGACCAAGGACTTGACTGGAGGGGTGGGTCTGAGCAAATGAGAACCTGACCTGTCCTGGCAGGTGAGTGGGGAGACCAAAGCAGTGGGCACGACCAAGCCAGAGGCGTTGTGGGGACACAGCAAAGTTCAGGGTCCCTTTGGACACAGCATCAAACCAGGGCCCCCTGAGTGCTGCACCTTGCACAACTCAGGGTGACTTCAACTGCCTTTTTTTTTTTTTTTAATAACAAAAGGAAAAAACAAATGCTTCTGATCTCCCGAGTTCAAAGAAACATCTCTGAACCACCGGGCGAGCTGAACCCATCGATCCTGACTGTCCCTTGCTTCAAGCCACTAGTACAGATACCAGATGAAACCCATTAAGCAGTTATGGTACACATGCTGCGCTAGTTAAGGAAAAGTGCTGTGTTTGGAGATTACTTTTTGCAAGTGGAATCGAACAAAAGATCTCAAAATAAATTTAGCATGCCAGACTCAACAGCATGGTGATGCCCAAGCAGGGACTGTAGGCCACGGGAAAGATGTGATAACCACAAACTTAGAATCATGGAATCATAGAATGGTTCAGGTTGGAAGGGGCCTCAAAGATCATCCAGTGCCACCCCCTGCCCTGGGCAGGGACACCTCCCACCACACCAGGTTGCTCCAAGCCCCGTCCAACCTGGCCTTGAACCCCTCCAGGGATGGGGCAGCCACAGCTTCTCTGGGCAACCTGGGCCAGGGGATCACTGCCCTCAGAGTGAAAAACTTCTTCCTTGTATCTAGTCTAAATCTTCCCTCTTTTAGTCGACAGCCATTACCCCTTTTCCTATCACAACAGACCCTGCAAAAAAGTTTGTCCCCATCTTTCTTATAAGCCCCTTTAGGGACTGGAAGGGGCTCCGAGGTCTCCCCGGAGCCTTCTCTTCTCCAGGCTGAACCCCCCCAGCTCTCTCAGCCTGTCCTCACAGCAGAGGGGCTCCAGCCCTCCCAGCATCTCCGGGGCCTCCTCTGGCCCCGCTCCAACAGCTCCGTGTCCTTCTGCTGTTGGTGCCCCAGAGCTGGAGGCAGCACTGCAGGGGGGTCTCCCCAGAGCGGAGCAGAGGGGCAGAATCCCCTCCCTCGACCACCCCCCTCCGGGACAACCCCTCTCCCGCCGGCCCCCGCCGCCCCGCACCTGGGTGACGATGGTGGAGCGATAGACGTCGCGGCTGTACTCCCAGCCGTCCAGGCACGGCTCCTGCTCCAGCGACGCCAGCTCCACGTCGAAGCCGGGCCGCAGCCCCAGCGCCGAGAAATTGGCCAGCGCGGCCAGGCGGTACCGGCGGCAGCGGCTCGGCGCCGCCTGCCCGTCCCGCAGCTCCAGCGGGATGCTGGCGTTGCGCCACTCGCTGCTCAGGTTGGCCCCGCCGGGCACGGCGCAGCGGTGCTCGGGGGTGCCGGCCAGGAAGACGATGGAGAGGCCGTTGAAGCCATTGGGGACGATGCTGGCGCTGAGGAGGAAGAAGACGAGGCGCTGGAAGCGGCCCCACTCGCCCAGGAAGGCGGTCACCTCCTCGTAGTCGCGCATGGCGCAGCCGAGCTGCGGCCGCCGTTACCTGCGGGCCCGACTGGTGTGGGCAGGAAGCGGCCGCCGCGCAGCCCGCCGAGCGCCGGGCCATGGGCCGGGCCTGGCCGGCGGGGGAGCGGCCGGGGGTGGGGTTTGCAGGCGGAGGCCCCTCAGGTGGGGCCGGCCGCCGCCACGGGAGAACCGCCGCGGCCCGGCCCTGCCCTGCCGCCTCGTCCCGGCGCCGGCGGCTCCCGGCATGCTCTTCGCCCGCCGGCCGGGAGGCGCGGCAGGGGCTCGGCTACTGAGGGGAGGCCGGGCCCGGCGCCGGCTCCAGCTCCAGCACCAGCGCCCTCAGCGCCGCTGCCATGGCCGGGCCGCGGCGGCCCTGTGAGGCTGAAGGGAGGGCCCAGGCCTGGCTCCGGCCGGGGTTGTGTTCCCGGCGGCGGCTGGAGGAGGCGAGCCCCGTGTGCTGGGAGGTGCCGGGCACACGCCTGCAGGCAGAGCTCTGCCTGCTCCTGCCTGTGCTCCCCGCCTGCCGAGGGCTCGGCTGCGGGCTCCGGGTGAGCATCTGGGACTGCAGCATCTCTGTGCTGAGGAAAGGCTGAGAGCCCTGGAGCTGTTCGGCCTGGAGAAGGCTGAGGGAGGATCTCATCAACGCTCAGCAATACCTAAAGGTCGGATGGCAAGAGAATGGGGCCAGACTCTTCTCAGTGGTGCCCAGTGACAGGACAAGGGGCAACAGACACAAACTGGAACATGGGAAATTCCGCCTCAACACAAGGAAAAACTTCTTTACTTTGAGGGTGGCAGAGCATTGGCACAGGCTGTCCAGAGAGGCTGTGGATTCTTCTCTGGGGTTATTCAAACCCCACCTGGACACGTTCCTGTCCGACCTGCTCTTGGTGACCCTGCTCTGGCAGGGGGTTGGGTGAAATGATCTCCAGAGGTCCCTTCCCACACCAGCCGTTCTGCTGCCTGCAGCCCCCAGGGGGCTACCCGTTTCAGGTGAACCAGCCCAGGGTTCCTTAGTAAGGCCTTGGTTTGGGTCACGAACCACGTATGAGCCAAGACCCTCCATCCGTCGTTCTGCTCCTTGCAGGATCAAAGGCAGGCGGCTTTCTGCGAGTCCGAGTGATAAATGGTTCCTTGCCTTGTTTCTGTCCACAGCGGCACATTCCCACACCTGCTGTCATCACTTCAGCAGGATTGGTTGGCTGTAAGAAGTATTTGCTGACAACGATGCTATTTTCTGAGGGAACATGTACTATGTGTTTGACAATTAATAAACATTATAATTAATATTCTAGTCTTTGGCCAAAAATCCCAGCTTATTACTTAGTGGCACTGTCAGGAAGATCATGTCTCTGTGGTGTTACAACCCCCCAGCTCCTTCAGGCCACTCGGTGCTTGGCGTGACGTCCCTCCCAACTCGGGCCACAGAACAATACCACGGACCAGAATGTAACATCATGGTCTGACATGAAAGAATTAAAAGGTAGAGAGCAACAGAGCAGAACACAATAGTGTGCCTGGTCCCCATGGCTCCTACCGTTTGAAGATAATAACTATAGTTCATCACTCCCGACAACAGATGGATCATGGCCACAGAGGGGGGAATACCAGCATCCCAAGACCTAGCAAGCTCTGGGCTTGCGTAACCGGTAGAAAGTTACGGAATATTCCGTTGTCTGAGCTGGGCCAGAGTGAAAAAGCATCTGATGAAAGTCAGTTATCTCGAATCCTATAAGTAATGATTCTAGTAAAGACCCTTTGAGCTCTTCTGGATGGCTGCGGGCTGTGGCCAGTGTGTCCCCTGAGCTGGGATGCTGCTTGGGCTGACACCTCCAGACCCGGGCGAGAGAATCCTTCTCCAGCCTCAACTACCGCCCACCAATGCATTGTGAGTATTTACCCTAAATTCGAGTAAGGGAAATTCTAACTATAGGCTAGTCTCTCCATCTATATGCTTGTGATACATATATACATTAGCTTTATGGATGTCCATGCACATGTAGGACTTAAAGTTGCCCACTGTTAAGAAATTCCTGATTTTAGCAATCAGAGACCTTTGTGTATGTGTGTACATGCGCTTATATTTTGCTCATATGTATTAATTTGAGATCTGTGCTTTTACCCATATGTATATGTATTGATTTGGGATACCTTATAGTAAGTCAGTGTGAATCTTGCCATCTTCAAATCTGTAACTGAGACACTGTTCAATTACTTCGTTCACTCACTTTGTAAACCTCTAAATCAATTAATGATTAAGTGCTGCCAAAATTCAACCTCTAAATCTACCATGCACCATTAATAAATTTTGAATCGCTACTAAATCATAACTGTGCCAAATATTTCCATCCATGACAGTCTCCCATAGAGCTAAGTTTAGAAGTTGCATGATCATCCCTGCAGAAATTGGCCCTGCTCTCCATAAGGCTAATTCACGTTTCCGACTGGCTTTTTATGTCTGATATTTTCTTCACCTCTGTTTGAGAAAAGCCAAACGTATACTGTTTACAGCATTTTTGAATGCTCGTATTTAAAAAAAACGCCTTCTGTTTCATTTTGGAACTGCACAGCTGTGAAAAATCTCAACGGTGGGAAATGAAATGGAGAAAATAGAAGTTTAACCTCAAAATCATCCTTGAGCCTGGCCAGGGTCTGCATCAGGGACTGTGTCAGACCCCAGAGTCAGGAATGAACCATCTGAAAGCCAGGAAAACTGTACTACCATAACAGTCTTCCAGTGTGGAAAAGCTTATTTTAGGGGGTTATTTTCATACTTTATCCATGCTAAATACATTTTAAATTGCTTCTTTAAACTTCTTTGCACAAAGCATTAAAGTTAGGAGACTTTATTCTTCAATTACAATCCACACAGAAAGCAGGTTATACAACGCCAGCACACAGTTTTATTACAATGAAGACAGAAGTTAACGAGTGACAATTACTAGTTTCTTGTATGCTTTAGCAGACCCAACAAGCCAGCCGAAGATCAAAGGTTGCACAGAGAGACCCAAGTAAAGGTGACAGATGAGGCACGGTGACATGTCCCCTGCGGTCAGTGGGAATGATCCAGCTGGCGCTTCCCTCCCGTCCTCGGGGCAGAGCCTTACAGGCACCCCCAGCTGCAGGTGAGCACCCAGCTCCCGTCCTGAGCCCCACCGCGCATCTGACACAGAAAACTCACTGAAGATGGCAGTGAGAGGCTGAAACAGCTCACTAGCAATACATTTCATTTTCACCAGTAGCCGTTTCCTTCAGCTTTACAATTAAAAAAATAGTAACTTGCCAGAAACGGGCAATCCTGCCTTCCAGCTTCGTCCCTGTTTGATTCTTCCGTCAACTGTTGCTCTTTGATCAAGCCTGGGAAAGGTACTGGCAGAGGACTGAAATTCTCCTTGCAAATGCTTTATCAGCTGAGTCACCTTCCTTTTCTCATTTTTATTGTGCTCAGACGCCGTAAGGCCTTATAACAACACACACACTTTTCAGAAAGGCATTACGCTCTTGTGAAAGGTTTCTTTTTTTAAATCTGCCACTAAAAATACTAAAATGTGACGCTAGCGTGAGATCAATGGTATGAGCAAGAAAAATTAGACTGATTAAAACAAAGTATTTAAAAAAACCCAACCTTTCTTATTTAAAAAAGGAAAACTAGGTTTTAAGATGCTACAAAGTTCAAGAGTACAAAAATATTTACCTTTTAGAAATACCCAAGCCTACGATCACATAGAATAAGTATCAACCTAATATAAAAATCTTCATAAAAATACGGCCACCTATATTTAACCAAGTCCTCAAACCTGTCCTACCCTGATACAAAGGCTCTGTTGAGAAATTTAGTTATGTCTGAACAGCTGTTCTGTAGATTAACTTTGTAATAAGTAAGAACAAGATTAAATAATTAGAGAAATTCCAGCTTGGGAAGGGATGAGAACGTCAGGGGTCACAGGATAATGGTTGCCTCATGCCATATTACATTTATGGCAAAAGCATAACTGCTGCAAATTATATATGAAAGGAAATAGTATTTCCGCATCCCAAAGAGCAGCTTGATATAATTGCACGAGTTCCTTGCATTTAAAGGTTATAAAGCTTTATATTTGTGCTTGAACTTCCAGGAAGAGCCTCATTCCTCTGCCAAGCGCCAGCACAAGACAACTTGCCCTGAACTCTCACATTAGAGATGAGACAGTGTGCTTTTGGTGGCCCTTACAGAAGGTACATCATGGCTAATAGTTATTTATAGAGGATAAAAATCAGTCTACCAGGTCTGATAGACTTTATGTGGCCAAGAAGTGCACGTACAGCCAATAAATAGAAAAATAAAAGGTATTACACTTTTTTCAAAGTCTGTAGTGTTCATAAAACAGTAGTAGCACAACTCTAAGCTCTACATTTGAGTTTTCATCCAATCTAGCTTTGCTGAACTTTTAAAAAAATGCATACATAACCTGTAGGATTTGAAAAACAAAACACTGGCTTTGTTGGTGTGGGTTTTTTTTTGTTTTGAAAAAACTGTGGTCCCAAGTTAGCCCTTTTGCGTCTTTAATAACTGCAAGCGAACATCTGCAGTGCAAAACGTGAGCTTTTTGCTCATCAAATCCCCTTTAAATTTGTAAATGGTACAAAGGTTTTGCAGAGGCTTTTGAAACTGCAATGAGCTTTCTCTGAAGGTACAAAACAATGCGGTGTATAGTCAAAGGAGAAATTAAACGCTTTGAAAAAAAATACCAAAAGATCTGAAAAACTGCTTATGCCAATATACCATGAAAAACATGAACGCTGAAACGGCATGGCACAGGATAGGATCACTGACTTGCGAAAGCCCATGTATCTTTTGAAAGCGGGCACGGCCCATCAGGTCAGCAAGCTGTGCTCATTTCTGCATTAAAGGCTGCCCCTGTCCCCAAAGCCGTGGAACATTCATGAAGCCCAGGGATGTCAGTGGGCTCAGGCTTTATGAAAAAGCAGCAGCTTTTACAGGGACAAGCGGATGAGAAGTGGATCCCAGGTCCTGGGAAAAGCAAGCCGCATTGAAAGATACTCCGATGTCTTGTTTAAAAAACATGTCCTTACAGTGAAACCTACGTCTGCTTTGCTACAGCTAAATTCTGATCCCACTTGGTCCATCGGGCTTTGGGCACAGATTTCAAAGGAAGCCGGGATCTTTTCTTTAGGGGCACGTGCTGAGATTTTCAAAGACACCCAGCTCCCCTTCATCCAGTCAAAATGCACAGTGAGAAAAAACATCAGCATTATGTTTTCTATATTTGTTTTTTTCTTCAAGCAGCTTTCATTGAGAACCTGACTGACTGGAGTCATTCTGTATTATTCCTAAGGCTCATTTCTAGCTTACTCCTCAAATCAATTGACTTTAGCATAGGCAGGACCCCATTTCTCAACAGGGACTGTATCTGCTGACAAACCCCAGGTATCAGGATGCTGAATTACAGACTAAGAGTCCTATGGGAGTAGACAGCATCTGTTCAGTAAACTATGTATTTGGGTACAGTAGCACAGGGGATAATATCTATGGTGCAGTAGCATTGACTGTTGGGTTTTGTTTGTTTTCCTCTGGCAGAAAATGCATTTTCAGAAGATCTTGTTCTTCTTACAGCCCCTCTGAGAGCGTGCATCCTCCTTCACAAAGGTGTTACCAGAATTTTAGGACTCTCCTTTGAATTCCTAATGCCAGTGGTTTGTTGCCCATTTCTGAAACTGAAAGCAAGTAAAAAACCTGAGAAGCTAGAGAACATTTTGCAGGGTGACACCAGACACTTCCCCCTCCTAATCAGCACTGCTAAAATAACCAGGTTACTCACTACTAATATACTATAACTACTAATACAAACGTTAGAAAAAAGCAAATGCTCTGTAAAGTTTGCCTTTCCAGAAGGCAGAAGCAGTGCAGCAAACAACATTTGGAACTTGAATGCAATTCAGTGACTGTAATTCAGTTACTTCAGACTGTTTACGCAAGAAGCCCGCGAAGGGAATCTGGTTCGACTCTAGGATTTCTAGCTACTGTTTGTCCACTGCAAAGTCGAAAAGCCACAGGTCAGACATATGAGAAGCCCCTAATTGTGATAAAGAGCAGCATGCCCTTCTCAAGGAACCTGGCCTGAGAATTCTTCTTATTCTGGAAGCATAATGACAGCTTCTTATACCAACCAGGGATTAGATACAGGCAGCTTATATTATCGCTTATAAGGGCACATTCTATTCAGTACAAATTCTCGGTAAGCTGGATGGCAGCTGTGCAGCTGCACTTTGGCTAATTCAGTTTCCCTCTGCTGCTCCTAAGAGTCTTCCTCCCACGATAGTAACTCGCAAACTCCAGCCATCTCCTCTGCACCAGCACTACAATGTACCTGCACAGATTTCAGTGGAGGTGTTTGCTAAGGGTACCCTAAGTAGCAACGGTGGGGGGGCAAGAGAACTGTCGTTGCTTACAGCTAAACCAAATAAAGCAAGAGAAAAGCTGTCCTGGCATGACTCTAGCCTCCCAAATGAAAGAGGCCAGAATACTGAAATGCTGTATTTAATTTGGAGTAGTACCTAATGAACTTGCACTGAAAGAGACGAGTGTTTTTAAATGTAAACCATCCTACTAAATGAATAGTTTAAATGAAGAGTTAAGGATAGTGAGCGATTTAAAAGGATGGAAAGTGTTGGGAGATATGAAGCAACAGCTTCAAGGTGATGTGAAAGTCAGCCTTGCTTTGAGAGAGCCCACTTCCATGCACATCAGCTCTCAGGTTCAGAGATTCTACAGAAACTGCGTAATGTCAACATCTATCAAATTAACAACCAAAAAAGAAATATCTAAAGGGGACTTTGAAAGCTTTGATGTTTTGCAGCGGATCTGATGAAACATGTTTACTGATTGTGAAAAGGGACTATGTAGAAAGAGGTCCTGAATTCTCATGAAGCCTGGGATGAGCGAAAGCTGCCTTACCATTTCACCTTCAGCATTTGCTCAAAGCTCTCGGGCAGGGGACTACCGTAGCTCTCTGGGAGGAACAGGGTAAGGATCCCGATCAGCACAGTCAGGCTTCCCATCAGGATGTACGGTAGGAATCTGTCGTAGGCACCTGGCAGAACACAGGACATGACAAAAGTACTTAATGCAACAAACCCAAGTGTAAAATTTATATTCCAGACATTGCTGTAATGCAGAATTAATTTGGAATAATTAGCTGAAATCTTCATAAATATCAAAGGTGAATCCCAAAGTGAGTTACGTCTGTTATCTGCCAGCAAACAAAGGGATTTTTCAATTTTAAAACTACAACGTGCACTCTAGGATGCTCAACGCCTATCATCAGTTTCACACCGTCCCGCGCATTTGTGTAGCAGCTAAACAGTTTTTTGGTACATCTTCAACTGGGACAGCCAACATCTTTGCAAGGTAACAGCTCTGCTGGGATCCCTGCTGGAGTCTTCAGCGCTACACTGTCAACGGGAACCAAATCCTCCCTTAAATAATTCAATGTGAGGGAACAGAAGTGCTCATAAGCAACCAAGCCCATCAGCTACCTAGGACTGTGCATCCTGCTGGGTTTGTGCAACAGAAGGGAAGAGACTGATGGCAGCTGAATCGGACAGTTTCAGGCTAATAGGCCATTGACGGGGGGAATCCTTAAATACCTTTGTTATTGCATGGGGAGAAAGCATCAGGCCTCCCGTAACAGACAAGAGGCTCTGACCTTGGTCTACTCAGAATATTATTTTGGACTGGAAGGCAGCGGCCCCTGCCAGCAGCCTGAAGCTAGTGCACAAGTGTTTGGGCAGGATGCAAGATCTTCAGAAGTCACAATAGCACAGCAATGAAAAGGTCTTTCAGGAAAGGGATTAGCTAGGATTTAAAGTATTTAAGGTAGAGAAAATACCAAACTGGACTTGACAGCTTTACTTTTTAGTTGGGATAGAGCAGCATGCTTTATAATGTACAGAATAAACTAGGATTAAAGTGAAGCCCCCTGCGTATTTCACATCGAGCCAAAGTTTGTGATTTGATCTCTTCTGTGTTCATGAGCTGGATGAACCGCGAGGTCCTAATTTAGCTGTAGCAAATACCAGCAGCTGACAAGTTTCTCCTAAAACCTCCTAAAGTTTAGGAAACTATTCTGATGACTGGAAGATCTTTTTTTAAAGGTTGAGCCTATGGAAACCTGGGACAAACAAAAAAAAATACCCCAACAGTAAAAACTTTATCCTGTCTACATCTCTCCATTACTGTTGCCTGTGCTGCAACAGAGACTGAAGACCTGAAGAAACATCACTGTCCTGCTGTCCCTTTTACTTTAGGTTTGCACTGTACAAGTACGAAATAAAGACAATGTATTTTCATCATTTTTGGTACAGTGTGTTAGTGTCACACTGGAACGTAGAGATGAGCTACAGCTAGTAGTCTCCTCTCCCCGTTCCCGGCATGGTGGACCAGATTAACCCCTTAGCTGTACACCAGCGATGCTCCGCCAGAGTCAGCAGTCATCCTCATTTCTTATCAAAGGTCTCAGCAGGAAGCAAAACTCATTAGGCGCAGGGGAGAGCTGAGACGGGTCCAGTGATGGTAGATGGAAATAAATCATGTGTGAGCGACAGAAACAGGAGATTGAGTACCCCGGACTGAGCAGCCGGTATTCGCAGATACTTCCGCCCTTAATCCCCTAATCTCTGTCACCCTTCCCTGTCTGCTACATGAGGATCATTTCCGTGTACTCCAAAAAAAAAAGAAAAAAAAAGATTTATCAATTAATATTTGTGCAGCACACAGAACGTGATGGTAATAAGTGTCAAAAAAAGCATATAAGGAAATCAGTAATTCTGCTTATAGAACAAGGTGTGAACAATAAGAAAAAGCAAAATGAGTGCTGAGGTGCCTGGCTTAATAACTCAAAAAAAATCACTTCATGAAGGTCACAACTAAACATGCTTTTGTGCTGCTTAATCTGCATATTTTCCATGGATTGCTCTGGAAAGCACAGATTCAGGGGATGTTTGGATTCCCACCTGGTTCCTGACATACCCACCTCGGGATGCGCATGAAGAGTACAATGCAATAGATTTCCTACTGCTAGAGTTCCTTAATTGCAATATCACTTCTTGTCACGCTCTTCTTGGGAAACTAACTGGCATCCCAGGAGTAACACCCATTGCCAAGATGTGACCAGTTATCATCCCAACCGCTCCACTTGCATGGTTTATAAACACCATCACTGTCTTGGAGCAGCTCTGCCCACTCTGGTGCCATATGAACGGTCCCTACCCTCAATGAAGGACAAAAGTGCCTGATTCTTCTGTGAAACCCCAAGACCTCTGCTTCATTTTTACAGCATACGACTAAGAACTCAGACCCAAGGTGAGAGAAGGGACTTAAAAGACAACAAATGATGGGATTTAAAGCTGAGCCCACACTGCAGAAGCTCCAATAACGTCTCCCGGCAGTTGTGTAGTGCAAGGCAAGAAAGGCAAGATATCTCACCCAGGTACACAAAATAAGGAGCAAGGATGCTGCCCAGCCTGGACGCCGTGGACGTGGCTCCGACTGCCATGTTCCGCACTAGCGTCGGGTATAGCTCTACATTGTAGACGTAAAGCATTGAAAATGCAGCTGTGATGCCGAATTTTCCGAGCATCACCAGGCCAACTGACAGGACGTTAAAATCTGGAGGAGAAGAAAAATAAAATCAAGGTGAATAAACAACACCCTGCACTTATTACTTGTATTTCTTTTACATCCCAAAGAACATATCGCTGTTTTTAAAGAACGTATCACTGTTTTTTTCCTAGCTGCGTGTTCTTTTGTTTTTGTTTTTTTTTAATTATACAATGTATTAGCCCCATCCCTAGATGACTTGGCTCCGAACTTCCCACTGAGCATAATGTTGATGCTCAGGTTATTTGTACCTTTCAGATTTTCGTTGTCTCCCAGAAAAACAGCATTCTTGAAATGGAACAAAATTCCAGACATTATACAGCAACAAAGCACAAGCTCAAATCCACCCCTTTTTCACAAAATCCCAGGGAGATTTACACGCAGTGAAACCTGGAAGACTTGCAGGGTTTTTTAGCCTGTATGCACACCCAGATAAATCACAGTACACTTTTGGTTCTCATTTTACAAGCTGGTTCCCCTGGACTATAAAAAGCTCAGTAATTCGAAACAATAAATGAGAGCCGTGCATGACTCAGCATATGCATACGCGTATCAAAAATATAATTCATGCTTGCAAGTGGTCAGCATAAACTTGACCTCAAATTCTAAATTTGATCATGGTTTCCAGTAATTTTACAGAAATACTAGATAGTATCGTAAAATATTTCTAACATTTTATATACTTATGTATTGCATTTTGTACCTGCAGGAACCAGCTGAATGAAGAGCACAACGCCTCCCCCTAAAAACAAGGTGCCAGATACGGAGTAGCGCCGAGGCAAGGAGCGGAGGAGAAGCCAGGCAATCACATATGCTGGAACTTCAACAACGGCCGAGAGGAAACAGTTGATATAGACATTTCCATGCCAGTTTGGAGTGCTGAGGGACAGGCTGAAGTAACCAACAGATGTGAAAAACCTGAGAAAAGCAATAAAACCAAATGATTCCAGAAACACGAGCCTCTGAACGCCTCCAGTGTTGCCTCAGATGTTGTTACAAAAATAGGATGTCGCAATGCATTGCCACAGGCATCGTGGCTTAAGAAAAATAGCGGCAACCCCATCTTTCTAATTCTGTCATCCCTTCCAGGGATCATATCCACAGCGGCTTGAAGAGACCTCTGATTTCTCTGTCCCTCTGTCCTTCCTGCATACACTACACCAAGTAAAAGGCTTTGTGGAAGACGTTCACAAAGGCTTTTCACTGCAATGGACTTGTTAACGGCACAATGAAATAACTCCTGAGAGCCTCCCATGCCAACTACGTTCCTACTTGTAGCCAACTCCAGTGACAGGATCTCCCACCCTCAGCAGTTCCATTACATCTTATTTAATCTTCACGAGAGAGCTGGATGTTCAGGTTTCAAAGCTCAAGAGTGCCCTACTATGGCATGCCAAGTGTGCTAGGCTGTTCCTTTCTGGGGGAAATATGTACAGAAAAAGGTCCTGGTTTGGCTATATGGTATTATTGGGTCCTCATTCCTTGTGGCTGCCCAGGCAGGGACCAGGATCTCACTGAGATGGGCACTGCACAGAAACACAACACAACCGCTGGCCACGGGTCTTGTTCTTGTTACATTACTGAGTTGCTGCCTCTGCTTCAAGAAGGACATTTCTCTTCAAATAGAGATTACCGAGATGGGAGCTTCTTTAAAAATCAAACCCAAGAAGCAACAGAATTCAAAATACACAAGTTGTTACATATAGTTTCCTAACTATTTTACATCTGAGTCAAGGCTCCATACTTGTGTATTAATGCAGTGCAGGTGCAAGGACACTGAGGGCCACGAACTGGCCAAGGACCGTGTGTCGATGGGCTTCGAGGCTGAGACTTATTATCTAAACCTGTGGCATGTGCCCTCAAATCAGAAATTGTTCTATTGCCTGGGTACTTTAGGAATACACATTTCCTTACCACAAAAGTAATGACATAATAGTAATAGTTGCAATGTTTCGGGTTCGAAATAGGTCCAGAAGGATAGCCTTCTGCTGCTGCTGAGGCTTCGAATCCTGCATCTGAAGGAAAAAGGAAAACAAAACCAAAAAAATTCCCACACACCTAAGAGCAAAACAACCTCTGCACACCCACGAGTCTGGGCAGTTAGGAAGTTACCACTACATCGGGGGACAACCAGTCAGCCCAAGGGCCAGTGCTGCACCAGCGAGGGTGGTCCTTAGGTAGAGCTCGTCTCTGCACCCAGCTGAACTCCGCAGTAGTTTCCAGTTTTTTGTTAAAAAAAAAGGTAGCACCGAGACCCTGCAGCACGCTGACTAATTAAAAAGGAATATCAGCTGACAAGAAAGAGGCATTAACACTTCCTTAAGGATCTAACACAGTATTTCCAGGAGTAACCTCATTACCAAAGGCATTTTTCTGCGCACTGGCCACGCAACTCTCTTCTCTCTCTTCTCTTCAACCTTCACAACCGACGTGAAATAAATGCAGAAAATCACCCGGTTTTGCTGCCTGCCTGCCAGTGCCCTGCCAGGGAGGGGGACAGATGCCAGAGCTCGGCGTGGTGGCCAGGGCATATCGCGGGAGCATCCATCACCCCAGATCAGAGACGGAGGGTCAGTTTGAACTCGAAGCAGGAATCCTCTGGGTGGCCCTCTGCCTGCATGGAGAGCCCTCACCGCGGCAAAGCCAGTGCTTGTGGCCAGGCTTCTCCCCAAGAGCGAACCACCCTGGCCCTCCCTATGGGGCTACCCGGGAGATTTCCTTTCCTAGGAAAAGAGGATGGTTTCCGAGGAATGTCTTTCTAGCAATGTTTGAAAAATACTTCCAACGGAGGGCTTAACGTGCAAACATCATCCTCAGGCTTTTGTGGACGGACGCTTTGGCACACAAGATTCCCATGAAGTAAAGGACAGCTGAGCTGCTGCTTGGTCTCAAAAATACGCAGGAGTGATGAAAAGCAAAAGTCACGCGCTGGAGCCTGAAAAAATCATGTTCAGTATGAAAGACATTTGAACTCCGTCTGTGAAGTAAGGAAAGTGCTTTCCCATGGTTTCTGTAGGATGACCTTCCCGTAGCTGGAACATGCACTTCAATTTACACTAGAACATACAGTTGGAAAAGAGATCTTCAGCAGCTCAGCCAAAATGCAAGCATGACATTCAAGAGATGGATCCTGCCCACAGGAGGTGTAGCACCAGCATCTTTCTCCTGCAAGTACTACGAAGGAGCACGCGGTGCTTTGCTTTCTGCTCTGTCAGGAGACATCAGGAGGCACCAAACGCAGGTGCTGGTATAACGCAGTGAAGTCAGACCTGACATACAGACACATGGTCGTTGCTGACGCAAGGCTGGAAGCGTTGCTGGTTTCTTTGCACAAGAAAAATGTTTGTGCCTCTTCAGCAGAAGCTCCGTCTAGGGCAGAGCCACTAGAGGGGGAGATAAGCACAAGCACCAGCTGTCCCCGATGCGGCCATGCTGCACGCCAGCTTGCTTGGGGTGCTGGCTTTGTGTTAGGCTTTCTCCTTTTAACCAATAAACATGAAATACAAGAAAAAAAAAACCAGACCCGAAGAAGAGCTTAATTAATGTTCTTCGCCGCCTTTGCTGCTGTCGTGGTTTTCAAGTGCCCTTGTAGCACTTGGGCGCTTTGGCTGGTTTGTGCAACCTGAGGAGTCCCTCGGGCTCCATGGAGCCCCGGCACACGTGGGTGCCGATTTAGGTTCCCCTACACAGCCCCCCTGTGAAGGGCTGCTCTTAAACTGCAAATTGCTGATACCACACCAGGCTGAAATGGGGACAAACGCGTCTTCCTCGGGTCTTCTCAGTGCCCAGAGGATGGAGCAATCTGGGTCACCCTTGCTCTGAAAACCACAACCGACCACTGCCGAGGCAGAGAATTTTACCGTAAAAAACAAACAAATAAAAACCCCTCTGGCTTCTCCTTTTGAACTCGCTAACCCTGCACTTACCTCACACCAACAGTCACTGCCAGCCTCTCAGAGCTGCTGGTGCAAGCCATTTCCCTGCTGGCATTTCCCAACAAGTCAACTGGCCAAAGGGGGAAACTGCCAGCGAGGTGAAGTACCAGGATGTATGAAACATACCTCCGCGGTGTCGAAAAGCTCAGCTGGGACTGGAACGCCATTTATTTTTGCAGCCTTTCGGATAATAACTTCTGCCTCCTTATATCTTCCCTGGGAGATCAGCCACCGAGGGGATTCAGGAATGATCCTGCAATAAGTTTCAGAATAAATGACTCAATGCTTTCACAAAAGTAAAAAGTTATTAAAACCACATGTATCATTTTTTATGAGTTATGCTCTCATCTCCCAGATTGCTTGCAGCAAGAGACAGTCAGCACAGATGCACGTGGGCAATGTAATTCATGGATTTGTCCCACTGGGATCAGTGGGAAAATTCAAATATATGGGACGTGTTTATTCTCGTGCAGAAGGAGATGCACGCTTGGGCCCTTGTCCTGGGTGGTTGGTTTTTAAGGAATAATTGATGTCCACCAGAAAAAAAACCCTGATGTCACCAGATAGACAGCAAAGATGGGGGTAGCTTAGCCAGTGTTGAGCAAAAATATTCTTAGGAAACTGCACACAATATGGAAACGCTTTAAATATGCACAGGGTATATTTAAAGGCTCTGTGTCATAGGAATCTCATATACAAACCTCATACCACAACTCTGAGGCAGGCTCTCCCAGGCAGAGGACGCTGGCAGTGTCCCCTTGCAGAGCTGATGACATTTTCTAACCAATTCCAGGCACATGTTGAGTGAATTAACACGAAACACAGGACAGAAAATCTCACCTTTCCTTAACTAAATCCTTTGAGCTTAACAGTTGCTACCTTCCTCCCTTTAGCCAGCAGCACTTTTTCCTCTCCTTGGAAAAAAGCAGGTCAGACACTCTATGTCTGATGAACTCCCTAAAAGACTGACCCAAAGCCGTGTCAACGGTTTCGACCATCAGATGATTCATAACAGATCGTTCAAGCACTAACGTGACCTTCTTCGAGGCGAGCTGTCTCCTCTGCTCCTCTTTTCTGGGCAAGCCACGGAACACAAGACTGCAGAGATAATGCTGGGAACCTTCTGGAGAATTTGGAAGAGGAATGAATAAAAAAGCAACTATGGCACGGAGCAGTGGGATGTGTGAGCCCCATCGCCCATGGAAGCAGTGGGTCCGGATGCCCAAACACCAGCTAAAACCAACCTGCCTCAGCAGAGCTTTGCCAGTGCACCTTGTTCACCATCTACCACCACATTGGCCCCAGAATGGAAGTGCCATCCATGGAAATTTTTGTCATGCTTTACAATGTATGCTTTTAAAAAGCATGGAAACTCCCAGCAAATACATTTCAAAGCAGGAGTCTGAAGCCATGCCTTGAGGACAAATTTCATGTGCCTCATAGTGCCTGTTCCATAGCAGGTATCTAAGAGGCTTCCACTCAAAGCCAACCCCCCCAAAGAGCAGCTGCTTGATGCAGAGAAAAATGCCGCTGTGTTGAAGGAGTCTGAAACATTTTGAGTTGAATAAGCAAATTGACCCTTAAACAGAATCAGACTATCTTTAAAATCAGATGATAGCAGAGGTGGAGCTGAAAACCATTTTAAAGGTTTGGTTTGGTTTGATTTAAGACTAAGATAAAAAAAAAACCAAACAAACCAAAACGATCAGCAGAGACTTCTTACAAGACTGAGATCTGCAGGAGGTCTTTTAGACTTCATAGAAGAGTGGGTTTACATCACTTAACTGTTATAAAGACATTAATTTCTTACTTAGAGGTATAACTCATTCAAGATAACAGGAAGAAAGGAGTTCCCCAGATGAGACTAATATGAAAGAAAGGAATTCTTTTTGGTGTAAATTACCCTTATTTTAAGAGCGTGAGTGATACCTTGCCTTTCCCTTCCTATTTTCTAAACATCTGCCTCTTCAGAAAACAGATGACCAAGGCAGCAATAGAACAAGGATATCTGCCCTTCTTTAATGCCTCTATCCAGCTGAAAAGAGCAGGGAATTTTCCTAAACTATTTTTCATTCCGCCAGGGCTGAGCACCCATGGCAAGGAGGGGGTGAACCGATGTGGCCACCAATGCGTTAGAGCAGGGGTGGGTGAGTGCAATGGAAAGACGAAAGAAAACGTGGACTCAGCCACCAAGAAGACAGCGTGGGATGGCTGAGAGGAGCATGGTGAGGAAAAGCCAACCTTTGGCTTAGCCAGAGTTACTATGGGCCGAAGGAGCTCCCAAATTGAAGTCCTGCTCCAGCAGCCAAAGCAAAGCCTGGGAGGACACATGCCTCCCGGCACGCAGAGCCCATGGGACAGGGCTGGCCCAGCAATCTCTGCCGGCAAACGCCTCCGCTTAACAACATGTAGTGCAATGAAGTGCTTAATGACATCGAGTGCCATAAACTGCCAGCTGCTGCGCGCTGAGTGACCGGGCTCAGTCTATCACTGAGATTATAGTACCGACCAGCAGGTCAATCCGCGTTAAAAAAATCACTTCAGGAAAAAAGGAAGGAAGAAAAGTTAGAACAACTCACCCAGTGGTACTACAGGGGTAAAACTAGAGGCGATTAACAGTGTCCAGAGTTAGGAGTCAAACACAGAATTCCCAAGCAGCTCTGGAAAGCCAGTGAAAAAGCGGCTTCAAGTGCAGGGCCAGCACCAGCGCAGCTCTGCAGGTACTTAATTTGACTTAAAACTGGCAAAAAAACCCAAAGAAAAAAAATCCCCCCAACTCCTGCCTCAAGGCAAAGCCTCCTCATGTGGCAAATGGGAAAAAAAAAAAAAAACTAAAGAGGAGAAATGGGATCCCTCCCGCCCCCCAGCACCGGGAGAGGGGAGGTGGGGAGCGTGGCCTCGCGGCGCGGGGGGCACTCACCACCAGAGCGGGATGCAGAACAGCCCCGGGACAGTGAGCGCCAGCAGCAGCATCCGCCAGTCTCTGATGAAGTAAGCAAACAGGGGCAGCAACATGTAGCCAATTGCAAAAAATATGCAAACTCCTAACGTAGAGAATATAATACGAACTGATTTGCCAAGAATTTCTGTTCCTGTTTAAAACAAGGGAGGTTGGATTAGCATTTTAACTCTTTCTATTCAATCACGACTAAATACTTTACTGCATTCACAAAAAAAATAAGCTAAACAATCTTAGAAAAGAGCAGTTTCTTTTATAATACTTAAAGGGACACTTCCAAGGAGTAATGGACCAGGAAATGATGATCATCACAGTGATATGAATCTGGCGGGAGATTCCTCCAGATTTCTGTTGTGCGTCAACCCTGGAGCTGCCATTGAAGCACCATGAGACCAGCACCATCGGGGCTCTTCCAGTGCCCCATCAGTCCAGCAGAGTCTCATGTAAAACTGTTTTCAATGCTAAACATAGCTGTAACAGCAACATCCAGTTTCTCTGTTATTACCATCGGTATTTGCTCACAGGTCTAGCAGAGAATTCAAAGACCCGCGGCTCAGTGAGTTCCCTAATGCAAAAGTTGGCAAAGTAAAAGAGAAACAATTGACAGTGGCCTTTTAAATGAAATCATCTTGTTCACGTCTGCTGGGAGTTTAAGTGTGCTGGAAACAAAAAATTAAGGCCACGGTGTGGAAGCACACAGCGTGTGGTGAACCCTCTGTGGTTTGCTCCAAGGACACCAGGATGAAGGACTCCCAGTCCTGGCTGATGGAGTGCCCAGTCCGGCTCCCACCCGCAGTCAGAGGCACGATGGTACTGGCAGTACCGGGGGGACGGGACCGAGCCTGCTGGTCACCTACTGCAAACAGGCTGAGCTTGGAGTGCAAGGGTTTATGTCACCTTTTTTGTCCTTTGTTTCAGCCTAGGAACATGCACCCGGACAGTTAAAGCAGCTCAGCGGATGGGCAGTCACTTGAATGTATGTTTAAAGCCCAAATACTGCGTGGCACTGCAGTACTTCCTCACGAGCCCTGTACATTCCAGCTGCATTAAAGAGCTCATAACATCCCCTCCGCACGGGAAGGACGGAGCAGAGAGGACTTCAGTTATCCCCATTAGCCTTATCTCCAAAACACTGAGCCCCAGCACTAACCCCACGCAAACTACTGATGAACTGAAAGAGTTGTGAGGAACCGAAGGCGCTTCACTCCTCCCCAGTCCTTTTTCCTGCCTGGCAAATCTGCTTCTGTCCCAGGCAGCGGTCTGTGGGGTGGCAGAGGGTGCCCGCGGTGCCCCACCAGCAACTGCAGAGTCACCTGCGGCACCGCACTGACCCACCCGGCACAGAAAAGCTGCTGGGGTTATCGGGGACCTTCAGATGAGGGAGCCACTTCTGTTTGCTTTGATTAATGCATTGTCCGAGACAGATAAGGGCAGGCACGGGGAACGGCAGACAGACTTCCAGGAGCCTTCCCGACATGCCTGGCTGGGACACAGCCTGCTCCCCCCTTAGCCCACTGGGATTTCAGGTGCTGAGCGCTTCTGGAGGAGAGCAGCTCTGCGGATGGCGGACTGACACGGGTGCTTTGGGATGAAAGGACGTGAATTTACAGTGAGGCGAGAACAAACTTCACATTTATTTTTTGGAATAGAAGGCTGGAATGTTGTAAAAGAAGTTCTTTACAATAAGGGTGGTGAGACACTGGGACAGGTTGCCCAGAGAGGTGGTGGAGGCCCCATCCCTGGAGACATTCAAGGCCAGGCTTGATGAGGCTCTGAGCAACCTGATCTAGTTAAAGATGCCCCTGCTGACTGCAGGGGGGTTGGACTAGATGACCTTTAAAGGTCCCTTCCAACCCAACACATTCCATGATTCTATGATTAATGTCAGACCAGCACATCATGGGCTGTGGGACACAACCGGGGAAGCTGCCATCTTCTAACAACCCTGCTGCTCCAGCACTTGATGAAAGCATCCTACAACTCCTGTGTCACGCGCAGCCTAGTGCCATCCTAATATCTAGGAATAAAAATTGAGACTGTTGTAAGCCTTCAAGAGCACCTAATGCCTTTTCCAATAAAATACCCAGCCATTGCTTAACAAAATCCATGGACACCCTCAGGTCCACCTCACTTCTCGCTGAGCTCTCAGCCCCGGGGCTACAGAGCTCTCCTCTCCATCTGGAGCACCACAAGTTTGACCTGGACTCGATTAAAAAGCAAATAACACTGAGCGAACAGGAGGGTCTCAGGAAATCTGGAGAGTGTATTTTGGTTATGTAGCATGGTATAAATGCCAGCATTTAATATTGCAGAGAAAATGGAAAAAAATACCCAAGACTAAAAAAATAAATCCTATTTGACAGCTTCATGAATTTTCATTTTAGAAACTTAGAGTAACTGAATAAAGTCACAGCAAGAAAGCTGAAAATAAGAACTCCGAGGGACTGAAACGGTGTGTGGGGATAAGTTGTATCATCTTTCTGTACTGACTGCTCCTGTTTAGAGGGGCTCTCCTGAGAGAGGTCTGATACTGGAAACATTGGTTTATACCTATTAAATGTTATGTTATAATTTGTGGCAATCCAAAGCCAATATGAGACGACATGTTTCAACTACAATTATCTTCTCTCCTGCCTCTCCTCCCTCGTTCTGCCAGCCAGGAAAATAACAGTTCTGGGATGCTACCAACATGCCTTCACAAATCTATGTTGTGTTTTAAACTCCCAGAACTTGAACACAACAGTTTTGAGTGCTGAAAACAACCGAGACCTAAAGCTAAGGAAAACAATGCAGAGAGAAATTTCACAGGATGTGGTTGAAAAAAAAAAAAAAAAAAAGAAAGTCTCTACAGAGTTTCACCAGCAGGTTATGGGGAAAACTACTGTCATGAAGGTGGGCAGCCACAGAACCAAGGGCAGGAAGGGGCCGGGTGGCCGAGGATGCTGCAGCAGGGTCTGAGCTGTGCACGGGGAGGGGACACGGGTTCAGATGTTGAAAGCTGGAATGACAGGAGAAACCTGAGCTCAAGTGGCCACTCAAATAAGAAAAACCTCACTTGGGGACAGAGGGTGAGGGCTGCAGCACAGCCAGCGTCAACGAGGACTGTATTCATGCCAGCGTCACTGCTCCTGTCCTGAGCCCCGACTGCCGTTGGATGAAACAATGGAAGCATCTCCAGCACATCCATAATCAGGATGGGCTTTCTTAAGTTCTTTTCTTTTTACGGGTATATTCTCCTATCCAGCACCTCTGTTGCGTGTGGCTCCCTGGAAGCCCCGGGGTTTGCCTTGCAGGGGACAGGGCACTCGTTGGGGCACAGCGACCACGCAGCTACGCGGTGGTGGTGGAGGATGGGGAGGACCATGCTCCATTCTTGCCTCCCTCCTTACTGATGATGACAGCTGATGACTCACTTTAATTAGGAAATCAATGTCTAAGTTATTTTAGATAAATCCTGCCCTTAGTAACAGCCTCAAGGCTGCTGGCGGAACGGCCAGCACAGCAAGTGCCCAAGGCACCCGCTCCTCTGCTGCCAGGGAGACATCACCACTGCAACAACTCCAGAGATAACAGGATGGCGGAAGGGACAACACAACGGGTAAAGTGTCAGCAAACTGCAGCCATGCAATTAAGGCAATCTAACATTGTTTTGGGAGACCCAGTCCCCTCTCTCAGTGGTGGGGACATTTGGCCAGTGGGGTGCTCCGGGCCCCCCCCGCCGCAGCTTTGCCTCTGCTGAGTGCCGCGGCAGCACCCTCATCTGCATCCAGCGCTGCCCCGCTTTCCTGGGGGAGCTGCGGAGCGAAATTCCTGCCTGAGCAGACCCCACAGTTGTGCTACACAAACCCCATGTGCTTCTAAGAGGGTTTTCAGCCAAACCAGCGCTCCTGACCCAGCGCCGGACCTCCCAGCCTTCCCACGACCGGTGGTCGCTCCGGCTCCCTCGCTCCGCACTGGAGTTAACTGCCAGGATGAAGGGAGCAGTGGCAATGGCAACGGCAAGGGATATCCCTGACGTACTTATCCTCCCTCCGCCACTCGCAGCGGTGACCCAGGGCTGCCCGGGGACACGATGCCATATCCCCTCCCAAGCACTGATGTCACATCAGGCTCTTCTGCTCTATTTTCACCCCCTGTCAAAGCCTCACAGGGGTAGGACAGAAGAGCATTTACTATTAGTATACAGTTTTAATTTAGACTAGCTCATCTGCAAATTATAATTGTGACACCATTGGTTTAAAAGCTGACATAAACGCATACGTGCATATTTTAAAGACAGCTCTTGCAAGTGCCAGCTCCCCTCCGAGGTCTTCATCAGTCATCCCAGTAATTTACCCATGCAGTTGCCTTTCCTGAAAACCCCATGACTAGCGGGAGACGCTGCAGGGTCCCCTTCCCCACAGGGTCCCCCCTTCCCTATGGGGTCCCCAGGCAGCGACCACAGCCGTGCAGCCTCCGCGCAGCCGCTGGCACTTTCTTCCTACGCTCCCCATAGAAAAAACAAACTTGGTCTCTAAAGTTAGGGACTTTATCGCCAACCTCGGCACTGGGACCAGTGACTTTACGGCTCATGGGGCTCTGACACCCACCCAGCTCCTCCACTCCGGTCCCCCCATGTTGGCTGTGCCTGGAAAGGCGGGTTTGCTCCAAGGCTTTGCACCCGGGAACGCACCGACCCCTCTGCAACGGGGCGCAGAGGTGGGGAGGGACCCAAATGCCTTCTCTGTGTCAGACCTGCTGCTGCTAATAACAAACCCTGAACGCTGCCTTGAACTTCTTCCCCAGAGAGGGAAATGGATGTTTACTTAGAGTCATCCTGCTCTCTTTTTCTTCTCTAAACCTATAGAAAGTATAGGCTTGAAATATCCGAGAGGAAAAAAAAAAATAATCATGCTGGCCTAAATTAGGAATTGTACCAGTGAGGATATACCACTGTCTAATTAAATGCTGCCCGTTCAGAGTAAAAGAAAAAAAACAAACAACAATACATTAAGGAAGCATTTAACCTAACGCAGACATATTCGTACCCAGTATGAAGGCCACCACGTAGTTAGAGATCTGTCCCATCCCCACTATGAGAAAGAGCACTGTGAACATCTCCCAGCTGGTAGAGAAGATCTGCAGGAAGCTGAAGCCCGTCTGCACAGCCATCGTCAAAAATAGGATATTCTTCCTGCCAAACCTTTTGCAAAAGATAAAGGAGATTATTACTGAAACAGCATTTATTTATGGAGCAGGTCTACGTAAGAGAGCAGGAGGGAGCACACATATCCAGCCTCAAGAGATGCAGCTTAGAACAACCTGAAGTTTCATTCATTTTAAAGAATTTTTGTCATAAGTGATAAAAAAATATAAAGAAGTAAAATTTCCAAACTTCCAAGACCCAGGAAATAAACCAAAGAAGACAAATTAAGAGCAGAAACTTCAGGGAGCCACGAGGCAGGGACTAAAGAGACTGGACAACAGTACACAAGCGAGGGAGACAAGAAGATTGCAAACCACGCAGCCGACAATCAGGAAACGATGGCATTCAGGCTACTGGCATCTATACACTGCAACACCTTTACACTCTGAATCACGGGATTTAGTGATTATCTCGTCTCCTTTTCAAACACTAACACCCACTGACTTCTGCACCGGGGGCAGGAGTCGGGAGATTAAATTCGGATCACATGGAATTTAATGCCGGAGGCTTCAGGATTAAGACTGCCATCGAGTTTTGAAACCCCTCTGCTTAACTCCCAGCGGAGCGCGGCCGCTCGTACGAATTCCTCACTAACAGGCAGCAGCCACAGCCGTACTGGAGACCCCACCGTAATGACATGGAGAAAAAGGCTCAGGGCTCCATAAAGAGGGAAGCAGAGACTCGTGGAAGAAATTCTGCATTCAACACTTGTACGGCCAAAATTTCAATACTGCTGAGATATTATCAAACGTCTGTAATGATTTTTTGATATTTTACATCTACTTAGTTAGATGGTATGACACGACTGCTATCCATTTACGGGTTATCTTTTTTTCTTCCTCTTGGCTATGCTTACCAGCAAACCACCTCTTCTAAGCAGAGCTTCCATTCAAAGGACAAGTTTCTATCCTGCAGCTCTAAGAATGGCCTGCCAGTTAGTGTGTGACAAATAACATCACCTTTTAAACTACTAAAAAGGCCGAATAAAGAAACAAACATGGTATTGAAGTGAAAACCACTACATCAATCTGCAAAGCATCCATGTGGGCTCCTTGCGGAGACCAGCTCTTGGTCTCCTAAAGCATCCAAGAAGCTCTGGGGTAGATCAAGGTTGGGATTTTTATGATCTTTTTGATCAGAACTCAGAGAACTGGACATTTAACTCCCTTAGAGCAGGGCAGACCTGCTGCCACGGCTGGTGTGTGTTACCTGTCCGAGAGCTGCCCTGAGATGAAGGAGCCGATGAGGACCCCCACGTAGAAGAGGGAGGTGGTCAGGGGGGCTTTCCAGTCGTCCTCGCACACCAGGTTCCACTGCAAGAGAAAGGCTCGTGCTCAGACACAGCTGCAACGCCGCGTCCAGCCTCCCCCAAGCACAGGGGTTATTGGCTGGAGACACACACATCTTGCTGTGGAATTTCATTTAGTTTCCCCACACCCGTGTTTCCGCCCATTGCTGGCACCAGCGCTATTTCCACAGTGAAGGTCGCTGCCAGGATGCCCTGCTTAAAGCATAACAAAAAGGGAAAGCATTGCCTTCCCCGGCAAGCCCCATCAGACCAGAGTTCCCCAGAACGCTGGCAGCCATCTTAGGGGACGGCAGAGCCCCCCAAAACACTGGCAGCTGCCTGATGGGACCCCATCACCTCTGAAGTGAGCAATGCCAAACCCGACAGGCAGTCGGTGTGTGCAGCCCAGGGGATGCTCCAGCACGAGCTCCCCACCAGGTGCCCACCAGGCCCCCCGAACACCCAGGACCTGGGTCCCCACCACCTGGGATGCTCCCCACCAGAATAGCAGAGCGATGGAGAAAGCTGAAGGACCACCCCATCCCCAGTTAAGGACAGTTTCCAGTTTACCTGACCTCTGCCAGCACAAAAACTGCTGCATTTCTACAACTTCTGGGTTTGATGAAACATAGGTGGCTGACACTCTGGAGGGCCATGCTGCCATCCAGCGTGACCTAGGCAGGCTGGAGAGGTGGGCAGAGAAGAATCTAATGAGGTTCAACAAAGGACAAGTGTAGGGTCCTGCACCTGGGGAGGAAGAATGTCAGGCACCAGTACAGGTTAGGGGTGAACGTGCTGGAAAGCAGCTCTGAAGAAAAGGATCTGGGGGTCTTGGTAGACAATAAATTATCCATGAGCCAGCAATGTGCCCTTGTTGCCAAGAAGGCCACTGGAATTCTGGGCTGCATAGGGAAGAGTGTGGCCAGCAGGTCAAGGGAGGTCATTCCCCCCCTCTACTCTGCCCCGGTGAGGCCACAACTGGAATACTGTGTCTAATTCTAGGCTCCCCAGTTCAAGAGAGACAGGGAACTACTAGAGAGAGTCCAGCGAAGGGCAACAAAGATGACTGAGGGATTGGAGCATCTCCCTTATGAGGAAAGGCTGAGAGAGCTGGGACTCTTTAGCCTGGAGAAGAGAAGGCTGAGGGGAGACCTTATTAACATTTACAAGTATCTAAAGGGTGGGTTTAAGGAGGATGGAGCCAGACTCTTTTCAGTGGTTCCCAGTAACAGGACGAGGGGTAATGGGCACAAGCTGGAACTCAGGAAGTTCCAAACAAATATGAGAAAAAACTTCTTTACGGTGAGGGTGACAGAGCACTGGAACAGGCTGCCCAGGGAGGGTGTGGAGTCCCCTTCTCTGGAGATTTTCAAGACCCGCCTGGATGCAGTCCTGAGTAATGTGCTCTGGGCAATCCTGCTTTAGCAGGGGAGTTGGACTACATGATCTCTAGAGGTCCCTTCCAACTCTGAAAATTCCATGATTCTGTGATAGGCAAGAAGATGCATGGAATAAAATCTTTTTTCCCGCGCTGATGTGTTTCCAAATTCCTTTTCATCCCCACAACCTGCAGGGCTGACTCACTGCCCATCGCTCAGCCTCGCGACCAGATCCGGCTGGGGCGGGAGGCTTAGGACAGGAGCCAGCATGGAAACTTCCACCTAAAGCCATCTGTAACCCCAGACAAGGTTTAAAAAAAATAATAAATAAAACCAGCGTTATGAGTCTCTGTCCACAGAAGTTACGGCTGAGCATGTTTCTGCCGCGGCTTGCACCCGTCCCGGTGACTAATCTCCTGGCGAAGGGATGTCTGCCAGGAGAGCTTATGGATAGACTTCAAAGATGTCAGTCCCAGATCAGATAATTCTACCACAAAGATAATTAGATCACAGATCAAAGTATAGCATAATTTTAATAATTAGCCATGCTATCAGAGAGTGGTGCCTGCACCAGTGCTCACCCTGTGCCCGGGGATCGGAGGGCCCCGAGCCCAGGCAAAGGCCGGGGTGGTGGAGCAGAACCCCCTGCTCTGGGCTGCTCTGGCTCCTCCGCTCAGCTGCAGGTGACAGCGAGGAGCAATTCTTGCATTACAGAGAGACCCCGGTACCATCTGACAGCACCGTGAGCCCGGCCCAAACCAGATGGCCAGTGAGTCGGTGGTTGGGCTTCACTTCTGCTGCAGAACAAGCAGAACTGAACCCCAAAGCAAGGCGGGGATGTGGTGCGGTTCCATGCAGTTTGCTCCAGGCTATGATTTAGGAAAGCAATGCAATCACTGCCTATTTTCAGGCAGAACGAAGGTACGCTGCCAGCGGCAGGGAGCCGGGTACCCCTGCCCCTCAGCCCAGCCTGCAAAGTAACACCAGCTACGGGGCAAAAAGGGATGAATCGAGTTTAAAACTGCAGCCCATGCCTCTTCCTGCGAAACACAGAGGCTTTAACACGGGAACACGGAGATTTGAGGGCTGAAACGTGTCTCCAATACTTAAATCCGATTAATAACAAAAAGAAACCTATGGCAGTTGTTTCTGTAAGGTATTTTCTGGTCCCTGCTGGGAAGGGAGGCTGGCCAGGTGGGGGCTTATCTTTGCTGGATGTGATGGGGTGGATGGGAGCATGGGGGTCAGTGGGGCTCCGATACGCTCAAGGATGCTAGTCCTGCAAAATATACGCTGGGATCTGTTTCACGTGTCAAAGAAAACTGAGATTTCTGTACAGCAACCTGGTGGACACCAAGCCCCCTATTTAAAAACAAATTAAAATTCAGCTTCAGGAAACACGGCATTAAAAAGAAGAGTTTCTCTACAGAATGCAAGGGGGGAAGAAGGAAAGCTGGCGGAGGAGCAGCCTCTGCGAGCTGTGGCAGCTCCACGCCAGCCCCATGCTACAGAGAGGTTCTGCCGTGTCCTGCTGCACCTCCCTTTCCCCGCTCCAGGAAAGCTGATGGCTAACGAGGTGCCAGAATTTGCAGCCGATACAGACTATTATTAATTATCTGGGAGCTGAGCACCCCGCTCTGGGGCTGCACCCGCTCCTGGACCTTCAGACTTCAGTCCCTTGAGGTTAAGGGTCGGTGTTTTTAAAATGCCTCCACCACGCCAAAGGCACTTTGGCTGCAAAATAAACCCAGCTAAATAATAACTTGCCCGTGAAACTCAATTGCTTCCTGTGTTTCCTCGGTGCCAAATGCCTCCTGCCCAGCTGTTCACCCTACCTTTTCCCATGACATACTGCACAGACAGCAAAAATGCACGATACGGGGTTGAGTCTTCAAAATTTGCAGGATGTGGTAAATGGCACGCAGCAGCCGGATGGCTGGAGAGCGGTCACTGTCTATAGGAACTCGCTGTATTTGACCAGAAAACACACAAACTCATGAAATCCAGCCGACTCCAAGTATAGCTGAAGCTGCCGAGTGAAAACACCACGCCGCCTATTCTAGATCCCACATCACACACATCATGCAGGACCCAGGGATGATCTATAGGCCCCACTCCATAGGTACACCCCATCTTCTCCCGAAATTCCAGCCTCCCCGCCCCAAAGACGCCCACCCTGACGGAGGCTCATGCCCCAGCACTGCATAGGGATCCAGCGTGTGTCGACATGGTAAGATTTCGCTCGGGCTTGAGTTTGGAGGGCTTTAAGGTATTCGCTGCATGCTGACTCCTCGCAAGCTGTACTTGGGAAATAATGAAATTTAGCTTAATTGGCCTCTTCCTCAGAGCCTGCCTCCATCATAGCCAGCACCGAGCACACCACGGGCACAGCCCGGCCACAGCTAAACTACCTACAGCAACTTCCAAACTGTCCGTACTGGACTAATTATTCATTAACCAGAAAATAAGTCATTCTGTAATGTCCCTGACTAAGCATACTGGAGAGCAAAGTTCATGTAAGCTTCCAAGCAAGTGATCTGAACGCTAGGAGTAAGAGCTGCTCAAGAAGAACACTGTTAAATCACTTTAGTACCATCAAATCCCTCTGACCTTTACCCATAAGCTCGCAGCTACTGGAGGAGCCAATTCTGCCGGGTGCTGCGGGTGGGAATGCTATGGATGGACAAGCTTTCCAGAAAACTGAAACTGCTGGAGAAGGTGCCCTGGCTGCCTGAACCAACCCTGCTGCCTGCGTTCTCAATCAGAAATCACTAATTAACCATCCGGAGTATCAGCCCGTTCACATCAGAGATGCAGAGCCTCGTGTAAATGGCCGAGGCTGTAAACCAGGGAACATCTGACCTTGTTTCCAAGAGTAAATCTGAAGATGAAGAGCTCAAGAGATACTAAAAAACCTCCGTGGGTTGCCCGACGGCAGTAGCAAGGTGAGCTGCACCGTGGGCACCACGTTCAGCAATGAGACCGGCTCCGCTCAGTGCACAAGTGACAAGCGCACACACCTCCATGCCCAAGCACAGGGCGGGCTACCAGGGTTGGGTAGGGCTGCTCACTGGAAAAAGCCATAAGGGAACACAAAAATCCTTCGGATGCCTTCAAACCACAGCAATTCCCATCTAGCTTCTCACCTCTGCCAGGCCCAAAAGTTTCTGGTTTCTGCCTTGCCTGATAAGTCAGGGGCAGGGCTGGGACAGGGGGGCTGAGGAGCCACAGCAAAAGCCGCCGGCACTCGCTCTGCCCTTCACAGGGGTCTTGCGAGGGGCCGGGGGGACGTGCCATGCCCTGGCAGTGGCCAGAAGCCCAGCAAGGGTGTCCCTGGGGAGCGGTGCTGGGAGACAACCCGGCTCAAGGGAATTAACAGGATGCTCACACCTCGCTCCGGAGAGCAAAACTGGTGCTGGAACCTCTAATTACAGTCAGATCTCAGCGCCGTTATCTGGAATTAAAGCAGAAGTAGGTTAAGTTCCAGACAAACAAACCCAATAATAGAAATATGTATGTTAATGTTTAAATGAATTCCAAAGCACAGCTGGTAGAAAGCGGGAGGGTGGTGAGAAAGGAACGGCCCCGCTTTGGGGCCAGGACCTGCTAGATGGGCTCAAGCCCTCTTGTGCAAGCACAGGTGGCACCAACGGGACGCAGCGGCCACCCAATTAGGTGGAAAACAGGGATTTTATGTCAGGACACCTGTAGAAGCTGCAGCAGCCAGGGAGCTGCTCAGGAGGTGGGGGGGGGTTGGCTGGGCCAAGGGGTTCCTGTGCCCTGGAGCCCACCGAGGCGCCCAGTTGAGCCATGCAGAGCAAAAGGGAACGTTGCAGCCCTCTCATCTCAGCCGTGGGATCACCCCCAACCCCCACCGGCTCCCCACTTCCACTGACAGACTCATTCCTATCACCCCAGCCTGACGATCTCCTTCTTCACCCGTGCTGTGGACACACTGGCTTCTCCGTCATCACCTGCGTTTTAAGCCCAAGGAGAAGACTGAGTCTGGGACCCGCTGTTCCCGGGGTTCAGCACGTCCCCGCAGCCCACGGCACACCGGTGCTGAGCTGGCATCCCCCAGCCTGTTCCTGTCAAGCAGCAGTAATTACAGGATTTGATGCAACTGCACAAATCAAAACCTCCAGCGCTTAATCCTGTACCATCAAGTTTTGCTCCTCAATTGGGTTCTTGAACTGAAGAGGTTTTTTCACTGAGCTTTCCCGATGGCGTGCCCTGGCTTGTCTTTCCTAATACAGAGAAAAGTGTTGGGTACAAAATTAATCATCTCACGTTTAACCGAACTGCTGCTTTTCAGCGTTTCATCAGCGCCTGTTTTCCTTGTTTCAAAACCAAAATTCTGTATTTTTTCCAAATGTCCATGACAATTTTAAAACAAAACAAGTGTCCTTTTTTCCCCATCTGGCGTACAGATGGGAACCTGGCACTTGGTTTCCATCTCTGAACGTGCTGTTGCCTCTCTGGTGTGCCCCGGGCCTCGTGGCAAACCCCACCACTGCATCCCATCCCAGTCCGGCACAGGACGCACTGGTTTGGCATCTGCCAACACAAGCTGTTTGCTGGTCATTAAGGAGGAATAACATTTCTCCTTGTTTTGCTTCATTTATTGTCTCCCTTAGAGCAATTGCTAACTCCAAACCCCAGATTACGATTCCATGGCTGCCCTGGAATAACCTCCCTCCCTCCAGCAGTGAGGCCTGCTGCACAGCCTGTACGGGGGCTACCAGCCACCCACCACACGGCCATGCCAGCCCCCGGGTTATATCTGCATGCAGCACGTGGGCTGCAGCCGCGCTGCTGCTCACCCAAAGCTGGGAGTAGGACCAGCTTCCCAATCACCCCCGCCTTCATCTGGTGTTGCGAGAGATTCCTGGCGACCGAGCACGACCGCCAGCACAAATGGCAAGAGACATGCACGCACAGGCATCATGCGGGCCGGCGGCTTTGCTTTGGGCATGTAAGAAGTAGCTGGTGTCCCTCGCCCACACCCTGCCCCCCCCAAGCCTGGAGCCATTCCCTGCTCACCTCCGCCCCGCACGCTTCAGCGAGGCTGAGCCCGTGTCTGCACAGCCCTGGCACAGACCCTGGCCATGCCCGGGGCACAGAACCTGACCGTGTTCCCGGGGCACGGACTCACAGCCACGTGCCTCTCGGTCGGGACCTTTCCTGGCTGTGCCCCCATGCAACGTTTTTTGCTGGCAGATGTTGCTGCTGAGTCACAGGGACTCAGGACAAGGGCCACACACTCCCTGCCGTGCCCCCCCCTCCAACGTGAACCATTGGCATCCCTCAGCTACCCGGGACATGCTGCTCGGCCAAACGGTGCCCGTCAACTGCCAAACACCCACGCTGGATGGAATAAGGATGAGCCTGTTATTCCTTAACCCCTCTCACACAACACAAAAGAGCAGCAGCAGCAGCCCCACAGCTTCAGGGGAATCGCGTTTCCATCTCTACCAGAGCTCCGTGCTCCCCGCCAGCGGGGGCAGACAGACAGCGTGTCCCTGCTGCAGCATCACGGCACAGACAGAAAACCCAAACAAGTGCTTACACGACCTGTCACCGTCGACGTTCCCACAATACACTCTGTACAAACGACGCCACTGTACAGTGTTGAAAACCCAGCCGCAGCTCGGCCACAGCCTGGGGCCAGGCTCAGGCAGGAGCCTGTCACAGCACACCGGTGGCCATGCACCGCGAGCAGCCACCACGGCACCTACCTTGCACCAGGTCACCTAACCCAGTGACAATGGCCACCAAAGACACCGGTGGCAGCACTGGCACTGGGTGCTGGGGCCAGCAAGGGCCCACCGCTGCTCTAGAGCCAGCCAGACTGTCTGTGTGGTTACCAAAAAGCGTCCATGTCCCCATCCAGAGAGACTGGGAACAGGGATTCCATCAGATGGAAAGTTTACCAGGACAGTCAGTGCGCCAGCAGAAGGAAACTACTGTGCTTGTATTTTCAGCCTTTGCCTCCTCCTCCCCAGAAAAACCCTCCCTAAACAAAACAGGTTGATGTTTCAATGGAAAATACAGTGAGGGAACACGGATGGGCAGCCCTTCTGGGGCCATTCACTCCACATATCCCCCAGTCTCTCTGGAGCATCGTGCCCACCTACACCCCTTCCCTGCTGGCTGCTGCTCCCTCATCATCCCCACCCAAGGCACAACAAACCCCCAAAGCCCAGCACAGCCTCCCGGCAGCTGCGCACCTGGGTGTCGCTGCCCAGCTTTCCTGGAGCCCTTTGAGGGACTGGAAGGGGCTCCAAGGTCTCCCCGGAGCCTTCTCTTCTCCAGGCTGAACCCCCCCAGCTCTCTCAGCCTGTCCTCACAGCAGAGGGGCTCCAGCCCTCCCAGCATCTCCGGGGCCTGCTCTGGCCCCGCTCCAACAGCTCCGTGTCCTTCTGCTGTTGGTGCCCCAGAGCTGGAGGCAGCACTGCAGGGGGGTCTCCCCAGAGCGGAGCAGAGGGGCAGAATCCCCTCCCTCGACCACCCCCCTCCGGGACAACCCCTCTCCCGCCGGCCCCCGCCGCCCCGCACCTGGGTGACGATGGTGGAGCGATAGACGTCGCGGCTGTACTCCCAGCCGTCCAGGCACGGCTCCTGCTCCAGCGACGCCAGCTCCACGTCGAAGCCGGGCCGCAGCCCCAGCGCCGAGAAATTGGCCAGCGCGGCCAGGCGGTACCGGCGGCAGCGGCTCGGCGCCGCCTGCCCGTCCCGCAGCTCCAGCGGGATGCTGGCGTTGCGCCACTCGCCGCTCAGGTTGGCCCCGCGGGGCACGGCGCAGCGGTGCTCGGGGGTGCCGGCCAGGAAGACGGCCGACATCCCGTTGAAGCCGTTGGGGACGATGCTGGCGCTGAGGAGGAAGAAGACGAGGCGCTGGAAGCGGCCCCACTCGCCCAGGAAGGCGGTGGCCGCGTCGTAGTCCCGCATAGCGCGCTTCATTCCGCCGCTCGGCGCGCGCCCGCGGAAGCCCCCGCGCGCCGGCCACGCCCCGCCCCGCCCCGGCCCCGCCCCGTTCCCGTTGTTGCCGGGGGGGATGCTCCCGGTCCTCCCTCCCCTCGCCCCGCAGCATCCACCCGCAGCCGCCGCCCGTGGGGAAGCGGCTCCCGGTGGGGTCGCCCCGGAGCCGGGCGGTGGCTCCGCCGCCCCCAGTCGTCCCCCCCCTCCGAGCCCGGCATCCGACCCCCGCCGGAGCCCAAGCGCGGCTCCCCCCTGTAACGCTGCTGCAAGATGGACGAACACCACCGCACAAGGCGCTCAAAGCTCGGAGTCGCGATAATCGTTAATAGATCGGAAACTGGGGCGGTTATCGGGCAAGGCAGGGGCTGGGGGGGCTGCTGCGGGGGTGGGGGCACAGCCGGAGGGCAGCGGGGTGTCTGCCCCCGGAGCTCCCCCGCAGCAGTGATGTGATGTGAGCCCCCCCCCGGCACTGGCACAGGGGAAAAATAAGCACCAGACGCAGCTTCAGAAATCAAATGCTCCCAGCCCCCCCCCCCGACCCGTCCCTCTCTGCAGCCCGCGGCTTTTCCCAGCAGTGTTGGCTCCGCGCAGCAGCCAAGGTCAGGGGAGGCTGCTCTGAAGAAGCCCGTACCAGCTCCGGCCTCGGGAGAGGAGCTTTTTATATTCCGGTTTTCCTATCTGTTAACGATTATTGCTTTACATGTGACTCTTGGCTTTGCCCGGAGTCAGATGCGCAGATAGCTGGGAAAGTCATTTCAGAAATCTGAGCAATGCTGTCATCTTCTGAAATGAGTCAAGGGGCACTCAGAAACGCGGCAGGGTTTCAAATGTGCACTGTGCTTGAATTGTTTGGGTGATACAGTGATCCCGGGGGGGCATAGCAAGGTGCTCGCCCAGGGCTGAGGGTGCCTGTGCCGGTGGCCGGCAAGGGCAGGCCGGGATAGCACCTCTCCAGCAGAGATGATCAGAGGGTGACGTGGAAGGTGGAGGCAGAGATGGGGCACGATGGCTGCGGCAGTGCCCAGGGAGGAGAAGCAGATGGCAGCATTTATCCAGGCCAGGCAGAACCCGCTGCTGCTCGGGATGAGGGATGGAGAGCCGATGTCATGCAGAAAATGGGGAAGGTTTAGATCCCTCCTGCTCGGAGAGAGGCTGGAGGTGGCATTTCCACGCCAGGCCTGGGCCACCCCACAGACGAAGGTGTCCCCAGTGATAAGAGTGGAGCCGGAGCCGGGGTGGGGGCTGATTGGGGCAGATCAGGGGCTGGCAGGCGGCTGTGGCCTGCCCTGCCCTGCCCCGGGGCTCCGCAAGAACCGCGGTAAAAACAGGCCACGCATGCCTGCTCCTACGAGGAAACAAGGAATTGGGAATGTATTGTCTTAAGCATTAACATTAATGCAATCTTAATAATTATTCAGTCATCAGTAATTGTTTACAGAGGAATAATTTGCAGTGCTCGTAAATAACTGTGGTTATGCTGCAAATTTAGCGTGTTAAAAGTAAGCGGTAGGCATGTATGACGTACTCAGGTTTACCTGGTTTGCAGGTGCATCCTTAATGTATTATAAATTCCATGTGTTCAACAGGAAAACACCATGGGGTTTTCTCTTAGATTGTGAATGTACATAAATGAGTAGTTATAGAAACACCTTGTGTTCTGGCCGGCTCTGCCCCAGCACTGCTGGCTGCTGCATACCATCAAGTGAGCCCAGGGCGATGCCGCTCTCCTGCCAGCCTTCGCTGGGTGCTCCCCAGACTGCAAACCCCACTTAGGAGCCGACAGCAGGGATGCTTCGAGCCAGGCACGGAGATGATGGAATTAGTGGCCAGTAAATGGCTGGAGCGGCCATGGAGCAAATTGGCTGCGGAGGAAGGTCGAGTCCCAGTTCTCCCAAATGACCCCTCTGAAAGTGGCCAGTGCGTTTCACCGCCGCCTTCTCGAGCACACTGTCGACTGTCAGAGGAAGAGCAGCGTCTGGGAAACGAGGTCGGGGAGATTCCAGTAAAGTGAAATGAGATGCTGAGGAGCTGGCGGAGCAAAGGAGGAGCACCTCCGTCACGGGAGGAGAAGGAGAGAATCTTCGAATAGCTGAGAAACCGCCACTTGGGCAAATACTTTGTTCTTGTGCAAACGGATTTTCCAACATGGACCAAACCGGTCCGGCAGGGGTCGGCTGGGGCAGCGGCACCGACGGGCTGCAGTGATGCTGCAAGTGGCCATGGAGCAGCCCAGCTCCTGCTCGTGTGCGGTCACATCACACTCACCCTGTGATACGGCCACCAGCATGGATGTCACCAGAAGCCCTGGTCTGCTCCAGGATGGGGTGGTTGTTGCCCACAGTGGCTCCGCTCTTCCTCTTCTATTTGGGCAAGGCCCCTCTCCAGGCATCCTCTGCTGTGGTGGGACTACCGTGTCACCCTCCCAGTCGCCATCTTGAGAGCTGGGAATTAACAAAACACGTGGTAATTTAGACTTTTGTAGTTCTGTGCTGTTTGCGTAGCACTCGGACCATGTGGAAGCTTGCTTATTGATGGGCGAAGCAGAATTCATTTTGTAAGTGTGTGTGCTGAGTCCGCAGAGTGTCCCCTGAGGGGGTCCTTGTGCCACCCGGCGAGAGCGTGGCACAGCCGTGCTCTGCCCAAAGCCCCATTTTCCCCCCACCTGCCCGCTCTCCACCCTGCAGCGGCTGGAGCCGGTGATCGTGTCCTTTAGGGTCACATCCCACCAGGCTGACGGCATCTGGGAAAAAGTTATTTTCGGCAACTCTTGGAAAGGCTCTTGACTCATTTCAGCCCCGCTGCTCTCCCAGCAATGCCGTGCATGTACCCATGGGGCAGTGCTGAGCATTGCCCGCTGCAAGGCTCACTTGAAACCGTATTAATTTACGGGATGTAGAGCTTTTAGGGGCGGTTGTGGCCATCGCTTCCCAGCTGCTGGCAGTGGTGTGTGAACTTTTCCCCTCCTGAGCAGAGCTGGGCAGACAAGCACTTAGCGCCATTATTTTTCAGGCAATTTGCGGTAGAATTTCAGGCAATTCAGATATTTGTGGTAGAAATCCCATAAAAGAGATGGAGCCAGGGTGCCTGCCTGTAGCACATGTGTGAGGATTTGGGATAAAAAAGCCCAAATGCACCTGCTTAAGTAGCGTCAGCTTTCCCAGGACCATCCACCACTCACCAAGGACTTAATTAATTTTACCTGGTGCAATGTCACTCCAATCAAGGTAAAATGCACCAGTTTGGCCCTGCTGGCTAACAGGGCACCAGCACTGGCTTCCAGCGCAGCCCTGCAGCAGGAGTGGATGCACTGAGGTGCCCTGCAGAGCCCTGCGCCGCGGAGCAGCACCCGCACCCTGTGGCAGCACCACCCCGTCCTGCTCCCTGGCCCCTCAGCCTTTGGGTCAGGGCACAGAGATGTGGGTCAGGGCAAGGAAAAGCTCTGGCATCAGAGCAAGGAAAAGCAACGGGTCTTGCCAGAGAAGGGCCGAGATGTCTGACGGCACCCAAGCGCCCAGGGGACAGGCTCAAACCCATCGCTGCGCCTTCACCCGCCTCCCCCGGAGCATCTTTGCCGGAGGTTTCCAGAGGCGCTGCCCCCCGGGATGGATTTGGCTGATCCCACCCGGGACCCACCCCCACAACGCCGGCAATCCTCACAGCGCGGTTCTTTTCCTACCCAGCCTGAAACCGCGGGATATTCCCGTTTCCAGCACTAGGTGGTGCCGGAGACAGGCGCAGCGCCCGCGGGGCCGGGCTGAGGCTGGGCTTGTCCCCATGGCCCTGCACCCCGGGCACCCCCTGTGTCCCAATCCACCCCCTGTACCCCCATTATGTGGCAACCCCCAGCACAAATGTGGGCTGGGGAATGAAGGGATGGAGAGGGGCCCTGAGGAGAAGGACTTGGGGGTGTTGGTGCATGAGAAGCCCCACATGAGCCGGCAACATGCACTGGCAGCCCAGAAACCCCCCGCAGCCTGGGCTCCATCCCCAGCAGCGTGGGCAGCAGGGCGAGGGGGGGATTCTGCCCCTCTGCTCCGCTCTGGGGAGACCCCCCTGCAGTGCTGCCTCCAGCTCTGGGGCACCAACAGCAGAAGGACACGGAGCTGTTGGAGCGGGGCCAGAGGAGGCCCCGGAGATGCTGGGAGGGCTGGAGCCCCTCTGCTGTGAGGACAGGCTGAGAGAGCTGGGGGGGTTCAGCCTGGAGAAGAGAAGGCTCCGGGGAGACCTTGGAGCCCCTTCCAGTCCCTCAAGGGGCTCCAGGAAAGCTGGGGAGGGACTCTGGATCAGGGAGGGGAGCCATGGGAGGAGGGGGAACGGTTTTAAAATGAAAGAGGGGAGATTTAGATGAGATCTCAGGAAGAAATTGTTTGCTGTGAGGGCAGAGAGCCCCTGGCCCAGGTTGCCCAGAGAAGCTGTGGCTGCCCCATCCCTGGAGGGGTTCAAGGCCAGGTTGGACGGGGCTTGGAGCAACCTGGTGTGGTGGGAGGTGTCCCTGCCCAGGGCAGGGGGTGGCACTGGGTGAGCTTTGAGGTCCCCTCCAACCCAAACTATTCTATGATTCTGTGATGATTCTACATGCCCCTGTGCACCTCAGCACCCCCATGCACCCCTACACATCCCATATAGCCCCATGCCCCAACCTCAGGCTTTCCCAGGCACCCCCATTTACCATATCTACCCCACGCGCCCCATACATTCCTCTGCACATCGTGCACCCACCCGTGCACCCCCCTGTATGTTTGGAAACACCCTGGATCAGTGCCTGGGGAGCTGGGAGTCTCCATCCCAAGGATAGACTGGACACCTCCCGTGGGACACGGGTGGCTGGCACTGCCTGGGGACAGGAGCAGGGAGCAGGTGGCCTCCTGCGGCCCCCTCCAGACGGCTTTTCCAAGGACGGTGCTCACTGTCCCTCATGTGAGCCCCAGCCACTGCTCGCCCCTGGCCTCCTGGCACCTCTCAGGTTTGGGACTGAAGAACTAAAGTGTTTCTTCCAAAAAAAAAAAAAGTAGTTATTTTCATTAAAAGCCTGAAGTGTGCTCGAGCACCGTCTTTGCACAGCAAGAGAGTGACCCTGTGCACATCAGCTGCCTGAAGCAGCAGCGTGTGTCCGCCCACCGTCTCTCCCTGCGCGAAAGAGCTGCTTTAGGCCTCCATAAAAATTCAGGATATTTCAATGTCCCAGTGTGAGAAGCTGCTCTGGGGCTGGGAGAGCTCCGTGGGTGTTTCCTCACAGCCTGTGCTTTCCCGACGAGACACAGAGAGGCAAAATAACTTGCAGATAAATTCCCTTACAGTCAGGAGCAGTTTTGTGTGTTTTATTATACGTGCGCGGAAGATTTTTTTTTTCCTGAAGTAATTAAAAATAGCCTCTTTCACACATGAGAAAGGGAGGAGAGGGAACTTTTCCAAAGAGCCTCTTTCCCTCTGCATCCCCTCCTATGTCACAAGGACTTTTACCCTAATACAAATGGACTGGCTGAGATTTTTTTTTAAGGTCCCTGGGGCAGCCATCCCATAACAAAAGCAAAGTTAAACAACTCTGAACAAAAGCAGCAGAAGAAAGGGGGTGTGGTGGTGGAAATAATGCCCGGCTAAGTAGGAAATTTTAATGATGATACATGGAAAAAGTTAAACAATTAGAACCTGAACCAGTTTGGCCCTGCTCCCACCTCGGTTAGTTAATAAACGGTGCCCTTCGTCATCTTTGATCTCAGGAGGTGTGTTTTCCCCAGCAGCGAGGAGCCGGGGGAGGCTCCCGCGGTTGGGCAGGTCGGACGGCAGCAGCTGCATGAGCCAGGGCTGCCATGGGGACGGGGGGGGTCTCTGGGGGGCCCCAGGGCTGCCCAGGCACCTTGTGTCCCCCACCTCCAGTCTCCCACCTGGGGATGAGCCCCTGGAGCTCGGCCGTGGGGCTGGAGCCCCACAGCAGCAGTGCCCAGGGAGAGGGGCGGGTGGCTATAGCATATAAACCCACCCGACTATGTATGCATTCAAGGGTGAATAGAAAAATTACTAATTGAAGAGCCATAAGCATGTTAATTATTTGCATATGTGCACTAATTAGGCATGGAGTTACACAGACCCAAACCATATGTAATTCTTTCTTGCCACATGCAGATCCTCAGAGGCTTTGTCTTTTTAAATATTTTAGGCACATACAAGCAACAACTTCCATATAGGAACGCTTTTCAAATAAAGCCATTTAGATTAAATATCTTTTGGAGGCACTTAACTTGCATTACTTCTGACTTTCCCACGTACCAGTGCATCAAATACCAATCCACCATTAAAACCAGCCCTATCGGGATCTACCTACAGAAGCAGACACCCCTCTCTGGTGCAGCTGCTGCACCCAGCGCGCCTGCCCTCTCCCTCCCCATCGCCATGCTCCTGCCCTCTCCCTCCCCATTGCCATGCTCCTGCCCCGGCAGGTTCCTGTGGTTGGAGTGACAGCAGTGACAGGGTGGAACAGAGCTTTTGGGACTGGTTTTGCCCCACCCTGTGCTGGTGCGGTAGCTCCAGGCTCCCAGTGCTGGTTCATGGGGAAGGAGACATAGCGGAGACACAGCCGGTGCCACGTGAGGGGATTTTCTGGAGCGCTGTTTGCTTACAGCTGTACCGCGGTTTACATCAGCCTTGGGGAGAAGGGTGTTTTCCAGCTCAGATCCCTCCCGTGGTGACAGCACGGGCGACCTCTCCAGCCCCGCAGAGCTGCGGCTCGGCATCCAGTGAGAGCCCGGGCCACCAGGCAGGAGAAGGTGCCCTTGGGGCAGCACCGTGGCTGGGAAAATGCTGCTCATTAATCCAACCCCTGGGCCTTACGCAGGGACAGCTGCAGCAGAGCTGTGGCCGCCACAGGATAAGCTGGGTCACAGCGGTGGGCAGCAGCCGGGCACCGGTGGCGGTCACAGAACGGGCAGCGACACAACAGCCCATCCCGTCCCTGCACCCGCCGCGAGCCAGGTCCCAGCAAGGTCTCGGGAGTTAAAAAACCCAACCAACATCCCGCCAAAACACAGACCAAAACCTCAAACAAGGCTCTCAATGCACAACGCCGTGAGAAACGCAGCTCTGTCTCCGAGACACTTTTTAAAGTTTATCCAGTGTCCCCTCACCTGGATACCGAGGGACCCCCGCACGCGTGGACACTGCCATAGGACAGACCCAGCCGGGGACCAGGCAAAGGCCAGACATAAAACATGAGACATAAAAATGACAATACAATTTTATTTTGTATTTCATACAAACGGCACCCTCCCCACGTTTTGCAGCGTTAAACAGCGTTACTCACTGAGAGGGGGGGCTCCCGGCTCCTGCAGCCCCCGCGACGGCAACGGGGTGGCCTGAAGCCGGGAATCCCCATGCGCCAGGATGGGGTTGTGCGAGGCGGGTCCAGCTTTAGGCTCCTTGGGGGCAATCAAACGAGTTGATTACTCCTAAGGAAGGGTATCACGAGACAACCGTGTGGAAAAATTGGTTTGTGGGAACTTGCTTTCAAATTAAAAAGAAAAGCCCAGTGCTCCCACTGCTGTACTGGTACAGCGGCCGGGCGAGACCACCAAGGATGCCCTGTGAGTAGCCCGCTCAGGTGTTCAAAATGAGGGTAATTAAACAATTTAGGAATTTCTGAGGTGTTCCCTGTGCCAGGGCGACAGGATGCCTGGCACCCCAGCAGGACGCAACCGCCACGCAGATGGAGTCGATCGGGGACAAGAGCTGCAGAGTGAAACACAGCCCCGGCTAGCAGCGGCCGTCTGCCATGGGAAATGGGAAAAGCCCCCCTGTGCCATTCATGTCATGAGTTTTCCATTGCTCAGCCGAGCTGGATTCAGTCCTGGGTTTGGGTGAAGCCTGAGCTTTCAAGCTACAGGCACCGGAGCTCAGCCCAGCAAGGCAGGAGGTTAATGGAGGAATTCAGAACAAATGTTTCTGACAATGACACCAACCGGCTCCAAGCAGGGGCCTGCAAAGAAGGGCAGCAACTGCTTCCCACCTGGTTATTGTTAGTCTCCTCATCAGTTACGGTTGTCCCAAGTATTCCCCTTCAGATGGTCCAAACTACTGCGCAAGAAAAACAAAGCTGAGCGCTGTGATAAAAATTTCCACGTTTCTTGTACTTTAACAATTAAAAATCCTGATGGCAGAAGGAGGGGAGGTGGATGTTCCGCTGCTAGCGGGACCCGGCAGAGCCAGCATCCCTCCGGCTGTGAGGCTGTACCCAGCGGGATGCAGGAGCGCGATGCAGCCCTGCGGGACAGGGCAGGAGCTGCCTAAATCCCTACCTATAAGGCACCATATAAGAAAAGGTCTAGATGTGCCCCTGTAACACCCCAAAATCCTTAGTCCCTCTGGGGTACAGCACCCGTAGGAAGAAATTGCACGCCCAGCCCCAACCGGGATAATGCTCCCGACCCTCCTCCAGTCCCGGATTTCTCAGACCCCTGTTATGGAGAGCCACAAGGGGAAGAAGTGCTTTGGCCATCACTCCATCTCTTATTTTCTTTTCCATGGAAGAGAAGCGAGCGCAGACATTTCTTTTTCTCCCCTCCATCCTCCCTCTCTGAATTGAGGAGGAGGAAGCAGAAATAACCTCGTGGTATCAAACACACGGCTCCTACCTCTACCCGCAGCGGCACCCAGCAGATGGGTGACTCAACCCTCTCTCTCCTCCAACCACTAACGTGAAAAAAACATTTCCCCAACAAAGCAACATCCCAAGATCCTCAAAATCATTTTCCTGGCAAATAAAGCGGGCAACGGAGCTGGCGGAAAGCACAGCCTTGGGATGGGGGTACAAATCCGCACCCGCTGCCCCTGGATGGGGGCTCGCAGCTGGGTCACCCCCCGCTCCAGTTACTTCTTTAAGGGCCTGGAGGGATTTCATCGCCGCCTCCCGCTGCGGGGCAGACCCCATGGCAGCAGTCTGGGGATCTAGAAATAAAGGACTGCAAAAATATAGCAAAAGCTGGGGAAGAAGAGTCAGAACGGCCAAAGCAGGGACAGCCGTGAGGCAGGAGCGGGGAGGTGGGAATAGCCGAGGTGGGCTCCGTGCTATTTCAGTGTCCTTTGAAGGTGCTGCTCGGGTGATTAGATGACAGAGAACAACTGGACTAGGAGTGAGGGAAGGAAGAAAAAAAGCCTCGTCGCACGCGCACTGTGGAGATCTCTCGGGGAACTCGGATCGGTCCGTGTCAGCCTCAAACTGCAGTGCCCTGATCCAGGGAATTTCACAGCAAATACTGTTTTAAGAGACCGCCCTTTCCCCGGCACATCTGCTGGGATGGGGCTGAGCCGGGGACCCCCAACCTCCGGTACCGTGTCCCAGACTCCTCGGAGGGGTCGGTTTTTAATCACCGGGGCAGCCGGAGGGCAGGAGATTAAGGTCAGGACATAGGAGTCAGCTTCTTTTGTTAAAGTGCCTTATTTTCTTTGAGCTTTTAAAACGTCTTCCTTGCTTTTTCAGAAGAAGAGAGGGGAGAAAAAAAAAAAAAAAAAGGAATACTGGTTTTATATGAAACAAAGTAGAGAATTAATCAGTATTTACACAGATCTTGGATAAGGTTAAGGCACAGACTAATAACCCAACACAGCAACCCAAAAAGCGGAGTGTCAAAAAGAAGGGAAAAACCTGTTCGTATGCTTTCAACACCATCCCCCAGGAGATCCCAAGTGTAAACGGTTTTATCTAGGAAAAAGGCATTTTAACTTGGGCTTTGGTAATCGGGGTTGATTGTAGCCACATTGCGCAGCCGGCGGGGAGGACGTGGGTGGGCGCGCGGCCGCCGACCTCTCCAGAGCGCAGCCCGGGGTTTAGACGAGTTCAACCTTGGCGTTGGGATAAACAGCCACCACGTCATATCCCTCGGGGGGCTTAACCCTCTCCTTGGCGTGCGTCTCGCAGTACAGCTGCTCTTCAATGAAGAAATAGCCTCTCTGCTTCAGGTTGAGCCCACAGTCGTCGCACATGAAGCACTCGGGGTGGTAGAGCTTGTCCCGAGCTTTGACGATGGTGCCCCTGGTGAGAGACGGGGAGAGCTCGGCTGAGATGGAGAAACAAGGAGCATAAACAGCTTTTACAGCTGCCTCGAGTTAAATGGATTCAGTGAAGGGAAGCGGCGTGTCAAGGCACGCAAAGATGTTATCCTGAGTTCCCGTCCCAACGTCTCAGCCCACCCAGAGCTGCCACCCTGCTCCAGGCGTGGCTCCACCATAGAATCCCAGAATGGTCTGGGTTGGAAGGGACCTTAAAGCCCATCCAGTGCCACCCCCTGCCCTGGGCAGGGACACCTCCCACCACACCAGGCTGCTCCAAGCCCCATCCAGCCTGTCCGTATTTCCATAGGAAGGGATGCTCCATTCCCCTTTGTCCGCAGCTGCCCTGTGGCATCCATGGCTCGATGCCAAGCGGAGCCTCCGATGTCTACGCTCAGCCCGGACCCAAACATGGGAAGCCAGCACCCCCCATGTGCCACACGCAGCCACCGCAGGTGCTGGGGCACCCACCTCAGCTCACAGCACCAGCAAGGACCCGGGGACAGGCGCCTGCCGAGCAGGCTCTCAGCCAGCATATCCGTCTGCGGCACAACGGGAATTACCACAGAGCATAAATCACAACACAAGGGAGCAGAAAAAGGCCTATATTCTCTGAAATCAGACCCAAACGCCATCCCTCGCAGAGGAAATCTTCAACAAACAAACAAGAATAACCCGCAGACCTCTTCTACTTGACCCTAGAAGCGTTTCTCCTTCCATAAGGTAGTGAAAGAGTGCCAGCGCCGCCAGTGCTATTCATAGTCCCCAGGCAGTTACTCTGATAAGCAGGACAGAAACCATCCCATGAATCATCCCTGTTTTGCTGCGAGATTCCCTTAAAAGGGGTAATTCAAACCGTATTGCTCAATTCCAGGTTTATATATACGGTTAGCAAAACAACAGAAAGGGATTCAAGGTATTCCGCTATGAATTCAAGGTGTTCTGCTATAAATTCGAGGTGTTCTGCTACAAATTCTAACCCGCGTGGCTGGCAGGATCTGATCCAGCCGTGTCCCCGCGTTACCGTCCCCGCCGAACCGGAGGCTCCGGGGCGATGCGACACTTACACGATGCCGTTGCCGCAGCGGGTGCACTCGGGGAGCATCTGCAGCCCGGACATGGCACCGCCAAGCTTTGACACCGGGGACTTGACGTTTCGGGGGTTGCTCAGTTTGTCGAGTTTTTCACCTGCCAAGAATTTGAAACAGACACAGATTGAAAACTCGTCCTCTTGGGGCTTTTTTTTCTTTTTCTTTTTTTTTTTCCCTTTATATTTTCCCCCCTTAAGGAGTCAGATGAGTCTCTGCGTGTCACAACAGAACCCGCAATTTGCTTGTAAGGAAGTAAAAAGCAAGCAGTGAGACCAATTATCTCAAAAGTCACCCAGCATTCAGGTTTGCAGATGATGGCAGGACACATCACTGACCCTCTCCTCATCCTAACGAAGCACGGATGGTGGCAGAAGCCCTTGGCTGCATCAGCAGAGCATCTATCCCTGTACTGTGATAGCACCAGCTCAGTAAATACACCTTATCAAAAGGCAAAGCAGCCTTATTCTACAGATGAGAGATTAATTTGGCTGCAATACTATTTAGTGAGTTGAGAAATATAAATAGCAAAAGTCTCTGAAATGCTCCAGAAAGAAGAGTTTCTATCACACCAACACTTCAGCTGCACTTTGTAGATCCACCACCAGTGAAGGAGACAAAGATGAAGGCCTTCTGGAGAATTAGGCAAATTAAAGCAAACAATAACAGAATTACATGCATTTTTCTTCTTAGAACAATCACTTAATCTAAAATAATCTAAAACAAAACATTGTGATAGAAGATAAGGTGTTCTGGGGCACAAAGCCTCCTTTCATAAAGGTCCAATGACAGGAAAGGAAACACTGCAAATTTTGGGCATATGAACAATGTCATGGCAAAGTTTTCCATGTTGCAGCTCCTGTCCCTACAGACCATCTATCATCTGCCCTGGCGCTTCGGACAAGACAAACGCGCTTGTTGCCAACCACTGGGACACGTAAAGGCTTCCAGTATTGACTGCATGGGTTTTCATGGCTCACAACTGACTGGTCTTTTGGGAATCTATTGATCTGTGGTTTCTCTGTGATGGCCTACAGTTATAGAAAGGAAAAGCCCATGAAGAAGAACAATGTGTTTTATTCCGTTAGCTGACACAGTTTGGAAAAGCAGCAGAGGAGCTCTCGGATTCTTCATTCTTCAGCGTTGGGGCTTCCTGCACTCCCTGAGCTTCCAGAGCACTTCAGCCCATGGTCAATCTTAAACATGCGCCTAAAGCCCGCGATGCCCAGGAGGTCTCAGCAGGGTCCCGGATGCTTTCTGACCCACGTGTCCATACGCACTGTGCTAGTTTTGGAAACTTCCACCTGGATCTTGCTCTGAAGTGTCCACCACAGCTCCAGGAACATCTCTGTGTGAACTGTTAGGACCTAGAGACTAGGAGGCTGAGGGGAGACCTTATCAATCTCTACAACTCCCTGAAAGGAGGGTGTAGCCAGGGGGGGTCGGTCTCTGCTCCCAAGAAACAGGTGATAGGACAAGAGGAAACGGCCTCAAGTTGCACCAGGGGAGGTTTAGGATGGATGTTAGGAAAAATTCCTTCACTGAAAGGGTTATCAAGCATTGGAACAGGCTGCCCAGGGAAGGGGCTGAGGCACCATCCCTGGAGGTATTTAAAAGCCGGGCAGATGTGGTGCTTAGAGATATGTTTTAGTGGGGCTTTTGTCAGTGTTAGGTTGGTGGTTGGACTCGATGATCTGAAAGGTCCCTTCCAACCCAGGCAATTCTATGATTCGGTGACCTGGAACCGCTGCATCATCGCTGGTCGTTGCTCACAGATCCCGTGCAGGTTCACACGGTACATTCTGAAGGACACTGCTCGGCAGAGCTTCCCTCCACAGAGAGATCCCGCTCCCCCATCCAGCTCGGCTCAGGACCAATGCTGTGCTGGGCTCGGCTGGGGCGGAGGGAGCATCCGACCCTGGCCCTCGGCATTACCCTGGGGATGCGCAGGTGTCCTCACACAGCAGAACCCATCTCAGCCATCATCTCATCTCATCTCTGACCCAGAGACCGACGCTGCCAATGGTTTTTGCCAAGCGAGTGAACACAAAAGGACTAATTTCCCACCAAAGCCCACTTTCCCAAGATACAATAGGATGTTTGGAAATGCTGAGAGCCTTGATATGTGTGTGACTGCCTGCCCAGGATGGACTGGGGCTGCTCCAAACCGGGGTGCTCCAGCGGGCTCCAGCCCAGCTTGCCTGCCGCGTCCTTCCGCTGCCTTGCTGGGAACGAACCAAAACAACTGCTGGAGCTGTTGGCTTAGCCCAGCGTGAGATACGGCGTGCTTAGACTAGACACGCTCATCTGCCAACATTTAACAGTTAAGCTGTCACTGTCTGTCAGACGGAGCGCTTGGATAAGCTGTTTAAAAGAGAGGGCGGGGGGCGGGAAAGAGATTTCACAGCAAAACCAGCCCTGCAGAGGGCTGCTTCCCATCTTCCCAAATGACGGATCATTTCCTTCTATTTACCAGCCCACGGCCTCATCGTAATTTATGGTCCTCAGCAAGGCAGCGAGATGCTGTAACTCCACAATCCCAACCATCGCCATCCTCGTTTGCGGCTGCAGGGCTCATCCGTCCTGCGCTGAGGGCACCTACGGAGACGACTGCTGTGATTCCTCCAGCCTCTGCCGATCCTTGGCACGAAGCTCCTTACAGGCATGGTACAGGGCTAGCGATGCTGAAGAAAATACAGCTCCCAGTAGAAACACCTTCCATATAAGACAGCTGGCTCCTCGGGAGAGGAGGTCTTGACTTTAAAAGGACAACGCACAGCAGGCTCGGGCCAAAACGTATAATTTTAAGCTTAGGGAAAAAGGAGCAAGGGTGGAAGCTGTAAAACAACCTAGCAGGAACACTCCTGGGGATTTAAACCACGCTGAGAAATCACAGAGCTTTATGCCAGGAGATGCTTTTCACTTAATTTCTCATCCTTTATGAAATAAACAGCATCGTAATGACTGAGGCATGAGCAAGACTGTGCCCGCAGCCGGTTACACATCCTCTCTGCCCGCTGCACAGCGCAGCTGAGAGCGAATGGGCCAGTGGAAGAGCTCTGGGAGGTGGTGGCGAGGTGACCTCTCCAGCCGTCCACCACACTGGCTGGTAGCCATCAGCATCATCTCAGCCCCAGGCTCTAAACACGCGGTGCTGCATCGGTGACGGGCTGGTGCTGAGACACTGCCGGGGTGAGCAGACATCCAGGACTGGCTGGGACAGCCCCAGGGTCTGGGGACCATCCTGGCACCTCTTTGTCCTCCCCTTTTCCCGTCCTTTCCTTTCTCCCGAAGGGCAGCGCTGGGTTTCTCCCACCCCAGGGCCATGGGATGCAAGGGGAGGCAGCAGCAAACCAGCAAAGCTTGTTTTGTTCCCTTTCCCTGGCACGGAGAAGGCAGGAAGGCAGCAGCGTTATTAACTGGGATTAACACAGTCACTTCCTATTTGCTTCTTCCTAACGAGGAGACCTGGGGGTGCAGGAGGCACCTCACTGGGAAGGCGCTCGTTCTTGCTCTCGCTGAAGGACCTGAAGGTACAGCTGGAACTTGTAATTAACATCACTTTTCCTGCCAGCCTCAAAGGGGCTGCAATATTTACGCCCAGTGAATACTTCCAAGGCCGATCCCATCTCATGCTTTGCGGACGTGCCTAAGTACCACTGAGTAAAACTGGTAGAAACTCTTGATGCTCAGAAGTTACCCACGATCGTGGTTCTTCTTGTGAAGCAAGAAGCAATATCCTTCTAGTCAAAGAATATCCTTTGCCATCATTTATATACACAGAGGTTGAAGTGCAACAGCCCGACTTGCTGCCTCTTGCAGCTTCGTAATGAGATGTGCAGTAGCTGGTATTTTCCCATAAAATCTAAGTTCCTGGATTCACATGATTGGAGTACGAGGCTCTTGGAAGGAAGCAGAAAGAAGAGTCTTGCCCTAATGATTGTAAAGCGAAGCCTGAAAGTTTGAACATAAAAGCCCCAATGGACTTAAAGTTGAAAGGCAAATAAAAAGAAGCTGAAATGTATGGTTTGGGGATCTTATTATTTAATGCTCGGAGTTGGCTCATGCCTGCGTTAACGACAGAGGCAGGAAGCTGTGACAGACCTGAGAAGTGAGCCAAGAGCTCCTGATCTCTATCCCTGCGCGTCTGAGGACCATCCCACGTCCTTATGCAAATGCCATTTACTTAAACAGGCCTCCGGTTCTCCACCCGTGATCTTACACAACCGCTTTAGGCCATTGCATTTCACAAACCGTCTCAGGAAAACAGCTGCTGTGCAGAAGCTCTTTGCAAATCCAATTTTCACACGATGCTCAAGTGGCCACAAAATTTGGTAAGCCCCCAGATGCTGGCCCGAGCCTCTGCCTTGAGCATCTGAAACCCTGATTTGAAACCTGCCGCCCGGGTGTTCCCCTTCGCAGGGCGCCTGGCCCTTCCCGTGGGGCCGAGCTGCCTCAGCACCCAAGCGACGTGGGGTAAAACTATCGAGAGCGGGGGAGTTTGCAAACCCACCCCGTCAGCTCTCGCAGACAGGTCCTTTAGAGGCTTTTCAAGCTTCTGGACCTCAGCAAGGCAAAGAGAAGGAGGTTAAGTCTGCAACTCGGTGGGTGTGGGACCACAGAATGGGGTGCAGAGGGACCGAATGATGGTTGCAGCCCCGCAGTAGTGCGGTGCCGCAGCCCCGGGGAATCGCAGGGAGACCCTCTGGGTGCCAACCTCCTTACCGTTCTCACCAGCCTCCAACATGCCCTGCAAGTACCGGAAGGATCCGGACTGCTTCGGCTCCGAAACGGGTTTTTCATAATCCTGAAGCATCTTGTAGACATCTGACTCCACATCAATCCCGTTTCTGTTCCGTGGGAGAGACTTCAAGGGGTCGAGGCTTTTTTAAGGAAAAGCAAGAAAGGCTCAGGTCAAATGGAAACAGAGATTGTCAGCTCATCAGGGAGGTACTGAAACCTCCACGTTCCCACAGAGTCAATTAAACACCTCTCTGTTCCCATGGGTTTCTCTGCCTGGAGGTATGTCTGTCCCAGGAACAGCCATTGATCCAGGGAAGTTGAACTTGTTCCTGTGGGGCTCCGATTAAGCAACACAGTTAGGGCTGGCCCAGTTACCAGATGCCCCCAGGAAAGAGGGCAGCTGCTTACAAGCACTGTAAATTGCTCAGCCACACATGGAATTTATGGAAAAAATGGGTAAAACAATGCATTTCATTAATTACATCGGGCCAGGGCTTCCACCCACCCCTCGTACTGCTCTCAGGGCAGTTCTGCCAGGCAGCAAATCCCCTTCCCATCCAACAAACGCCTCTACTGAAGTTAGTGTTTCTGTAGGTGACTGCATTAAAAGATACATTTGCCAGCCCCAGCCCACGGCTGAAATGGGAAAACCACACCACGGGGCTGCCCAGCCCCGAGGACGGGACACGAGTGCAGCCCCCTCATTACCCCTGGCCACCTTCAGCACCCAGACCTGAAGCTGCTCCTTGTCCGTGTGCGCCGTGACTGGCGTACAACAGACAACAAATAGTCATTTAAACCCTTTTTCCAGTTCATTCGATACATCAGAACATGAAAAGTGTACTTGGGAATCAAAAATATTTCAGGTGCGCGTTTAGGCGTCCTGCTGAGTAGAGACGGATTCAAGTGCTGTTGTGCTTCGCTGCAGCCCCACAGCCCAGCAGGGCTTCGCGGGAAGGGGCTCCTTTTCCTTTTTAAGGAGAAGGTCATCAAGGTCATTATAAACCCAATAAAAATAGCAAGAGCCCTGAATCCCATCAGACAGCTTCACACACTTTAGCCATCATCTGACTCATTTTCTCCACCAGCATTATATTCGTACCCGCTTAGGAAAAAAATAAAAAAAAATAATAAAAAAAAGAGAAATAAAATTCACTTTCACAAACAAAGGAAAAAATAAAGCTCTGTTTCCTGGGAGTTACCCACCAGCTTCTCCTGCGGCTCCGACCTCTTGAGACAAGGGGCAGAAGTGCCGCTGCCACAGGAGGGGACCAATCCCTGTGCCTCCGGCCAGCCCAAACCCTCCCCGCGTGCCCCGAGCGCCCGCCTGCCCTGCTACAGCCCCCTCCTGCATCGATCCACACCTTTTCACTGAAAAAGGGCAGGTTTTGACCAGTCCTGCCCAATCAAGCCCAAATTCAAAAAGAATGCACTTCTGACCCAATTCCACTCAAACACCCAAGTTAATCTCCAGCCTTTTGGCTCACACACAGATAACATCAGATTTTGTTCTCCGTGGTTTTTTGTGCTGTTCTCTTCATTCCAACTTCATTAACTTTCCTGGAGCAGCACAGGGAATAAGCTGGCTCACAGCGTCACTGAAATATGAATTTTGTGCAGGCACAGAGTTCCTGAGCTGAAAAGGAACTCTCTTCCCTCTTTGTATTTGATACAGACGTTGCTTTCTTGCAGAGTATTTTGCCAGTCTGGAGGAGCATAAATCATCAGCAGCGTAAGCCGTGCGACAGCATCCCAGCCCACAATCTGGCCTGCCTCAAAGTCCCAGTTATCCGCCCAAACCGTTCCTGGCTACACAAAAGCTTTCTCTTTCCTACGAGCGTTATTTATTTCCCAGCCTCCCGGAGAGCTGCATGGAGCAGATCTTAACATTTCTAAACATCCCGAGTTTATTGGGGTTAATTTTCTCTGTGGATCCCTCCCGCTCCCAGGCCAAGTGTTCGCTCTGGGGTCCGTGGAATTGTGATCCCCGGTCCTAGGAGGGCAAACTTCTTCCATCCTGCCTTGAATATACACTTTGAAAAAACAGGATACTAACGTCTGTGACACTCCCTGGCATTAATCCCAGCCTCAGGACTGGATCTGATGCCGCTAATCCACCTACCCCCATCGGCAGCGGAAGGATCTTATGTGGATCTGGAAAACCAGCACCTGCACCCATCTCTGAGATAAATGGTTGAATGTTGCCTTCAGCATCATGAGCTTAAATTCAGCGTGGCAGTTGCTACATACATACCTGTGGCCATTCTGTTCCAAACTTGGCATCTCCAAAACCTCTTTTTTTTTGGCTTTTTTAGATTTTTTTCCTCCCATCTGTGCTTAGCTAATGAAGCAGGAGCTGCACCCAGCATCTCTGGAGCTGTGGGAGCACCACAGCCTCAACAACCCCCACCCGAAATGGAATTTGCACCACCAGCAGCGATACCCAGAGTCTGGGCAAGGATGTCCTCCTACCTCTGGGCAGGGGCGATGTGGAGCCCGCTCAGCTGGCCCGGCAGAGCCGCCTCGGGGCCGCTGTTGGCGTAGAGCCGGGTTGGGTGGTGATGCTGCACGTTCACCATCTGCTTGGTCTCCATGGGGTTGCCCCCAGCCCCATGGGGCATCGGCCTCCTGGTCTGGGCAGGCCCGTTGTCCTGGAAGAGAAGAAAAAGCAGAAGAACCTGTGAGGTTTATAGTTTTTAGTACGATACACATGGAGAGGCTGGGTTGGGACGTGCCGTTCGCAGTAATAATATTTTATATGTTCTATGGAAAACAGAGATATGCAGCGGGACAAGGAAAACTCAGGCTTGACCTGCAGTTAAATCTTGCTGAATCTATGCAGCTTTCCTTGGTTTTCCACCAAACGAACTTGCCTGTTTCTCCCCAGCGAGCCGCCGCCAAGTATTCCGCATTTATTCTCCTGTAAAAGCATATTTGTTATTTCCGCAAAAGAAAGGCTGCGAGTCTGCTTCTCATTTCGCCTTACATCACTCCGAGAGCACTTAGCGCTCTCCCGACTGCGGGGCAATCGCTCCTGATTTATATTAGCAAAACGCGATAAACCCCAAGCTCTGCAGCCACGGGTACGGGCTGGGCAAGACCCGGAGCCAAGGGGCCACTCCTGGTTATTTTCCCTTATTTCCAACTACCCTCGTCCACACGCATCCCTGTTCATTTTGGGGAGGTTTTCTCCCAAAATAAGGTCAGTCCTTAACAGTGTGAGAAACGCACTGGTTTAGCTTGGGATTCATATTTTCATTGGCTTTTTAATTCCCAAGGCAAACTACGGAAATATTTTTGCTGTATGACCTCAAGTCAGGAACTCAGATGCCATTAAAACGCAAGTTTTCCATATTATTTCACCGACGTAAAACATTACCTATGTGTTTTTCCAAGGCTTTGTTCGCCAGCCCGGCACACACCCATAAATCCAACAGTACCTGCTGCTAATCTTGCCACAAACCACCCGGCTCAGCCTGGGGAGCCACCAGCACCCCCTTCCCCAGAGCGGGGCTAATTGCAGCCACCGGGAAAAGCAGCAGAAAGCTGGACCCAGCCTAAGGACACCCTGCTATTTCCAGCCACGTGGGCCAGAAACATGCCCAAACCGAGGGAAGAAATAGATGCTTCTATAAGAGGCTGTAATCTGTTTAATCTGGATTAATCTTTGGGGGCAGATCCCCCACGATGCTGCCTTGCACCAGTTTTTCAGTAGACTGGAGCGCATGCAAAAACCAAGCAGAAAATGAAAACACCGTCCTGTGAACAAATAACAAAGTGCATATTGCGGGGCTGTGATACAAAGCTTACTTTTGACTAAAATAATCCAATAAATACTAATTGGAAACAAATGCCTATCACTGGTGCAGAGCAGAAAACACTAGTTCTCCCAAGCCTTGTGAAAACGAGCGGCTAACAGAAATAAAAACCAGATCCTGCTAGAAAAAGATCTGGAAAGTCCAATCCTTCAGTTCTTCCTAAGGCAAAACTCCCATTGATAAAAACCGGGCTTAATTAAGAACTGCAAAACAGTGCCTTTGAGGTTTTTTTTTTTTCTTTTTTTGCCTGCCACCAGCTGAAAAACTGCAGACTCCGACAAGCTCCTGCACTGCCACCGCCTCGGGAGCCCTCACAGCCGCCCCGAGCCCTCTCGGCGCGGCTCCTTCTGCGCCGTGCACGCACACACACGCAGGGAAAGCCGCTTCCAACAGAATAACTTCAAATTATCTATTAAAAAAGGAATTTCGCTGCCAGGAATAATGTAATTTTAACTGTTCCCCAATTTATATTCTTTGGAAAAAAAAATAAATATACACATACAACCAGGCTATGGGTTTCCAGTTCCCAGATTTACATTGCGATTTCAAGGGAAATAAAGAAAACACTTTCAACTGTGATGCAGAGGGGAAAAGAAGGATCATAAACATTTCGGGGAAAAATGCAATGGGCCGTGCTGCCTGGCAGGCCATTGTGAGCTAGAGAGTTATGCTTTTAAAAAGCCATTATTGTTAATTAGCTGTGCATCAGGGCCCAGTCCTCTGCTCCTGCGGGCTCCTCGGCATCATGGACACCCCGAGCCTCACCAGGGAGCACGGCAGCTATTTCTGGCAAGAAAACCTCCCCCATCAAAGGGCCTGGAGACCATAATCTCCATGAACTTGCCTTAATCCAAGGTAGTGTGTAAAGCGTTGGCCATTCATTCCTGTTAAACTCAGCAATTTGTCCATGAAGAGCAAATGTAGCTGTAAAGCTAAAACTCATTGCTTGGCTGCTCTCCAAAAGCCATGAAAGCCAGGTGATGGGATCGGGGCGTTTCGGAGCCCTCCCTGCACTGCCGAGCTGCTCCTCATCCCTGGTCACCACCGGCTGCCGTCCCTGCGGGAGGAGGATGCTCGTGGTGGTGGCATCTCACCCCTGTGTCTGCTCCGCCATGCCATGAAGCCACAGGGGACCCAGCAGCATCCGTAGGGATCAACGGGCTCCTCCTGATTGACCCCACAGCGCTCCTGCTACCCCAACACCTACCAGGCCGAGACCATGGAGATGAAGCAATGGATGTCCCTCGGCCTTTTCCACCAAGTTCTTTGCAGGCTTTGGAGAGCTGTGTCTCATCTTGGGGGCAGCTAATGACTTTATGGGAAAGTATTTACCCCTCTGAGAGCACACCGGTCTTTGCCTTCCTTCTCACTCTTGTTTTCTGTGCTACAAAACTTCCCTGTTGCACAAAAGCTGTTCCCGGGACTGAGCTCCATCTCCTTTTTCTCATCCCAAAGCCTGTTTCAGCGTTTTCCCATGAGACCTCTGCAAGGCTTCGCATTGTGCAAAACATTCATGCATTCGTTCTTGGAAACCTAGAACCAGATGGATTTCTTTTCAATTCTCAAACTGAAGATTAGAAAAAAATTTCCCCCCTTCAGGACCTAATTTGCTTTTCTCTGCTGGCTTTTATTCCTGCTTTTTATGGTCTCTCTTAAATTAAGAGGGTTTGCAAACCCTTCCTAAGAGCTGGCCTGCGAAGTTTCACTGAGGAGAAGCCTTTTAGCCTACGAAACAGAAACTCACAATCTGTTTTCTCACGCTTGCCTTCTAGGACCATTAATTACGAAGCGTAACCAACCTCCTGACAGGCAGCATTTGGAGCTCCTGGAGCCCAGGCCTCCCCGCTCCTGGCAAACATGATTCATGCAGCCATCCCACGCCAGATAAACAGGAGGCAGAGCTAGAAAGGAGCTGTTTGAAGTCCCGCTTCCTGGGAGCAGGTGGGTTTTGGGGTGGTTTTTTGTGCGGATGCAGTACGGGAGGGCAGCACGATGTGCAGTGAGTGCCCTTGGCCAGTGCCCATCTGGACTGACCTTCTCTGGTCATCACCTTGCCGAGGACCCCCAGCCTGTCCCTTCCCACCGGGACAAGGAACGACCAGAGGAAAAGGGATTATTTAGAGGAGAATGAACTAGAGCAAACAAAAAAGATGACCTGCCTTGGTCACCCCTTGCACGGCCCCATTAAAACCCCTCCTCCTCCTCCTCTTCCAGATACATTTATCAGCATTGCACAAGCCCAGCCCATGTCTTATCACGCACAGGTAAGGGCTGCCCTTACTGGTACAGTATTTATATCCTGACAAACTATTTCCAGCAGAAGGAAAACACGACCCGGAGGTGCAGGAACCCAGGCGGGCGTGCAGACGTTGTGGTGGCATGTTCTTGGGTGCCAGCATTGCTTAAGATAAGAGGAAAGAGAAATTTAACTGGTTTTCGGATGCCCCCACCACACAACACAGCATCAAGAGCACAAAAGGAATGTTTTTTCCTTTTATATTTAAGGGAAAGATGCTGAATGACAGATTGTTTGGATTTAATCATGGGAATTCCTCAAAGAGCCAGAAATAGAGAGAGCTTTTTTCCTTCCTTCCTTCTTCTACAAGCACTTACTCAACTTCTAGCAAGTCCCTACTTATTTGCAAATCTCTTTTCCCCCATATCAGCTGAAGGTATTTCATTTAGCTACAGCGGGATGGCTGGACACGGCCATGAGCATGATCAGCAAAGTAATGAAGTTCAGATGCTTTTCACAGGACATATCGTTTCCAATTTCAGGAAACGTACAGGGGAGCATTAAGAGAAGCAAGCTGAAGATTCCAACAGAAATACAAATGCACTCCATGGCTTCACCACGCAGAGCTAAGGTGGACTCTAGGTACCGAAGATGAAGACAAGCTTTGCCCGCTCGTTGCAGTTGTGCCCCTGACTCTGCTGGAGACACTTTTCGTCCCTCAGGGTTTTTAGTCAAACCTGTAATGGGACAGAAGACTCAAAAATTAAATACTTCTATCAAGCTAATCACTGCTGCAGTAAGTCTTCCCATAAGTAGGAAAACATGTGGCCAACCAGGAATTTTCAAAAGGTTTGAAAATCAGTCTCAGAGTCTCAGTCCCTGTCTCTTTTGGAGAGAGTCTATCATAATTTGAAGCCACCTTTTGTAGCATCAACAAAAAGCATAAATCTTTTCAGATTTTTAAAATACAAGTTTTTAAGGCGAGCGTGCAGTTTCAGCTGCCTGCTTAGCAGGAGTAACGTTGGGATGCAAAGCTGGGAAGAGTTTAACTCATGGATTTAAGCCTAAACCTGTCTTTTGGCAAGCAGAAGTCCCCCGTGCTCACCACCTCGGCCACACTCTGAAGAGCTGCAGGAGTTAATTGTCCTTCGCACTCAGAGAATATGCTCTACCAGACATGGTTTCTTAAGAGAGTTTTGGGAACTCACGTTTGTATTCTGATACACTTTGGTAAAACACATCCAACCTTACTTTTCTAAAGTTTGACTCATTTGCTGCCTCAATTTTTCTTATTCTTAAGGGGAAAAAAAAAGGATTTTTTTTTTTCCGACATTTGCAAAATGCCCTATTTGTCCTTCCAGCCTTTTTAAACTACAAGTCTTCACAGGTGTTAGACACAGCTTTACAGAACATCAGACTTCACGTTCTGATCCAAAGCAATTAAAGCTCATCCACTTCACAGTGTTTTAAATTAGAGTCTTAAAAGGCTAGAAGTACAAACAAAATAATTCACTTCATTTTCCAGACTATCAGACAGAGATTAAAATTGAAGATTGCTAATTTGAGAGGCCACCGTTAGCTCCTACAACCTCCATGCGAGCACCTACACCATCTGGAAAAGCTTTGAGCAATGGCAACTTTGGCACATGAGAAACCTTCCCCGGGAGCAGACCCACCAGCACAGAGCCCAACACATCTCCGGAATTACACCTTCCAGCCCCAAATCCATCTTGGAGCCCAGGCGTGCAGTGGGAGAACATCCGCAGGGACAGGACCAGCTGCCATGGGGATCACCTGCAAGATGACTATTTTCCTGAGCCAGCCCTGAGCCCCTTATAAAAACACGCCGCGTCAGACCTAAACAGAGCTGAAGGTCATTAATGGCTTGGCTCAGTCCAAAGCAGCTTTCTGTTTGATGTACTTCAGACCCACTCTCCTCCTAAATCCAGAACACCATCAGTCAGTGTCAGCCAGACATTTGCTGCCAAAATGCTGAATTAGGGAGGCGAGCGCTGCTATTTGTGCTCCAGGAGGGCAAAGCATCCTGTAGCCGTGGGTTCTCCCGGACAGGGCACCTCTTGTGAGCACTTCTGGTTACTTTTGTCCATCCTCCAGCAGCGGCAGGATAAGCCTGAGCGCTCCAGCTCCTCACTGGTGTTTGACTTCTCTTTCCCTCACTCCGGGCTCGGGGAATTGAGCACAGCTGAGCTCCAGGAGAGCCGGCCAGCGCTTCTCCAAGTCTCTCTGCAGTACATGGCCGAAAGCTGTGTCCCTGGCTGCGGTCCCTCAGCTGCCTACCATGGAAGAGAAGAGGGCAAGACCGCATTTCTGCAGAAGGCAGTAATGCTTGTCCGTTGCTATTACCGTTATTAGGACATCATCAGAACATCTGCCTCAATAGGTAGACCCCGAGGAAGGTCGGCTTAGAGCCATCATGGTTCCTGCCAGGATGAGCTGCAGTTTGAGACCCGTCCCCACCGTGCCTGATGTCCAACATGTCCAGACAGCCTGGTGATGGACTCCTGGCTTCTCCAACGGGAGTCGGGCACTGCTGGCTGCCCAGGGCTCAACGGGACAAGCTCAGAGCTGGCACAAGAGAAAGGGAGAGAGTACGGGCAAGGATAGTTTTAAAGCAAAGGTGCAATTTCTGCCTGTGGCTGCCTTGTCTTGACCCAAGGGGTACAGTTGGTCTTCAATGACCTGATTCTGATCTCTCCTGGCACAGGGCTTTTTGTAGGAGAGATTTTACTGCCTTCAGGGCTGCAAGTCCTCTTTCATGCAAATGCGACAAGCAATTAAGCCTGAAGACATAACCTGGCATATCCCAACAGCCTGAAGACTGACAGGCTTTAAAAACTTTAAAAATCTTTAAAAACTTTAAAAAGCCCTAGTAAGTACGATCCCACTATTTAGCTCAGCTCAGAAGATGAGCTGATAAGAAAAAAGGTGGTCTGTAGTCTGCTGAAGCTGGATGAACAGAGCGTGTGGGTTATTTTATGAGATGGATTTCAAATATTCTGCCAAGTTCCTCTTTCAGCATATACCACGGTCTGAAGAAAAACTTCATCCATCATGTCCATCTTACTACACTCCTTTCACAGTCGTCAGCTAAACACCAAATTCGTTTTTCAGATCTCACTAAGTAAGAGATCAAACCCTTGAGATCAGATGGTCTTTTAGTTAAAAGGCCGCAGCCAACATTGACGTGAAACATGACTCAAGCTGGAGCCTGGCTGAGCCCCAGCCTGCCCCAGGAGGGTCCGTACTCCGGGATGGGTCGGCTGCTAGTGCACCGCGGTGAGATCTCAGGACAGGGGCTCAAAACGAGCCCCAGGGCCTCATGCCGGGTCTTGGACATGCTGGAAAACACCCGTGGGTCACGTCCCAGCGGGCAGAGGTACAGCCCCTGCAAGCATTGCTAAAGTGGTCTTGGACCCAGCAGTCAGGCTCATTTTAAGGCTCTTATTTAATGCTGCTGCAATTTCTGCTGAAACCCCTGCAAGCTACAGCAAAAGCATTATATGAAAGTCTCTATTGCCTTCAATTTAATTGCTGTTATGGCAGTGAACAGGCTGAGGAAGACGGGCTGAGAGAGTTGGGGGGTTCAGCCTGGAGAAGAGAAGGCTCCGGGGAGACCTTGGAGCCCCTTCCAGTCCCTCAAGGGGCTCCAGGAAAGCTGGGGAGGGACTCTGGATCAGGGAGGGGAGCCATAGCATGAGGGAGAACAGTTTTAAATTGAAAGAGGGGAGATTTAGATGAGAGATTAGGAAGGAATTGTTTGCTCTGAGGGTGGTGAGCCCCTGGCCCAGGTTGCCCAGAGAAGCTGTGGCTGCCCCATCCCTGGAGGGGTTCAAGGCCAGGTTGGATGGAGCTTGGAGCAACCTGGCTGTGGCTCACCCTGCCAAGAGCACCGGATCAGGAGTGACAGCACCAGAGAGGTAAAAGCTGAACATTTCCTACTAGCTTTAAATTATGGGATCATTGACTGGTTTGGGTTGGAAGGGACCTTAAAACGCATCCAGTGCCACCCCCTGCCCTGGGCAGGGACACCTCCCACCACACCAGGTTTCTCCAAGCCCCGTCCAACCTGGCCTTGAACCCCTCCAGGGATGGGGCAGCCACAGCTTCTCTGGGCAACAAATGATGTGTTGCTTTTGACACTTTTACAGCAGCCTTGACAAGAGTCATCCAAAAGGTATTTGCATGGACAGGGAAGTTTCTAAACCATTTGTAAAGGGTGGCTGGGAATTTCTTAACTTCCAGGAGGAAGGCATCCATCCCTCTCTGAAGGAGAGCTCTCACAAGAAGCAGCTCTGGGATGTAAAACGAAGTATTATTTAAAAAAGTGAGTTTAGGCTAAGCTAGGAAAATATTCCAGCTCTACATTTACACGTGTTCTGCACTATGTATTGTACAGCATACATCTACCCCAGTGGATTACAATTAGAGAGAAAGAAGCTACACAGACCCTTCTTAAGGAGCAAACACTTTTCCACCCCGATGCAGTCACGCTGATGGCCACCAGTGAGGCTCCGGTGGCTGCTGGCCCCCCGTGGCTCTGGCAAACAGCTTCACCCCCCGGAGCAGCCACAGCCCTCGTGCGACGTAAAGAGCTCAAGAGGGATTGGACCTGCAATGCCACAACTTTATCCCTTAAGCTACCTGGCTCCCCAGTGGTCTTCTAAAAATCCACGGCCATGGAAAAAAAGTTACCCAAGACCGGCAGGAATGATTAAAATGTGTTTCCATTTATCTCGCCTGCTCCAGTGCAGAGGGCATGTTTTTAATATCAGTGGTGCAAGGGGGTGTTTAACAAGCGGACAGAGGAGGGCTTTGTACAAATGTCTTGGTTTTATTAACACTTTCATAAAAAAGCAAGATAGCCGGGGCTCATGGGCTCTGCTGAACTGGAGGGCACGGGATATACTGGCTGCATTTTCAAAACAACCTTGGGCACAGCTCTGCAGCCAAATGGGAGATGGGAATAGGTGCTGCATTGCAGTCCCAGAATAAACTCAGGCTAGCTGTGAGCATCTCCAGCTCTCATAGTCCTAAACCAGCCTCGGTTTCCCATGCGAACACAACTAATATTCACGATAAGTAAATTTAGAAGAAATTAGAGTAGGTGAAGAAGCCAAAGAATAAAAGAATTTCTATGTATCCTATAAGCAGTATTTAACTTTCATGCATACAAGAAAACCTAATGACCACTAATAGAAAATAAACATCAGTGAAACCTCAAGGCATTTTTGCAATACAATAACCCTGGATAACAAAGGTAGAAGAGCCTCGAAATTTCCTCCTCGCTTCAACAGCAGAGCCCTCCTGCCAGATGACCCTCTCTAGCCATAGCTAAGCTCGATGACAGTCTAAACCCTAGAAGGGATTTTTTCCCTGCTTCCCAGTGCTCAGGGGCCCCTTTCCAGCCCAGGAGCAGAGAGCTGTGGCGCAGGAGGGCATTGCTCAGTGCAGGCATCAGGCTGATGCTCCTGCCAGCGCTCCGCCTTGAGCCGCCCCCCGCCGAGCACGGGCCGCTGTGTGTGTTGGATCAGCCTCCCCACCGATAGAAAATAATCCCCCACTACAGAGGAAAAAAACCCCAAACCATCACAACAAGCACCCACCCCGGCCTCCCACCTGCTCCCCCTCCTCTTAGGGAAGATGCTGCTGTTCCCATCCAGTGCCACCTGACCAAGCCACCATTAAGTCACTTCTCTCACCACCTGGTATTTGGCTTAAAGAACAAACCTAGTGAGCTTAACAGCAACAGGCAATGTCGTGATTTCATCCTTTTCAGCTTATTGTCTCCTCTACTCCCAGTTGGGGGAATTGTTGCATTTTCAGGTGTTATTGTATCAACCTTTCTGATTTTCTTTCCATAACCACTAACAGGAGATAACAGGGAGAAAAAAAGCATCACTGGCAACAAGCTAAGCTTCCCACTACAGAAATATTACGTGCTTAAATCCAAAAGATGCCTACTTCGCCAACGCAGCTTATCCGAACGTCTCTTTCTGTAAAAGCCAGGGCAAGGCATACAAGAAAACACAACGAAAGCAATATGATATTTCTGGTTTTCATTTTGGAATGACCCAACCTTTTGCTTTCAGTCATTAATGAAGAAGATGAACTCAGCTCGAGTCAAAAACGTGTCTCTGGCTGTCCTACAAACAAACATGCCCCGGCCGGCAGTGCCTGTGGGACATCCCAGCCCTCGGCGGCAGGAGCAGCTGCTGCAGCCCAGTCATGCCAGGGTCTCGCACACCCTGGCTGCCATTTGCCCACCTCTCCTGCCAAAGAGAGTTTTGGGAGCTGCTCCCTGCCCTCACCCCATCTCCTTCACCCACTGTGCTGGTGGCCTGTCTGTGCTGTGCCACTTGGCTGGCTGCAAGGAGACTGGGGGACCATGAGCATCTCTCCTGCACCCAGCATGCCCCTGCTGCACCCAGCATATTCCCCCTGCACTCAGCATCCCTCCCCTGCACTCAGCATCCGCCCCCCCGCACCCAACATCCCTCCTGCACCCAGAATCCCTCCCCAACACCCAGCATCCCTCACCTGCACCCAGGATCCCTCCTCTTCACCCAGCATCCCTCACCTGCACCCAGCATCCCCACCCCGGCACCCAACATCCCTCCTGCACCCAGCATATTCCCCCTGCACCCAGCATCCCTCCCCCCACACCCAGCATCCCTCACCTGCACCCAGGATCCCTCCTCTTCACCCAGCATCCCTCACCCGCACTCAGCATCCCTCCTGCACCCAGCATCCCTCCCCTGCACCCAGCCACTCGGGGAGGGCTCTCTTTGCATGCTCTCACCCCAGCAGGTCACACAAGTGACTGCAAAGGGCAATTAATTCCTCTTAAGTGAGCAACAAGGAAAAATGAAATGGGGCGAGGTATTTTTCCCGATGGATAAGAACAGAAACACTGAACTACAGGTGTGCTCCAAACAAACACTCGGCATTTCTGAGTACACAAGCAGTTTCCTTACCTGTGTTACCAGAGTCATCGCTGAAACTGATGTTATCAAGGAAAATAACAGGGCATATAATCTGTGTGAGCTCCTTATCCAATTTTCTATTTTGTCCTACATCAGCCGGCATCGTTAGTATTTTAATAAAGCTCCTATTTATCTTCAATAAAAGCAAACTCTTCAAGTTTGCTACCTGGACAGAAGAAAACATCGTTTTGAAGTTTTGAAGTTTCCACTCCCATTTTTTTCCCCTTTATTCTAAGATTGTTTTTTTCCTCTTTCACATACCAGCATTATTGAAGCTCACTAATAAGGACTTCACATAAAAGGTTACAGAGAGAACAGTTTGACACATTACAGTGGCACTGAGAAAATGCCTTTGCTTTCAAATGATTCAGTATTGTCCCACAGGAAAAAAAATAAACACAAGTGCACACCAACATGTGTGTAACCTCTTCACCCAGTAAATCAGCCTGTCAGAAATCAGATTTTGGTGGTGCACAAACCCTGATATTTGCGTGTGAAAGGCGGCTTGAATACCCACACTCCAAGGCTGACGCTGCCTACAGCGGCCGTCAGGATCCAGCATGTTTCTGCTATTAAATCAGCCCTCAAACAACACGCTGGGAGTTCCCATGCAACGGGAACCCGCTCCCGTGCCAGGGCATTATCTCATCCTTTGTTTTCCCAAAAGCACGAGGCAGACGTTTTCCCCCCAGTCCGCCCCAAGAGCCCCATCCGATGCCCGCGCGGGGCTGGTGGAGCTGAGGGTCCCAGCAAGAGCTTCCTCAGGAGCAGTCGTGGCCCATCCCGAGCTGCTGACCAGGGGAGGAAGGAAGGTCGGTCACCCCAGGAAAGGAAAATCCACCTCTCCAGCGAGGAGGCTTTAACCCCCCCTTTCACAGAAATAAGGCTGGCCTATGCCATTTGCTGCTGCAAATATTAGATGGAAGTGTCCTGCACGAGACCCTCCCACTGAGAACTTAAAGCAATACTCGGAGCCAATTAATCAAATGAGTTCTTCGTCCTTAATAAAAAAGTAATGATAATCTACTGAAACAAACAAAAAAATAAATATGAGACTATTTAGGATATTTTTAAAGCTGTTAAAATCAGTGCTAAGGGACACATTAGCACCAAACCGCCCTCCCTGCTCCACTGTGGGACACCACTGCTGTCCCCAGGTGCCCTGAGCTGGGACACCAGAGGCTCGGACTCACACCTGAAGCCCATATGTGACTTATTTATATTTTTTTTAATTAGGAGCAAGTATGATCAGCAGTATAGTAGACTGACACTATTATGAGGCGGCTACTTCTGAGGTCAGGGCAGGTATGAGAAGCTCATGGGAACAATGCTGGGAAACGGTTTTAAACTGAAAGAGAGAAGACTTCGATTAGATATAAGGAAGAAATTTTTCACTCTGAGGGTGGTGAGCCCCTGGCCCAGGTTGCCCAGAGAAGCTGTGGCTGCCCCATCCCTGGAGGGGTTCAAGGCCAGGTTGGACGGGGCTTGGAGCAGCCTGGTCTGGTGGGAGGTGTCCCTGCCCAGGGCAGGGGGTGGCACTGGGTGGGCTTTAAGGTCCCTTCCAACCCAAACCATTCTAGGATTCTATGTTTGCATTTCCATTGGCCCGGCTGACACGTGGCATTGGGTTTCTTGCACTATGTGGTTCAGGCTGCTTGAACAGCTATGGTAGAGGCAAGTTGGCCCCAGTTCCTCCTCTTCACCCCATCCTGGTTGGTGTTTTCACACGGCAAGCTGCCTGCCTTGCACCTGGATTTTAGTCAGAGCAAACTAACATGAATCCTTAGAGGCTGAGAATTTGGTGTCAAGCACAAAATAACACATTATAGAAAAAACCTTAAGTGACAAGCAGAAACGTTTCATCCTTCCTGTGCGACTCCCCTGCGCTATGGAAGGACCAGCTCTTCTCCACGGCTCAGAGCTCACCCCTCAGTCAATGGTTGGTCTTGGAAAGCCCACAGGGCGCAGCACGAGAGAGGACCAAGGCAAGGGGGACCGGGAGCACCAACCCACCCTCCCCATCCCTGCCCCAGGACCCACCCGGATGCCGCTCTGCCAGCCAGGTGGCACTGGGATGCCATTCCCGCAGGGACGGGGATGACGACCGCCTGTGGGAAGTGCCTCTCCCTCTCCGGGCGGCCAGAGGAAACCCAGCCTTTCACCCCACGTCGCTTATTTTAGCCAAGCATCCAGGTTTGCAAGGACTCACATCCTATTCCAGCTCCAGCTACGTGCTACCAATTTAATTTCTGCTGCAATTATTCTCCCACCCAGACACTTGATCTACTGTCAATTAGCGCTGACGGGGCTCTGCCCCACAGCTCAAAGCCCTCGTTTCCAGCCCCCCCTGGGCCAGAAAGCTGCCAATTCTGGCAGTACGTGAAGGGTCAAGAAAACAAACATCCTCTCCCTTTATTAGCACCACATGGCGGTATTTTGACTAGCGAGCTCATGCTACAAGAAGCTGAAGACAGTGGGATTTCCAGGAACTGATGGATCGGTGCTCCCGCTCTCCCTGAATGCCAGGGAGGGATGGCCAGGGACGGTGCCCACAGCGACGCCGGCACCGGGCAAACAGCTGGCAGCCAAGCACGACCAGAGATCCCAACATGTCAGCAGCGATGTCATGTCTGCGTGATGGGAATGCTGACTTCAGGTGCTGGCAGCATCCCTGCGGGTCCCACCATCACCCACGACCGGGTTCGACAAAGATGCAGTCCTTCGTTAGTGAGGACGCAAGTTTGAATGTCATTGAATTTGTGTCCTCCTCCATAGACCCTTGCTGTTAAGGACAGACCTGCATAGTGTAACTAGCTGATAACCAAAGTCTGCTTTAAAAAACCCAAACCATTATTTCACGAAGGTGACTCACTCGCATCCTGTTCAGTGTCATTTCTGCTCATTGTGAACAAGCAGCTCTCTCCACTTCCAACTTCTTCAGCTGCAAGGGCAGTTATTCCCCCCAGTCATCATACTAATCAAAGTTTTAATAAGGAGGATTGATTACATTCTTGGTCTCTGAGCAGGGGTTTTCCACAAAGCGTAACTGTCAAACCACAAGAGATTTAGCAAGAGAGGAGAGCTCAGCAGCCGCTCCGTACCTTCCAGCCTCCCTTGCACAAAGAATAAGTGCAAACCTCACTGCCCTCAAGACAAAGATCGCACCTAAATAAACTAAAATGTAATTGTAGGGCACATGCTTTCCTAGAAATCACACGGATTTAGTCTAGTATGAATTGCTGCAGTCACAAGTCAAAAAGAGTTTCAAGACATCTTTGCCCAGGACGACGGAAAAGTTGATAGAATAAAACCCAGAGGAAGGAAAGACTTCTGCTCCGTGTTACTGGAAAGGCCACTTGGGGTGAAACTCTCAAAACCCTTTCAAGGCACAACCCCAAACCTATTTTTGTGATTTGAGGGCAGAATTCCAGCAGATTTTTTTCCCCTGTGTTTCAAAGCAGACGGCTTTTTTCCAGATGTGAGGAAGTGCACCTCAAGGTTGCACGCTTTGAGCCAAGCTATTACTTCACAATGAGTTTTCTTTCTCACAATCTAAGAGGTGCTTTTGCTACAGGGACTGAATGAAGACAGCACAGGACAGCCCTGGGCCATATGGCATTGCTCCACAGGGATCTCCAGCCACGACCGGGATCTCTGCTCCCGGGGGACGGGATGCTTGCTGCAAGGGTCTGCGCTCTTGGGTGCTGATGATCGCCCTTGGTGTCAGGGGACATCTGCAATAACACAGGGGTTAGGACAGCTGCTGGCACGCGTCCTGAGCTATCAGCGTGAGCCACGCTCAAGGCACAGTCCATTTGGGGAAGGAGAAGGGTCAACCAGCACATCTTGGGTGCAACCCCAGCAAGCACCCTCTACTGTGGGCATGGGGCATGGAACCTCCTTCACCTCCTCCCCGGGAGGCCAGAAAAGCCATTACACAAGACAACGTGGAGATATAGCCATTGACAAAGACAGCAAACGCAAGAATCTGCTGTCTTTACCTCCTTCTCATTCATACGGTGCCTTGCTGCAAACACGTCTGTTTTACCCACCAAGTACTCCCCAGATTTAGACGTTTCCAGTGTAGGTCTGGATTCAGGAAAACTCCACCCCTGCCCCCCTCATTATATTCTTTGTAACTGCCTAATTTTTAAAAAGATTCATCTGTAACATATATTAATAGTCAGATTCAAATCCAATCTGCATTAAACCTCAGAAATGTTGTATCTGGCAGTAGGACTGCTGCACATTTGGTCCTCATTTAATATTATTCATAGGGTTTTGGGCACATCAAAGTCTATTAAGAAAAAATATCTGTCAAAAAAGATTGCTGTAATTGATGAATGAAGCAAACATGGCCAGAACTCAAAGCCCAAGCAGACAGATCACACTGCTCTGTCAGTCAGGGCAGGAAAGATGCGCAGACCCACCAGTCACTCGTGTGCGGTACTGGGGCGGGTTTGCTGGTGCTGCCGTTCCACAGTGCCAGCAGCAAAGCCCCTCTGCCCGCTGTGCCCGGGCGGGAATGCAAAATATTTGCAAATTTCTATGTGGTTGCAAAGGCTGATAAATTCACAGGCGGGAATTGGCTGAGAAGCAGCTCAACACAAGCCGGCAACGTGCACTGGCAGCCCAGAAACCCCCCACAGCCTGGGCTGCATCCCCAGCAGCGTGGGCAGCAGGGCGAGGGGGGGATTCTGCCCCTCTGCTCCGCTCGGGGGAGACCCCCCTGCAGTGCTGCCTCCAGCTCTGGGGCACCAACAGCAGAAGGACACGGAGCTGTTGGAGCGGGGCCAGAGGAGGCCCCGGAGATGCTGGGAGGGCTGGAGCCCCTCTGCTGTGAGGACAGGCTGAGAGAGTTGGGGGGTTCAGCCTGGAGAAGAGAAGGCTCCGGGGAGACCTTGGAGACCCTTCCAGTCCCTCAAGGGGCTCCAGGAGAGCTGGGGAGGGACTCTGGATCAGGGAGGGGAGCCATGGGATGAGGGGGAACGGTTTTAAACTGGAAGAGGGGAGATTTAGATGAGAGATTAGGAAGGAATTGTTTGCTGTGAGGGTGGTGAGCCCCTGGCCCAGGTTGCCCAGAGAAGCTGTGGCTGCCCCATCCCTGGAGGGGTTCAAGGCCAGGTTGGACGGGGCTTGGAGCAACCTGGTGTGGTGGGAGGTGTCCCTGTCCAGGGCAGGGGGTGGCACTGGATGGCCTTTAAGGTCCCTTCCAACTCTGACCATTCTGTGACTATACAGGTCAGCTCTTTGTGGGGTTTGGAGAATCTCTCCCCCGTCCTCATCATTTGGTGGAGTCTCTGCTGCCAGTGCTCTCTCCTCACTCCTCACTGATGGGAAATGAGGCCAACACCACTCCTCATAGCACCATCCCACTCTCTTCCTTCCTTGCAGGTCTTGTGTTCCTTCTGGACTGAGACGAGGAAGGGCTGGGGGGACCCTGGGACCCTTGTCAGGACACTCAAAGAACCGCCTCTAGGAATGAGCAGCAAACCAAAGCCAGCAGCATCTGCAGGGGGGCACTTTGTGAGAGTGGAGAAAAGGCTGTCATGAAACAGCCCATAACACAAACCACCTTTGTGGAGAAGGAAACCACATGAGCAATATTTGAACTCCCAGCATCAGCGCAGGAGTGCTCCCACGTTGCTGTGGCAATCGCAGGAGGTTTTTTGTCAGCCTGAACTGATCTACTTTTGTTTTCCAAAGCTTGCAAGCAGCTGTGGTGGCTCTGCTGCTGCTCTGGGAGGGGTTTGGCCAACCTGCAGCAGTGAGAAGTCTCAGCAGGCTTCAGTCCTGCCATCTATTACCTTGTGTGCCCTGGCAAAGCTGGCAGCATGCACACCATCTCAGAGGCCATCCGAGGAGGAGCAAGACAGCAGGAGCTCCCCTCTGCCCTGTCCGCTCCTCCTGGTCTCCATCCCTCATCATCTCCTCATTCCCCTGATACCTCTATACCATATATCATGGACCAGCACACCCAAAAACCCAACAGCCAGCTAACTCAGAGATAGAAAGGGAGGAGCGAACACCATTCCTCTTCCCTTTGAGGAGCCCAAAGGAGAACAAGAGTCATCTTTGACTTTGATACCAAGCTATTAGTCAAGAGATGGGTAGGAAGGATGGAAGCCTGTTCAGGTCCATCCACCTCCTGGTAGCAGGCAGCTGCTGGAGACGATGCTGCCCTTGCCCCGGCTCTCGGAGATGATGGGGTGGGAAGGCAGGGCAGGCAGGAGGGTGGAAGGGAAGAGATGAAGGTAGAGGGAAAAGTCAAGCAAAACAGAGAGAAGGAAGAGAAAGGAGTGAACAGAAGGGGGAAAAAAAAAAAAAAAAAAGAGACTGTCATCACACAAAAAAAATAATCATCCACCGCCAGGTGACGTGACTCACCGCCACGGGATTAGGAGGGTGCGGCGGATTTTGGAAGCAGCCAAGATGGAGGCACGGCGGCCGAGGCAGGTGCAAACAGACCCCGGCTGTGCTGCGCTCCAGGACAGGCTGGCGTCGGGCAGCACCCTTAGAGCTCCCAACAGTGACCATGGCCCCGTGGCAGGTCCGGTGCTGGCTGCTCCCCCCGTGGCACATCCCAGCCTCCTCACGCCGCTGGCAAACGATTCAGTAACGCCTGACTTGGGCGGAGGGTAGTCACCGAGCTGGGTCTAAGCCAGATCAGTTCAGGACTCTGGATCACCACAGGAGCCTGGGCTCTACCAGCCCAAGGAAAGCACAGCACAGAAAAGTCTAACAAACACAACACTTTAAAACCACGTATAGAAACTCCTTAACCCCTGGAAGGACCGCAGGTGGAGCAGAGGGCTTCCCAGATCCCAGATTTGGATCTCCCCTCCCCAGAAACGCGAGGTGGGAGAGCAGCTGGGGCACAGGGCTGCTGCGGCTGTACCTGCGGTTCCGGCTCTATGTTGATCCGGTACGCTTGAGCCTTGCCATCTTCCAGAACTGGGGGGGACCAGGTCTTCCCTTCGGCTCTGCAAGGGGAAATTAAACAAACTCACCTTAAATTGATTTAAAAAGCCCCAAACCCCCCAAATCCTCCAAACAACAAAACCCCAGACTTCTTAAAAACCAAACCAAACCCAAACATATATATAGTATATAGGCCTGCCAGGGAATGAAAATATATATATATATGTTTGCCTAAAATTACCCTAAGAAATAGTACAATGGTAAACAGAGAAGATGCCAGTTCCGTGCTATTAAAACCATGAAGCTGAAAACCATTCTTCAGGATTGACCTTAGCGTGGAGTTTAAGACACAAACCTATTTCAGTTGAAGAAATCAGGAGACAGACTTGGGGTGGTTCTTGTTTTGCTGGCCTTGCCCCTTTATTCCGGCCCTGAATCCTGAAATGCATTCAGATTATGTGTATATCTATATATCTTTTTTTCCCCTTCCCTGGCAGGCCTACGTACTAGGACACTGCAGCAATTCTATAAATGCCTTTCAGCTACAAGGCTTACGTGACCCTGCATGAATCATCCTGACCCTTTCAACACGGATGCTGGATAGAAAAAGTCCTGAAAATAGAGTTTCCATTCACAAATGCACCTTCAGTCCTGCCAAGCCAGAGCAGGACGCTGCCACTGTCCAAAGATTTTCCGTGTGCCATATCATTTTTTCCCCCCAGAGGCATTCAGGGGCATGGCTGGGATGCGATCGCCAGCATGGGGCACGAGGGAGCTGCAGGGACCCGGCAAGGTCCGGCAGACACATACACCGACTTTTCTGGATGCTGAGAGGTTGAGCTGGGAGATGGAAACTGCATCACGAAGTACAAGTTTTCAAATGCAAACTATTCCATTTATCATCACCGTCCGCGTACGCACCACTTCATGAGAATAGGTCTGGTTCTGCCAGGCAGGGATCACTGCCTGCGGCCAAGCATCCTTCCACGGACTCTGGCCCCTGCCACATACCACACTCCGCTTTGGTTTAATTATCTGCAGAGTCCAAGTTTGAAAAATAAGGAGCACGGTTTTAACCCAGGAATCCTCGAGGTCATTTTTTTTTTTCACCTTTGGTATTTTGCATCTAAAGCAGTGAGCAAACAAACCAACCTTTCCAAGGGCAGGGTCTGATCCAAAACCTATCAAAAGCCAAGACTCCCACTGGCTATAACACACTTTGGATCCATCCCCTGAGGATTTAACCTTTTTTTCATTGCAAACCATTACTCGGTACTACCATCACAGCTTTTTCAACAGGGAATAACCTACTCTTTCTCATAGCTAGATGTCTTGTTCTGATAAATTACCTTTAATGTAATTATTTGATTTTAGGCTGGAACCATTCACTTTAAGCTGGTCTTTCCAACTGTTTTTGGTGGGACAAAGGAAACCAGCCTTCCCAGGAATGGCAGCATTCCTAGCAATCCCACCTCGCTTTTTGCCACGATCCAGTGCTGTGGATATTGCTTCCACATTGAGAATTTCATCTGGAGGCCCAGAACAATGAAAATGCCTAATTACATTGGCAGAGACCATCGTTATAATTTCCGTGCTTTTTTCCCCTACACTGACTCAGCCCGATGTGTGTTCCCACTGCCCCCGAGACGGGGCAGTTACGACATTCCCCTTCCCTCAGCTCTGGAGCCCACATGCCAAACACAGCTAAAAGGATCCCTGAAGACTTCAATTTGCCAGTAAATAAGAACCGAGATTCAGAAAGCAATTCTGATTGCAGAAGATAAGAGCGACAGCAGTAAATTTGTTTTACGTGAAGTTATAGCATTCAGTTACCAGTACTGCCAGCACTTTCCACTTGGACTGTCCCAGTTCCCATACCCCTAAATGAACAAAGATCACACATGCTGTACCAGAAAGCGGCTAAACTTGTGTTTTTCACAATTCTCATCTCCACACTTAATGAAAGACACGGACAGCGTTAGGTTTGCACGTAGAAGCCGATTTGCAGTTAGTGCTTTTAATGATTAAACTCCAGGCTTCACCATCAGCTCTCTAGAGAAGCCAGAAGTCCTCGGTGTAAGCAGCACAGCCTCGTGCACCTTCCAGCGCTGGCCTGAGCAAAGCCAGGCTCACCCCAGCCACCGTTTCCACCCGGACCAGCTTCCCAGGTTAGGTTGCCCAGAGAAGCTGTGGCTGCCCCATCCCTGGAGGGGTTCAAGGCCAGGTTGGATGGGGCTTGGAGCAACCTGGTGTGGTGGGAGGTGTCCCTGCCCAGGGCAGGGGGTGGCACTGGATGATCTTTAAGGTCCCTTCCAACCCAAACCATTCTGTGATTCTATACTCTGAAATTAAGCTGATGTGGCACAATTCAGGTTCTATTTGGCCCTTTTAAAGGCAAAGGAGAATGGGAGAAACACCAGCCCCACCAAATAGAACTGCCAGTTGTACGTCTGATGAGCATTGATGCTTACACAAGGAGACCCCCTCTTTTCCACGGGAACAGTGGACTACGAGATAATTCAAAATAATTAAGAAGTGACTGCCTAAGAGTCTGATGCCCTGGGCACCACTGCAGCACGGGGGATGCCCAGATCTCACCCCGTGCCCACATCCCGGCAGGACCAGCAGCAGCGGGGTCCCCTGCAGCCCCCCAGACAGGGGAACCAAACGAGCCCCAGAGCAGCACGGCCACCCCAAGCCACCCTGGCAGCAGGTTCATGCTACCAACAGTCACAGCTTTGTGTCTGGGCACCAGCAAAAACTAATCACGCTTTTCTAACAGAGTGGGTAAGAGATCCGACGTCGCGCTCAAATGTTCCGAGTCATTTAATTTACGGCTCAAGGATGGGAAAAGTGTTTTCAGATGTGTTGTAGGGGATTAAAGTCAGCTATATGGAAATCATTACCCTGCGCTAACAACGCTCTACTCTATTTTAACGGCTGCTAGGACAATCCTAAGAAAAATAACTTGACCTAGGTTAGTGCTGGGCCTTCAACACGGGGCTTCGTGGGAAACGCACCCATTAACAAGACATAACTAAAAAATAAAGTTGCAGACACCTTTTATCCCACGATTTGTTTTCTAAAAGACGCAACGTCATTCTCAAAAGATTACTTGCATATGCTCACATACTTCACCAAAATGTTTTTTCACCTGGTAATGATCTGCAAGTCTTGCCCTCTACATTTGTAGAGCTGCTTCTAAGTTGCAAGAATTCCTGGGCCTTATTGAATTTCTAATTTCTCCATCCCCTTATAAACTAACAGTTAGCACTTGGGAAAGTGCCAGACTGGACCCGGGATGCTGCTGTCTGCTACACAAACCTCCAGAACAAGCCTATTGCAGGATTTCACACCAATTTGTATAGACCCTTTTGGGGGTGGGGGTGACTGCAGGTTCCTGCCCATCTCCTGAATGCTATTCACCTCCCTGGTGGCACATGACTACGGTCACCACTGATTTTTATCACTGATATAGCCGTAAGCCTTCTGGGAGCTGAACTGAGACTAGGAGCAGCTACAGATGATGCTTCCACTTGCCCAGGACTGGGAACCTCACCATGGTGACCATAGATGGATCCGTCCCCACAGCCTGATGGAGGGTTGTCACCTGCTAGGCAAGGCTGGTGAATGGCACGGGCGCTGGGCTCGGCTGAGCACCCCGATGGACCCGGCTCATCCAGGGTACGTGAAGGAGAAGCCGCGGGATTTCTCCTCCTTCATTCCTCTCGGCTGAAACCACCGCTGTGCATCCAGGCTCTGGAAAGCTGCCGGTTTTCCTCTCTATTAGTCCTCAAGGAGCTCCAGAGGGGAAGCTGTGATTCACTTTTCCAGTTGTACTTTTACTGGAAACTTGAGAACATCATACATTGTCATCCTTCCCATCTTCCAGCAGCACGGCTTGCAGTGAACGCACCCCGGCAAAACCTCCACGAGCTGGGGGGGCGGGAATGGGGCTTGGGACAACATCAGCTATGTGAGGTTCCAAGGACTTCTGGGGCTACACGTCCAGCAGAGTCATTGCTGGACTTTCTCCCACAGAAACTTCCAGAGAAGCTCCGTCTCTGTCCAGAGGGCAGGAATAAATAGAAAATCTTCATACTCAAAATCTTCATACTGAAATTCTCCAAGCAGACTCAGCAGGGCTGTAACGGCGCGTGGGTCCGCGTGGGCTCCCCGCACACGCCGCGCGTCCGCTGGGAAGGGGGTTCAATGGCTGCGAGCTCTGCACCTGGGCGGCTGCTGCTTCCCCCGGTCACTCGGGCTCAAGCAAACGAGAACAAACCTGGCCTGCGTTCATGCCGCTGCCACCTATAAAGGAATTTGGGTTTTCACAGCCCATCCCCGCTGGTTTGCTTCCTCCTCAGCCCCTCGTCCTCGCTCTGCCAGGGCTGCACAGAGCAAACCACCCCCCCCGCGCTGGGCAGGGGGGGCTGCTAAATAGCAGCCGCTATTTAAAAAGAAAAATTACTGTCTCTGAAAAACCTTCCCTCCACGGGCAAGTGCCTGGCAGTGCCGCCCCACCAGCGCGCACACCAGGTGGAGGGGCAAAGAAACTGCTTCCAGGATTTATTGTAGACAGAAGGAACCAAAGCCAAAACTTTGCTGATTTATGCTTTGACACCACAGTCAGGAAACAAACACAACGCAACAACCCCGGGGGCCTCGGCCGTGCCCAGGGTCAGGGAGATGCTGCCAGTCCCCCAGCACCCACCTGGCCCCACACACAAACAGCCCCAGTGCTATTACCAAAAAAAAGACTGTAATTGTATTTGACTGGGAAGAATGGCATCAAATTTCCTTTTTTTTTTTTTAAAAAAAAAAAAAAAAAAAAAAAAAAGTCTCACAACACATGTGAATTCCTCCCTGCACATCACAGGAACATGAACATGTTAGTCCTGGGGCGGAAGAGCCAGAAAGCACACTTCTTGCTGGATAAGGAATTTCTTAATTTGTGTAACTTAGAGACAACAAGAAAAAAAAAACAAACAAGTTTTACCGTGTGATCACCCTTATCCACACATTTACTTTACTTAAAACTCTGAAATCCCTGGCCGCCAGTCAAATGCATACATTTGGTGGCTAAATACCAACACCTCCATACCACATTTTTGTGAGTAATAACACATGGGGCTGCTTAAACACCCAGGATCTCCTCCAGCCAGCAGCCACATACCTGCCCTCACCCTCCCCTGCAGATGCCAGTACAGCAGGAGAAGCAAAGCAGCCCCCAGCTTGGGATTCAAGAGCTGGGAAGACGATGCTGGAAGTGGCTGATTCATCCTGACCCATCCTGCTGAGCCTTCACCAGCACCATCGCCGCCTCCCACCGCAGCCCAGGTGCCAGGCGCTGCTTTACTAAGCCCACTTGAACTCCTGGCCTCACATTTTGGAGCCATTAACTACAATTTGAATGCCAACCCCCTGTCACAGGGATACCCAGGTAGTGCCTCACACATTACATCAGAGCATCGGTTACAGAAATCAACTCCTTTCATAAGCTGATGAGGATTTTCCTCTGCTCCATCTCAAAACAGAAAGGCCGCTGTGCTGCTTTGCTTTCCACGCTGCCCAGAAACAGCCCTGCACATCTCGGTTTTACACTGAAAGAGGGGAGATTTAGATGAGATCTCAGGAAGAAATTCTTTGCTGTGAGGGTGGTGAGCCCCTGGCCCAGGTTGCCCAGAGAAGCTGTGGCTGCCCCATCCCTGGAGGGGTTCAAGGCCAGGTTGGACGGGGCTTGGAGCAACCTGGTGTGGTGGGAGGTGTCCCTGCTCAGGGCAGGGGCTGGCACTGGATGATCTTTAAGGTCCCTTCCGACTCTAACCATTCTAGGATTCAACGAAAACACAACCCGCTGAAGCTGGGGACAAAACACTCACTAAGTTCATAGGAACAGGAGTCTAGCAGAGAGAGGCATCAGAGAAGGGGAACGTGAGGAAAGAGGGACTCCAACAGCACTTACAGACCTCGATAAAAGACAGAGTAGAGATTTTAGAAAAATAAGTCTATGTTAGTACAGGCTGAGCGCAGGGACAGCCTCCCACATACCGACACTGCCTGAGCTGCAGGGGACACAGGGGAACCACAGTCCCCAACACACTTAAAGCTGCAGCACCCCCTTCCCAGCAGCTTCCCCCACGAGGGCTTGGGACCAGCTCCTCCAGGAAGGATGCAGCTCCCAGCTGGCAGATGGCAAATGCTTCAGAGCAAGCTTTGGGGCTCGCCTTCCACCTCTGGCACGGCTGGGCAGGTCCGGACAGTGCTGCCGAGGGCTTTTCCGTGGTGTGCGTCAGCGGGAACGGTGTCGGTGATGCCACGAGGTCTCTTGTTCAGCGCCCGAGGTCCTTTGCGCGCTCAACCCTCTGTTCTCAAGCAGTGGTTTCAGCAAAGCATGGCTCCAACCCAATTTTACAGCTGCTTTTATTTGAATCATGACTCGATCTGAAGTAACAAGTCTTCCCTAATAACCAGGGCTGCAGCATAACCAGGAGAGATGTTAACATTCAAAGGAGCTGGGAAGGCTTTCTTCAAAAGGGATAAGAAAATACACAGTAATATGTAAGGGAGGAGAGGGCAGGCTGCACTGCCGAGCTGGTTATCGCTGGGCCCCAGGCCTCCTGTGCGCACTTGCCTGGACACTGACTGTCTTCCAAGATAAGAAAGGGTTGATTGCGAGAAATAACATTGATTTCAATGCGCAAGTACTTGTTCACATGAGTGTACGTCAGTACAGAGAATCCAGATGCGATCTATCAAGACTGTGTTGCTGGATCCTTTGTTAGTGTTGGAAAACAAAACAGCTTTTCCCTCCGAGGTGACCGCTGTCTGGAGACAGAAGGCCCAGGCTCTGCCAGCTTCTCCCCACGCTGAGTGTTCTGCTGCCGCTGCCCTGCAGACACTGTCTCCCTCATCCCCCCTAAAGTTATGGGAAGGATCAGATGCAGAGCTGCCCTGAGCCCTGCTTTTCTTTGCAAGCCACCAGAGCTCATCTTCAGAGCCACCTCTTCAGTACTGCACCCGCAGCCCTGTCTCCTGCAGGATTCACAACAAGTCCAGGGAAACCAGTGTCCCACGGACAGAAAACCAATGTTCCCGCCGTGTCCCAGGAGCTGTCACGCAACCATGCCAGATACACTAGGAAACAATGCGGTTCCTTTTTGCCCACACAGCCACGCCATTTGCACCATGGATCTTTCCCGTGGACTCAAAACTTCACTTTTCCAGGCGTCCCAGTGTCACGGTCCCCCCACCCACCTCCCTCTGGAGCTCAGCACAGCCCCCAGCAAGCAAAGCCCCAGCAGATGTGCTGCCAACATCTGGCACGGTCCTCGGGCCAGCAGAGCCATGGGGAGGAGTGCCCTGGGTGCTGCTCTCCATTATGGGGTTTGGAAATTATATGTTCGCATTTGACCAGGAACTCTCCGTTTTTCTCCTTCCAGAGTGACTCAATGAATGGATTCTGCCATGCAGCCGGGTAAGAGAAAAACCATCAAACCCGCTGTGACGTTCCTAATGACAGACTGTGCTAATGACAGATGCGCCCATCTATTTGCAGCCCAGCCACAGGGTCACGCCTGACTGTGGCCAAAGTTTGGATCGTGACAGAAATCCCACTTATTTCACTTGTTCCATCCCAAGTACAGGGTAGAGATATCCCCTGCATGGGAAAGTTTCACACTCTAATTGTTTATTCCACCCACAAACAGTCAGTCCTCCTGGCTCTTTACTTGTTTCCCCACTGCTGTATCCACATGTCTTAATGAATTTGATAAACAGGATAATCAGCATCTCCTCCCAACAAATTCAATGGTCTCTCTGCATCCTCAAAGCCTCCGAAACCCAGACGGGCCACAACGATCCCAGGACATCCCGTCAGACCACACAATGACTCCCCCTTCTTGCCTTCCCTTGCACATTTTCCCCCTGTTCTGATTTTCCTACTGAACTTTCTTGTCAAAGGGCATTTACTGACCATAGTTTGCAAACAAAACTGGTCTTGTTCTGTATCTCGGTAACGCATAATGCCAAGGGTTCATGGAGAAAGGGCAGGGGATGGAAGAAGCCCAAAGGGCACCAGAGGGCTGGAAGCCCTTCGCTGCCAGGCTCGTTGCCCAGCTCCCTGCCCTCCTTTGGCACACACGCCTGGCGGGAGGGAACCTCCTTTGGCAAAACAGAATTAACATCAAGTTTCATATGTCTTCAGTAAACAACAAACAAGCTCATTATTTCAAATATATTTCAAATGCACTTATTAAAAAAAAAAATCTCCTCCTTGTGTTGATTTGCAAATTATATCTTGTTGAAGGCAGCATACAGAGAGGACACTGCTTGGAGAGCATCTTTCTGCCCAGGGAAGGAGAAGGTGCTGATGCCCAGCTCCGCATGTGGGGTTTCCTGGGGCTCGGGGTGCTGGGCGGTGATCCGCAGCTGTGACAAACAGCAGCTGCTGGACATCGCACACAAACCAACAAAATCCCCCATCACTGCCCCGGGATGCAGTTCCAGCACCAGGTCGGGGTGACCTCCGGGTGCCGGGTGCTCTCCAGGAGGCCGGTCCCGGAGCAGGGATCGGCTCACACCGAGGAGGCAGCGCCAGACACGCTTCCAGCGATGAGTAACGGCTGGGCAGAGTCATCTGGATCCAACAGGTCACTCGGGAAGCAGGAGAGAGATCCAAGAGCCATGTCACCGAGCACTCGCTTTGGGCCAAACTAAAAATAGACCTAATAAAGCGTTGCTGGAGCTGCTTTCCTTACCGTAGAAAAAATAAACTATTCAGTTTTTCCTATCAAGAGAAAGGCGACTCCCAGGGATGTCTCTGGGCACACCTAACTGACCCAACAGTGTGATCTCCTCCCCGAGAGCAGCCACCCCACGCTGAAGAGTTCCTCACCGCCACCAGCTCCTGTCCGTTCCTGGCTTGCAGAAACCTGAGCATTTATTTTGCCTTTGAAATCTACATTTATGAAGGCTTTAAGGCCTGACAAAACCATGGCAATCCTCTTGCCTACCTCCTCGCCTAGCAAAGTCCAGGCCACCTCACCCACGAATCACACACCACTGCAAGGCTGTGGGCCATCACCAGCAACATCCGCTATAGAGAACCCACCGCTCCTCTGGCCACCTGCGAGGTCCCACAGTTAAAAATATCCACCTCGGTAGGTGCAGTTGGGCAAACCCAACCTGAAGCTACAGACCCTCCATTCTGCTGCCAGAAGTCTTCCACACAGCAGCTTCCAGACCACCGCAAGGTCGTTAATGACCATTTCTGCATCTCAGGGAAACTAAACAGGCAACAGATCATCCCTAACCCCACCAAGGCACATTCCCGCACTGCTGTGAGACCTCTGTCCACTCCCCTCGCAATGGTGCGGAGCTGTGCCAGCGTGACAGAACCTCTGCCCTGTGTCCATGCAAGAAGTCACCTCTTAGGAGAGGAGATGCACCTTCATGGAGATACCGCTGACACCACGTACACTGACACGGCAGCTCCCACCACCAGTATGGTCACAGCTACTGCCAGCAATACCCAAGCACCACTTCCTAACCATTAAGACCAGGTGGCCACCAGCAGAAAGCTGGGCACATACTGCATGCCTCCCATGAAGGAGGAGTACCCAAGGGTCCCATCTCAGCCAACAAACAGACGCCAGTTGATACTGGTGGCTAAAATGAGGTGTAAAAATGGGAATTCAGCCCACAAATTCACAGAGGAGAAACCCTCATACATGAGAATAAAATGCTGCCACACTGCAGGAGAAAGCTGTTTTCAGCAAAACTTTATTCTAACTCCTGACAAAGTTGTTCTGCTGCCAAACCACCTGTGCAGCTGGTAGCTCACCAAAACCTTCCCATCACTACATGAAGATTCCAGCCTCTTCCAAGGAGAGCTCCACCAGCCTGCGGATAGCCAGCATGGGAACCCTTGTCCTGCCTGGGGTACAGCCCCTGTTTGGGGTTGAAGACCACCCAGTCTCCCTAAAACTGCTCCAAACGGAAAGCAAAATGCCCCTCCTCCTTGGCTATGGGAAATTCTACCTGCATGACGGGTTTTCTTGTGTTTTTTTTTTTTTTTCCTATCCTAACACTGAAGCCACATGATCCCTATGGCACGGGCTGAGCTCAGGGGACTCCGCTTCATCCGGGCTGCTCAGACACCACTGTTGGATGAACCATAAGGAGCAACCAAGGCTCTTCTCCATTTACGGCAGCGCTCCTTCCCCGCTGCCCATGTTTCCAGTCAGAAACTACGTGTTTTCCAAGAGAAGTATAAACAGTAAATGATAGCTCTTTATAGCAGGAAATGCCTTTTTAATCTGAAGTGGAAAACTGTATAAACTTATTTAAATCAATTACAGATAACATTAGTCATTTGTGAGCCTTATAAGGAGCACTCATTTTGCCTGGATAATTTGTGATTTGTATGAGGAACCTTTAGCTACAGAATTAATTCCAATGGAAAGCAAAAAAAACCCAAGCCATTGTTTTGCTTTGAAATATTTGAAAAAAGTGAGTTTGGCAGGACCTTCAAATGTATATTCATTGAACAGATGTTTAGGAAAATGACAGGTGGATGTTAACGAAGTGGGAGGCTTTGCCCAAAGGAGATGTAGATCCCAGTGCTACTCTTGCTTGAGTCGATAAAAACTCCATTGGGTTGAAGGATCTGACCCAGCTCACAGCCTGGACAAGCCTTGCAAGGTACAAACGATAATCCACACATATAAGTGAATTGAACCCATTTTTGTACCAGTGATCTTTTAAAAACAATTCTGTTTTACTGTTTTTAAAAACACAGAACAATTATGCAGACCATGGGGATGCACCAAGAACTGAGCCTGAGGGCACATCTGCCCCCAGGCCGGCCACAAGCCTCCTGGCAGAAGAGCCAAGCAAAGCTGACCCAGGAGCACATCAAAAAGAGGAGGACCTACCTGTTGAGGGAGAGCAGTAGCTGGTCCATGCACGCTTTGATCTTGTTTTGTGCTTCTAGGTGCGTCATGTTCTCCGTGCTCTCTCCATTAATTGCCAGAATAATATCTCCTGGGCACAGGTTTGCCATGGCTGCTTTACTGCCAGGGTTAATCTAGGCAAGGAAAAAAGAAAACGGTTATTTAAAAGAATGCTCTTTTTTAAAAAAGTCCAGTTTCTTGGAATAAGGAGCAGATAAAGGGAATAGTGATTTCTGGAGAAGACATGTGCTTTGCCTACACCAATAGCATCTACCAGAGGCTGGATGTCAGAGCAGGGCTCTCGGGTCAGCCCAGTTCTCCAAGGGCCATCCTCTACAACAATGCTCTTTTAAATCAAGAGATTTCTGCCAGCGTGTGACCAGTTCCTCTCCTCAGATTTGTCTCTTGCTTAAAATAATGCAATACCCTCTTTCAAGAGAGATGCTTCGGGCTCCTTTGGCTTGCAGGCCTTAAATCACGCTGTGAGAGTCAATCCCTAAAGAGCACGTACAGCCCTCCTCTTTGGCTAACTACGTAATTAGAAGATGAGCGCAGTCACCCTAATTGCTTCCTGCAGAGAGGTTACATTTGACATCAGTTTTTCCCGACCATCATTCAAATGACCTGTCTCTTTCTAGCCCTGCATGGAATATCACGCAGCTCGTTAAGTCTCCACAACTCTTTCCTTCTGGTTTTGTAGGAATGCCAGAACCTTATAAAACTCATTTCTTTCCTGAGGAACTAATGACAGGTCCAGGTACTGTTTGTGGTCAGCTGTAAGACCAATCCTGCAGCCCATAAAAGAGTTTCTTCAGAAATTACCGTTTCGTTTACATCAGAACAAATGTGGTTTTAATTTTTGCAATAATATAAAAAGATGCAAGGCATTGGCAGGACAGGTAAATGTGTCTGTTTAAACTCTTAATAGCTACGTGCTTGCCCTCTAATTTCCTCTTCAGTCATTCAGAGCATCTGCTAACGCTGCGCTAACCAACCATGTGGTTTCTCAAGTGAGAAAGTGCAGCAAGTCTGACTTTCAGTTATTCATATCTCACCGCACTTAGAGCACAACGGTGCTTTGATTCTGTTTAGTCTTGATTTACAGAGGAATAATTCCCTGTCTCGGGTGATGGGTCTCCGCTCCATCACACCCTGCTCGAAAGACTGAGGCAACAGGATCACCGCTCTGTCCTCCACCTCCCCTCGGATGCAGCTTACGTCAGTGCATGGGGACAACCAGACACTAACAAACCAGGCAGGGTTTTTCAGACAGTTTGAGATGAAGTGCTGGCCATCTGCTCCATGATGCCCACAAGTTCCCCAACCAATGCAGGCCACCATTAAACAGGCAGTCATTTAGAAAGGGAAGCATGCACACCTCCCTGTCATATCACAGAATGGCTCAGATTGGAAGAGACCCTAAAGCTCACCCAGTGCCACCCCGTGCCCTGGGCAGGGACACCTCCCACCACACCAGGTTGCTCCAAGCCCCGTCCAACCTGGCCTTGAACCCCTCCAGGGATGGGGCAGCCACAGCTTCTCTGGGCAACCTGGGCCAGGGGCTCACCACCCTCACAGCAAAGAATTCCCTCCTAATCTTTCATCTAAATTTCCCCTCTTTCAGTTTAAACCCGATCCCTCTCGTCCCATGGCTCCCCTCCCTGATCCAGAGTCCCTCCCCAGCTCTCCTGGAGCCCCTTGAGAGACTGGAAGGGGCTCCAAGGTCTCCCCGGAGCCTTCTCTTCTCCAGGCTGAACCCCCCCAGCTCTCTCAGCCTGTCCTCACAGCAGAGGGGCTCCAGCCCTCCCAGCATCTCCGGGGCCTGCTCTGGCCCCGCTCCAACAGCTCCGTGTCCTTCTGCTGTTGGTGCCCCAGAGCTGGAGGCAGCACTGCAGGGGGGTCTCCCCAGAGCAGAGTTTCCAGTTCTATTTTCATAGGGAACTTGAAGAGGGTTTGGCCTTACCACCAAAGCCCTTTGTGGATGGCCCTGGGGCTGCTTACAGGACGAGGCGGGTAAAAGAGACAGCAAGAGGCAGATGGCACCTGGCATAACATGGACCCGCTGCACTGCTCCCTGCGTGATTACAGCCACGATACCGCTGAAACATGAACCTGAAGGTGTCTGAGGAGCTCCCAACCACTTTTTGCGTTTAGTAGAACTGGCAGCCTGAATTAAGCCTTTTGTTGCATTGTCAGAATAAATTAGCATTTGCCATTTGCTCTTCAATAGTTTCAGCCGGGCTATTTTGCTCTAAAAAACCTGCCCAGCTTCCCTCTCCCCGGTTCCCGGGCTCCCAGTGACTCAGCCCAGAGCAAACAACGGGAGGTATTTCTGAGCACAGCACACATTACCTGTAAAGCCCTGACACAGGACATTTCAACCCGGGATAGGTTTATTTTTTCCCTGGGACCTGTCTTGTCCAGTTGCATTCGTTGAACCCATGTAAGACGACAGGGAGTTCACCGAGAATTAGGGTCCTTCTGCAGCCACAGAAGCTGCCAGACCCACCAGAAAGTCAACCAGAAGCTCAACCAGCACCTCCAAGGAAGCATCTCCATGTGCTTGCCTGTTGCCTTCCACTTCCCCTGGTGTTCGCCCCGCAGCCCCCATTGCCAGCAGCCTTTTGGATTAATAGACCTTCAGCTTGACCCAGGACAGCTGTATTTTGTTCTTGTCCATTCAGTGCTGTCTAGATGTCTGATGGATTTTTTTCTCCCTGCACTGATCTTAACCAGATTGTAGCTTCCCTGGAGAATAAGCTGTTCATAAATGGGGCTCTTAGCTGTTTCCTATTTTTAGATTCTGGTTTATTTCATATTATTTTGGCAGTATCTTCATATTAGCATTTTATGTTAGCTGTAGAGATGACTGAGGGCTTGAAATGGAGCTGTGCTCCAAGAACTCATTAGTTTGAGATACAGCATTGGTGTCACGGCAGCTTGGGAATCAGTATTGTAATGTCTGTCAGATCCAAAGTTTGTATTTTAGTGAATAATGTTTAAAATACTTCAACCCAAGTTCTCCTAACTCACAGCTGTGCAAAGCCATTGACAGCAAACACGCCACAGAAAGCCCTACGAGCCTGGTTATGGGTCAAAGCTGCGTCTGAATCCTCATGCAAGGGTCCTACTTGCTTCGCTCCGTGTGGATCCAATGCAGAGAGCCTACTCTACAGGATCTCTATAAGGACAAGAATGCAATTTTAAATACAGTAATTTCTGTAACAGCGCCTATGCTTGGAGTGAAACACCCAGGAAAGATGACCCTCTATTGTCACGTGGAAATGAACAAATACAGGAGGAAGGAGCAAGAGGGATCTGGGTGTCTCCTTCAGGCACCCACCAAGCTACAAGCAGCCAGCACCCACACCCAGGAGCCATGGGCTCACCCAGGATGCTCCTCAACCAGCCAAGACCAGCTCCTGCCCAATGAGCTGCTGAGCACCTACAAAAAACCAAGTGGTTTTTTGTTCAAGTGATAATAAACCGTGTTTTGCATATTAGTCCGTTCTCTAGGGTTATGGCTAAACAACATATTGCCGTGGGTCTCTCCAGGGCAGTGACATTAAAGCCCAGCAGTGCAGGGAGGTTTGGGAACAGAGCTTTTACCAAAGGGTCCTTGGCTCTGCTGTGAGCAGGAGCCACGGCACACGTGACCTGAACGAAGCCTGCACGAATTTGGGATACCTTATGAAGTTAAAAACACTGCAAAGAAAATCTGCACTGAGTTACCAAAGGTCTCAGTTCTTGAAAGGGCCCTGCAAAGGAACTGAGGTTTGAGAATAGAATAGGCTTAAAAAAAAGCTCATCACTCATTTTCTTAAGTTCTCCATCAGTGCTAAGAACAAACTGCTCTAAAATCAAGGTAGGACGAACACAGACCAAGACAAGATCAACGGATACGTAGCTCAGGGCGGTGTAAGTGGTCTCACCGGGACGAGGTCAGGTGGTTTCTCCCCACCGCACGCTGCCTTTCTATGGGCAACACCAAGTCCCAAAAAGCAGAGCCCCAACTCAGGGGCTGGGGCCAAACACGGCCTCCGTCCCACAGTGCCTGCTTGCCCTGCATGTGCCATCCTTCATCTTGCCCACGCCAGGCGTCTGCCAGGATCCAGGCCGTTTGTCTGTGTCTTCTCCAGCCAAGAGCTCAAGAAGGGCAATTACGCACTAGCAAGGAGCCAGCCTGGTCCCTCACACCCTGCCAACCCCCAGGGCTGCAGGGCACAGCGCCGGTGCTAGTGAAGAATTATGCGGGTGGACGGGGCGGTTTGAGCCCTCATGGTGTTGGCAGCTCACTGGGTGTCCCTCCCTGCGAGGCACCCAGCTCCCCAAGACCTCTGCTTGTGCCGCGGGGTGACATTGACATATTGACAACCTCAATACACATTCAGAGCAGTCAAGTGTACGGCACCGAGAGCCAAACCCACAGCAAACACCGCGGGCTTAAAGAAATGTAAATATTTTTAAAGTTCCCCTTAAGGTTTTTCTTTTTCAAGTAGACAAGAATCCTGCCTCATTTGGAAGCGCCGAGCTCCCAAAGCCACAACTTCATACAGCAGTGAAGCAGCACTGATTGAACTCCCGGCCACCCATTAACTCACACTGCTGGTTATTGCCCTGCACTTGGAGATACTTCCCCACCAACATAAAAAAAAGCCAACTGATGGAGACTTGGGGTGAAGTTACACAAGCCAGCTGACCAACCCCACAGTTCACCCACGAGAGGAGAGAGGACCTTCTCTCTGTACTTCCCCACTGCTGGGTGCCATCCAGCCCTGGTGCTCAGCAGGTTATTGAGCACAGCCTGGGATCTGCTGGGATGTCCAGTAGAGCTGAATGGTTTTCTGAGAGCAAATCAGAGCAATGGGTCCAATGCACTGGACTTGACATCTGGGACCACGGGAGGGATGGAGTTAGCTGGTGGTGAGCTCTTCAGGATATGATCACAGAATCCTAGAATGGTTTGGGTTGGAAGAGACCTTAAAGATCATCTCATTCCTCCTCTCCTGTCCTGGGCAGGGACACCTCCCACCACACCAGGTTGCTCCAAGCCCCGTCCAACCTGGCCTTGAACCCCTCCAGGGATGGGGCTGCCACAGCTTCTCTGGGCAACCTGGGCCAGGGGCTCACCACCCTCACAGCAAACAATTCCTTCCCAATATTTAAATTAAATCTCCCCTCTTTGAGTTTAAAGCCATTCCCCCTTGTCCCATGGCTCCCCTTCCTGATCCAGAGTCCCTCCCCAGCTCTCCTGGAGCCCCTTGGGGGACTGGAAGGGGCTCCGAGGTCTCCCCGGAGCCTTCTCTTCTCCAGGCTGAACCCCCCCAGCTCCCTCAGCCTGTCCTCACAGCAGAGGGGCTCCAGCCCTCCCAGCATCTCCGGGGCCTCCTCTGGCCCCGCTCCAACAGCTCCGTGTCCTTCTGCTGTTGGTGCCCCAGAGCTGGAGGCAGCACTGCAGGGGGGTCTCCCCAGAGCGGAGCAGAGGGGCAGAATCCCCCCCTCGCCCTGCTGCCCACGCTGCTGGGAATGCAGCCCAGGCTGCGGGGGGTTTCTGGGCTGCCAGCGCATGTTGCTGGCTCATGTTGAGCTTCTCATCCACCAACACCCCCAAATCCCTCTCCTCAGGGCCCCTCTCCATCCCTTCATTCCCCAGCCCGCATTTGTGCATTGAGGTTGCCCTGACCCATGTGCAGCACCTTGCACTTGGCCTTGCTAATGATGAAGCAGATCCCACACAGCACTGTGCATGGAATACCGACTGCCCATCACCTGATCACTGCTGCATCTTCAGCAGGAGGCAACTGTAAGGGGACAACAGACATGCAGGACCAGTCAGCGTGCTGGGGATGTCACTGGCACTCGTGTTTTCACAGCTCCTTTTATGCCCATCGAAGCGCATTCGCATGTACTCTTCCCGAGGGGATCGCGCAGGCACAGCACAGCGTCTGCTCCGGGAAGGCAGCATAAACACGCATCATTTCTAGTGCTCTCCCAAAATTAAATAAAGTAAATATAGAACAATGCTCTGCATTTAACCCCGCCACAAAATTAAGCAACTGCTTCTTCTTTTCTCTCTCTCAAAAAAAAAGAAAAAGCAGATGCATAGGAATATTTATAAATAGAAAATACTAAAAGAAACAACAAGCATGCACAGCTAGCAGTATCATAAGAGCAGGGCACGTGGAGGTTTGCAGAGCGTGTGCCCCCGGTGAGCAGCTCCGGGCTTTCAGGAGCAGAGAGTGGGCTCTCCTCGTGCAGTGCCTGCAGAGCGCGTTTCCTGCAGGAATTCGCCCCAGTAGGAAGCCATTTTTTTTCCCTTTTCTAAAAAGCATATTATTCTCGCTAATCCCCTCCGGACAAGTCTCATTTGTGATGCCTTTGTACATCCTCCACATAGCACTGGGCTTCAAAAAATACCGGAGACCCAATATCGGCACCTGTCTCAGTCCTTTCATACTATTTCAGCAGGAAAAAGAGAATTTTAAAGAGACTCCAGTAAACGGCCCTTCTCTCACTGTCCTCTGCCTCCTCGGTCACCACAGGAGGTTTGGTCCCAGCGCTGCGAGCATCACCCCCACGCTGGGGATAACGAGGGGAGATGTGACCCACGGGCTGTAGCACTGGACCAACACCCCATAACTCACCACCTCCTTTTCCCAAGTCATCAGCCAGTGAACTACATCTGCACAAGCACAAACCAATTTTTTAAAAATAAGTTTTCCCAATTATTTTCCCCAGCACCTTTCCCAAAATGATGACCCGCCTCTCTCCTCTCCTCCAGGGAGAGCAGGACCAACAAGCAGCCCCCTCCCCAGCCAAGCAGATACTCTGATGCTATGGAACAGACTGGAAATCCCCCAAAGCCAGCGGCGGCTATCTTATCTGGAGCCTCATTAGGATTTATGGAGTGCTAGCATCTCACACCAGGCCAATAAAATAAAGCACATTAAGGCAACCGTTGTCCTGAGCCAGTTGGCGTTGGAAGCCATGCAATCTCATTTACTAAGCAAGATTACTCGCAGTGAGAGCAGTTGACTCGTGAAACACACATAGTGTTATACTTTCCCCCCCCGGAGATGGAGCACAGAAGCGTGTCAGGGCTGCGAGATCCGTCGGTGCAGAGCAAACCTCGGGGGGCAAAGTCCCCCGTGCCTCGCCATGCGCGTCCCGCTGCCCACGCAGGGACGACCCCGCACGCCGCAGAGACGGCTCAGCTCAGAGCTGGCTTTGCTCAAGCCATCTCTAGAGTTGGGCCAACACCACAATCGGCGCTTAAGCGAAAGGATAATTTGTTACATTAACCCCTTTTTTGACTCTTTTCCCCAGAATCCTACCCCTGTAGCATCACCCGTGTCAGCACCCAAGCAGGACTGAGCTGGGGACACGGTTCCTCCTCGCTGCCTGCACAGGGCTCGGCACAGCCATCGGGGAGGAGAAATTAGTATTTATTCTCCCCACAGTTTTTACTCAAATTAACAAAAGGTACCTATTCAGGCCAATCCCACCCACACAAAAAAGGCAGTTTCCTCTCCCAGATTGTCTTCGCTTTCACTCTTAAGAAAAAAAGCGACTGTAACAAAACACAACGCATCCCCTCAATTAATGAAGCCATTTTCCCAGAATGTAATGGGTTAAAACGTGCAATCCCATACAAGCCTACACAGACCGCACCACTCTTCTCTTAAATCAATGGTAGTTTGTAACAGGCAAGTCTGGGGAAATTTTCTGTTCTGCAAGCGTGATCAAAAGGGCCTGATTAAAGCCTTCCAGAGGCTTTCAAGATAGTGTGACAAAATTCTCAGCTTTTAAACAAAGCAAGGCTGTTCTAATATCAGGAAGCATGCTCCGAGGCAGCAGATGATCTTACGGTAGCAATATCTCTGCAAACAGGAAGAACCGAGAGTTAAATGACTAACTAACAAAGATAAATTCCCCAAATCCTTGAAGCATTCTTTCCAGGGATTCTCTTCAGCTTTTCAAAGCATCGTGCCTTGAACTGACATACATTCCCTGCCAATCTATTTGCATTTTTCTAATTGCTCATAAAAAAGTTCAACGTATCAAGACATTATTTAGGTAGGCTGCACAGCCCAGCAAATGAAAAGCACTGTTTATGCAGCATGAATTCATTTAATACTGAAGAAAACAAGATGAAACTTAAGAGCATAAAAGGGAAAGAACCAGAGCACGAGCGTTATAATAGGCGAGACGCTTGAAAATCCTTTTGAATCCAAGTACTAAGGGATCCAGACCCAAATTTAGAATCAGATTCGTAGTGCAGATCCTAATCCAGCTCAAAGGCTGAGGTTTCTATACAAAGAAATGGCTGAGAATCAATGAAATTGGCTATGAATTTTAGAGTGACCAACCACGTAACCTGCGTGCAACCCTCAAAGAGCTGACTGAGAGAGGCACAGGTCGTTCAGACACTCACATCTGCCTCATTTTGCCGAAAGCTTGCCTTGCTCAGCCCAAGGGCACCCAGAACTCTGGCGGCACATCACACTGCCTGCCCCATTCACGGTCCCCAAGAGCCCTCTTACCCTTTCTTCCAACGAGGAGCTGCAGATACACTGCTCCGCTACACAGAATCATGGGATGGTTTGCGTTGGAAGGGACCTTTAAAGGCCATCCAGTGCCACCCCCTGCCCTGGGCAGGGACACCTCCCACCACACCAGGTTGCTCCAAGCCCCGTCCAACCTGGCCTTGAACACCTCCAGGGATGGGGCAGCCACAGCTTCTCTGGGCAACCTGGGCCAGGGGCTCACCACCCTCACAGCAAAGAGTTTCTCACATCTAAATCTCCCTGCTTTCACTTTAGAAGGGCCCCTCTTAACTATTACATCTGCTGTTACTCTTCAACCTGCTTTATGCTCGCTCTGCCAGGTTGGGGAGCAAGGCCAGGGTGGGACATCCCGCCCAGGGGACCCCAGCTAACCCTTGATGTAGGTGTGCCTGGGAGCATCACTGCAGGCCCTCAGACACTGCACCATTGCATGCCACTTGGCAAACTGGATTCAACAGCATCAGAGAAGGTGTTTATGATTATTTCCATGAGATGTTTAGTGCTCAGCTCCCCTACAAAGCCTCCCCTTCTCAGAGGTCTCACAGCAGGAGCGGGGGCCTCCTGAACCCCTGGCTGGGGAAAGCCCTGGGCGCTTTGCAGAGGACGCGCAGGAGCTGCCCGGAGCTCTCCCTTTCAAATCACTATCCTCCTCAGCCAGGAAGGTGGGCTGATGCTTCATTTCCTATCAAAAGGAAAGCAGCAGCAGAGGTATCTCCAAAGAGAAGAAAACCCTCCAACACAAAAGTTTGGGTTCAGCTGGTGAGCAAACGTGAAGCTCCTCTCTTGTGGAACAGGCAGGTGTTAATCTCGCACAGGCCGCAGGGATTCATGCCTTGGCAACGTGGCTGCCTTCTCCCAGTTGAATTGCAACCGCTAGGTATTTTGCAGGGTTTAGTCTTTTGTACCAAAAGCTTTACACGAGTTAAAGGCTTCTGGGGAGCGTTTGGTGGCTCATGCTGAACGATGGCCCTCAGCCATGGCGTACTGGGAACCTCCCAGCTGAGCTTCTGCTCGTGGTGCCTGCTATAGAACAGACCCGGATTTCACTGTTCATGACAGTTTCTCTCCTAGCTGTGCGTTGCCCGTATCTGATAATTAAGAATAATTACTTTAAATAATCTTCCTTAACCTGGTATATTTTGCTTTCTTTACAGCTTGTACTGTAAAATGTCACTCGCACGTCATCTGCTATCAGTCCAACAACATGTAAAACCACTTAAGGCTTAACGGGCGTGAATTGGAGTTGCTCTGCTTGGCAGGAAAGATTGAGCGTGGCACGGGCCTTTGAGGCATCTTTATGATGTTTGGAAAATTCATTGGCTGAAATACTCTTGCACAGCAGTTGTTTGTTGTTTTGTTTTTTTTTTAAAAAATAGAGCTGTATTCTCCCTGGTGGGAAAGCAGGGTTTACTCTAGGTCTCTGCTGGCTGGAAAAGCTACTCGAATGCCCCACTGCAGCTCAAGAGTTTTGCAATTGCACCAAGTCACCCAACGGATCCTGGCTTTGCTCGATGGTTTTTTGTAAATCCTGAAGTAGAAACCAAACACAACCTTATCTTCCAGGGCTTGGGGCAAGCGTGGCATTAATGGCTGTGGACAAATCCACCCCGTGAGCCAAGCTCTGGCCAGATAGACCGTGGTTCACTTGGGTACACATCCAGCAGCACCACTCCGACGACAAATCAGAGGAGTTTCTGTGAACATGTTTGTTTTAGCCTTTTTTTTTTTTTTTTAATCAACGCTACCAGATCTTGAGAGATCTACTGTTTTCTTTCACACTCCAGCACCTGTGGTCACAGATGACTTCAAAAATAGAAACATTTTCACTAAGTGTTTAGGTATCTAAGAACCCTGAGTCGATGCGTTTTAAGAGCTCAGAAAGCAAACAACAAATTTGGTCAGAAATACTGTATTTAAGAGCACTTGTGCCTTCTAGGATCTGCCACGTGACTCCTGCAGACTTGTGATATGCACTTTCCCCCCAAGCTACAAAAAAAAAATAAATAATTGAATTGCAGTAGTCTGCACTAATTCCACACAATCCATGATGGTATATTTGTATTAAAATTAAAGGACTGATCTACCCCAACAGCAGGACCAGGCTTATCACCATCTATTGTGCTATACAGCAACAAAAAGTTTAAGAAAAAAAAAAAGAAAATTCCACTTATTTCCCTTGTACGCTTCCTACACGAACAGGGCTGTGTTAGTAAGCCTGCTACCTAACTTTATTCTCTTTTATCGCTGTATCAGGTAGCGTACAACCACGCACTTTTCCAAAGTAACTCTGAATACCTGTCCCAACAGGCAATCTTTCAATCTTCAAGAAGTCAGAAAATTGACATCACCATCATTTAAAAGTAAAAAAGAAAAAAAAAAGAAAAAAATGCCCAAACCACAAAAACCCCCCTCGTCCCAGCTCTAACCCCCCAGTCACACAGAGCCCCTTCTGCTTTGTTCAAACCTGGCAGAGGCCCGCCCTGTTTTCAAGGGTGTGCTGGGTTTATTTTGCTAAACTCGCCCCAAGGTCAGACCTTGCATGAATGGACCTACGTGAATCATCCTTTCCGCCTGCTTTCCCACTCCGGATTATCTGTGTGCTCGATTACGGTAATTAGCATTAGGCTTTCATTCCAGCATATTCTACCATTACTGCCTCCTGAACCAGCACAGGCATTTATTCTTCTCTTTCTGTTATTAAATAAAGCCTCCGTGATAGAATAACTTCAGCAGCAAATCTATCACATACATACTTTCCTTAGTTCTTGTCTGTAGTTCAGATTAACTGTTCAGTGCCAGCACAGCTTCAAGCGTAACCACCCAGATCTCTTGCCCCAGACCTTACAAGCACCAATCACTGGAAGAACAATGAGGACAAAAAAAGAATGACAGGCAAAACTATTTCCTTCCACTTAAAAAAATCATCCCACTTGATCTATTACATTCTAACAAGCGTTATTATGCAACCAAATGAGAAACAGTAGCATCACTGAGTTCTACAAAGGCAATAAAGACACCAAAGGTCAGCAGAAGTCAGCTGGTTTTAGGATTCATCAGCACAGAGCAACTACTTCAGTCCGTTTGGGGGGTCTAAGCAGAAAGTGCATAATTTCCATTTAATAAACAATCAAATACATACAAGTTATATGTAAAAGTCAGGAAAAAAGCTTCTGGAAAGCAAAGAGAAAACCCCGTTCCCTTCGGTGGCACCTCTGGTTCTTGCCTTCTCCGCCAACACAGGTGGAGCTCCCCGGGTAGCCACATGCGGCCCCAGCCCTGCCCCGCCAAGCTCTGCAGAGCCCCCCGTGCTCTGCCATCCCCCCCCACCAGAACAAGCCCCGCAGGCCACCCCAGCAGATCCTCCTCCGAGCGGGTACCCTCTGCACTCCAGTGGGATCACAGCAACACGCTGGGGCATTTGCCGGCTGCCCCGACAGAGTCAACACGACAACTTTTACTGGAATTCCTCCCTCAGCAGAATTCCTTCTTGAGTGTCCCAGCCTTTAACAGGACATGTATTTGCTCAAATACAAAAGCTACTTAAGTTTAAAAGTCAACCTTAATTCAAACGATACCTGGATAATGGATTGCAGACCAATTATTTCTCACCCTTCCTGTGTTACAGTTCCAAGACAACACCGAAAAATGCATTTTTGCTGCTCGGCTAGAGACTAGCGGGTAAACTAGTGTTGAAGCCAACAGATAAACTATAGTAAAAACTTTTAAAAAAATACTGGAATCAGTCCATTTTTTAATTATGTGTTTAGCCAAGTAATTTTTCTATGACTCTACAAGCAGCAAGTGCTTGGATTAACAATGGCAGAGTCGGGTTGATGACGACACTGACTGCTGGAGGAGCTGGACAAGCGAGTTCGGGTGATTAAACGCACTCAGCTCCTCTAGTTACACTAATGACTGATTATCTTTTAATCCCAGGCAAGGGGTAGATCAACTGTGATCCCACACAGAACCGCAGCGCTCGCTGATGTGGTTACAAGCACAACACAGAGAGCAGCTGAGTAAGTCATTCCATTTCTGCTCCTGAACCCTCGTTGCTGGTCAAAGGTGATGCTGGCCCAGCACTAAGCCCCCTTCCCACCAAGGGCAAAGAGTGCCCAGTTGTCAGCCTGCCCAACCAAGGAAAAGCAGCTGTCAGCTAACAGAAACTTAATTAAGTCTTAAAAGCTCTTTCTATCAAGTCATTAAGGCCAACTCAGATGTTTTGGATCATTCCCCTACCCCTATAAAGGAGGTACCATCAATTACATGATGTATTACACCCAGCGTTAGCTTACTGTAACCGTGGGTATAAAAGGAGTGGGTTTCTTTCCCAGTGCACAGCCTTGGGCTATAATTCCCATCTCAGCACTGTGCTGACAGTGCACCAGCGTCACCCCTCTGTGCCCCAAAACCAGCCCAGCAAACTCCAGCCCCGCTCATCCGGGTCCCCCAGCAAATGCAAGAAGAAACAGGGCGGGGGGGGGAAGCTAGGTATAACAGCCACATGAGAAAGATGCCCTAAGCACACCCCCCAGATTTACATTTCTCTTTCCACATCTTTAATACTGAAGAACTGAGTACCCCAACTCCAGCCCTGGCCCCTCTGGGGCAATGCCCAGCAGCAGCTGTTCCCAGGCACTTGGGCAATCAGATCTTTGCCACTTAAGATTGATCAAACCACAGAGGGAAGTGACTGGCTTTCAAGAAAAATAGATCATTCCTTGATTTCATGAGCATATTGGGAACAGCTGCAAGGGATGGGCTCGACACCACCAGCTGCACCTGGAGAAACTTTGTGACCCCACAGGGGGCTCAAGGCTAAAGCAAGTCCTGGTGAGGCAAGTCCCATTCCAGAGCAGGACTGCATGATTGTTATTTTCCTTGCTGCCAAATCCATATTTTTTTTCAGGTTTACCCCTTGACAATACTGTCACAAGCCACTTTTGGGGACTACCTTCAGCTTTCCTTCCTGCCCCACGCCAGGCACCTCCCCCTGCCTGGTGTTCAGCCGCATCATGGTGCCTTCCTGGCAGCTCCAGTCACACTGATGCTTCATTATTTCCCCTCCAGCAGTGACACTTGGGTTTCAGGCCCCACAAACGCCAACATTAAGGAACTCTGCCCTCATTTAATCCAGAGTAATGACACTCAGAGAGGCTTTGGAGAAGAAGCTGCACTCTTCTAGGGTCCCCCCGGCAGACAGCAAAGCATTGCTCGCTGTGGCTCCTGGGGCAGCGACATCTCTGTGCTGGTATAGTGAGGGAGAGGTCTGGGGAGAAATTGTTTCTTGTAGCAGGCGCAGCAAAGAGTAGAGAAAACCAACATATTAATGACCGAATAATTATTTTTTCAACCCCTACACAGATGAATCTGTATTCTGTAAGTAGGCAGCCAGCCTCTGGCACCCAGACCTGAATGTGGGTAGCTTTTGGATGCTGTGAATCCCAAACTACAACCTTTGAATTCCCACTGTAGGATGCTCGCAGAGCCGTACAGCCCAAACACCTTGTGGTGCGTTGGTCCTCAACCCGCCTCGGGCACAGGAACCCGCATCCCTCGGGGAGCCCATCCCGCCGGGAGCACAGCAGCAGCTTGGGCTCACAGCTGGATGCAGCAGTCCCAGAGTCTGGTTCTGCCTCCCAGTGGAATTTCTGCTTTTCAAAACATGTTTGTAATTTAATGGCATTTTAATATAAAACCAATAAAATAAAAATAAAAAAGCACTTTGAAGGAGGCAGAAGTCAGCCAAAAGCCTCAACAATTAGGCTACATACAGCAAGAGGCTCCATCCCTCCTGCAGCGACCCAGCCCAGGCAAGGGGGGAGCCCCCAGCCCCCTTGCCTGGATTTCAAGCTGAAAAGAACAGATTTACTGGTTAGACAATTACACTAATTGTCTAACTAGACAATTACAAAATAAAAGTGAATATGGCACCACACCAACCACACTCAGCCCTCTGCAAAGAAGCAGGGTGACACAAACCCACCACTGAGCAAAGCCCTGGCTCCTCGGGGAGCACCCCCAGCCCCTTCCTGCACCCCCATGGCCAGGAGCGGTGGCAGAGGCCAATTCCTCCCCAGTTTTAACATCTTCAGGTACTATTTGCAAAGCCAGCGAGGTCTCTTGTGTTAAGAGACCAGAACCCAAGCAGAGCCCCCTACACCCGTATTTATGTTCCCAGCGAGCCGTTCATCACCCTCCGGGAGCAGCCATTGTGTACAGAACATCGGAGCATCGCCCCTCTCTTCAGTGGGAGCAGACTTTTTAAAAGGATCTAATTTAAAAGGCTGCCCTGCTATGGAACATGAAATAACACCCCACAACTGCTACTTGTGTTACAGCTCCTTGTGATCCAAAGCAAAGACCGGCCTGATGAGAATTATCCTCACACCTCCCAGGTTTGCTGAATCAAAGAAGGAATTTGGCAAGCCACCTGTCTAGGCAAAAGCAGACTTTGTTGTTTCTTGTTTAATGTTAAACCAAACTTTTTTTTCAAACTAACAGGAAAACACGCTCCCTCTGCTAAATTACAACGTTCATTTTCACAACCGGAATGTTTTTACAGTCACCGAGAGGCGATTTTGTGTTTTGGTGTGATGCGTCCCACATTACCGGGGGAAGAAGAGGACTTACCCGTGGCCACGAGGCGCAGGCTGAGCCCCAAAAGCTGAGTGCCGCCCCTCGCAGCGCAGCCCCCCCAGCTGTGTGTGCACCGCAGCAGCACGGCCAGCCCCCCCGGCTGCTGCTCCCTCCACGTCCCAGCCTTTCCCGGGCTGGGATTTCCCTCCTCTCCATCCACCTCCTCCTGCTACTCCTCCAAAACTGGCTGGAACACTTGGGAAGGGACAGTCCAAAGTGAAAACAGAGCCATAAAGCTGTGTAATAGGCGTGTTCGAACTCAAACACAAACCGAGTCTCTTTAAAACACGCTCTCTTCCATAATTATTTCTTTAAAACTCAGAGTACATGTTTTCCCTTTTCTGTCACAGCTTTGGCAGATGAATGAAAAGACGGCAAACAGCTTGTATGCGTTACAACAATATTTTTAAGTTATAGCTCTTTTCAAAGCCTTTCAATCCTCGCAGTGTTTGCTCAGGCGCCGCAGCAGCTGCCCAGGAGAGCTCGGCAGTAACACACAGCCCCAGCAAGACCAGGCAGCTGCGGTGTCCAGCCCTTTCCCAGGGCAGCCCGCCGGCAATGGAAACACCAGTGCCCACAGGAACGTGCCCAGCTCGGGCACAGCACCTCATCCATCACTCCACCTTGCCGCGCTCCTTCCTTGCACGGGGGACGCTTTGTTTTCATATATATCCACGCACAAAGCCTATTTCAAGCTAGCCGCGGTGTCTTCGCAAAGAAGTTTCCAGAATACATCTTGGTGAGGTTAAACTCAAGTGTGAGTGCACTTAGACAGTAATTACTACCAGCCCACAGGGACCCCATAACGCAGCAGCCTGCGCGGAGGAACTTCTTGCTGACTTTACTCCTGCCTTCCTAAAAAAAAAAATAAATACCCCAACAGCCTGTGAACTCGGTCCAGGGCATAACTCCAAGCCCTCTGTAGTGCTGAGCACCGAAAACTCCGACAGCGGATCTTTATGAATTAACATCCGAAAAAATAAACGCAGCGTGGAGAACGCTATCCGCTCTGCTGAAACGGTGCTGCGGTCAGAGGGGGAAAACCTTACTTGCGTGTATTTCTGTGTGTATACGTAATAATAGATAAGTAAAAAGACCCCAAACGCTGCTCCCCGCCGGTCCCGGGTACCAGCGGACCCACCCCGCTCCCATCCCCGCCGGTCCTTCCCCCCCCCACCTCCGTCCCCGGCTCACCCTGGAGATGGTCAGGGGGGCGCTGAAGTCTTTCCCGCCCACCAAGCGAAACCCCCACGGCGAAGGGCCACGCAGGACCACCGAGTGGGACATGGCGAGGGCGGTGGAGCTCTCCCTGCCCGCTGCGGCTCCGGCTCCGGCTCCGGCTCCCACTCGCGATCGCGATCCGAATCGCTTCGCGCGTCTCCGAAACGCCGGGACGGGTCGATCCCGCCTCCCCGACACGCCCCGCCACGCGGGGCGTGTCGGGGAGGCGGGATCGACCCGTCCCGGTCATCGTAGGGGGGGAGCTTTATCATGGATTTTCTCCCCCGAATGTTTTTACCGGTGGGTTTCGGAGCGAGCGCTCACGGTAGCGAAGTCTGCGTTTGGCGCGCGTTCGGCGCCTTCATCCTCCGGAGTGGAAGGAAAACGATGCAATGGGTCGGTAAACGTGTGGTCACAAACTGTTTTGTTCATCACAAAGCGGCAGGTTGAAGGAGAAAAGAGGAACTTGCGAGAAAATGGTCGGGTTGGGTTTACAGCAGTTGGGAATCTTTCATTGTTATCGCTTGGGCGAAAGAGAAACTTCCAAGAAAATAGCTTGGGTTTAAAGCAGTTTGGGAATCCTTCATGGTTATCACTTGGCCCCAAAAGAAACTTCCAAGAAAACAGTCAGGTGGGTTTTAAGGCAGTTCGGGGCTTCTTCGTGGTTATCATTTGTCTAAAAGATAAGCTTCCAACAAAATAGGTTGGGTTTAAAGCAGTTTGTGAATCCTTCATGGTTATCACTTGGCCCAAAGAGAAACTTCCGAGAAAATAGTCAGGTTGGGTTTGAAGCAGTTTGGGAATACTTCATAGTTATCCCTCGGGCAAAAGAGAAACTTCCAAGAAAACAGGATGGGTTTAAAGCAGTTTGGGGATTCTTCATGGTTATATCCCTTGGCCAAACGAGAAAGTTCTGAGAAAATAGTCAGGCTGGATTTAAAGCAGTTTGGGAATCCTTCATGGCTATCACTTCGCCCAAAGAGAAACTTCCAAGAAAATAGTCAGGTTGGGTTTAAGGCAGCCTTGAGAAATAAAGGCTTAGGGGTGACCTTATCACTCTGTTACAGTATTTAAAGGGTGGCTACAAAGAAGATGGAGACCCCCTTTTTAGAAACAGTCACATGGAAAGGACGAGGGGTAATGGGTACAAGTTATCCCTGGGGAGATTCCAATTGGACACAAGAGGAAAATTGTTCACAATGAGAACAGTCACCCACTGGAATAATCTCCCCAGGGAAGTGGTGGATTCCCCAGCACTGGACACTTTTAAGATTCAGCTGGTGGACAGGGTGCTGGTCTGTCTTGTCTAGACTGTGCTTTTGCCAAGAAAAGTTGTGCCAGAGCATCCTTGAGGTCCCTTCCAACCTGGTATTCTATGATGCTCCGATACAGTTTGGGAATCACTTGGCCGATGCACCCCAGCATCACTGTGTCTTTGCAGGGGTCTGTGGGGCAGCACCAGGCACCGCAGGGCATCCCTGCTTCCTCCTGGTACAGCAAACCGGTGACCGTCGGAGCATGCAGAAGATGTCCAAGCTGCGGAGGGTGTTTACTGTGATGGCTTGTAGGCATGCGGCAGTAGCTTGGAGGTGGGATGGGTGGGCAGCAGAGCCGCTCAGCATCTCCCCCAAAAGCTGAGTGCAAATCTCAAAACGTCTGTAAACCTCCCTCTCTTCCTGGAAAGGGCTGGGCTGGAATATCCCACTTCAAAAAACGACATAACAAAGGATTCATTGTTTGAAAAGTCCAGTTTCATCAAGTACCTTCTTGTTGCCCGGTTTCTGTGAGTTTGATTTATGTGCTTTTTGCGGTGCATGCTTTTTGCATGCATTTGCTCGTGACGCGGGAAGGTTTGTGTGACCGTCTCACCGCTGTGCCCGTGTTACCCGGGAGGCTTCGGCGTGGGACGGGGCTGGGAGCTGAGGCTTCCAAACACACTCCCGAGCTGTGCTGCAGCCTTGTGATTTAGCAATGTGAATACAGCGAGCGCACAGTGTTATGAACCCCAAAACACAATAACCTTTGTTTGCTTTGCTAGAAAGGTGCCTACAGAGGAGCAGCTCGGCTGCAGCTGGTACCCGCAGAGCTTTCGCCCGAACTCTTTGTTCCACGCGAGCGTTGCCTCCATGGAGGGCGGCTCTAAAAGCTGACTTTTGTCTGTGCGACTGGGGATGAATCATACCTCCTCATTCCTGCATGATATCACCCAGCCTGCAGAAGTCTGGGAGTAGGCTGGCCTGAGGTTTCCTTGCTTGTGTTAGAAAATCCACTCAGCCAAACACTGAAATTTGCCTTGCTGGAGGCCTAGTTTACGTCCCACCTTCCCTGCTCTCGCTGTTTGGTGACGAGGAGCAGTTTCTTGAAGGACTGAGTTAAATACACGCACAAATGCGGTGTGGCGGCACTGGCATCTCCTCCCTCAGGAGGGAAAAGAAAAAATCCTTTCATAAAAGAAACTAAGTTTGCTGGAAAGGAGCAGCAATACAAGCAGAGAAAAGGGAAAGAGCAGAGAAAAAAAATGGAGACTGCAGATCAGAGGAGTCAAACACTTTCTGCTGGCATTCAGCGGGGTTTCGTTACCAGGGTCGTTTCTAAATTACACTCAGGCTGTGAGTGACAGGCTCTGCCGCCCAGCAAACTGTCGGGGTTTTCGAAGTAATTCGCTGGCGTAGGTAACAGCTGATCAAAACGCAGAAATCCCCACTCTTAAAGTATTCATTCCAAAAGCTGATGGGAAAGCGGCTGGCTCCCAGGCACTTTCTCTTCAAGGCCTTTTGAACGCTCAGCCCAAGTTACCCCTCACATAACTTAAGGCTCGTCGAAAACTTAACCCAAGTAAAATACAATTAGAACTAGCCAAATTGGTATAAACTTGTAGGTGTGGTTAATCGAAATGAGACTATATTCCAAAATACATTAAATAAATAGATTCCTAACTACATTAAACTGAGGCAGTTTTACTCGGAGTGAAAATGTCTGCAGTAGAATTGCTCCTGATGGAAAGTGTCCATGTGTAGAGCAGCCCTCAGATTTCAGAACTCCATCAGGAATTAATTTGGCACCCCTCTATCAGCGATAGATGTTTTTTTCCCCAGGATTTGGGGAATGAGAATATTAGCTAAAGAGCTCCACATTTCACAGGTGCCTCATTTTCCTTCAGCTGCCCACACCTTTTCACATGTGCTTTCTTTGAGCAAAGCCAATACAATTTTGCAGCCTCCAAAGGCCCCAAGTTGTATTCTCACTTCCATCAAAGTAGGCTCGTAAGTTTCTGGTTTTCTCTTTGATAACTTGAGAATTCTTAAATTATATTTTAAGTAATTTCCAAAAAGTAATTGGAGTTCTACTTTTGGAACAGAACTCAACGCAACCAACAGAAGATGTCCTGAACCCTGCTGTGGGAGCAAGCCTTAGCACCCAGCTAAAATACAGGATCTCCAACACGTTCTTTCTCCCACTGAGTGCTGAAACATGAGAGCAAGCTCTAACAAAGACCACACATTATTCAAAGGAGAGGTCAAACGTGTTCATGAATTCAATCTCATCACCCCATTTGCTTTATCTTCCCCCCTCCGATATTTTCCTCGGTGTTTGTTTCCAGTATTTTTCCACCCTGAAGTCTTATCACCTCTCTGTTTCTGTTTTGAATATTCCATTCTGGCTCTCCTTCGCTGCTGGTGACACTCTCGGTTTCCTTCCTTTGTTATCACAGACCGACTGGGTAAGCTACGGATATTCAGCTTTGTGTCCCATTTTGAATGAGCATTCAGGTTTTCCATTTGCCACCCCCCCAAAACGTCTAGCAGAGGTCCCACACTTATCTGGGAGGCCTGATAATAACCCCCCAATGCTGTTTTTGAACATCTGCCCACATGAGAGTAATTTCAAGCACCATTATGGCTTCATAGTTCTTCTTCAGGTCAGGAGATTTTCTTGCTTGACAAATTGCTGCCTTCTGGACTGTGGCTGTTTCTCCTTAGAGCAGTTTTAGGAGGCTGAAGTTACCCATGAGTCCTCTATAGCAGCAGGCTGGGTCTAGTGGAAGTAGATAGTATATCCTCTGACATTCTCACATCAGTTTAAGGGTGGTAAGTTGATGTATGGGTTGTTATGAACATTTTATTTCATGTTTTCCTTCTTATTAGAAGTTAGTCATTCACAAATTGCTTGATAGACACAATTTGATTATCAGTCAGTGATAAATCGCTGTCCTCTTTGCACTGACCCCAGGCCCTTCATAAAAGATTTTCTTTTTAGATTGTGAAAAAAAAAACCTGATAAAACCTTGTAAGTTCAATAAATGACTGCATTTGTCAGACAGATCTGCAAAAGGCTTGATAAGATAAAGCTGCTTTGTTTTTCAGATTAAAGTAGAATTTAGTCGCGCTATAGATGGGGTTTTTTTCTGATGTGGGGCCTCAAAACATCTACCAGTAGAACTGTGATTGCTAGAGCAGGGGCATCTCTCTTGGTTGCGTACAGCTCAACTTGACAAGATGCTCAGTATATCATCACGCACTTTCAGCTTTCCTCCTGGAGGGCACAGCTTGGGTTTTGAAGTGGCTTCATAACGTTCATGTGGCACTTATGACTCCCCAAAACCAGCAGCATCTTCTTGTAGAATCACCTGAATGTTTGTGGAGTCCCCAGCATGAGTGCTGGCACCTCTGTTGTCTGGTAGTTACATCACCTACCTCTCCTTTTCTCGCTGGAATATGTGTCATTGCATGATTAACTATTCAACAAGGATATGTGACCTGTAACTGGGAATGTGCTGGGAGTTACAGTTTTCACTCATCCATCAGTCATGCCTAATTTGCCTTCTGGAAAGGGCACATTTGGAAACACTAATCCAGAACATCGAGGGAATGGCATCTGAAGAAGATGAAGTTGACAGTTAGGTATTTTTTGGCCAAAGACATAGATTAAAAGGCCATCTGAAGTGTGGAAAGGTGGTTATTTGGTACAAGTCCAAATGACTAAACGGCAAGAAGTTTTAATAAGGGTTCATTTGGTAGGTCCCTACTTCATGTAGAAAGCTAGTGAGAAAAGTATTAGCTGAACGTCTGATACATTCACACGCCTTTGGATGAAGACAGGTCTGTAACATATTTATATTACAAAGACACCCCTCATATTCCTGCATAACGCAGAGATGACCTTTTTCAACAGTGGGTTCTCAGTGGAGTCCACACAATGCTCATTCCCCTCCCCTGGTCCTTCTCCTGCTGCCTTGGATGTCACCTTCAGCCAGACCTCGAGCCAGAGCTGGGCACGGCGCAGCTACGAGCAAGAGGGGACCCAGAGCAAGGCAGGTGGGAGAGGGCACTCGTGACCAACCAGCCCAAAGACATCCTTCCATTATACACCAGGAAGTGCAGCTCCCCATAGCGCTCACTGAAGTAGCAAACTCCTGCACGATAAAAGTTCATTTTGAAGTAACATTAATCATGTTCAAAAATACTTCTTGCAGCTTATTTACCCAGAGGTTCCAGATGGATGGCTTCCTGAAAGAGCTTTAGCTGCACTGACGTCTAATGTAGCAGATGTAAAATTCCAAACTCCCGTTAATTTTATCACCTGGGAATTTAAATACTTCTATCATTAAGGTAAAACAAAAATTTTTATAGCCCATCTGTTTAAACTCATGGTGGTTACCCAAGGCACGAGATCTTTCCCTTTCAGCGTAGCTACTGTTGGAAATATTTTAAACTAATGTACATATATGTTCCACAGGATGTGCTTTTTAATCCATAAAAGCATCCATACTTAATTTTTAAATGAAGGTGGGAATCTAAGCTAGTTTCTTGGCTGCAGAGTGGAACAATCAGTAACACCCCTTTAGAACATTTGTGAGCAGTTTAATACGGACATTTGATATTTAAAAGTAGGTTTAAGCGCCAAACTTGATGTTAGCTCATGGGTTGACCTTCCCAACAGCCGCACTCCTCTTAAAACTGGGTTTCAGATTCAGCGGCTCATGGTTTGTGTTTGGAGCTCGTTTGTTGTGAACAGTCATTCGGAGGTTCTAACGCTGGCTGTTCCTCTCGGTCTTTGTGACTGGAAACGGTGCCTGGAAGTGCTGCTCATCCCATGAATTCAGAATTCTTGTGGGAGTAAAGCCTCCAAGCAATGTTTCATGGCATTTGTGCGATTTGCCCTCCAGTAGTCAGTGTTTCTCAGAGTATAGCTTCTTCTCCTTTCTTACATTAATCAGCAGTCTTTGACAGCTTCATCTCAATTTCTATCTCCATTGCCTAAATGAGTCCTTTCTGGTGCCTTCCTGACCCGTCAGGATTCATGTACAACAGATTCTTAGCGGGTTTCGGTTTATTTCTTTACTTAATAGTTGAAAAAATCAAAAAAATCCAAAAATATCCAAAACATCCTGTGAAAACAGTTAATTTTGAAACTCATTATTTGGATTAAGTCCAGGCAAATCTCAACCCTGTGGCGGATTTAACTGCAGGTTTCCAAAGGATTACTTAATTTATAGGCTTCGGAGGATCTCTCAGATCTGAGTTATTATTTTGGCTTTTAAAAGTTCCTTGGCGGATGCCCAAGGGTTGGGAACTGTCATTCTGAATTCTATTGAATTCATTTGTTTGTCTAAATCATTTCTAAAAAGCTTATCTTGGGGATCTAAGCGTCCCACAGAGAAAAATCCAGCTGTGATAGAAATCATTAGGATAATGAAAGAAATCTCGTTGGCCCAGTAGAATTTCTTGCTCTGTAATTGCCTTCAGGTGGAGCAGCTGCTGCCTCCCAAGGCTTTTTCTGGATTTGTGGCATTGCTACGGAGAAAACTGTACGCGAGAAGCTGTCCTGTGCAGGGCCAGCTCCATCTTTGATTCTCTTAAACACCGTGCAGCAGACGCACATTCACAGTAAGGACAAAGATGAACCCTTTGTCTTGGTAAGATGTCTGCAGGGGGTACAATGCAGCAGGGCTTGACCCAAAATGCAGTTTATCCTTCTGTTCTGGCAAGTATTAACAAGACAATTTTTACACATTACTCTAATCCTTGCTCATCAGACTACCAGTCATCCACCAGAACTTCCTACGGCTGGGGTTTTGCAACCCGCTGAAGAGCAAGGATAAATCCTGCCTCACAGACGTCGCAGACTAAACACCCGATAAGAGGCGGCGGATGGGTTTCCCAAGGAGGAACACCGGGAAGGACGGCACAGCGTGGTCGGCTCCTGGCGGAGCACAGCCTGTTCTTGATGGAGGGTGACATCAAGGAAGGCTGTGGAGGAGAAGGACAAGGCAGCTTGTCAAGGTTCATGGAAAGCTCACAAAATGTTCCATCGTACTGTTTACAAACAAAACATGGTCTTTGTATATTTACTGCTTCTTATCAATTTTGCTGAAAAAATTAATTGGCTCCGTGTTCAATCTGTTCTCAGTCCCATCTTTTATCTGTCCTGGTTTGAGCATCACAGGACTAATTTACGTTCTAATGCTTGGGAAAACTGCACATTTAGAAGACTCTGGTGTCTGAATTAGTGAAAATATCTACTTCATAGCCAGCTCTGGGATGTGGGTTTCAAGGTCTCAGTGTTTTCGAGCTCACCAGGTGTGGGGATGAGGAGGAGCGAGACCTGGGCACTTGACCCAAGCTGACACAGGGTTATTTCATGCCATGAATGTCATATTCAACAGAAATTAGAAAGTTTGCTGAGGAGTTCTCTCTCTCCCTTGATGGCTGTGATCCTGAGCACTCCTTGCCCCAGTGCCGGAGCCTTGAGCCCTCCCCTTCCTCCCGAAGCCACAGTGCTCACAGGGTCCCACATTGGCTGTCCCTGCTGGGGGAATGGGCTGGGTATAGTCTTTGTATATCTTATATTGGCATTGGGATCAAATTGGTTCTCTAGTATTATTAATGTTGATTATTTAGTCTTACTCTATTAAATCTGTTTATATTTCAACCCTTGTGTTTCCTTTTTTTTCCCCCGATTCCCCTTCCCAGGTGAGGAGGGGTCATTGGGTGATAGAATAATTGTCTAAATGACAATAAATTGTGGTGGGTTTCTCAAACCATGACACCGTGTCAGGCAGCAGAGCACACAGATGAGCAAATGCCTGTCAGCTTGGGTCTAATCTTACTCCCGGCTGGAATCCGCAGAGCGAGACCAAGCCGAGAAGGAGCCTGGACAGGGCAAAGCGGCCGGTGAGGACCCTGCCACCACTGGGGACGTCCTGCAGCCGCACCCCAGGAGATGCTCAGGTCCTTTCCATCTCACCCATGAGGTAGGGAGCCCGGAATATATTGATGAGGTGCAAGGAGCTGGTCTGTGTGCTTTGGGGGTGCGTGATCTCCTCCCCACAGCTTCATCTGCTGCCTGACGAGGCAGGATTAACCCCGGCTCTTCGTCTGCACGAGCTGTAGCGTCTTTGCTGGCACGGCAACCTGACCCACGAGCAGCAGTTGAGAAAATATAAGAAGAAATATTGGCATAATATTGTAAGCAGAAGACGAGATTTACAAGTGATCTGCTTTTTCTGTGAGGCTAATTGTTCCCATTATGGGATTAAATTGATTGATTTCCCGTCAGAAACGGTGCCTGGAAGAACAAAGTCAAAACCTCTGCTCTAATGTGAGTCACTTCACCGAGCAGCTAAACACTGAGCTTTTGTGTTTTTTTCTTGTGAAATCATGACAGATGTCAGCTGTTGGTATATTCCGCAAACAAATTTGGTACATTTTTAGTATCATGATTTCATACAGTAGAAACCAAGCGATTGAACCTATTCAGCAGAGGAGGTCCCCAGCCTTTCTTTGGGATTTCAGGATTTATCACCCTAACTCTTGACTCCATTGATAGCGATGCTTCCTTTTTTGGGTGTTGTACAGCTCTAGAATGCAGACAACTGGAGAAAATTAAGCCGAATGTTCCCAATTTATGCAGGTCAAGGAAAGTTTGCCTTTTATCGTCCAGAGATAAGTACAGCAAACTAACTGTTTTTGAAAAGCTGAGTTCCACAGATGCCGGTATTAAGCTTCCGTAATCACAAAGGTTCCTGGAGGTGGGTTTCACCGAAGCTTCCCCATTCATTTCAGAATGTCCCACAGCCTTAAACTGGTAGGGACAGAGGGTCAAACAGTATGCTAAAAAATGAGGGGATAAGCCTTGTGATGTCTTATCCCCTGTGTTCTGCCTGAATTAATGTAGCCCAATCCATCAGCTACTGTCTCACTCCATGCTAAGGAATTCACCCTGTGCCAAGGGTATCCGATACATTGCCGAGGGACAATCGGGGTGAGCAGTCCCCATCCACTCTAAAAAGGCTGCACGCAGCAAAGTGTAAGCTTCATTCATGGCAAGGGCAAAGCAATGCCCATAAAATTGCTTCGGGCGTGAGAACAGGACGCAAGGCACAGGGTTCAGCTCAGCATAGACGCTTCCTCCCTCCTCTCAGGCTGTTCGTCACTTCCAGGACTTTTATCTACTGAGGCACAAGCATCTTCACACCACGGGTGAAAACCGCTAATACACAGTGAATCCCAACATCACTTCTTATTGCCTTGGCGGAACTGAAGGAAACATCCCCTAGAAATAAATGGAAAACACAGATTTGATGGCGTTTATCCTGGATGTGAGAGGTGCATTTAACAATTCAAACTCTCCCAATTTCCTGAGTTCATCGCATTGCTGGAGGAGGATTTCCAAAAATGCTTTGGAAAAATATTTTGCTTGAACTTTAAGGTGAAACACGATGAGGTGCTCAAGCTAGGCAGAAGAATAAGCATTCATCATCATCATCATCCACGAGCATGAAGTGAAGAAACTCAATAACAGTAACACCAAATGAAGACACTCCCTGCTGATGTCCTGGGCTTCAGCTCAGCCCTCATTTTTTGATTACTGTAAAGAGACAAATGGACTAAGCCTTCCTCTCACCACCAGGGCCTGTGGGCCAGAATTAAGACGCTTTGGTCTCCAAAACCCTGCTGTTTCTGGGAGTGAGTCTCCTGGGCACCAAGTGAGACCAAAAGCAGGCAAACTGTATGCAAATATCATTTTCAAGATTGCCATAACAATTCAAGATCGGTTTTTTAAATTACAATGTCTCTTGCCTTATTTCTCTCTTATTATTCCCTAAGTTTGCCTTTGCACGCCCAGATTACACAAATGTAACAGCACAAACGCAGAAACCCTGAATACAGGCAGTAACTAGGCAAAAAATGAAAGTAATTGCCGATATTTATATTCTAGCACATAAGGAGGAATTCATAAATGCTTGCAGGAATGTAACAAATCAACCTCCTTAAACAGCCGTATCCTGTTTCTTTTGTTTCCTTCCCTGCTTTTGCAGTGACTGTTGCTACAACACCATCCATCACTGCTCCTTTCATCTGTCAGGCCCTCCGGCCGCCCGCCCACAGTGCCGTACCTGCCCCTCAGGTCTGAGCTGGCTGGATTTCCCCCGTCTTTGTGTCTTTGTCGTTTCAGGGTGTAGATGCCTGTCCTTGTCAGCTGGAGCTGTGTGGGCGACGGAGTTATCCCCTCTGGTTCCTCAACACCCTTCCCGTACCTGCTCGGCTGGTTGCATGAATAGGTTTCAGTCAAACAAGATCAGTTTTAGTGGCTTTCATCATTGGGACTGAAATGATGGTTAAGGTGGGCATGGTCTAGGCTGAGACCGAGAACGTGACGGCTGCGATCAGAGGACAATGCACATCGACATGAAGTTCAAGCATGTCTTCGTCCATCCCTTTCCTCTGATATCATTCTTGACACATGATAATGCATTTAATAAGCTACAGGCTCCTGCCAGTGAGGATGCTCCTCTGATCTCCTCTGAATGCAATGAACCATAGCACTGCGCTAGGTTACCTTCTGGAATATATCCCTTGGAGAAAATAATTCGGCACAAATGGTAATTTAATTTTCTTCTTCCCCTCATTCCAAGCATGCAGTTATTCAGACATGGAAAAGCTGAGCCTGAAACAAACGTTAGAAGTATCTTGAAGGATTTGTCATTACGCAGAGAAATAGGTCGGACTTTTAGTGGAGCTCAAGGAAGTGGAGAGAAAGAAATGTGTTACTCAGAAACTGCATCGGCCGGGCCAAGGTTCTGCCTTCAGCTGCATCTGGGCAACTCATTTAGGTTGAGAGAGCTGCGTTGCATGATTTGGAGTAGAATTTGCCCTCAGAGTTTAAATAAATAAATGACATTTAAGAACCTGCAAGGCTGTTTGTTAGGTAATATTGTACAAAAACGTGCCTAACAGCATTGAAAACTTTGATCCAATATTCAGTGATGTCGATAGAAAAGGTCCCACCAGCGACAGCAGGAATGTCATTTCAACGAGCAGCTTGGTCATTATCCTGGGTGTTTAGTGGGCGTTGGGGTAATCAGCGATTCCACCTAATAAAGAGTCTGATCTTGCTATTTCTTTTTTAACACATGCAGCTCCTTATGTTTCCCAGCCTTCCTCTGGCTTTCTTAGGAAAGGGTATGACCTGACTGTGGAGTAAAAAAGTCTTATGTTCCAGAAAAATAACAAAAAACCACTTAAAATTTAAAGAGCAAATGTTACAAACATTTGAAACATTTGTCTGTTTCAAGCACAGTATTACATTATGGTAATGAATCTATATCTCAACTTTAATTTATTATTAAGAAAATAACTTCCATCTGCTTCTCTAACCGAGGCATTTGAAGGCCTTTTGCAAACATTATCTCCAAATTTGTCCTCGCAGACAGGATAAATAATTTTTCTAAGAAATGAGTGAGACTGTGGCATCCAATGGTTAAATAACCAGTTCTAAGACAAACAGGCAGCTGGTACTAGAAATTGTGCCCAATCTTCTAATTCCCTCTCCTGAGGTTTAAGCAAAAGATGGATCTATCTGAAAAACCCATGGAGGACTGAGGGTCCTCTTCTGGCCCACCATCACCCTGAGGTCCCATCTGGATACACCACCAGCTACCAGGGAACTAATGGTATTCCACCAAAAGGAAACTACTTCATCTTTTAAAGGTATAATACAAAATAATGCTTCATTGCCAAAGAATATGGTATTTTTGTGGAAGTTTAGGCATGCAAGGTGAGGTGTCACAACACCAAGCAAATCCTAGCAATTCCAGGGGCTCATAAAATGTGCAGGAAGGATGAATTGTTCAGCCTTTTTAATTCCTCCATGCCTCTTTGAAGATTTAATATGGTTTTTTTGGTTGGCTTTAAATCGTAATGATGCTCTAAAGGTCGTTATTTTTTCTTGGCTACACTACTGTCGATCTATTGATGGTTCTGCCGTGCGTGGCCAGCGGCTGCTCTCAAGCCGCAGAGCAGCATGGCATGGCTTGCGCTCCCCTGTTTTCAGGAAAAACTCATCAGGCCCAAATTGCATCATTTTTTTTAGTTCAACCCAAGAACTATTTGCTCCTTTTTTCGATATCTTAATTTCAGCAGTACTTTTACAGCACTCAGTGTTGCTGCTGAGAGGGAGAGAACACAAATACTTGGCACAGGTCAGTATTTACTTTTCTGTTTTCATGGACGCGGAGTCGATTGTGCCTGTTGAGAGTGTCTCGGGAGGAGCATGAATAGTTTCAACATGTGTTCAAGGAAGCTTTGGAGTTTATGGATCCCCAGGTATTTTTCCCAGTTGTGTTTTTGTAGAATTTCTTCAATAGGTGTACTATTGCTCTTATAAAAGAGACTGAAAAAATAATTCTGGACAGAAGAAATATTCTTTAGACCGTAGTTTGCAAAGGCATTGACGTTGCTGAGTGAGTGCGAGGGGCACCCAGCACGGCTCCAGCCCCTCACCACCATTCCGGCACCAGTGGGAGGCACAGCCCGGCCACACCACGGCCACCGGAGCATCCCTGCGGCACAACCTCCTCACGCCTTCCAGGTATGTGTCCATTGAGCATTTCTCAAATCCTCTCCACAAGTGGTCAATGTAACCTTCTGGGGGAAACAAAAACTCATTGGATTTCTTGTGTAGTATCAGTGCAACGGTTTTAATTTACAGCCAAATAAAGAGGTCACTTTGGGGGTTGTGTTTTCCCCCTTGTTTCACTCATATGCAGAAACATGTTTGGGTAGGTTTTGCCGCAGTTTTGCCCGTTGCTTTGGGATGTCTCCAGTGGTCGGTGGCCCAAAGGCAGCAAAGCAGCAGAATGAGGAACGGGCAGCGCTGCAGGACGGTGCTGGGGATGTGCCCTGCCTGGGAATGGCTGCTCCCAGCCCTTCTCCGCTCATCCCTGATGGATGCTCATCACGAAGGCTCAATTAGAGAAAGATTTTACAGTTATACAGTTATTTTGTATTGGCTAACTCAGTCCGGGAGTGTAGTGCAGCTGTAGCTGTAGCTGTGGGAGCCCAGGCCATGGCTTTTGTCTGTGCTACAGCCTTTACTCACACTCGCCTTTCAGAAAGGTGCTCGTTAGCATATGCTGGCCAACATGCACTAACGAAACACCTTGAAGAATCACAGGGCACACGAGGCTGGACTGGACCTCCGGAGGTCATTGGATCCGAGCTCCAGCTCAGAGCAGGGCCAGCTCTGTAGTTAGATCCCCTTCCCAAGTCAGATGGGGTCTGAGGAGAAGAAGGAGAAGGTCTGAAGGAGAGATGTGTAGTGCTCGTGAAACGCCGCAGAAACCTTGAGCATCTTGATGATTCCTAAACCAGAGCCGGGATGGAGCAGGCGCATAGCTGAGTGCGACAGCAGAGAGGTTTCTCTGCATCCCACAGTCGCGGAGCATTGGCTCCTGATGACTCATTTGGAAATGATTTGTTGGCAGCGTGTCCCCATCCAGCGTGCAGCCTCTGGCTGAGCGCTCCCCCAGACCCCCGCACTGCACACGCCGTTTCCCGGCTGTCGGGCAGGGATGAAATCCAGCTGACAGCAATAGATACCGGGGGGGAGAAAAAATCCCTAAAAGTTTCTGATCCTGTAAGGGATTTGACAAAGGAAATAGTGGAAGTCCCTTTGCTGAACTTGGCAAAAAAAAGTTTGGACAGTGCTGTCAGGAAAATATTCTTCACTGAATAAGTGAGGCAGCTTATTAGGTCTTCTCTCTATTTCTGTGACTACGAAGACAGAATTAATGAGTAAGAGGCCGTTACAGCCGGTGTCCAACTGAATAGTTGCAACATGCTTAGGGAAGCACGCTTTTCCTTTCCTTTTGGACAATCAGACATGGTATTTTTAGTGCCGGTCAGAGCTTTCTCCTCTGTAATGATGCAAGGTTCCTGTTAGCTCATCAGATTGGGTCGCCCACTGTAAAAAGCTAAAAAGAGACAAAATTGCACAGCCCATTAGGTCTGAGCATCAGCTGGAGGCGGGATGGCGGGGAGAGATTTTCCGCTGCTGAATCGCACCCAAGCGGTGGAGCGGGCAGCAGGCAGGAGCCCAGACAAACCGCAAAGCCTGATCCTGGTTTGAACTGCGCTCTCGTTAATTTATCTCCATTTATGGAGTTATTGTATGTCAGACGGAATATTGTGCTACTTTAAGGCTGCTTCATTTGAGTCAAAATATGTGATGACCTAAACAAATACCAAAATCCCCAAATTATACCCAGGTGGCAAATTTATTGTTCGTGTTTTTAAAAGCCTTTTTCACATAATCCTCCTCGTGGGCGGCTGATCAGCGAGGCTGGATCTCTGGCTGGTGTCAGCCTGTGTGGCTGTGTCCAAGTGTATTCATCTCCGCCACTCTACGCCAGCTAAAAGTCTGCCTCTTATATTTTCATGTTCGGATACCGAGAAAACTCTTAACTTTAGTTGTGATGCCCAAACCATGACAGTGATAAAGAAATATCTTAATTTTGTAGGGGTGTGAGAGAGGGGGGAGGAGGCTGTCTCGGTCGGAGCTGGCTGGGAGCACAGCAGTCCCCGGTGGCTTTGTGGTGGCAGAGACCTTTCGGTCCAGCCCTTTGCATCTCCCCCTTCCCGCATCCCAGCATCTCGCTGCTCTGGACACGGCTTCTCTGTAGCTGGAGGTCTCTGCTTCTCCCAGGTCGCACCCCCAGGGTTGTGTAATGCTGCTATAAAGCGCTCTCAGAAGGTGTTTTTTTTTTCCGTCTCCTGTTTTTTCCTCTCGTAGGCAATCAAATCACATTCACCTATGCAAGAAACTAAAGTAATTTCCTTTGAACATTCATTTGAGGCTTGTTAGTTTATAAAGAAATCTGGTTCTCTTCCCTCGCCCTTCCCAGGCACTTCCTCCGCATTCCTGGCTGGGCGTCAGTAGGAAACACAGGTACCTTAACCTTCGGCTGCTGGCACCCGTTGCTGGGGGAGAACAAAAGTGCGAAGCTCTGTGCCTTGAACACTCAGCCCAATGATTTCCTAAATCCTTCCAGCATGGAAAGCTTGCAGCTCCTAGTTGTAGATGCTAAGTGCTCCTAAAAAAAATAATCATTTTCCCATAGATTTATGAAATACATAGCGTTAATTCCTCGGGCACGGTGAGTCAGCGTAGCCTTGGGGACTTAACAAATGGCTGCTGTGCCCTGTCCTGCATGGGGACACTTCCGCGGTGCTTCCTATAAAACTCAGCTTTTCCTTGTCCCTCCTCGGCTGACCCGCTCACTGAGAGACGCAGGACATTTTAGATGGATGGATGCAGACATACACACATTCCAGGTGTGTGTCATGCCCGGATGCCCCAAAACAATTTTGGGGTGTAGAAAAGACCTTTCTGGCCCATTGGAGGTGCCTGAGAGGGAAGTTTCTGAGCAAGACTGGAGCCTAAAAGGGATTTACTTCTGCTGAATGCACTGAGGGGCCCCTAAACATTTTGTGTATTGGCTCCAACCCAACCCACGTGAGCCTTCCCGTCACTGTGGCTTTTCGGAGCCGGCCAGAATAAGGAATGGATTGCTTGTGATATTTCCCAGGCATTTGCTTTATAGTCACTGAAGACAAAATGTATTTGGTTTCTAATGAAACAGGGATGTTTCTAAGCATAATGAAGTTCTTGCCTTTGTTTTGCTTTTCATAGCCCAGCATTATGTGACGTATAAAACCACCCCATTTGTTTTTCATTGCCTGTAAGTAAATTCCTCCATAAGACCACCACTGAGCAGATACTATCGAGGAGACCAGCCCTGCTCCCCTGGTCCCGTCTCCTGGGCTCAGCCAGACCCTGGCCCCACCTCACTCTGCCGCAGAGCATCAACCGCTGGGTGATGCTGTGTCTGCCCCGTGCAAACACAGTACACGCTTCCCAGCCATACAGGATACAGGCACAAGACCCATCTGTGTCACGGACGTGTCACAGCACATGTTTAGTCCTAATTTCCATAGGCCTTTTTCAGCCAGATACCCCCCATACTCCATCCTGCAATACGGCTGGACCAGCAAATGTGTATAACATTTTTAAGTCAGTGCAAACACGTTTGCTTTGTTGAGAATGGTGCTTCGTCTCCTCCAGAAGAAAACACTCCCATGTCATAAAATATGATTGTAGTGAATAAAGGCATATGGTGGAGGTGAGTAGGATACTGCCCTCCGGCACCTGCAGCTGGGGGTAAAACCAGCCAGCAGGACCCAGCACCGGTTAGGAGCTGGTGTGTCCCCCTTGCTGGTATTGCTGGGGCTATGGATGGAGGCTAGAAATCTTGCTGTGAGATGGAGGGAAGGAAGGGAGCCCCTCTGCTGTGAGGACAGGCTGAGAGAGTTGGGGGGGTTCAGCCTGGAGAAGAGAAGGCTCTGGGGAGACCTTGGAGCCCCTTCCAGTCCCTCAAGGGGCTCCAGGAAGGCTGGGGAAGGACTCTGGATCAGGGAGGGGAGCCATGGGAGGAGGGGGAACGGTTTTAAACTGAAAGAGGGGAGATTTAGATGAGAGATTAGGAAGGAATTCTTTGCTGTGAGGGTGGTGATCCCCTGGCCCAGGTTGCCCAGAGAAGCTGTGGCTGCCCCATCCCTGGAGGGGTTCAAGGTCAGGTTGGACGGGGCTTGGAGCAACCTGGTGTGGTGGGAGGTGTCCCTGCCCAGGGCAGGGGGTGGCACTGGATGACCTTTGAGGTCCCTTCCAACCCAAACCATTCTGTGATTCTGTGTCTAAGACCTTTTTTTCAGGTTGCAAGGCTGAAACTTGCAGAAATGAAGTGACCTTACAGAGGCCTTTGGGAACAAAAGCACAGCCCGGGTCTGTCAAATTGCAATCCTGTGAATTCAAACAAACGCACTCTTTCTGCTCCCCGTGTGGGTTGTAGGTGCCCCTCAGTTGCTGGAGGAGCCGGCACCACTCCGGAAGGAGCAGCGATGTGGGAGCAGCGGACGGCAGGAGCCAGCCCGGGGGTGTCACGCCTGGAGCGGCTCGCGGCTCCTCCCCCCTGCCGCTGGCTCCTCTCCCACTTGGGTATTTCCACAGCACGGGGAAAATCAAGCATGCCGCGATGGATGCTTTCCATGTGAAGTCTGCTTGCCAGCGCTCATGGGCTGCTCTGGGTCTTCATTTCCTTCAGTGTCTGGAAGTCACGTTAGGAGCACCTGCTTCTCTTCACGGACGATAGCTAACACACAGTCCTATATTTCTTCTGCATTTAATGAAGGAATTACTCCCCAAAGGACTCAGTACAAAATTCCTGTGCTGTTAAAGATGTGCCAGCGTTTCCTTCACAAATTTTTGGTTCCCACCAAAGTTAGTGGAGAGACGTCTTTTAACTTGCTGTGGCTCGGTTGGGGCCCTAAAATGGGTTCACTTCAGGATAACCCTGAGGAAACCTGTTGTTTTCTAAATGTGGAAGAAATCATATATTCCGCTTGCTGTGATTGCCAAGGAAAAAAGAAAGTAAAGATTTTTTTCTGCTTTAGGCTTTTTGCTTTTATCGTTTGTGACCAGGGGCTCAGCATCGCGCGTATGTACCATTGGTGTGATGCTGGTGTTAATAACAATGTGACCAGGAAAATAATCTGACCCTGTTAAGAAAATACGTTCCCACAACTCGTAGTGTATCTTGTGTACCTTGAGTTGAACTCAGCCAATCTTGATTAATTTGAGTTTGACTACCGAACACACTCTTGTAATTGAATTCAGGGCAGCAGCAACGCTCTACAGAATCTGGGTTTCTAATTAATTCATATAGATGTTCCATTAAAGTGAATGGATCTTCTGCTTGGATGTATCAGCTCTTCCTTATCACAGTGCATAGCGAAGGAGAACATACAGCTGCTAAAATCCAACATACATTTGCGATTGGTGCCACAGACAATCTCTCAGGCATGTGAGATTTTTCAGGATATTCTCGCTGCGATCAGTTTATAAACCAGCTAATTTATAAATCAACTGATTAGTAATCAGATTAGTAATCAGAATCTTTGGCTGAGGGACACCTAATGAACGTCAGCTGCTCCTGCGCTGAGCATCAGCCCCAGCATCAGGGACCCACACAAGACTCGTGATCCTCTGGCCCAGAAACCAGGGAAATGTCTCTGGCTTCCCCTGGAAAATGCCTGGAGATCCACAAAGAGGGAGCAGCATCTTGGACTGTTGCTATTGCTCTGGGCATAAAAACCTCTCTGAAACAGCCTCTTTCTTTTGGAGTCTGCCACCCAGAATAAACCACAGTATTCGGGATTATTAGCTCACTTAGAAACTCCACGAAGACACTGTGTTTCAGAGAAGTTTTAAAAGAAATTGTACTTTATTTTATTTTTGAAATAGGCTCTGAGGTTCATAAAGATTTGCTCTTTATTTATTCCTTGAGCCCAACCGACACTCTTTTGTTCTTTTGCTATGTGACGGTGGCCAAAACACCAATTACAAATCTGGGACCGCAGCGTTTTGTGAGTCAGTGTCTGGTTTTACAGCAGAAGGCAAGCTAGGGTTCCCATTGGGGTTGTTTATATGGAATCACGTTAATTAATTGCTGAAGATATGCCTTGGGTTTACATCACTTCATTGGTATTGGGTTCTGCTCGTCCTGGCTACACGCGGTTTATTTTCAGCTGCTGCCCTCTTCTCCCCGTCCAGCTGTCTGCGTCGCCATTCCCCGGCGTGAAAGACACAGCGGTGTTTTAGCAGAAATCCCAAATTCCCGTCACCACCTTCACAGTGGTTGCAGCTGTGAGTCCTGCCTTGGGAGAACGACTCGGGGAGGCCAGAGCCGGCGGTGCCCAGAGCCGGGAGCCGTGCAGGGAGCAGCTCCTCCGCAGGGAGAGAGTGCCACCCAAGTATCACCCACCTGCATGACCCACAGCGCGCTCGGGCTCTCTGTTTGCTTTAAAAGTCCGGAGAGCGCCTCTGCTAACGAAGCTTTGCCAATTTGTCTCAGCTGAGCTTCTGGCCCCATGAGCTGATTGACTCATTGCTAATTATTCATTTGGGGAGATCAGCGGTGGTTCTTTAATGTGGATTTTTCCTGGCAAAGACAGCACAGGAGTCCGCATGCTCAAGTGTTTCCATTTTACCCAGAAACTCAGACGTGGCAGAGAGGACAGGCCTGGCCAAGCACCACGATCATGGCGAGGATGTCCGTTTGGGTGGACAACAAGCAGGTTTCTCAAAGGAGCCCGCTGGGTGCCCGAAGCGGGGACAGGACGGGCTGGGGGAGGCAGAGGCACAGCCAGCCCTGGCTGCTTCCATCAGGGAGCGGGGACATGCGCCCTCCCTTGTCACTGCTCCCCTCCAGGGCTGGCATCCCTTGTCCCAGCTCCCCTCCAGGGTTGGCATCCCTTGTCCCAGCTCCCCTCCAGGGCTGGCATCCCTTGTCACCACCCCCCTCCAGAGTTGGCATCCCTTTTCCCAGCTCCCCTCCAGGGTTGGCATCCCTTGTCCTAGCTCGCCTCCAGGGCTGGCGTCCCTTGTCCCAGCACCCCTCCAGGGCTGGCATCCCTTGTCCCAATGGCGTTTGGTTATCAGCTCCGCTGCAAACACCCCCTTCTACAGGCAGCTCCACACAGCTGGGCTCCTCCATGCTGTGCCTGGGGCAGATCCCAGCCTTTTTGCCCCGCTGCCTCCTCCTCCCTCTCCCTGTGGGACACAGGGCTTTCTCATCACCCCCCCCCCCATCCTCCTCCTCCTCCCTCTCCTTCTTCTCCTCCTTCTCCTCCTCCTCCTCTTTTTCCTCCTCCTTCTCCTCATCATCCTTCTCCTCCTCATCCTCCTCCTCTTCCTTCTCATTCTCATCTTCTTCCTCATCCTCTGCAGGAGCAGAGCAAGGGCTCTCCTGCCTCAGCTCCGCACCCTGGTCATTCCCCACTCCTCTCTTTGGGGCTGTTCCCTGCCTCGTTTCCCAGACTTCTCTTTGGTAAAGTCAGGAGGATTTTCAGGATCAGAAACGCACTCGGCTCTCCCTCCAGACTCAACACCACGCAGATTCAGGAGTGCTGGGGCCGTATTTCCGGTCTCCACGGTGGATGGCAGATGTGAGCAGGGACTGCAAGCTCTCCTGATAATTTAGCGTAATAATGGTGTTAGAAAGGGCCAAATTGCTAATGTGATTGTGAATGAAACTAATTACCCTGCCAGAGCATTGCCACGAATACTTTAAGACCAATGAAAACATACTGGCCTAGAATGAAATCCACTCATTGTATCAAAATGACCATAACATCTTGTGCATATTTTTTGCCAAGTATGTTGGCTTTTGGGTTCTTTGACAAAATATGGCCTCAGCTGCTCTCTGCTCTTTGGCACCATGTCAGGAGACCATGGAAAACAGGGAATCCTGTTCCACAGGCTTATAGAAAGGAGGTGAAAAAAAAGGAAAAGAAAGTCAACTTAGGGTATTTTTTACAATAATGTCTTAATCACACAAGCAAGCAATTTGATGGATTTCATGTGATTTCTATTTCCTGGCTACAAAGAGGGGATTTTTTCGTGGGGGAGGGTGTCCATAAAGCCTCCCTGCTATTTATCCCTTTGACCTCTGCATTACCCCAGCTGTGGCCGGGATGACAGATGTACACCCCTGCGCTCAGAGACGTGAGGTTAAAAGAAAAAGTGACTCATCCAGCATGAAACACCCAGGAAAATAAAAATCCCTCTGGATGGAGAGAGGTGTTAGACCAGCAGCTTGATTTTGGCGACTCACTGCCTTCTTGCTTGACTGACTTTTGGGTTAGTACCATCCAACCAGGGCTGCTTTAGGGCAGACTTTCTGGATGAACTCCTTAACAGCACGGGCACTCAGGAGGGGGTTTGCCTGGCTGTAGGTGTTGGCATCTGCATGTAGGTGACCCAGAAAACAGCCTGTCTCCGGTGGAAGGGAGGAACAGCAAAATCCTCCAGCCTTGAGTGCCCTTATGGAAAGACAATCATAGAATCATAGAATGGTTAGAGTTGGAAGGGACCTTAAAGATCATCCAGTGCCACTCCCTGCCCTGGGCAGGGACACTTCCCACCACACCAGGTTGCTCCAAGCCCCGTCCAACCTGGCCTTGAACCCCTCCAGGGATGGGGCAGCCACAGCTTCTCTGGGCAACCTGGGCCAGGGGCTCACCACCCTCACAGCAAAGAATTCCTTCCTGAGATCTCATCTAAATCAATGCATTAAGCGCTGTCCTGGCTTCCGCCAAGAAGAGCTGGAGATGACACAGAGCTGGAAGAGGCTGCAAACTCCTTAGGGAGAAAAGTCTGAAATGAGAATGGTCCTGCTGAGTGGGGGCATGTACCGAGTACAGAAACTGCACAGCTGCAAGGCGAGGAACAACCACTGCTGATGGGAATAGGTGGAGGGGAAATAAATCACCAGCTGCACGAGTCCTGCCGGGACGCAGACACCGTGTTGGAGCGCAAGCAGGGGAGCTTTGCACCAGAGAAGTGAAGGAGACATCGCTCCGTGCCTGCTGCGGGACAGGCCCCAGCTGAGGTGCCTGTGCATCAGGCACGCTGACGCTTTTTGAGGCAGAGCCACGAAGCAAAAGACCTTTGGCAGCCTTTCGTCAGCAGTTCGACTTTTTGGCACACTGGGCATGATCTCGCAGTTTCTGTGGCTTGTCACTGAGGCTCGAAATCAGACTTTTCCCCCTTGTGCTTTAGGTTTTAAAAAAATCTGCCTTTATTTGAGGAGTAAAAGTGGCACTTACAGGTCTCGGCGTGTAAATCAGTTTTACTACAATCACCCTCAGAACAGTTTTATGCTGTGGGTGACAGTCCTGGGAATGTGTCATGTAATAACCCACCCGCAGATTCCCATGGTGGAGGGAGCAGCTTGAACTCTGTAACTATCCCAAGGTAGGTGTTCGGTGCTTTTGATGCTGTTAATGAACTGACTGGCGATGGAGCTGTAACAAAAGAGCTGAGCACCATCACTCAGATCTTCTTTACACCCTTTAACTCCATTGATTTCAGTGCTCTTCCCCCTCTGAGCTGCACTGATGTCTGGCAGTTCTCAGCTGCTTTAGCACTCCGGGGTGACTTTGGGCTGCGGTATCAACAAGAGAAGCTCTGCCAGTCTGCCTCAGCTTGGTGTCTGGATTTTACCCCCATCATGCTGGATTTCTCTAAAGCTGAGTCTCTAATTCGTGGCTCTGTTTGTTCCAGCACTTGCAGAACACTTGCCGGCCCATGTGCTTGGATCCCCTCGGCGGTCATGGGGCCCTCCATCCCCGGGCAAAGGGGAAATTGCATGATCGTATGGAAAATATCAATAAAGTTGTTGAGTTTTGTTGCCGTGGGAACGGGAGCTCCAACCAGAAATACGGCACATCAGCTGGCGAAAGGCTGCCTGTTGTGGAGGATGCCCAGAGTTCTGTCTTTAAACAATGACATAGCAAAAGAATGAGACATGAAAGGCCAAGGGCTGCTGCTCTGTGGGTTAGTCTTCCATTTCTTTTGACCTTTAACTATAAATTGTCCCTCTTATGACTGTCTTATAATGTAATCTTATATTGTACATGATTTTTCATGCACTTGCATCAAATAAATGGGACTGTGTATTCCCTCCTTTCTCTCTTTCTGTGACAGTCTGTGAGTAAAATACTTCACCAAGAAATGAAAGACTCTATTCACCTTCAGCCCATTAAATTTCTTATGTCAATGTATGAATGCACGAGACCTTCTGCAGGCTGTACCCAGATGTTAGATGTAATGGCTTTTCATCTTTCAGGCTTATCACTAGGTTGCTTTTATTTAGGAATGAGCAGGATTCAAAGAGGAGCCAAACACTTCTGTGGTTGGTGAGCACATCTGCAGCTATAAAACCGCCAGGCCATGGAGGAGCAGGAAGGTCAAACTGCTCCACATGTGTCCTGCAGACAGCAGGGCTCTGCCAAGCCCCCATGGATGTTGGTGTGTGCTGATGGAGGCAATTTAAACAGCCAGGGTTGGTTCCCACTGATGCTCAGCATCACACCCAGCTCCAGCCCCAGCTTCCTCTGTCCCCAAAGTCCTTTTCCACCAGCATCCACCAGGATCCACCCTGGTCTGATGCGATTAGAACCAAACTATGGACTTGTACAGCTTTGCAGTGAGGCCATGGCCAGGAGCCACCTCCCATCATTTCTTTGTTGGGGCATTTCCACCTGCACAAACGGAAGGCAGGCGAGTGCGAGGCAGTGATGCTCCACGTTGGCTGCCGCCCCAGCCACGTCAAGGCACAGAAAACACTCGGTGAGAAGTGGGCTCGCACGGTGAACACTCAAAAATTACTGTTTCTTCAAAGCTGGGGGGAATTTGGTCTTCTGCTGGCTTACGACATCCACATCTGTGATGCATCACCGAAACGCAGAGCCAAAGGTATCAATAGAGAAGGAGGAATAAAGAGCCCAAGTGAGCACGGAGGAGAGATTTTCCCAAGGCAGGGTGGGGCAATGTCAGCTTTGAGCCGCAGGCCCTTGACGGCAGCGCTGAGCGAGACCCGGGCCGGCTGAGTCAGCCTTATCGGCCGCTGCCGCGCAGGAGGAGCGGGGTTATGGATGGGCTGTCAGGCCCTCCCCACCCGGCCTGCCTTTATTAGGCAGCATCACAGCTGCTGGCCACTTTCCACAGGAGTTTTAAAAGTGCTTTAAAAAAAAAAAATCTTACAGGGAGGGTGTATTAAACATCCCGTACTGCGGTGAGAAACAGACCCAGCTGACAGGAGTGTCTGCTCAGGACTGGCTAAATTCCTGCTGTGTTTTTAACATATTCATCGCCCTTTGCACTATGTGCCTGTGTTAGCTTTCAGGAGTTGTGTTACATTTCTTTTTCACTTTCTCTCTCTCGGGAAGGATTTCTGCCCTGCCTCCTCTGCGCTCTCCCAAGGGGTGGATGTTACATGCGGAGTGTGTGTATGTGTGTTGGGCTCTGCTTGTGCTGAGCGAGCGGCGGAGGGCAGCCAGGCTCCAGGCACTGCGGGAGGGGAGGGAAGGTCTGATCCAGGGCAGTGGGTGCCCCTGGCTCGGCCGTGCCCTGGGATGCACGGGCAGCTCCATCCCTTCTCCTTCTGCATGATTCCTGTCTGCTTCCTTCACACCCTCCTCCCACAGCGCCCTGGTTTGAGCCACACATTGAGGATTAATTTCTCTTTCAGTAATCTTACTTTTCAGTAAGACCTCTTCTAACGCTTGGGAAAACTGCACATTTAGAAGACTCTAGTGTCTGAATTGGTGAAAATATATACTTTATAGCCAGCTCGGGGATGTGGGTTTCAAGGTCTCAGTGATTTCGATCTCACCAGGTGCAGGGATGAGGAGGAGCAAGACCCAAGCACTTGACCCAAGCTGACACAGGGTTATTTCATACCACGAATGTCATATTCAATATAAATTAGAAAGTTTACTGAGGAGTTCTCTCTCTCCCTTGATGGCTGTGATCCTGAGCACTCCTTGCCCCGGTGCCGGAGCCCTGAGCTTTTCCCTTCCTCTTGAAGCTGCAGCGCTCGCAGTGTCCCACATCACTGGCTGTCCCTGCTGGGACTGCATGGCTTCCTGCTGATGGAATGGGCTGAGTGTAATCCTTGTATATTTTATGTTGGTATCAGGATCAATATTGGTTCTCTAGTATTATTAATGTTGATTATTTAGTCTTACTCTATTAAATCTGTTTATATTTCAACCCTTGTGTTTCCTTTTTTTTCCCCCGATTCCCCTTCCCAGGTGGGGAGGGGCCATCAGCTGACAGAATAATTGTCTAAACAATAATAAATTGTTGTAAGTTCTTCAAACCATGACACACAGCCACCCCAAAAGCAAGGCCAGGAGGGCACAGGGTGCTGCCGCGGTGGCTCTGAGCCCTTGGCCGGTGATGGCTCCATCAGGCCCCCCATACACGCAGCCCACAGTGTAGGGCTGTGCAGAGCTGGGACCAGCGGCCGCAGGGAGAGGAGTTGGTGCTCATCTCATGGTCAAAAGAGGGGCAGGGATGCAGGGTAAAGTCCAGGCAGAAATATGATGAACTTTAGTGTCAATTCACTTCGCCTTCCTTGAGAAAGTGTCTCTAAGATCATGCACAGAAACGGTCCTGCTGCGTCTCCATTGCTTTTCCAGACAGCAGAGTCTGTGATGCAACTCCTGGCCATCCGACACGGGGTCAGCTGCAGAGCAGCTAACATGGGCTTCCCCATCACCTGATTTCCCACCCAGCAAGCCACTGTGTAAATTTAAGTAAATTACTTTGGAAACAGGCTCTTTCAGTCCACAAAGTTTCTGTAGGTCCCTGGGGAGCCAGTGCCAAAGGGGAGCTCATTCTTTCCTGCTCATTCTTTGCTGGTGACAAAGGCTGCATTTAGCAGGAGCCATGGCAGCGGCTGGTGCCACCCGGACATTGCTCTGCTGGTGCCAGGGATTCGTCAACAGATTAATACAAAATAATTCTGTCAAGATGAGGAGAGTAACCGTGGCGTTACCCATCCCGGGTGACTGAGCGCCTATTGATCCCACTAATTCTGTGTTTCACCATCAATTTGCTGAGTCAATCACTGGTCTGTATTTGGGTGTATTTAATGTTTTTAAGGACAAGGTCAGGATCCTCGGGTTTTGGAGGACATACTTCCATTCTTGTACTTTAAAAGAAGCTTGGCACACATCCTAAATACAGAAATACCCATCATTTTTCACTTGAGTTATAACAAAAGCATTAAATCTACTTTCTGAATTTTGTGCCAGAATTACTTTATTAGTACCCAAACTATGTACAGTAGAAGCTGGTATCATGTTAAAAATTGTTTGTGTGATGATAGTGAAATATATTGCTTACATGTGCAGCCACGACATGTTGGCAAAAAGTGAATTTATACTTAAGTGTGATGTGAGGTAACAAGTACTTGCATATTATCCAGTTCTGCTTCCCTGGCTAGCCGAGACTCTTCCCTTTGGGGATAATAACTGTTTTACTATGGCCACGCAGAGCCAGCACAACTGCTGGGGGGGAACGGGTTTGTTCTGAGCACCTACAGCAAGAAAAAATGTTCACTATTTCAATGTTCAGCTTCAGCTGTGTGAGTTTTTAGGCTGGAAACGGATGCATGGGAATGTAGGGACAGAGAAGGCATCCAGTCCCTCACCCTGCTCCAGAGGGTGAGAGATCTGGTTGATAGGGATCTGGTCGATCAAGGAAGGATGTGGTTGATCCCGCTCTGTCCTGAAGACATCAGCCCAAACTCCTTGGAGAGCTGCCTGGCCGATTACTCGTCCCGCCTGCAGAGCTGTTTGCAGGAGTTGCACCCCCTGCAGCTTGATAGTAAAATAATTTCAAGCTTAATTCTTTTCCGCCGTAAATTAAACCTGATGCTCTTCATCCCCACCCAGCCTTGCGGGTGGAGCCCCCAGCCCCTTCGCTCCCCTCCTGTGCCCAGTTGTGTCGCTGCTCCACAAGGCCACCCGAGCCCCCCCCGCCCGCGCCTCCGGGAGCGCCGTCGCCGCGTCCCGGGCTCGGCGTGCTCCCTCCCGGCCGCTGCGGGAATCACAGCCCGGCCAAGGCGGCCACCAGCATCCCGGCCTGTGTCAGCAAGAGTGTGGCCAGCAGGACCGGGGCAGTGACCGTCCCCCTGTACTGGGCACTGGGGAGGCCCCACCTCGAGTGTTGTGTCCAGGTTTGGGCCCCTCACCACAAGAAAGACCTTGAGGTGCTGGAGCGTGTCCAGAGAAGGGCAACGGAGCTGGTGAGGGGTCTGGGGCACCCTCAAGTCTTGTGAGGAGCGGCTGAGGGAGCTGGGGGTGTTCAGCCTGGAGAAAAGGAGGCTGAGGGGAGACCTTCTCGCTCTCTACAACTCCCTGAAAGGAGGGTGTAGCCAGGGGGGTTGGTCTCTTCTCCCAAGGAACAGCTGATGGGACAAGAGGAAACGGCCTCAAGGTGAGCCAGGGGAGGTTTAGGACGGATATTAGGAAAAGTTTCTTCCCTGAAAACATTATCAAACATTGGAACAGGCTGCCCAGGGAAGGGGTTGAGGCACCATCCCTGGAGGTATTTAAAAGCCGGGCAGACGTGGTGCTGAGGGACATCGGTTAGTGGTGGACTTGACAGTGTTAGGTTGATGGTTGGACTTGATGATCTGAAAGGTCCTTTCCAACCAAGACAATTCCATGATTCTATGATTCTATCCTCTCCCAGCTCCTGGGAATGGCATACTCTGGCATCACAGCTCCCCAA